>NW_026606095.1:6215000-6815000 GCF_029834395.1 Sorex fumeus | reverse complement strand
TTTCTTACTGGATTGTCTCTGTTCTGTTTAAATAATTTTTCTATTTCAGATATTATAGTTTTAAGTTCTCAGTTTTTATTTGGTTTAATTCAAAGATATCTTTGTTGAGATTTAACATATATCCATTTATTAGTAATACATTTTCCATTTCATCACTGAATTTAGTTATAACAGATATTAATGTCATTTTGCTCAATTCAACATTTGGCTCAAGTCAGGCCTGGTCTGTGTTGCTTTTCTGATTTTAGTTGGCCGTATTGTTCCAATTCTTTTGTTGGATAGTATTTTATATGTTAAGTTCTTAGTTGTTGGATTTTGTTTGTTCCTTTGCTGTCTGATATTTCTTATCCTAACTCTTCTGTTACACAGTTGTTAAGTTTCTTTATATAATCAATTCATATGTAAAATCAACCCCAAAAACAAAGACAGTGCTGTTTTACTTCATAAGTGGTCCCTGCAGAGTGGAGTGTGTGCTTTGTCTACCTGAGTTCTTTGTTCAGTCCATAGTATCACACAGTCCCATACCAGGAACAATCCATAGACATTAAGTCAAGAGAAACCCCTGATCACTACCAGGTATGGTACAAAACCCTAAATTTAGATTTTTTTTAAAAGTGAGTTACCATGAATTTTAGTGAATAACAGGGTATAGATACCATTTCATCATTGTAACAAATGAATAACTGTGGCACTGTAACACTGTCCTCCCATTGTTCATCGAATTGCTCAAGCAGGCATCAGTAATGTCTCCATTATGAGACTTGTTGTTACTGTTTTTGGCATATCGAATACGCCATGTGGAGCTTGCCAGGCTCTGCCATGAGGGTGGGATACTCTAGGTAGCTTGCCAGGCTCTCCAAAAAGGATGGAGGAATTGAACCCAGGTCGGTCGCATGCAAGGCAAATATCCTACCCACTGTGCTATTGCTCCAGAAAAAAAAAAAAGAATAACATTAAAGTACTGTCACTGTCCTCCCATTGTTCATTGATTTGCTCGTGAGGGCCCAGTAACATTGTGAGACTTGTTACTGTGTTTGGCATATCAAATACATTACAGGGAGCTTGCCAGGCTTTGACATGCAGGCAACATACTCTCGGTAGCTTGCTGGGCTCTCTGAGAGGGGTAGAGGAATCGAACTCAGGCCGGTCATGTTGGCTGCCTGCAAGGCAAACGCCCTACCCACTGTGCTATTGCTCCAGCCCAATATTAAAGTAAAATATTAATAATAGCAAGGATTTGCAGATATGGAAGGGGTATGGGAATATTCTCTATATTATCTTTTCTTTCCATTTTTTTCCAGTGAAGCAAAATAGTTTATGTTGAAAGAAATTTATTTAGAAAGATGTGAGGGGGAGAAAGAGATGAACCTGTGTTCAATAGAGAATGTGGTTTGAAAGAGTGAGTCCAGAATGACTTTTGGGAGTCATTCCCATGACTTTTGAGAGTAAGATTATATACAATCCCTCTAAATTATCTTGACCTGGAGTTTTTTTTGTTTTTTTTGTTGTTTTGTTGTTTTGTTTTGGGGGGAGGGGTGCATACATAAAGGTGAACCCAGGTGTTGTCACAAGGAAACAGTGAAAGTCTTATACTGCTAATGGACCTTCCATAATCTCATCATAGATTCTTCTCTAGCTGCTCCTTTTACGAGGGCTTAACCTTTCTCTGGGTCAGGCCTTGGGTTTCTTCATTTGAAAAGTGCCGCAAGTTCTCATCTCCAAAGAGCTCAGGATTTGCCTCTCAAAAAAATATAGTCTTCATGCCATGGGCTACTTCAGGATTGGGAAACTCCTTAAATTTGATTTCGCAAAATCTCATAATTAGGCCTTCCCTCCTAACTTGCCCGCAACATGACCCTTACCCTCCAAGATTTCACCCCCCCCCAACCTTTATTTATTTATTTATTTATTTATTTATTTTTGCGTCACACCCGGCGATGCTCAGGGGTTACTCCTGGCTCATGCACTCAGGAATTGCTCCTGGCAGTGCTCGAGGGACCATATGGGATGCTGGGAATTGAACCTGTGTCAGCCATGTTGGCTGCGTGCAAGGCAAACGCCCTACCCGCTGTGCTATTGCTCCAGCCCCCGACCAAACCTTTAGAGGCACATGGGTGAAGGTCTATTTTCTGTAACATCTTCATGTTGACAAATGGGCACAGACCCTGCCTGTGTATCACTGTATCACTGTTATCCCGTTGTTCATTGATTTACTCAAGCAGGCTCCCATAACGTCTCCATTCATCCCAGCCCTGAGATTTTAGCAGCCTCTCCTGCCTGTGTAAGGTAGTGAAATCTCATGCTAAGCTGGTATAAAATGGGGCGTAGGCAGTGGTTTACTGGATTTTAGAGTTGTCAGTCTGAAAAGCAATCAAATAAACAATTTTTTTTTCTTTTTTAAAATTTTTTCATTCATTTATTTTTTTATTTATTGAATCACTGTGGGAAAAGTTACAAAGCTTTCAGGTTTAAGTTTCCATCATGCAATTATCAAACACATTTCCCTTCACCAGTACCTATTTTTCACCACCAAGGACCCCAATAAACCCCCCTTCCCAACCCTCCCAATGCCTGTAAGGCAGATGAATTCTTGTTAACACTCTATTTTGATTAGATTCATTGTTTCGACAAAAGGTGCACCATTAATATTTAGAGTTTACACCTCCAAATCAGACATGCTGAAAAGGCATTGTGAAATAATTTGTTTTCTACAGCTGGTTGCAAAAATCAAATGATGTTGCTATCATGACCACGCGATTTTGGATTTCTGGTATTTTGCTTATTAAGCCTGGAAGTATTTCTGTTGAAAGTCAGATAATTATGAGATTGGTTTCTGTGCTCTGGCTGCCATCTTTCTTTCCAGAGGGAAAAAGACGGAAGGGAGCAAAACCCCCTCCCCTCCAGGCAGGCATGGTGGTGTGGATAAACGCATAGTCCATTCACTTTTCTGCTGCAAGCTGTCCGGCTCTGCATTAAGTCCTTGTGCTTCTGGAGCCATGGCCGTGCTGGAGAGCCGCCTGTGGGGGGAAACTCGTGACCTCGGTAGGGCGTGAACTTTGTTTTGTTTTCAAGCCACATTTAGCAGAGCTCAGGTCTCAGGGATTGCTTCTGGCTGTGCTAGGCAAGTAGGGGATGGAATGGAATTGGTCACAATACAGAATGCCAAGGATTGAACCAGGTCAACACATGCAAGGCAAGTGCTTTATTTCCACTGTCTAATCTCCAGCCTCAGATTAGACCGCTTTTCAAAACATTATGCCCTGCCTCTGTGGCAGGGCATTCCCTTTTGTTCTCTCTCTCCTTTTGGGAGTTGTGGTTTGCAAAAGAGGCATTGAGTGGCAATCATGTTTGGTCTATAGTCTACTGGTGGTGGAAAATGGGCACTACTGGAGGGATGGGTATTTGATCATTGTATAATTGAAATCCTGGCAGAGTCTCCTGCCCCCATGCCTGGCTGTCCTCACCAGGGCCCCTTGGAGGGGGGCGGGTTGAGTTTCCCTCCCCGCTCCGAGCAGAGCTCCGGCAGCAGAAGACCTCAAGAACCAGTCACAATCATGCTGAGACCACTCTCCACACACATGAATGTACCGGCAGAGGAACAAAGGCATGCAGGTCCTGGGGCTGAGATCTCCAAGCCTGCTTGGATCGGGGCTGAGCATCCTCCACCCAGATCCTCCATCTTCCAGTAGGCAGGGGTCACACCCACCAACTGACCACCCCCCCCCCCCACGGCGCTTTATAATCCCATCAACGGCCAAGACACTGAGACTATAAAACCCAGGTCCCGGAAGTGCACGGCCGCATTCATCTTATTATCTCATTCTTACTTTGGACAACCCGGCAGGCTACCGAATGTAACCTGCCCACACGGCAGAGTCTGGCAAACTCCCCGTGGCGTACCCAATATGCCAAATACCAGTAACAATGATGGGTCTCATTCTGCTAGCCCTGAAAGAGCCTTGAATATTGCACTTTAAAATCTCAGCGCTAGGACAAAGGAGATATTACTGGTGCCTGCTCGAGGCAATGATGAACAATAGGATGATCATGATCGTGATCATGATAATTGAAATCCAAACACAAAAATGTGTAAGTCTACAACTGTACCTCATGGTGTTTCACTAATAAAAAATATATATATAAAAAAAGAAATACAGGCAGGAGTTACATAGGCAATTGTTCTGATTGAGCCTGTCAGAATTAAAACACCATAAACTGTTTGCAGAAAAAAAAAAACATTATGCACTTTTCCTGGGCCAAGAGGGAATGTGTGTTGACGGTAACAAGAAAATATTGTATGGACGTTCCTCAAAAAATTAGAAATTGAGCTCCCATTTGACCCAGCGATACCACTCCTGGGAATATATCCCAGAGAGGCAAAAATGTGTAGCCGAAGTGACATCTGCACTTGTTTGTTCATTGCAGCACTCTTTACAGTAGCCAGAAACTGGAAGAGACCTGAGTGCCCAAGAACAGATGACTGGTTAAAGAAACTTTGGTACATCTACACAATGGAGTACTATGTAGCTCTTAGAAAAGATGAAGTCATGAACTTTACATACAAGTGGTACAATATGGAAAGTATCATGCTAAGCGAAATGAGTCAGAAAGAGAGGGATAGACATAGAAAGATAGCATTCACCTGGGGGATATAAAATAATAAAATATGAGATTAATACCCAAGAATAGCTGAGAGCAACACCAGGAGAATTACTCCATAACTTAGAGGCCAGCTGGGTATTCTAGGGGAAAGGACAATTCAGATAGAAAGGGGAACACCAAGTGGAGGGTGTTTGGAGGATCCTCCCAGAAGGGGAGATGCAGGTTGAAAGTAGACTGGACTGAACATGTTCGCCACTCAATGCCTCTTTTGCTGATCACAACACCCAGGAGGAGAGAGAGAACAAAAGGGAATGCCCTGCCACAGTGGCGGGGGGGGGATGGGGGGATGGGAGGATGGGGGGGAGGGATATTATCCTGGTGGTGGAAAATGGGCACTGGTGGAGGGATGGGTATTTGATCGTGGTATGACCAAGATCCAAGCACAAAAATTTGTAAATCTACAACTGTACCTCATGGTGTTTCACTAATAATAAAAAAAAAAAGAAAATAATGGCCATAGTATAATTGCTCCAAAGTTATTTTTTGATTTGTTATTTCTAATACAATAAATTACCAGAGACTTTGTGGGTTAAAATTAACTTAGTTTCACAGAGTGATTTTATTGTAAGGGAAGTTCAAAAATCAGTCTTTCAAGATGAAAATCAAGGTGTGGGCAAGATTGTTTTTTTCTGAAGATCTCCAATTGTGTGGTTGAATCTCCTCTGCCTGCCTGTTATAACATTTGTGATTATCTGGACCATCTGGGGCTACCTGTCTATCAAAATTATTCTTAATGTAATCAAAACTGTAAAATTCCTTTTTCCAGATAAGGTGACATTTATAGATCCTAGAAAGTGGGCTGTTATTCTGCCTGCCACAAATAAATACCACCACAAAACGTTGCCAATTTAATTGATGTCGCCCATAATTTCTAAATTCTAATTTGGTGTTGCAATTGCTGATCCATCTCCATGTTCTGTTGAGAAGGTATAAAATGTGACAGTGTGCTGCATGGACAGTTTTGAGAGAAAATGATATTTTCTAGAAGTAATATAATTTCTTCGTGTTCTGTAGGGCTTCATTCTTCAACAGAAAAAGCAAGATTGTGAAAACTGTCTGTCTTCCTTCCTCCTGTAAAATCTGTACAATTATCCTCCTTTGCCTCTTTGTTAGGAATAGACAAAAATCATTTTTAATAAATTGGATCATTTTACAAGTTAAGAAACATCATTCCATTTGCGGTTCTTCAGATATTCATATGAGAAAACCATCACTGACCCTGGCAAAGTTTTGGAAGTAATAAAGCCCAAGATTATGTGCCAATAGTCTACTCATAGACTAGGACAGAGATAAGCAATAAACATTTGTTTCAGACAAAATAGGGAAGGTGTGTGATTTAGAACTTTTTGGATAAGTTCTGTCCCTCTTTTTATTATAGAAAAAGAAACGAAGATCCCCTTAAATGATCTAAGACACATAGTTATAAATATCCTTCGGGTAATTTTTAAAACTGAGATGAGGAGGGGGATTGAGAGTCGCACCACAAAACTGAACAGATCATCGAGCTGCTTCGATTGGAGATTTTTCTGCTAGCATCTCTTGCACACATTCAACACACAGTTGCTTACACAGACCTGAGCCTGATAAGGAAAGAACAGGCAACTGAGAAGGGAGCGAAGTAAGGAATATATAGGCCGAGTGTACCCCAGGCTCTGGCCAGCACACTGCATCCAACCACAGAAGTCAGTTTCCTCTTTTAAAGACAAGACCAGAGAAAACTTTTATGTGACATATCTGGGGACAGAAGGAGCTTGTAGCAAAACCGATAAAACCAGACCATCTCCTTTCATTAACAGCGGCTATATCCAGTCCCTGAGGTTCATGATTCATGAGACTCATAATTTCATCATTCACTAATAAATCAGATCCCCAAAATCAGAGTCGTGGGAATTGTGGATCATCCTATGTTTAAGTAATGGTTTAACTTTTATTTCTGGGCCTTTCTGGCAGTGCTCTGGAGGACAGTGGCCACACTCAGCAAGTCTTAGTCAAGTCTTGGGCAGTGGGTTAAGCACACAGGCCATGAGGATACAGTGCTACTTGGGTGCCAGGACCACCAGAGCTATCCTAGAAATGCTTGACAATGTGTAGCTGTGTGCTCAAGGATCACTTTGGGCAGGTTCAAGGGACCATGTGGGGTTTTGAGGATTGAATTCAGTTTAGTTGCATGCAAGGAAAAGCTCCCTACATGATCTTACTATATTATCTCTCCAGCATCCCCCCACCTCTCTCTCTCTCTATATATATATGTATATATATATATATTTATTATAGTTTTTTTTAATTAGTCTTAGCAGCTCCACATAGTCAGGCCAGGCATTGACTCATTCAGTCCAGTTGGACTAGAATCATAGAATCACTTGCAGTGATAAACAAACTGATTACTGCTTGGGAGACCCTTATTCTCAAAAGAAATGTTTAAGTTTTGTTGCCTCCCCAGATATCATCATATTTGATGTTTGATCTAAAGTATGATAGAACTTAAGTGTTCTTCGGAAAGAATCCTTTAGGAGACTGATGTGTTGGCTGCACTAAAGAAAGAAATAAATGCCTTTCTTTGAGCCATACCAAGTAAAAGGCAAGGCATAAAACATACCTCACTATTATAAAAAGTTAACATGAAGTATTAAGATGGAGAGGTCCATTTATAATTTGTATTGAAAAAAAGAAAAGGGAAGGAAGGAAGGGAGGGAGGGAGGGAGGGAGGGAGGAAGGAAGGAAGGAAGGAATGAAGGAAGGAAGGAAAGAAGGGAGGGAGGGAGGGAGGAAGAACATACAATTTATTAACAACATCATTTCAATAGAGAACTTTAGAATTATTTTGGAGTTGTATATTAGCTACAAAATATAGTTTAGGAAGCTCAACTAGTGCTATAGGTAAAGCAAATCAGTCAGTTCGTTTTTGTATGAAACATCACAACCCAGTTATAAGTCATGTTAAAGGTAAACGTAAAGGTAAAGGCCCTCCCGTTGATCATCGATTTGCTCGAGCGGGCCCAGTAACGTCTCCATTGGAGACTTTGTTGTTACTGTGTCTGGCATATCGAATACTCCCGGTAGCTTGTCGGGCTCTCCGAGAGGGGCAGAGGAATCGAACTCGGGTCGGCCATGTTGGCCACGTGTAAGGCGAACGCCCTACCCACTGTGCTATGTTAATTTGCCTTCAATACCACCATAGTCAATTCAAGCTGAATAATTTCTAAATGATTAACGTTTTCACTATAAGGAAAAGCATAACATTGGGGTTGGGAGGATAGAGTCAAAAACCTGGGAGGGTCAAGGTATAATTGAGCATTAGTGATATCTAGCTTAAGCTGAGATTTGAGAATTTAGGCGAAACCATATCACCTTACTTGTTATTAACTGCAGATAATTATTTAGGAAATTTGTAGGGGAATTTGTAGCAGAATTAAAGAAAAATAGGATCGACTGGGTCAGTGCATTATGAATTCTGAAGCATTCTGTAAATGTTCTAAAAATCAATGTTAACTTTGTTTCCCCCTTAATTTAGTGGTGATTGTTTTGAATGTTCTTATTTTCTATAGAGTTTTGTAATCTTTACAAGTTTTTAATAACTGATAAAATTTTACATTTTTTGAAAATAATTCATCCCCAAAATCTGTCACCACCAGCTGTTAACAGATGAAGTAGAAAAGAATACAGTCTGAGAGTCACAGGGGTAAGCTCAAATCCTATTTTTGCCAAATTAGATGGCTCTAGAACCATATTTACTAACTGGGGGATACGGCCTCCTCTGAAAACCCAGCTGATTCCAAGAAGACCTCAGGTGAATATCACATAAAAGTTGGTCTGCTGCACAGACTCGCAGTATTTTATTAGAATGGATAGGACACAGGAAGGAAACAAGGTTAGATGGTACGATGACTAGAAAAAAATTGTGCTAGACAATTTGTCTGAAATCACTTAACTATCATTATTAGAGTGAGATCATAAAACTTAAATAAGACATAGAAGGTAGAATCTGTTGGAAGCTTGTTTATTTCCTTCCCTGATAAAGGATTTGATCTCAGTACATTCAATATCTTGGAGATGTGTCCACATATCAATCTGTGATATGAACTCTCTCTCTCTCTCTCTCTCTCTCTCTCCTTCTCTATCTGGTCTATCTCTCTGGCATTCTCGTTCTCTCTCTTTAATATTATCCTGCATCTCATCCTGAGATGTGCACTCTTGTACTCTTGGTTCTCTCTTCTCTGAAGGAGCTTGTGTTCTTCTTTGAATATTCTCTCTCTCTTTCTCTCTCTCTCTCTTTATCTCCTATTTCTCATAAAATTTTTAAAGAATTTTATATCAACAATAAAAAGCATAACTTACTTAGGAAGCTTCGTAATCAATCACATAATGAAGAGGAGGAACATCTGCATTCCAGAGCAGTATTCACCATCCTCAGTTCAAGCTCCCTCATGATGAAGACCACAGGCTGTTACAGAGCACAGCACTTACAGCTTCCAAGAAAGCTTTTTTTTATTCTCTTTCTGGAACAAAGCACTTTATCTTCTTGGGTTTAATTATGCACAATTGTGTGTCTCCTCTAAAATACAATAAACAAACATTGGCTTCCCTCTTTTAGAAGAACAAAGTTATATATCTCCAGTGCAGAAAATAAGCATGCTTTAAAAAGAAGTAAAAAGACTTTCTAAAGGGCGGGTTTGTGAGAAGGAATGGTGATTGTGGTGTCCTTCTTCCCACTCCAAACCACATTAGACAACATTTAGTCAATGAAAATGAATAAGCCCAGTAGGGGACATCAGTCAAAGCAATATATATACTTTCTCGAATCTCTTAGCATCTTTCAGAAGAAAGAGATGACACAGGTGCTCAAATAAGTGAGGAAAATCTAGGAAATATGATGAGGAAACCTGGCCTCTAAACAGTAACACATTATGTAACAACAGCCATGATTTTTCAACAAGTCGGGGCAATCAACGAGCCTCCCATTCACAGATTCAGTGATGCTCAGGGAATGTTTCTGGCTCTCCTCAGCACGTAACTGTCATCTGGACTGCAAACACCACTGGTTTAGGGACAGGCCTGCTCAACTTAGCCAGAGCAATTATTAACCCAGCAGACATGCAGTAAAAAGTCACCAATTTTAATAGAATTCTCAAGAATACCTATGTTAACAGCTTTCCTTAGCCCCTGTCAAGTACTACAGGGAGAAATATCTCTGCTTTTATTTTCTTTTATTTCTGGACTCCCGGGTGCTTAAGAAGTTTATCGAAAGAATAAGAACCAAATGAAAACTGTAGGTCAGGAATGGACAGGCTGTAGAATTCAAATTTTGCCTGCTACCAGATTTTGTAAATAAAGTTTTATAGATATACAGCCCTGCATGTTAGTTATATCGCCTCTACATCCATTCTCCACCTACAAAGACATAGTTGAGCAGTGGCAACCATATGGCCAATAAATCCCAAATGTTTACTGTCTGGAATTTAATAGGAAAAGCTTGCCAACACTCGCTCTAGGTTAAACTGAAAACCAATAGCATCTCTTAGCACTTTATTAGTCTTGAAAAAGACAAGGAAAAAGGTCTAAAACCTTTCAGGTAAAAAAAATTAATAGTCACTTGTAATTGTTTAATAACTAGAAACTTTCTTGGTGTGTATATATAATGAAAAATACTTTTTAAATTATTTCATATAAAAGGATAACTTGATTCTGTTTATATCTATGTGTGGTTGGCAAGGTAACTATATTCCCATTTTACAAATTTGAAAAGATAAATAAAATTAATTTCATCATGGGGAAGTGTACTTTTTTAAAATTTGATTCACAATTAGCTCTTTCTTTAATATTCAGTTATTCAATAGCAACAACGTTTCTCAAATGCCTCCCTTAAAGAGGGAATTATTTTAAAGTAATTTGGTTCTTCAAAAACATGTATTGATAACCTAATATAGAAGGGTAGAGAAAAAAATACCAGCTTCAAAGTTATTATTATTTTTTTCTAGGTATGTTAAAAACTTGGGGGTTAGAATCTGGGAAAAGAACTTGCTTATATAATTGGTGCCAAAATAGGAAATGTGGTAATCTGATAAAGCTCATGATTATTAGACATAATGCTTTTTGCAATAATCTTATTCCCTCCATTGTTGGGGATAGGTGAAAAAATCATAACTTTCAAGTTGTTGTGTTTTTTTTTTCCATTTTGTACAGTGTGGTTGCTTTAAGAGGCCTCTTCTTTTCTTCTTTATTTGAAATTCTATGCACTGCAATTTTTCTTATCCAAATCGGTCTCCCAGTCACTGTCTTCTACACTCTGTGCATGGAGTCGGGGAGTTAACTTTCTCCAAATGAAACACCTCCTGGATGAATCTGCTTGTAGGTTCCACCCTCTCTAGCTTTGGCATCTGATTCTTGTGGACAGGGTCTCAGCATTGTACATGTAGGAAGGGCAGGGCTATCTTAATGACCTCACCCTTTCGTTGAATGAATAGGTCGCTCCCAGATAACAACTACTCTGAAAACGGCCAGCCGGAAGGGAAGGGCGAATTTACAAAATCAGCAACTCCACTACTCATTCAGTCACAGGTCTCAATGCCCTGGGAAAAATGTTTTTGCTAAAGCATGGTTTCAACTATTCCAACAATGTGCAAAAGCCATTGTCATTTTCCTGAGAAGTGTTTGGAAAAAGAGAAACATGCCATCGTCGTAATCAAATTTGCAACAACAAATAAGGATAGATAATGCTGAAGATTATTTTTTTCTTTCTTTCTTGACACTGTGTTAAAGAGACAGTGGCAATTCACAGATGTTGCCTTTACTTCTTGCTGGAATTATACTGCCAATTTCTCCTTCGTGTTTATTTTCTACCAAATCAGTTCAGAACATAAGCAGCAATAAACAGAATGTTTTGTAAGTAAAAAGCCATATAAGTCTACACAGAGGATCCTCTCAGAAGAGCACTTGAGCCAAAGAAAGGTGAAGGTGGACCTCACGTCAAGATATTCATTTGCGGAGCTGGAGCAATAGCACAGCGGGTAGGGCGTTTGCCTCGCACGCGGCCAACCCGGGTTCGATTCCCAGCATCCCATATGGTCCCCTGAGCACCGCCAGGGGTAATTCCTGAGCGCAGAGCCAGGAGTAACCCCTGTGCATTGCCAAGTGTGACCCAAAAAGCAAAAATATATATATATTCATTTGCTTTATTATTCTGCAAATTGTCCTCATGAAATACTCCTAATGAAAAATTTCCAAAGAAAGTCAGTTCTGGAGCCAGAGCAGCAGGTAGGACACTTGCATTGCACACTTCCGACCTAGGTTCATTCCCTGCACCCCATTTGGTCTCCTGGGTCACTGTCACTGTTACTTTCCTCCCACTGTTCATAGATTTGCTCGAGCGGGCCCAGTAACATCTCCATTGTGAGACTTGTTACTGTGTTTGACATATCAAATACATCACGGGTAGCTTGCCAGGCTTTGCCATGCGGGTGAGATACTCTCGGTAGCTTACCGGGCTCTCAGAGAGGGGTGGAGGAATCGAACCTGGATTGGTTGGGTTGGCCAGGTCAGTGGCATGCAAGGCAAACGCCCTACCCACTGGTCTCCTGGGTGTGATCTGAAAATGAAAACCAAAAAAATAAGAGGAAGGAAGAGAGGAAGGGGGGAAGGGAGGCTTGGAGGGAGGGAGGGTTGGAAGGAAGGAAGGAAGGAAGGAAGGAAGGAAGGAAGGAAGGAAGGAAGGAAGGGAGGGAGGGAGGGAGGGAGGGAGGGAGGGAGGGAGGGAGGGAGGGAGGGAGAATGTTTGGTGGTCAAGTTTTCATGCCTCTCAACTAGCTCAGTGACTAGGAGGCTGCATAGAAGTAGCTCAGTGACAAAACGGATGCTTTTCAAGTGTGACTGGCTTCAGTGCCTGGAACTGGCGGTGGGGGGGAAGTATTCTTACAGAGGGGTTAGCGTGGCTTCTCAGTGCCCTCCCTTGGCAGTTGAAATGTATTAATTTTTAAATCAAGTCTATCAGTGTTACAATATATCAATGTTATAACACATCTGGTTTCCAAGTGCCAGAGTTGCCCTGCTTAAATTCAGTAGCTGTGCAATTTCCTTTATGTCAGCTAGCAAGATGGGCTTGCAAAGCTCCAATGCTTGCATTTCAAGGAGTTCCTCTACTATCTACCTCAAGGAACAATCAGGCATGTCTAATTAGTCAGGAGCAAGATGCTGCTGCAGTCACCAAGCTCTGTTTGTTTTCTAAATTAAGGACTATCTTTTTATTAATAAAGAGGATGTCCGGGACCAGAGCGATAGTACAGTGGGTAGGGCGTTTGTCTTGCACGCAGCTGAACCAGATTCAATTTCCAGCATTCCATATGGTCCTCCAAGCACTATTAATTCCTGAGTTCAGAGCCAGGAGTAACCCCTAAGCATCGTTGGGTGTGACCCAAAAATATAAATAAATAAATAAATAGGATGTGCTCTAACAAAATATCTTTTTTTATTGACAGAAACCTGGAAAATGAATACAACAACAATAAACGCAGCATAGATGTGTTTTCTAGTGTAAAATGAATTTCATAGTATTAAAATCATCTATTTATCTAGCCAATAAATATTCAATGATTATATACCCATTTGTGCACTTAGAAACTTAAAAAGTTACCATTGAAGAATCGAATACAGACTCTTCCAAATCTTGCAAGTTTCAGGATCTGAGAAACAAGATGGTTTTTTGTTTCTTACCTTTTCCTTATATACCAACTCAAGGGGCGACCCCCTGAGCACAGAGCCAGGAGAAAGCCCTGAGTAGCAATTAATTTGGTCCAAATCAAAACAAAACAAAAACCCCTAAAGTTGCCTTGCCTTAGGAGTGTCCTCAGGGTAGGAAGGAAATTTGAGAAAACAGAGGATGAGAAATCAATCTTGGGTTTCTCTGAATCCACTCCTTCCTCAGATTTATTTAGGAGTATCTCTCCAGACTCAAGAGTTCAAGTTCAAGTTCCTGAATCCTTCGACTCACAAGTAACCTCTCCTTACCTGCTGATTATTACTCTAATTCCTTTTCTTATGAACAAAGTTATACTTGTCTACTGAAAATAAATGAAAAATGAAAACATTTGCTTGACTCCTGCATGAATTTTACTTTATTTTTTTCTTAAATGTTTATTAGTGTAACACCATGAGGTACAGTTGTAGACTTACAAATTTTTGTGCTTGGGTTTCAGTTATACCCATCCCTCCACCAGTGCCCATTCTCCACCACCACCAGTCCCAGCATCCCTCCCTCCCCTCATCCCCCCATCCCATCCTACCTCTGTGGCAGGGCATTCCCTTTTGTTGCCTTTCTCATTTTGAGTGCTGTGGTTTGCAAAAGAGACATTGAGTGACAATGTTGTTTGGTCTATAGTCTACTCTCATCACACAATGAATTTTACTTTAAATGCATGTTATCCAGCAGTGCTGCAGACTTTTTGTTTAAATCTCTATATCAGATCTTTCCAGGCGCTCGTGTTTCCAAAGTTAAATTTGTATTCAACCAACAGACCAACTGTCCACATAAGGTTGAATCCTGAGTTCAATGTCTCTAACTCCCATTTTCCTATTTTCTCAAACATCTGTACTCCCTATGATGTGAAGAGTGAAATGAGTGGGGAAATGCTTGGAAGCTGGGGAGTTTGGCCATACAACAAGAGAACAATCACATAATTGGTCATTACTAATTATGTGATTTTAAGGATCAGAATCTTCTGACAGAGTCCACTTGCCTATCCAACAATTCATTCCAATAAAACTTAAACTCCAGCAAATTGAGCTCTTCATCTTGTTACTCTATCAGAAGTATTTGTTGAATAACAATGAATAAGTTAAATATACATACATATGTTTTCTATATGTTGCAGTGTTTTCTAGGTGCTTATTTTTAATAATAAGAGATAAAAAGTTCATTTGTCAAAATTCAGTTAGAAAGCTTTCAACTAAATCAACTTCTGTATCTTTTCAAGAATGACAGTTTGTCATACTATGCTTCTGCTGGCATAAAAACATGATCTAATTCTCATAAACTTACTAATGCTCAAGACAGTGAATAAAGTATTGTATTCCCATTGTATGTGTGAAAAAAGAGTCCCATATATTCAGTGTCATGCCTCTGTTGTGATGATGACAATGTCCATAAGTTGTCACAGTATGTTTTGCCTCTAGCTTACATTACCTCTCTCTCTTCTCTGCAGATATGTTGGGTCCCTGGGTACCTTCTACCTTCCTAACTAGATAAGTAAAGTTCTGACTATCAGGCCAAATAAGTGGGTGTCATCACCCCCTAGTGGGTTTTGTCAAAGTTCTAAGCATAGAGAAGAAGAGGAAATACCTAAGAATTGGAAAGCGAGCACCGTACCCACTCTGACCCCTAAGGTAAGAACTTACTAGTCTAGGAAAACCAAGAAAGTTGTCATGTATTCATTTATAAAGAACAGACTTCCTCCTATGCTTAGGGATTTGAGGAATGAAGGCCATTGCCACCAACTTGGTATTTGCAAGGAAAGACAGAGAAAATAAATGAAAGAATGGGAATTCATTCTAGCTTGGCTGTCTCACTTAAAACAGTTTGAAGATCTAATCAGGTCACAAAATCTAAACTATAAATTAATATGTTTTTAATCTTGGCATAAGCTCTCCCTCTCTCTGTGTGCATTAGTACAATACCACTCAACAGTCAGATTTAGAGATTTAACGTTGAGCAAGACGGGGGGTATGAAGCTGCCGGCAGGTGAACCTGTACCTGCAGGACAAGTGTATCAGCAGCCTGATGGTGCCTTCAGGCTTCCTAATACCCCAAAATTGCTGCTGTGCCTTTGACCAGACCCCAACAACTTGGGGCCAAGTTTACAAAGAAATTAAATGGCCGAAAGTTCGGTATGTGGGAGCCACACAGGCAAACCACCTCTGGCTCAGCTATACAAGCTAATTTATTGGCCTTATTTCAGAAACCCATAAATCTCAAAAGAGATCAAAAACTGCAGTTAGGACCAGCAATGCAGTGTGCTGTGAGCAAGTGGGCACACCCTGCAGGGTATCTACCAATAGTTTATTTCTCTGGACAAGATGGAAACAAGAGCCTGATCCAGAGACACACAAAAGAATCTTCGAACTGAGCAGCTCACTCCGGACTTTAAGCCAGGCACACTTCACCAGGGTGCCTCAGACAGGAGTAGGCGTCATCCCTCCACCTGCCCCCTAAAAGCTCCAGTGGCAGCCAACTTCCATAGACCAATGAGAAGTGCAGGTACGCAGGTTCAGTGTCAGAAAACTCCAGGCCTCAAGGGATAGGGGATGGGCTGGTCCCTCTCATTCCCTGTCCCCATGGAACCCTGAGGTCATGCCTACAAACTGCCCCTGGCTGAAATGTAGTCACTTGTAATCACTTGTCATCCATCCTGTTGTTCATTGATTTGCTCTAGCAGGTGCCAGTAATGTCTCCATTCGACCCTGTTACTTGCTAATGTAGCCCAGTGGCATTTGCTCACTCCAGGAATATGGAGAGCATCAGACTATTTATTTAGGGTCTTGATGAAGAAGTCCAACCATTTCATAGGTGGGCAGCCAGGCATTCTTTTGATGTCCTGTGGAATCCAGTCGGTAATGGCTCTAGTCCAGTGGTTGTCTCCAAATCGCATTATGTGTCTGGCCCATCTGATTTTTGACACCTTGTCAAAAGAGGCAGCATCTCTGATCTTTGATCACTGACAGAGGTCGGAGCTCTGGATTCCTTCTCTCACTTGAGTGAAGCGTGATACTCCAAGCATAGCTCTTTCGTTCCATTGAAAGCAAATGGAACATCAGGGACTAGTTTGTTTTTCATGAACAATTGTCTTGGTGAGATTCAGCTGCAGTCCGACCTTTCCACGCTCACGATCGAAGTCGGTCAGCATTTAGCTGATATGTAAGCTCCTTAATGGCCATGATCAAGAGACACACAAAAGAATCTCTGAACTGAGCAGATCACTATAGAGATTTCTCCAGACCCTAATTATCTAGAAGTTTGGAGTTCCAGGAACACATGGCTGCTCTCGAGGTCACACGGCATCTAATGCTATCCATAACAAGCAATACAGAAGAGGGTATGGGGGAGATTGTCTGCCATAAAAGCAGTGATAGGGGTTGGATGGAGGGGGGATACTGGGGTTCTTGGTGATGGAAGATGTGCACTGGTGGAGGGTTTGGTGATCAACCATTGTATGACTGGAACTCAAACAGGAAAGCTTTGTAACTATGTGTCATGGTGATTTAAAAAAAATAATAAAATAAAATATTTTTATTTTATAAAAATAAAATAGCACTATTGGTGGAGGGATGGGTGTTTGATCATTGTGTGATTGTAACCCAAACATGAAAGCTTGTAACTATATCACGGTGATTCAATAAAATTTAAAAAAAAAGAAAAAAAATAGCACTGTCCTCCCGTTGTTCATCAATTTGCTTGAGTGGGCACCAGTAATGTCTCCATTGTGAGACTTGTTGTTATTGTGTTTTGCATATTGAATATGCTACAGGGAGCTCTCCAGACTCTTCCCTATGGGCGGGATACTCTCGGTAGCTTGCCAGTCTCTCCAAGAGGGAGGGAGGAATCGACCCAAGTCGGCCTTGTGCAAGGCAAGTGCCCTACCCGCTGTGCTATCGCTCCAGCCCAAAATAAAATAGTAAAACAAAATTAACATTCTGAATTTAAAACAAAAAAGTGGAGTCCATGCCAAATTCAATCAGCTTAATCAATGGCTGAATAAATAGGAGTACACCTACATTAAAATAAATTTTTAAAAAAAGTTGATTAAGACTTTTACCCTCCCTCACTTCTCAGTCCAGTGTCTAGTCAGTCACTGAATTCTGTTCCTTGCTCTTCTTTCTCTCCCTTGTCATCCAGTCTTGTTCATCACCTTGAATATTGAGTGGAGATCTCTAACTCCCAATTTCTTGCAGTGGATTTCCTTCTCCATGGGTCCTCCACAGTCTTCACAGAGATCATTCTAAAATGCAAATATGATCATGCTACTTATCCATTCAGATTTTTGTTCTTCACTCACTTTAAATATTAGGCTAACTTCCAAAGGTAGTATTTAGCAAACTAACAGCTTCAGGATCTCACTTATGAGTGCCTCCCATAACACCATAACAAGTAATTTTGCTGAGAATCTCTTAGGGAAACCTAGAAAGAATTTGGATCATTGCAATCCATTCTTCCTCACAACTTCCTTCCTGGCCAATCAGAGGCAAGGGTGATTTTTGTTTCCAGATAGTCTATGATTCAAGAGGATTTCTTCCTTTTGTCACCTAAGGACAAGAACCTGGTGTTTAAAATGTGAAACTGAAGGGCTGAAGAGATAGCACAGCGCGTAGGGCATTTGCCTGGCACGCAGCCAACATGACCGACACAAGTTCAATTCCCAGCATCCCATATGGTCCCCTGAGCACCGCCAGGAGAAATTCCTGAGTGCATGAGCCAGGAGTAACCCCTGAGCATCACCGGGTGTGACCCAAAAAAGCGAGAAAAAAAAAGAGAGAAACTGAAACATGGCTGTATGATGTGCAAGCCATTTGGCAGCAACAGTAGCTTCGATGCTGTATAAAGGAATGGGGAATTTGCAAGATTTCTATTCATCACTGGTGATCTGACCCAAAGATTACATCAGGTTGCCTGCCCAAACTTCACCCTCAGTTTACAAAGGGCTTTGCCGGAATAACAGAGGAGACACTGAATCTCTTAGACAGGAAGCAGCGGATCAGATTATAGCTTTCCACAGTTATGGGCTGGAGTTCATTACCACTGTCTTAGTCATCCCAGACTGCTACGACAAATGCCATAGATTTTGGTAGATCAAGCAGCAAACGTTTATTTCTCACAGTTTTAAGACTGGAAAATCAAAGATCAAGAAGCCTGCATATTTGACATCTTCTGAAGACCCGATTCTTGGGTTGTAGAAGGCAGCCTTCTTGTTCTAAGTCCTGGAGGTGGAGAGAGACTCTATGTATTGTTTCTGGTAAAGACACAATTTCTATTCATGAATGCACCACTCTCATAACTAATTAACTCCCTTCCAAAGTCCCCACCTCCAAATACTGTTACATTACAAGTTAAGTACTCAACATGCGAACTTGAGTGGACCTACTCACTCAATCCACAGTAGCCACATCCTCTTTTTAAAATATTGACTACATAGAGAGAAACAAAGCATAGGATAGAAGAAGGAAATACAAAGAGAAGAAACTTTATATACCAGTCAAAAGGATGTGTTCTCTTCCTTTTCATGAAACACATTACTTTGCTAGGTTAGATCTTTAGGTTAATAAGCTCATCCTAAATGTTCTCTTTGGCTCCCAAGTCCCCCCCACCCATGCACACAGGAACGGGGTACATTTCCCTTCCAGAAGCACTACGCATTTTCTCCTCTTATAAGACCTATGAGATATTAGAATTGTAGCTACTGGTTCATCTGTTTGTCTTCCCTGTTGAGCTGCAATTATACCCCTTGCGGTCAAGATCAGACATTTTACTCTCAATGACCTCCAAGAGACAGGTAACATCTAATGAGAAAATAAAGTGGTGTGGCTTCTCAATTGATTGATTTCTTGAGACCAACAATTTTATTTGTGATCCTGAATTTTTCTGTTGCTCTTGTATTTTTCACAGAATTAAAGTGATTTTTTTTTTGGTGGTCAGAAATCAAATTCAAAGTTTGTGTAAAACGAATAAAATGTTTAGCTCAAAACAAAAGAAAAAATCACAACAACCTCATGAGACTCTGAAAACTCCTTATATTTTTGCATAAGAGGAACACTTACCCACTGGCAATGTACAGTGAACTGCCAACCAATCTACTTTCCAGATGGCCTCGGACAATTATTAGGCATTTTTCCACCTGAGATGGTTCCACTGTTAAATATAGAGTAGATAATTGCTGGCAGTCTTTGGAATCCATGATTTCCCAAGCTGAGCATAACCTGTATCCTAGTATGTTCTTTATCTTTCTCTTGATGATGAAAGGTGCTTATGTGATGTGCACCTACACACAGCAGATGTTCCAGTTGGCTTTAATAATCCAGAGATTTCCCCAAATCAAGACTGGGTTCACCGGTGCCATTAATTAACCTGTCAGTTACTCAACAAATGTTTTTCGAAGAACAGGCACTTTGCTAAACACTGAAGAAAGCAGTGACCAAGAGACCTCAAGGATCTCACACAGTTCAAGGATTATGATTGTATTGTTGGATGATAAATGAAAATAAAACCATGAGAAATATTTTAGAGAATAGAAAAATGATTTCCTGTTTAAAATGGGAAAATAAGTTAGATACTTGCTTTGAATAACTGGCTCCAGGCCAGAGAAAGCACTAGTTGTAAGAATTGTTATTGGAAAGAATTTGTTGTAATTAGGTAAACCAGGACTATTAACTCTGAACTACAGGGATATGGAAATAGAGAACCTTCTTTGACATGGCATTGGCAGCAATGTGATTTTGCCTGTAGGCTGCAATGGGATTTAACACAAAACTGTATTATTTGGCACAAAAGGAATTTTCCTCCTCCTGTTTGTCTCCAAGGAGCAATATGAGCTATTTAATATATGTAATGAAGTAGAAACTTGACTAGTTTAAAGCAAATCAGGGCACATTTGTTTTTCTGTAAGTGACCAGCGTCAATCTCATCTAAGAACCAGATACAGAACAGTGTGTGGGAACCAGAGAGACAGTACAGCAGAGGGGGCATTTGCCTTGCATGCAGCCAACCAGGGTCCAATCTCAGCACCCCCATAAGATCTTCCAAGCCCACAGGAAGTGATCCCTGAGTGTAGAGATAGAAGTAATCCCTGAGCACTACCATTTACAGCCCAAAAATCAAACAAAAGGAACAGTGCGTGTACCTCTTCTAAGGGAGGGAGAGTTGGGTATTCACTGTCTGGCCATGTTTGTAGGGATTTATTTGTGTGCCTCCTGGTCTTGCATAGTTTCTCTTTTTCTTTCACTTAAAAGGCAAAAGTGTTATCTCCATGGATGGAGAAATCAGTATCAGTGCCATAAATACAACACAGCCATAGGAATCAATCAAATGATGTCATTAAATTTGGACAAGAGAGTGTTGTCTACAGAAGGTTCTGGGTCTTTTTTTTTTTTTGAGCTCTCTTCTTTCTTGTTCCTATGAGAAACTGGCATCTTTTGGGATCAGGGTTCAGAAGCAAATGAATGAGGTACCTTTCCTCAGTGAGACCCTGTTCTCATACCCTTGCATAAGCTACACGTTGGCCTTTTCTGGAAGGGAAGACTCCCTGCTTGAGAAACAGTATGGTAGGAGTAGCCTTGGAGAGTGCTCTAAATCTTACAAGACTAGATTCTCCTAGACCCAACTCTAGTGAGGCAGAAAAGACAATGCTACTTTGCGCGAATCTATTGTTGTACACGCAGTGTCCTATAGTTCTGCACTCAGCATCCTATAGTTGTGCACTCAGTATCCTATAGTTGTGCACTCAGCGTCTTTTTCTCCTAGCTTGGACTCCAGCCATTCCTCTCACTTTCTGTCCTCTACTTTTTGCAGGCCCGTTTTCCAACTTTAGCCTGGAAACTTTGCTTAGCAGAACAGAAAGATAGAAGGAACTGAAATCATAAAGAATCGGGGGGAGTTACAAAACTAGGTTTCTGAGTGATCCAGGGCAAATGAAGGATAATAGTAATTCCTCAGCTAAGTATCAAGCTTACATGATACCAAACACTGGTGCACTTGAAATATCTTTTGTAAAGGCAATGTGTTTAACCTTAATAGAATATTTTACTTTTTATCAGTACTTTGGAAACATATAAATCATGTCATATGCTGCTTTATTCCCTGCCAGAATATTTGTCATTTATATTTTTTTAGATATATTTTGACTCCTATATTAGTTTCCAAACATATTAAACTATCAAGGCATCAAGAGACCTCCCCACCCACCTCCAAGATTTGCCAGTTTGTGAAGGTGGAGAGAGGCACCAAGAAGGTATAGATTTCTTCATGTGGTTGAGCAAGATTTATAGACTCTGTCCTTGTTTTGGTTGACCCCCCCTCCTCCAGTCTTTCTAAGCAATTTTCCCTTCTTTCTTTTGCCTTTGTTGTAGCAAGGGATAAGCCCTAGCATCTAAGTGGAAAAGCTGATTATACTTTAAATATATTTTAACTGTTTGTAAAAGACCCCTTAACTCTGGGGCTCAAATGTTGTAATTTACCTAAACTTTTCATTTCCTACATAGAAAATTTCTATGATTCCAGAAGGACAACACCCTCTTGTGGCAAGAGCAGTTCTTGCAGCCAATTCCAGAGCATCTGAATTCTCAAATGTTGAAACTCAAATGTGTGAGATTTTAGGAACTGCCTCCTTTGAAAGATAAGGTCACTGAAATCCACAGAAGACAAAGAGTATATCGGTGCTTGAATCTGGTTAAGTGCCTAGCCAGACCTAGTATTCAGATTCCTATTTCCTCATGAGAGCAGAGCTCACCAGGAAACTTCAGGAATGCCCTCTTTGGGATGATCTTCTTCTTCTTCGAAATCGTCGAAGGCTTCATTTTTTGCTGCCTCTTCATAAAGCTGGTGGAGATGTTCCGCCTGAACAGGAAGCATTTTGCTTCGTGCAGGTGGGTAGTGCTATAAGCTATATTCTCTACCCCTAACACACTCATCATTCATAACCACTAACTTTGATCATTTGAATACTGCTTTCTCTCTACGTCTTTCATAGTATTTGGCTTGCTGTGACAATAGGGTGGGGTCAAACAGAGCTCTAGCTCATGTAGGCTATTGCTAAGAGTGAGCAGAGGATATGAGGGCATTCTCTTTCTATTCCTACATCGTCTGGGTACTGGTGGCATCAGATTTACCTGAGAATCTATCAGCACATAGAATTATCCTGTTAACTGAATGCCCACGAACAGATGACTGGTTAAAGAAACTTTGGTACATCTACACAATGGAGTTCTATGTAGCTCTTAGAAAAGATGAAGTCATGAAATTTACATACAAGTGGTACAATATGGAAAGTATCATGCTAAGCGAAATGAGTCAGAAAGAGAGGGATAGACATAGAAAGATTGCATTCATCTGGGGGATATAAAGTAACAAAGTATGAGATTAATACCCAAGAATAGCTGAGATCAGCACCAGGAGGATTACTCCATAACTTAGAGGCCAGCTGGATATCCTAGAGGAAAGGGCAGTTCAGATAGAGAAGGGAGCACCAAATAAAGGATGTTTGGAGGATCCTCCCAGGAGGGGAGATGCATGTCGAAAGTAGACTATGGACTGAACATGTTTGCCACTCAATGCCTCTTTTGCAGACCGCAACACCCAAAAGGAGAGAGAGAACACAGGGGATTGCCCTGCCACAGAGACAGGGGGGATGGGGGGATGGGGGTGGGAGGGATATTATCCATGGTGGTGGAAAATGGGCACTGGTGGAGGGATGGTTATCTGTTCATTGTATAGTTGAAACCCAAGCACAAAAAATTGTAAATCTACAACTTTAAAAAAAATAAAATAAAATAAAGGGAAAAAAAAAGAAAAGAAAAAAAAAAGAATTATCCTGTTAAAATGCACATTCTGGAACCAGAGACATAATGCAACACTAGGGCACTTGCCTTGCACAGGGCCCAAGCAGGTTCGATCTGTGGCATTCCATATGGACCCTAAGCCCACCCAGGAGTTATCCCTGGTACTGGTGATGGAATTGGTGCTGGGAAATTGTATACCTGAAACTTGATTATGAATAACTTTGTAAATCACAGAACCTCGATAAAAATATTTAAATAAAACAAAAATAAAAAGCACATTCTAATTTACTATATTTGAGTTAATAAAATTCTATAGTTTTCATAACCACTCAACTGATATCAGTGTGAAGGATTCATAAATTACATATTGACCAATTGAATAAATTCAATTACCAACCCAAAGTTAAAACCATAAGTCACAACTCTGTTCTGTGACTGAGTACAACTTAAAAGTTGCTTATTAAAGTGAACAAAGTTCTAAGTTCTTGACCCCAAGCTTGGGCTTGTGGGGAGAGTCACCATTTACATACATTTGCACTTGCCGTTAGTCAAGGTAACAGGGGAGAAATTTAATTTTTAAACCCTGGGTCCCCAACTATACTACCTACCCCACCCATGCATCTTGTCACTCACTAAGTTCATCATATAACTGGAAATCTGCAAATCTGAGAGTTTCTGTTTAGCATAAGATCAGAATCTAGATCTAATAATCTTCAGTCACTGCTATCTCCTAGGCAAAATTTATAGCCTTCCATGAACCAAAAGATCTATTCCTAACAGGCCTTTCTCCTATAGTAGCAAGCAGGCATTGCTTTCATTTACAAGGAATCAAAAATTAAACTTCCCCCCAAAACAGAAACGAGTACAAAGCAGCAACTAGGTCTTAAGGGATGTCCAGTGCAGAAGAGGAAGCTCAATCTTACAAAAATGACCCAAATAACACACTGGTGACATCTGGAAAAAGTAATCCCCATGACTGTTCACAATGAAACTTTACTTGATCTTATAACATTTTGATAAATGTGTCTCATACTTGTAATATTTCAGAGACATTAATTATGGATAATAGCCTCAAGTTTTCAGCTATTTTCACTAATAGCAAGGTGAGACTTTTGGAAAAACAGCTCACCGAATTTTAAAATCACTCTTTCTTTCTGTTTTTGTCTGTTTTGATTTTTTCTTTATTTTGTTTTTGTCTTGTTTGGGGGCCATACCCAGAGGTGCTCAGGACTTACTCCTGGAAGAGTTTGGGGAACCATACGGGATGCTGAGGATAGTACCCAAGTTGACTGCATGCAAAACAATCACTATCTCTCTGGCCCCAAAGTGTTTGTTTTCTTTTTTAAGAAATTGTATTTGGGCTGGAGCGATAGCACAGTGGTAGGGCATTTGCCTTGCGCGCAGCCAGCCTGGCTGAGTCGTGTTCGATTCCTCCGCCCCTGTTGGAGAGCCTGGCAAGCTACCCGTGACAAATTTAATATGCCAAACACAGTAACAAGAAGTCTCAAAATGAAGATGTTACTGGGCCCGCTCGAGCAAAATCGATGAACAACGGGAGGACAGTGTTTGTTTTTTTGTTTGTATTTAGGAATTATTATTTACAAAGTTATTCATAGTTGTTTCAGGCATGCAATATTCCAACACCAATTTCTTCCACCAGTATCCCCCATGTTCCCTCCCATGCCAAAACCCCTTCTTTGACAGACATATTCTTATTTTGTTCTGGAACCACCCCTGGCAGTGCTAAGGGGTTATTCGTGGCTCTGCACTCAGAGGTCACTCCTGGCAGTGCTCAGTGAGCCATATAAAATGTTAGGGATCAAACCAGGGTTAGTCACATACAAGGCGAGTGCCTTACCCACTGTCCTATCACTCTGAGCCCAATAGGCACATTCTTAAGCCTACTTGTAACCCCATTGATGCAGATGGTAAGCACCTAGAGCGAGCAAGTTTTCAGCCAGGCCTTCCTTACTTGCTTGGTAATGTGTCCTGGAAATAGCTTCTGAGGTGAGTTCACTGGCAGCCGATTTACAGAGGAACACAGTGCAGAACCACTTTGGTCAGGGAGTCAGGGAAGGCAGGGAAGTAACATTTCCTCCAAGAACACTTGGCTGGAGGGAGAAGGCTCTGTGATGTCATTGCAACAAAGATTTAGCAAGAATCCTTTGCTAAGGGAGCTCAAAAGCAGAGCAATAGTCTCTCTGGGTAGAGCATCTCTGACTGAAGTCAGGGTTTCAAGGTTGTAAGGCAATTCTCAGAAAGAAACTAGGTGTGATGGAGCCCACAATCTCGGGAAGGAAGTCAGAGACTGAGCCCTCAGAGGTAGAGGGAGACTATCTGAGCACCACATCACACCAAATCCAGTTTAGTGACCGATTCCAAAATTTCCACTTGGCATTTCTCAACCCTATAGAAGTCTCAGGAACTGTTGTCCCTCAGGTTTGGGGATCTTTGTCTCACAGCATAGAATCATTGAAGACAACATTTTAAAATGCATATATCCAGTTCCTACTATAAAACCATCCTTCAGTCATCCGTAAGTCTGAAGGGCGCCAATATCCCACCATGTTATGTGCAGTGTCTCAGGCTGCATATGGTTGGCATGGTACAAAACCAAGCTGAGGGCTGCAGTCTCCGCTGCTCCAGAGGAATTTATTAGAAATGTCTAAGGTGTTTAGGGGAAAGCAAGGGCCAACATAAACACCAGCAGCACCTCTGTAGCCAGGCTGCCCTCTCCCAGGACTTTGCAGATGAGTTTTACTGGTTAGCTTTTAAATTTTGGAAGCTTATAGTTTGTTTCTTTTTCTTTCTGTAGCTCAGAGTTTATTTCTCTTTCTTCTTATGTTTTGCTTCCATGCCTGCCTTTGGGTCCTTGAGTAAATGAGACTTTCATTCACCTTCTTACAATCCTACCCATTTGGCTGAAATATACTCAGAATTTATCGTTCACAACAGAATAAACTATACATGAAGCCTCATTCAAATAATATTGCCCAAACACAATAGCCATGTTGTTTAAAAATTAGAATTTCAACAATAAGTGCTCTTCTAGATAATTTGGTTTTGTTTTTTTTTTTTGCTTTTTGGGTCACACCCAGCGAAGCACAGGAGTTACTCCTGGTTCATGCACTCAGGAATTACTCCTGGCGGTGCTTGGGGGACCATATGGGATGCTGGGAATCGAACCTAGGTCGGCTGCATGCAAGGCAAATGCCCTACCAGCTGTGCTATTGCTCCAGCCCCTCTTCTAGATAATTTGTAAAGTCAGTGTTCCTAGGTGACTTTTTATTGGTGTAGTTTGTAAATATTCTGTATGATTTCAAACAAATTCAAACAGAAAATACATAAATTCGAAATTTATATATTGTGAAAAATTTATATATTTTGGAATAAAGATTTCAAACACATAAAGAGAAATATTCACATAGAAATGTAGAGAGAAATAAATATGACATTTTTATCATCACCTCATTCAGCACTTATAAATCTGTGCCTAATTGTTTTTGTCATTGATACCTTAATTTCTGTCAACATCCTTCTTCCCCAATACAAAATTATTTTTTAAAAAATTCCAGATATATCATTCCATTCATAAATACTTTAGAAGAAACATGGTTTTTAACCACTGTCAATATGATTAATTTATCAGTACATCTCTTGGAATTGAGATGAGCTACCTGAAATGAAAGCTTACAGAATTATTTATTCAGCTGAAAGCTCTTGAACACCCAACTCAAGCTTGTCACTTAGGGTACAAAATAGAGTTGGACATGATTTGGTCTCTGGAGTGTTAAATTCTCTGTGTAGGTAGACAGGCAAGGAATTAGGTCCATAGAGCGAGGGATATCATTGGAGAGGGAGACAGGGAAAGAAAAGGAGTTGACTGCAATGTATCTGTTGCTCCCCTAGCAAGAGAAGCATGAGCTCTGGGAAAGACATTTTGCCAACCCCAATTTCTTGATTGAATTTTGAAGGTTCTTTACCAAATGATGACATGGATGCTCCATTCAGTGGAAAGAGACCTACAAAATTTGAACTTCCTATAGTGTGTTAAATGCCACTAGGAGATCGATTGAACTTCATGCAATCAGCTTTTTGAAGGCATGGTTAGTATCATCACTCTGCCGCGTTACCATATAATTACTCTCAGTTGAGGCCAAACCTCCAAAATGAGTCTTGTCACAAAGAGAGGGCAAGTGGAGCAAGTGTGATTTTTTTTTAATGACCTGCACTAATATTTCTATGTTAAATTCCCTAATAAACCTAGAGCAGTTTTCAGTAACTACTGAGAGGAAGGGAGGAAGATATATATATTAGGTAATACAAACTCACAAACACTGTCCTCCCATTGTTCATCGAGCGGGCCCAGTAACGTCTCCATTTTGAGACTTGTTGTTACTGTGTTTGGCAAATTGAACACGTCATGGGTAGCCTGCCAGGCTTTTTACTCTCGGTAGCTTGCCGGGCTCTCTGAGAGGGGTGGAGGAATCAAATCTGGCTCAGCTGGGCTAGCTGCATGCAAGGCAAACGCCCTACCCGCTGTGCTATCGCTCAAGCCCTATATTAGGTAATATATTATATTATATATTATATATATATACTGAGAGGAAGGGAGGAAGGTAATATACATACATACATTTGTATATATAATATATATATCAGAAAACATGATCGATGACCAATAGAGGGTGACTTGTTACCAAATGAGTCTATTAGAGTTGACCATTTGCGGTGCAACATAAAAAGGTAAATGGTAGCTACTTATTTTTAAAAATGTTGGATTCTCTGAATGCAAACCCATTCTTTTTTCACATGTGGTCTAATATATGGTTAAAATATTTTTCATGAAGAAATTGGAATACCAGTTGATGATACTAAGAGGTATTTTGGTGGTCAGTATTTCATAAATTATGGTATTGATAAAAATAACACTGACATTTCTTATTAAGAACAGCTATGTGGGAAAAAACCTGAGTGCCCAAGAACAGATGACTGGTTAAAGAAACTTTGGTACATTTACACAATGGAGTACTATGTAGCTGTTAGAAAAGATGAAGTTATGAAATTTACATACAAGTGGTACTACATGGAAAGTATCATGTTAAGCGAAATGAGTCAGAAAGAGCGGGATAGACACAGAAAGATTGCATTCATCTGGGGAACATAAAGCAACAAAAAGGGAGAGTAACACCCAGGAATGGCTGAGATTATTACCAGGAATTTTGCTCCATGAATGGAAGGCCAGCCACAGGCTCTAGGTGAAAAGGAAGCTCAGATAGAGAAGAGAGTACCAAATGAAGGGTGTTGTGAGGGTCCTCCCAGGGTGGGAGAAGCATGCTAAAAGTAGTCGATAGACCAAACATGATTGCCACTCAAAGCCTCTCTTGCAAAACACAGTACCCAAAAGAAGAGAGAGAGAACAAGGGGGAATACCCTGCCACAGAGGCAGGATGGGACGGGGGTGGGGGGGGGGAGGAGGGTAGGGGGGGATGCTGGGACCCATGGGGATGGATGACGGGCACTGGTGGAGGGATGGGCACTTGATCATTGTATAACTGAAACCCAAGCACAAAATTGGTAAGCCTATAACTGTACCTCATGGTTTTTCACTAATAAAAAAAGAAAAAAAAAAGAAAAAAAAAGAACAGCTATGTGAAGTAATCCTAAACTCCTTTTTAAATAAATTAGTTTACTTAATCTTCACAATTAACCCATGAAGCAGTTCAAGGATTAGACTTATTTTGTAAATAAAGTTACAGAAAAACTTCAAGGGATTTACCTACTATCTTCCAAGCAGTAAGAAATCTTTGAACCTAGGCCATGTGTTTGAGAATAGAAGAGAATGGATGGAAATATATATGATAAGATATTGTTTAGTAGTTAAATGGGCTTGTGGAAACTGTAAAATGATTTTATTTACTGATTTCTACAGTAAATTTACGTGAGGCTAATAAGAAATAGATTTTTGAGGGGGAGGGTTGCTTTTATCTGGGTGCCACACCAGATGTATGTTCAGGGATTATTCCTGGCAGTTCTGGAGGAACTGTGTTGGAGACCAAATCTGGGGTGATGCACTCAAGGCCTTGAATGCACTTTCCACCCTGTACTATCTCCGGGTCCCAAGAAATACACATTTAGGGGCTGGAGCAATAGCACAGCAGGTCGGGCGTTTGCCTTGCACGCGGCTGACCCGGGTTCTATTCCCAGCATCCCATATGGTCCCCTGAGCACCGCCAGGGCTAATTCCTGAACACAGAGCCAGGAGTAACCCCTGTGCATTGCTGGGTGTGACCCAAAAAGCAAAAAAAAAGAAAAATACACATTTAAAAATTTTAATTATTTATTTGGGCTGGAGTGATAGCACAGCAGTAGGGCATTTGCCTTGCACGCAGCCAGTCCAGCCAAGCCGGGTTCGATTTCTCCACCCCTCTCAGAGAGACTGGCAAGCTACCGAGAGTATTCAATATGCCAAACACAGTAACAAGAAGTCCCACAATGAAGACGTTAATGGGCCCTCTCGAGCAAATCAATGAACAACGGTAGGACAGGACAGGATTTATTTATTTGGGAATATGAACCTAGGAGCCACTCTAGAAATCCTCAGCCAAGCAAGAGACAGTTCAATGCTAGGGTCCAAGAAAGTAGTGTTCACGCTAAACAGTCAACGTGTGGACCATGTGGTGGCAGGGTTGAGCCAGGGTCAGCCTAATTCCTGTACTATTTCCCTGCGCATACTTTTTATTTTTAAGTACATCTCCTTACCTTTAAGATAACAATTTTGGTGAAAGAATTTTTAGCTGAAGTCACCAAAGAGAATCATGTACATTTTACAAATTGTGCCTCTGCTTCATGCTACTGCTAGCTATTCTATTTGATTTCTACGTTGAGAAGTAGACTTTAAAAAAAAAAAAAACCACATTTAAATGCTGGGAGAAGCATTTCTAATGTTATCTTTATCTTGACCCATTTTTAAATGCTTTTGAGGTAAAAATAATAATTCACATTTCTTTCTTCAGGCTCCTAAAGGTTTTTCCTCATGGATATTGATACCCGACATAGTAAAGAAAATGGTTATTTAGTCCATACTTACAGCAGGAGGCATTAAGATAAACGATGACAAGAAATTACTAAACTATTTTATATCTAGTGTGCTGCAGTGTGCTGTTAACCACTTTCTTCAATTTTGCATGGAGTCTTGCCTCCTTCATCCATGCTGCAGCCTCAGAGATGTCTTGTCTTTAAATAATGCAGTGGAGAAATTAAATAATTAAAGTTGCAGACAAAGGGTATTAAAGACCTTGAAAAGGAAGAGTAGAAGATTATTTTTAGAAAACACACTTGAAACTTCTAGTGCAACTCCTATTTAATGGGAGAAATCTTTATTCAACATTTCTTTGTACACCCGAAATCATTGATCTTTTATCAATGATTTTTTATTTGAGTTTATTTTTAAATAAATTATTAAATTTATTGTTTTGTTTTTTTTAATTGTTTCATTTGAGTCATGTCTCAAAATAAAACATGTCATGTCTCAAAAAAATCTATTGTTGTGTTTGAGTCATGTCTCAAAATAAAACATGTCATGTCTCAAAAAAATCTATTGTTTTATTTGAGTCATGTCCCAGATATGATTGGTTTCAGCTAAGTGTTATAAGACCATCAGGCATGATCTAGGATACTCCCATAATCGGACACCTACTTTTGTTTTCAGAAAACCATCAAACTTCAAAAACTGAATCAGGAAGGATCACAAACAATGCTTTTTGCCCAGATTCATGTTATTCCATTATCCTGCCCCAAACTTGTTTTCTCCACAGGTTGATCACTTGATCACTTGACATCACGGTACTCATCGATTTGCTCAAGCGAGCGCCAGTAACATCTCCCTTCGTCCCTGTCACGTGCTAGTGTAGCCCAATGGTGTCTGCTCACTCCAGGAACACGAGAGCCTCAAACCAATTGTCCAGGGTCTTGATAAAGACATCTGACCATCTTGTAAGTAGGCGGCCATGCAATCTTTTGACGTCTGTGGAATCCAGTTGGTAAGGGCTCTAGTCCAGCGGTCGTCTCCAAATCTCATTACGTATCCAGCCCATCTCATTTTTAATTGAGATTAGGCCTTGGCAGATGAGACAAGCGTCCCTGATTCTCGATCACTGATGGAGGTCGGAACTCTGGATTCTTTCTCTCATTTGAGTGAACGTGATACTCCAAGCATAGCTCTTTCAATTCCTCTTTGGGAGACCCGAGTAGCGTTCTCATCCTGTTTGCATAAGGCCCAGGTCTCTGAGGTGTATGTTAATTCAGGAAGAATGGTGAAATCTAAGAGATGTGCCCAGAGCCAGAGGTTCTTCGTCCTCTTAGCTATTTCTTTGACGCTCTTGAAGGCATTCCAAGCCGCTCTCTTCCTCCTACACAACTCAGGTGCCAGATCATTTGTCATGTTGAGTTCTTGACCTATGAACACATAACTGTTGCATTCAGAGATGTTTGTTCCATTGAGAGCCAATGGAGACCCATTGCATTTACTGTTTTGGGCATATTTGATATGCCAAAAACAGAAAATACAGTGGGTCTCCACAGGTTGAACTCTAGAAAACTCTTTTGTATGGGTTTTATTTTTGTTTTTCTTGATCTCAGTTTTGAGTTAGTTTGGGGAGAGATTTCCAATGGATGCTGAGAGTGAAGAGGGCTACTCCTCTCCTCAGAAGTACTCAGGAAGCCATGTGATGCCGGAATGATCTGAGACCTTGTGTACACAGGCGTGCCCTCCAGCACTTGAAGCTAGCTCCCCAACCCTATTCCAAATGGATTTTATATGTCTCAGAGAAAAGAGATTTGGGCCTGAGTTATTCATAGTACAGCAAATAGGGCTTTTGCCTTTGACCCAGACTCAATTCCTGGTACCCGATCGGTCCCTCAAGCACTCCAGAAGTGATCCCTGAGCCCAAAGCCAAGAATAAGTCCTGAGTAAAGCCAAGTAAAAAGAGAAAAAGATTTTCCCCCACCAAAAAAAGAGAAAAAGATTTGCCTCATTCGCATCTAAGACTCTATACATTGTACAGAAGTGAAGCCTCAGGGAGGCCACAAAGTCATAAATATTCTCACTGCTTAAAAAAGGATTTGTTTTGTTGGGTTATTTGTTTGTTTTGTTTTGGGGTTACATCCAGTGGTACTCAGGGCTTACTCCTGACTCACACACACACAGGGATCACTCCTGATGGGGATTGGGAGACCACATGGACCTCACCTAGCTCAGTCACATGCAAGGTAAGTGCCCTACCCACTGTATTATCCCTCCAGCCCTTTCCAAAGGGTCTTGTAGGTACTTTTCAATCTGGAAAGTTGGAGAAATTTGATTCAAGCTCTTAAAAGCCACCTAAAATCCTTAGGGCCCTCTTAACCAGCACTGAGAAGAATATAAAATATTAGAAAAATGTATTTGTTCTATTATCCACACCTCAATGCATTTGCGGTTTGGGTTGGGGGGTCGAGATGGGGATGCAGCAGACTCCCAGGCAGTGTTCAGTGCATCTGGGGACCATTCTCAGTGTTTCTCAATCAACTAGGCTGGACGGCCAATTCTTGGGTCTGGCAATGTGGTGCTTCTGCGGTCCATTGGTATAGGAGGAACCAAGCTTGCTTGCCCTGGCACACTTGGGGGCCATACAATGTGGTACTCCATTGTATGGAGCTGGACCCATGTTCACTGAGGTGGGGGGGTGATCAGAATGTGCTATCATCAAGGATTAAACTCAGATCCCTGCTTATTCAAGCCTTGTCCCCAGACCCCTGAGAGCAATCCTGCCCTCCCAATCTACATGTTATATTTCATCTCAGGTCATGTTTTCTCTGTGAAATTGTTTTGCTCACTCCAGCAGCACCTTCGTTCCCTCACCTCTCTCTTGGAGTCAGCATTTCACATTGTCAAATAGGAAAACGAATCCAACAACTCAAGTTTTACCCAAATGGTTGAAGGTGTTGTAAAACTGTAATTTCTTCATTAGCCATTGATCAAAGCACAGTATTTGGGGGGGGAATCAACGTATGTTAATTTATTCTACGGGGGAAATATCAACTTTTGAAAAATCATGTTGACTTTATTCAGCGATTCCTGCATTATGCAGAATCCAATCTGGCACCTAAGAAAAAGTCTTCGGAGCGACTCTACATGATGAAAGGTGTAGTTAGCAGAAGGAAGCAGAGACAAGGATGTCACACTAGACCAAAACAAAGACAAAAGACTGGGTTTTTCAAGGTTCTTTTCTGGAAAGTCAAGCTAAGCATGAATGACTGGGTGCTGTTTTCAGCACCAGTGTTGATTGACCAGTGGAAGGACTGACATATGGAGGTGACAATACTGGTCATCAGGGGATCTGGGAAATGCTGCCAGAGTTCAGAAGGGAACTGGATAAGACAAAATCATGTAATTTGTAACAACCTTGGTGGAACTAGAGGATATCATGCTGCATGAAGTCAGTTAGAAAGAAAGGGATAGATACAGAAAATGATTTTTCTCATGTGTGGGACTTAAAGGTACACAGCACGGTAGCAACAAAGGGCCAAAGCCAGCTTCCTAACTGACCCACACGGTTGAGAGGTTTGAGAGAGTGGGATGTTGGAGTCCTTGACAGAGGGAAATGGGTATGTACACTGGTGATGGGGACGGTGTTGGAATTATGTGCATGAGAATCCATTATTAATCATATTGTAAACTATAGAATCTCAATAAATTAAAAAATTTGTAAAAATTAATTTAATCATCCCATAAAATTAAATTATTTTTTTAAAAAAGACAAGCGCTGATTCACTCACCACATTTCTTGGTCCACTACGTTTGTTTAATCGAGGTACTCGGCCCCCTGAGAGTTTGTAGTTATAAGTTATTCTTTAATTCTTGGAATATGAAAAGTCCAAAGTATGTTAATTTATCCTAGGGGGGAAAAATCTAAAGCACACGTTTTCTTTATGCATGAAGATATTCTCTGCAGTATTATTTACAACAATGAAAAATTGGAAACAATTTATATTTCCTACAATAGTTCAGTAAAATATAATACATTAGCCCGGTGGAGTATGGTCATTAAAATGATAATTACAAAACCCGTGGAGACACATTTACAGTATATTTTATGTGAAAAATGCAGAATATAAAAATGTGTGTCGTGTATTTGTGACTTAATAAAGATATGGTTGTTTGCAGACCAATACTAGGAAAGAGTACATCAATATAGAAATAGCTATGTTTCAACTGTGGACAAAATGACTGCATCTCTCCTTTATTCGAGCTGTTCTGTTACTGTAATTATTTATTATTATTATTTATAAAGTTAAATCTCCGAACTCAAGAGTTATATATACTTAGGTTGAGACATCAACATGATGAATGACCTGGCACCTGAGTTACACAGGAGGAAGAGAGCAGCTTGGAATGCCTTCAAGAGCGTTGAAGAAATAACTAAAAAGACAAAGAACTTCCAGCTCCGAGAACATCTCTTCGATTCCACTGTTCTTCCTGCATTAACATATGCCTCAGAGACCTGGGCCCTACAAAAACAGGATGAGAACGCTATTCAGGTCCCTCAAAGAGGAATCAAAAGAGCTATGCTTGGAGTATCACGCTTCACTCAAATGAGAGATAGAATTTGGAGTTCCGATCTCCATCAATGCTCAAGAATCAGGGACGCTGTCTCATTTGCCAAGGCATCAAAAATCAGATGGGCTGGACATGTAATGAGGTTTAGAGATGGCCGCTGGACTAGAGCCATTACTGACTGGATTCCACAGGACGTCAAACGATCGCGTGGATGCCCACTACAAGATGGTCAGACTTCTTCATCAAGACCCTGAATTATCGGTTTGAGGCTTTGCATGTTCCTAGAACGAGCAGATGCCATTGGGCTACGCTAGCATGCAACAGGGATGAATGGAGACATTATTGGCACCCACTTGAGTAAATTGATGAGTAACGGGGTATCAAGTGATGAAGTGATTTATAAAGATCAAGATAAAGGATGAGGCATTACCTAGAGCAATACCTAGCCTAAAGTCTTGATTTGGGGGGTGATTTGCATGACCCCCACCTATGTGTCCCTTTGTCCCCAGCACTGCCAGGTTCCTGATGATGCTGGGCTTATATGGAGTGGCGCAGGGTATCTGGGACTCCCCTGGATTTTATGATAAAAATGCTAATGTTTTTAGGAAATATATCAGTGTGATGTACGCAGTGTGTGGAAAAGCACATGCATGGGGAATATGGGGCAAGGGAGTTAAAATGGAAAAACATGAGGATGATACTTGATGGGTCATGGTCACGGTCCATGGTCCTCCCATTATTCATCGATTTGCTCGAGTGGGCCCAGTAACGTCTCCATCATGAGACTTGTTGTTACTGTGTTTGGCATATCGAATACATCACGGGGAGGTTGCCAGGCTCTGCCGTGCAGGTGAGATACTCTCGGTAGCTTGCCGGGCTCTCTGAGAAGGGCAGAGGAATCGATCTCGGGTCGGCCATGTTGGCTGCTTGTAAGGCAAATGCCCTACCCGCTGTGCTATCGCTCCAGCCCTGATACTTGATGGGTAAAGAAATTATTTTGCCATAAAAAACAAAAAGGTGGAGATTGGGCCAGAGAGATCGTATAGCAGGTAAATCATCTGCTGACCTGGGTTGAATCCTTGGTTCTCCAGATGTTCCCCTAAGCATCTCTAGCAGTGGTCTGAGCATAGTCAAATGTGGCCTCCACATCCACCCCCACCTCCAAAAGATGGAGATTGCATATATGTTCCTTTACCCTGGTCTCCTGTTCTGGGTCTCAGGCCTTATTTATTTACTTTTGTATAGATCTTTTTCTGTTGATCTCATAATGTTACAGGATGTGTGCACATGTGTGTATGTGTGTATGTGTGTTTGTGTATGTGTGGGGGAGGACACAACTTTTGCAGTAGCTTTACTAAGAAATTTAATATCAGGGGAAGATCCCATTTTCAAATACATCAGACAGTCAAGGAAGAGGAGCTTTGATCATTGAGCCCCTTGAAAAAATTAAGATTTGTAACTAGGAACTTGGAGATGGCCCTTTAGGAGAGAATCTATTGTTTTGTTTTGTTTTCTCTTTTCCATCTTAAAGCATATTTTATTTATGTACTTAGAAAACTTCCACGATGTTAAAAGAAGAGGGCTGTACCCCCTCAGATCCCTGGCAACCCAGATGTGAACACTTTTGGACACATATGCACATATATTCTCTGAAGAATCCAAAGAAAAGTAAAATAAAGCAACACCGGTGATAGGCATTGGAGAACAACATCGGTAATGGGCATTAGAGGTGGAGATATGGTGAGATGAGAAAATCACTAGTGTTTGTCTCCAGAACTTGCTTCAAGAGCTCTTGGCTCCTGCTAGAGGTTCAATGGCCAGGTGGAGAGTGATGAGGTTCAGAACCTGGATAGAAAGATGCAGGGCTGTGATCCAAGAAGCAGAAAGATGGAGGGGATGCTTTTTCTCCTGTTGTAATAAGGCCAAAGGATGCTGAGTGGTTGTGGAAAGGAGTTGAGAGGTGTTTCTGGGAAGGAAATGAAAGAATTGAACAATGTTTGTAAAGCTACAATGTGCAGCTAGGTCCTGTGGCCCTAATCTGGAATCTATGAGGTATGATCAGCAATGCATGGAAAGGCATTCATTCCATGTGGCCCCATAAGTGAAGTAGAAAAACACCTATTGCGACGAATTCCAATAAGCCTTCACACTTATCTCCCACAAAGATATTGGGCTGCACCACCACTATCAGAATGCACTGTGTGGGATCTAGACAACTAACAAACAAGCAGAAAACTTTCCAGTTCAGTCAGCAAAGCAGAAACCATTATGGCCACAAGGAGTCACACATCTGCTTTCTTCCTAGAGACTTTGGGGGTGGAGGGCAAGGAGGGGCGGGAGTGTTGACTTGGCTCCACTTCTTGGGGACTGAGCTGAGAAGTGATTGACTTGGAGGTGAAGAGAGATGAAGGGGAAGTGGGAGAGAGTACTGTTACTTGGTGACATACTGAGGAAAACTAAAACCTGGAGCTTTGAAGTTTTCCAGTTTCTTTTTTCTCAACTAACAACTCAAGGCCTTTCCACATGCGACCTGGATTCCCAAGGGCAGAATCAAAGTATCTGTTTCAGGAGACTCATCCTTCCTTGGGCTGGAGCGATAGCACAGCGGGTAGGGCGTTCGCCTTACAAGCAGCCAACATGGCCGACCCGAGTTCGATTCCTCCGCCCCTCTCAGAGAGCCCGGCAAGCTAACGAGAGTATTCGATATGCCAGACACAGTAACAACAAAGTCTCCAATGGAGACGTTACTGGGCCCGCTCGAGCAAATCGACGATCAACGGGAGGGCCTTTACCTTTACCTTACATCCTTCCAGACTTGTCAGAAGTCTGGGATGATGGAATCCACACAAATTCCTGCTTGTTTTGTGATGCTGGAAAAATCCTTTTTGCACCCAATTTCCATATTTATACATTGACTGTGATAGTTGTAACTGTGTCAAAGGGACAGTGACATCCCCACCTTTCTGGTGTATCACTGTGAGGCATGAAAGTCATCATTGGAAAGTACTTTGGGTGGTCTGTATGATGCTGTGTCAACACCCCACCAATGACATTTATCTAGATCACTCTGGATCATTACTTATCCAATCCAAGTGATGGGTTTATTTTCACTATTACTATGTAAATTTGCCAGCTGTCTTTCTACCTTTGATTCAGATATTTGGGGGGGGATTTTACTTTGAATTTGTTGGAAGGAAAAGGTCTATTCCTGCATTGACTCCATTTGGCAGAGAGTTTATTATTAAGCATACAGAGTACATGATTATCACTGGAGAAATTGCAGCATTCCAGCCCAGTGTAATTCACCAGGCAATTGGAAAATAGAATATTGATTAGATAATTTGCCTCAGAATCATTTGTTTCCACATAGAACTCGACCAGTTCTGAAAATTCACATCTCTAAAAATCATGAGATCTTAGCAGCTACGGCCTGAACTCCTTCACTGTGTCCCCAGTACACACTCTTGGGTAGAGAAGTTGTTTTCCAAAGTTTCCAGGTTATTCAATGCAAAATCAGTTCCATATGAACACAATTCTTTTATCTAGGGAATGGCATAGCCTTGACTATTTCATTAATGAGTTGGTCAGTCTTCTACTAAGATAAAGTTTAACTTTTCTTTTTCATTCAGCACCTAGCATCTAATTCCTTTGAGTGGGAAAGTCCTAATTTCTAGTATCTCTTAAGATTTTTTTCAGTTGCTTAGTTCAGTTGTGTAGAATGTCACTTCATTTTGCATTGCCAACATTTTCTACAATATTCTTTTTAGTTTTCATTTCACTGCCAAAATGTCAACATGCAATGTATGCACATACACTCACACATACACCAAGTATGACAAAGACTAGAAAATGCGATGATTAATGATGCTGAATATAGTGCCTATTTTTTCCACAGGATTTAATCTAGGCTCACCTTTCACAGTTCAGTATGTTACCAGATCTCAAAACGATGTTCTAATTATTTTGAAAGAAATTAAGCAATGCAGAAGTGCTAAAGAAAGATGTTTGTTTTTCTCTCTAAGACTCTATGATCCACAGCATTTCTTGAAGATTTTGTTTCATATCACTCACAGAAGGCAGTATTTAGCACTTGTACAGTCAATTTTTATAGTAGTATTATTTTAGCAAATTTATTAAACAGGCTTTTACTGTTTATACTGGAAGAAAATTAGAAAGAAGTCTGACCCAAGTTCTCCTCTCCAGTACTCAGTGGGCTTGGTTCTGAATATTCTGGGCAAGCCTCCTAATTTACAGAACATCAAGGGAAGCATTTGCCAGAATTCAAATCAGAGTCATTTTTTTTTAAAATTCTGTATCTGGTATTGAGTTGTCATAGGGAACTTGTAAACACGAAGCCAAGTAAATCTTACACTTTTGAAAAACTGGACTATATTGGGTCAGAACACTTGCCTTGAATGACCTAGATTTGATCTTTGGCATCACATATGAATCCCTGCACTGCACATGTTACCCCAAACACTTTTAGAAGTGATTCCTGAGAACATATGGGTGTAGCCCAACCTCCACCAGCCCAAAATTAAATTGAATTGCCCTGAAAAACTTTCTCCTGAATTATATTTTGCTGCCTCTAAAAAAATTATCAATTTTTTATTAATATCAAAAATCAATTCAATATTAAAAATTTTTATCAGTGTTTTATCATATGGGATAGATAACCTTTCAGAAAATAAAATTTTGCTGCCATGTTGCGACAAACACACTTGGAAAATATAATGAGCTGCCCATTGATGTAAGTTTGAACTCCTATTCCAGGCAAATAATCACATAGAGGTCAGCTCTGGAATAGCTCACTGATAAATACCTTTGCCATGCATCAAAGAGTTGAAGGCTATAAAAAATTACCAGCATTTTGTGCATTACCAAAACCTGAAGTGGGAAGAGGTACCTCAAAAGCTACACAATAGCTATGTAATAGTTACACCCTGAATGCCCTGGGAAGAAAGAGGCTTTATCAAACTCAGTGAGTGATGAGTGACTTAGATATACAGTTGCTGCAAATGGCGAAATGCAATTAGCATAGAGGATGTGCTCAAACAAGATTTTTGTGAAATCATTTTGTCATAATTTATCTTGCTCCAGATAAACAAATTAAAGTGATACTGAATATGTTTTGAATTACAACGTATTCTTTGGCATCAATGAATCAGAGTTACTGCCTGGACTCAAAATTTGTTTTAATTTTGGAGGTCCATTTAACATGTTCACTCTGAGCAAGATAAAGTTGTGTGAAACCAAGGTTGCTAAATACTTGTTTCTCTGAGAGCTTTAGGACTGAAGCCACCAACGATATGCTTGGTATTAAAGGCTGCATCATCCTTTTTTTCTCACAGATTCTGAGTTACTCTTATGATTTGTGAGTTCATTTGCTCAGCTTATTTATATTTCATATATGAGAGAAACCATCTGGTAAATGTCTTTCATTTTCTCACTTATTTTGCTCATTTTAATCATGTCAAATTCTATTCATGATGTCCAATAAAACACAATTTCATCATTTTTAATAGATGAGGGGTAATCCATTGAGATTACCATAGCCCTTTTTTATCCAATCATCATCTCTAAATGGTCATTTAGGCTGAATCCATGTCTTAACTATTGTGACTAATGCTGCTATGAACACTGTAAATATCTTTGCAAGAGGCTGGAGAGACTGAGAGTAGTGCAGGTAGGGCCCTTGCCTTGCATGAGGCCGAACTGATTTTGATCCAGAACAACCCATATGGTCCCCTAAGACTAGCAGGAGTGATTTCTGATTGCAGAGCCAGGAGTTCGTCCTGGGCACTGCTAGGTGTGCCCCCACCAAAAAAGATATATGATGCGCAAATATCTTCTCTCAGTAAAGTTTCTTTTAAATTTCTGCAGTAGTTTCTTTTGCTTCATGAAACACCTTTTGATTATATACAGAGATAGATAAAGATATAAAAGATTGTTCTTGCATTTGTTTCTCTTACCAATACAGTTGTGTTTCTAAGGTCAAGGACCTGAAGTGGATCACCTCAGTTTTCTTTTATGTCTATTATGGCTTTGAGTTTAATATTCAAGTCTCCCATCTTGTTTGAGTTTATTTTTGTCTGGAGCGATAGCACAGTGGGTAAAGCGTTTGTCTTGCACATGGCCCACAGGGTTCAATTCCTCCGCCTCTCTAGGAGAGCCTGGCAAGCTATCGAGAGTATCTTGCCCTCACGGCAAAACCTGGCAAGCTCCCCATGACGTATTCGATATGCCAAAAATAGTAACAACAAGTCTCACAATTTGTTGTGAGACGTTACTGGTCCCCACTCGAGCAAATCTATGAACAAGCTAAATGTTATTAAATAATGACCACATCTTATTTTCTCTTTTCCCTTTCTTGTTTGTATGGTTCTTAGGACCATTTGCTGAAAAGGTTCCCCTGCCCCATCTTGTGGTATTGGCTTCATTGTTACAAATACTGTCCATATATGTGTGGTTTTATTTCTGCACTCTAATTCTATTTCAAATATCCGTATGTGTGTTTTTGTTTTAATGCCATACTGGGTTTTCTCCCTGATTTATAGCATAACTTGAAATTGGATAAAGGGCAATACCCCCATTTTCCTCATTTATTCTCAGGATTAAACTTGGCTATTTGTGGCTTTTTGAGATTTCATGCACATTTTCTAATTACTTATTTTATTTCCTTGAAGAATGCCATAAAATTTTTTTGTTTATTTCATTTAGGGTGCCACACCCAATAATGCTCCTGGCTCGGCTCCTGGCTTTCAGGACCATGTGGAATGCCAGGGATCATACTTGGGTCAGCCACTTACAAGGTAAGCATCCTACCCTCTATACTATCTCTCCAGCCCTTGCTATCCAAATTTTGACAAGGATTTCATTGGATCTTTATATTGTGTTAGGAATGTGTGTACATTCTCACAGTATAGGTGTGTGGGTGATTGTGTGCGTGAGTGTGTGCACATGTATTAGGGTGTGTGTATTGTGTGAATGTGTGCATGACTGTGCATTTTTGACTATGTACATATGTGTGAGGGTGTGTACCTGTATGCATGTGAGTCAAAGGGTGTGCATATGAACAGGTGTGCATATGTGAGTGCACCTGTATGAGGGTATATTGTGTGTGTGAAAATAATGTGTTTGTGACAATTTTCTCTCTCATTTTTTTTTCTTTTTGGGTCACACCTGGCGATGCACAGGGGTTACTCCTGGCTCTTCACTCAGGAATTACTCCTGGCGGTGCTCGGGGGACCATATGGGATGCTGGGAATCGAACCCCAATCGGTTATGTGCGAGGCAAACGCCCTACCCGCTGTGCTATCGCTCCAGCCCCTCTAATTTTTTCTTTTAAGAATATGAGAAGGGCTTCTTTGCTGATGTGGGAGCAGCAGAGACGTTTGACTATGCTGCTCTCTGTTTGAAAATTGAGTTCCTGATTACCAATTCGTATTGCATAGGGCAAAGACGATGGATGGGGAACCCCATGCCACAGCACTGATACCAGCTGCAAGTCTCCTCTTGTAAAGTCCTTAACTTCTCTGAGTCTTTATTTCCTCCTCTGGGGGAGAGATGGGTCAGATTAGCTCCCAGCAATGTTGTAAGCGTGAGTGAGGAAGTTCTTCCGGGGGTTTGGTGATTGCGGTGGCACTTCTGTGAGCTGATCCTAAGAGCACTGCATTCAAAATAGTCAAGAGCAGAAGGAGAGAAGATGGCACCAGGTGCGAGAGCGACAGAGTGGCAACAGCAGCTCTCAGCGGTCTGAACAGTGGGGCCAATGGGGTCATAAAATTTCTGCACAAATGACTGTGAGTGTCCTTTAAATATTTTCTCCTGAGAAGAGTGGCTTTAAGAGTAACCAAACTGGTGCCCATGGTGGAGCCCAGCCAGAGTGCGACACGTGAAGACGGTGGCAGCGCCCACTGGGACTCTGAAGCTGATGGAGCTATCAGCTTGGCGATCTCTTGGCGCTATGGGCAACCGGATGTTGTGACGGCAGAAGTTTAGAGTGAATGAATAGGGCTCTTCGGGTCCAGCTTAACACCACCATGGAGGGTGGGGCCCGGAGTTGAGGGGGCATCCAGGTTCCCACTATAGGCCAGCTCAGGCAACTTGCTGCCAACAGGGCAACCCCGCCACCATATCTTCCCTGGATCAGCCAGTGCCACCAGTGCCACTCACCGAATATTATGGAGGAGAACCTCCCTGAGCACCAACTGTCTGGAGACTGAGGATAAGGGTGTGTGCATGCGAGTCAGGTTCTGCCAGTTTCTGGTGGCTATGGCCCACCCAGAGCACCCAAACCACGAATGGTAGCAGGCCTGGCCTCTGTCCAGGTCCCTGCCAGGGCCACAGCTGCAACCGCCAGTGAGGCTCAGAGGCACAGTGCCCCTGGGGGCTCGGGGGGTCAACTGCACATGGTGAAGGGGCGAGGGCATCAGTGACCTGATGGTGTCCTTGGCCTCCTTGACACACCCAAAATGCGGCTATGCCGCTGACCAGACTCCAACAACTCATGATCACGGTCATGATCATCCTGTTGTTCATCAATTGCCTGGAGCAGGCACCAGTCCTTCCTAGTAGCCCTGAGGTTACAAAGTATCACATTCAAGACTCTTTCAGGGTTAGGAGAATGAAACCCATCATTGTTACTGGTATTTGGCATATTAGGTACGCCGCAGGGAGTTTGCCAGACTCTTCCATGTGGGCAGGTTATATTCGGTAGCCTGCCAGGTTGTCCAAAGTAAGAATGAGATAATAAGATGTCCGGGAGCTGGGTTTTATAGTCTCTGGGTCTTGGCCGTTGATGGGATTACACGGTGCCAGGGGGCAGTTGGTGGGTGTGACCCCTGACTACTGGAAGATGGAGGATCTGGGTGGAGGATGCTCAGCCCTGATCCGAGCAGGCCTGGAGATCTCAGCCCAGGGACCCACATGCCTGTGTTCCTCTGCCGGTACCTTCATGCGTGTGGAGAGTGGTCTCAGCATGGTGGTGGCTGGTTCTGGAGGTCTTCGGCTGCCGGGGCTCTGCTCGGGGCGGGGAGGGAAACACAACCCATCCCCCTCCAAAGGGCCCCAGCTAGGACAGCCAGGCACGGGGGCAGGAGACTCTGTGCTGTTCTCTTCTGGGAGCTGGGTTTTGTAGTCTCTGGGTCTTGGCCGTTGATGGGATTACAAGGTGCCAGGGGCAAGTTTTTCGATAAATTAAACAGTCAAAAGTTAGGGAGGTGGGAGCGATACCAACAAACCACCTCCAACTCAGCCATACACATTCATTTATCAGCCTTGCTCCAGAGACCCACAAATAAATCTCGAGAGAGCTCAAAAACCACAGTTAATCTCGGACCCACACTAGGCTGGACAGATTAGGGTAGATTGAAGGGGGCGTGTTTGCCTGGTGCCTGCCTGAACAGAGCCCCTGGCAGTCGCCTGCTCCCACAATCCAAAATCACCATTTCCCCAGTGGACTCCGCCTTCTTGGAATCAACCTCACTGAGATATCAATCTGCTGAAAATCCAGGTATGCGGGTTTTGTGACTGAACTCTCCAGGCTTTCTCAGGGTCAGAATGGGCTACCTCACCCGGCCTCCCTGTCCTTCTGGAAGCCCTGGCAGTCATGTCCACAACCCAAAGTTGCCACCCACTTGAAAAATAAACTACTCCAGCTGTACTGCCCCGATAAAAATACTGAATGTTCTGAACAAATACTATGACCTCTTAGTACCTGTCTTACAACCACAATGCACAAAAGGAGAGAGAGAAAGAAGAAAGATGCCTGCCATAGAGGCAGATGGGGGGTAGGGCAGTGGGGAGGTGGTGGTGGTGGGAGGGATACTGGGGACATTGGTGGTGGGAAATGTACACTGGTGCAGGAATGGGTGTTGGATCTTTGCTTGATTGAAACCCAATAATGAACAGCTTTGTAATGGCCTATCGTCTCATGGTGATTTAAAACAATTTTTTAAAGAATACGAGAAAGACACATATTTTATCTCTTTTGAAAGTTTGATAGAATTTACTAGTGAAGTTAACTGGTCCTAGGCTTTTGTCATTGGGAAAATTTTTAATTATTGTTTTTTTTAATTTTAGTACTGATGTGTTCAATTCATTTATTTATTCTTGGTTCAGAATATGTAAGTCATGACTCTATTTTTTCATTTCTTCTAGATTGCACAATTTGTTGTATAGCACAGATCTGTTTCTAGTAGTCACTTATTAGCCCTTGAATTTCTGTAGTAAGGTTGTAATTTCCCCTTTTTAATTCTGATTTTTAAATGAGAATTCTCTCTCTTTTCCCTTTGTGGACCTCACTTTATTTTATAGCCTAGGTTTATTGGTTTTGTTTATACTGTAGAAGAAACACTGTTTGACTTTGCCAACTTTTCATATTGCAGTTTTAGTTTCTATTTTTCAAATATAATTTTTGTTTGTTCCTTTTACTGACTTATTCCCGTTCATTTTCTGTGTTCTTCAGATGCCAGGGTAGATTATTTTGAACATTTCTTATTTACAGATGTAGGTTTGTTTTGCTTTGAAATTTCCTCTAACATTGTTTTTTCTACATGACCTGAGATGTGGTAGATAGCTAATTCTTATTAATTGGTCCTGAGGCAATTCCTTCCTTCCTTCCTTCCTTCCTTCCTTCCTTCCTTCCTCCCTTTCTCCCTTTCTCTCTTTCTCTCTTTCTCTCTTTCTCTCTTTCTTTCTTTCTTTCTTTCTTTCTTTCTTTCTTTCTTTCTTCTTTCTTTCTTTTTTTACTTTCTTGGTGAGGGACTCACCTGGGGTTACTTCAGGCTCTGTTCTGGGGGTTGCTACTGGCACTGCTCAGGTGGTCACTTGGTGCTCAGGGAACCCCATCATATTGGGGTCAGTCCTATGCAAGGCAAGCACCTGAAACCCTGTCTTGCCTCTCCAGCCCTCTTTTGATTTCTTTTTGCCCAATTCTTATTGAGTAACATGCTAAGCCATCACATTTAAAATCTTTCCAGTTTACTTTTTGTGGTTGATTTTTTAGTTTCATACTACTGTGGTTGGAAAATTAATATCATTTCAGTTATTGAATCTTATCAAGACTGAGTTAGTGTTCCTATATTTGATCTATCCTTTAGAATAGTGTTTTCCCAGAGTGTCCTTTTCCGCAAAGTGCACGGAACCGCAGAGTGAAGGGGCATAGTTGCGACCTCTGGTGCTGTGATCTGGGCTCTGCTCTTCTTGCTTCTTCCACTAGTTTTTCAGGGGGTGGGGGACTGAGTGATTTCTTTTTTTTTTTCTTTTCCTTTTGTTTCCAGAGAAGGTGGCAGGAGGTCAAATAAGTTTAGGAACATCTGCTTTAGAATGTTCCATGTACACTTAAGAAGAACGTGTATGCATTTGTATAAGGGTAGAGATTTCTGTAAATGTCTAGTAAATTCGTCTCATCGGTTACCTCCTTTATAACCATTTTCCTAAATTTGAATGGTTTAATGGGTCATGTATTTTTTGCTTGATTGAAACCCAATAATGAACAGCTTTGTAATGTATTTTTGTGGGGATGGTTGGACCACACCAAAGTGCTGCTCCTGGCTTGCTCCCAGCTCCGTGCTCAGGGCTCAGTCCTGGTGCTGTTAAGGAGATCATATTGTGCCAGGGATAGAACCCAGAACTCCTGATGAATCCTAGTTTTCAGAGATAGACCAAAACAAGTAAAACTTGTTGAAATGACAAGTCAAGCTTCCATTCTTCAAACTGGAAATTCTTATTTTAATACCAGTATTCATATTAGATTAATATTATTCCTTGGTTCATAGCATGCTTTCTTTGGTCAATATTGCTATTTCCTTTATTGTTTTAAGAAAATATACCTATATGATTTTCTTGTTTGTTTGGGGGCCACACAAATCCTCAGGAGCTACTCCTGTTTTGTTACTTGGATGTCACCCCTGGTGGTAATTTTGGGCCATGCAGTTATAGAGTGATAGATACCTCAGGGCTCCAGTATGTAAAGCCAACGTAACAGTCCTTTGAGCATTTTCCCAACCTGTTCGTAAACTTATTTTGCCACGATCGGTTTACTGTCTTACTATGTTTACTATTTTCCTCAGTTTTCTTACTTATTAAATAAAGCACAGCATAAATAAAGTAGCACAACTCTGCTAGCTCTGATCGCTCTTAACTCTGCTCTCCCTGAGGGAATTACGACCTGGTACGTGCCTGGCTTCCTGCCTGACATATAACTCTGTTCGTATAAACAGTCGTTATTACTAACATTTACTATTGCTATTATGAAATTTGACGAATGTCCGCTGCCAATTCGGAATTTTCTATGCTGCAAAATTCAACAAAATCTCTGCAAACTTGGTGACTGTTCTATTGCGCAGTGAAAATTCTGTTGGTCTTTTTTACTTAGCTCCAAACTGCCCGCTACCAACTTGCCATTGATTCACAGAATCGCAAATTAGAAGAGATCTTCAAGGTCAATCTCCAGCAAAGGATGGAGCAGAGGAAGAACTGAGATGTCTCTTAAGGCAAGCTCTTTCTAGAATAATTCCCCTTGGAGGACTTTCGAGGCAGATCCTTATGGAGTTCCTGTTCCCTTCTATTAAGTTGCCTGCACTGTTGCACTTCAGTGAGATTTCCTCTGAAAGCTGGGAGGGACCTTGGCAAAGAGGCCCAACACTAGTGAAGCCTCATTATCAAGTAATATGTTACAGAGAACGAGCAAGTTAAACTTAAAACTGCCTGATTTCCTGCCATATGGCATGTTACAGGGGAAGAGTTCAGGGTCAGGTCTTGCCGTCCTCACTTTGCATGCAGAAAGGAAGCATTTGTGGAAGGCTTGGATTCCAGTTTTTTTCCCAGTGTGAGGAATGGCTCTGCACTAGCCATGACTGTTCTATCGTTTCGTTGTCTCCCTCTGGCTTCCGACAGAAGGGCCACCAACAGAGCTCAGCTTCAGGAAATTTTGGGGGCTATTTTTGCTGCAACTGTTGATTCTTATCTAGAAGCATTATTCTGGCCAACTGGCTCTAATAAAGGAAGCTAATGAGTTCATTAAGGTAGGTACCAAGGCAGGAAGCAGGATATGTTCATGCATCCACAGAAGAGGGTTCCTTCGGTATCTTTCAGATCTACAAATCATACTTTGGCATACGCACATCTACCTGATGTGAAAAATAACTGCAAAAGTGATGGCCAATTGGATGAATGCCTCTACAGTCCTCTGCTTGATTTGACGAATGGTTGGGTATTCCCTTTCTGATTTTTAAAACAAAGCAATGTTCCCCCCCTCCAAATATATATGCATCCATCTGGAAGAAGGTTCTTTGTGTAAACTAACTGCTGCTCTCGCTTTGCAGTTCTCTCTCTGGCTCGCTGTTGTGAATGCAATGGCTGGTGTGTGTGCTGTGTGGTCTGGTGTGTGTGGTGTGTGTTTGTGGCATGGTGTGCTTGTGGCATGTTTGGTATGGTGTGTGTGAAATATGTATGTGTTGTATGTGGTATGTGATTATGTGGTGTGTGTCTGGTGTGTGTGTGTGGTATGTGTGTGTATGTGTATCTGGTGTGTGGTGGTGTTTGTATGTGATATGTGTCTGGTATGTGTGTGATGTGTGTATGTATGTGTTTGCATGTGCCAAGCAGAGTGCACTCAAGATAAACAAGTGTTAATGAAAGAAAAAGACACCATGGAGAAAAATGGCAACAAGTAATACTAATACTTCAAGGGATCGATCCTGAGCCTCAGAGTTTGGCTGCAGTGACTTCTCTTCACTTTTTCAGAAGCTGCAGCCCAGAAGTGAGGGAACCCGAAGAAGGAACTGTTCTGTGTTGTCTTTACAGCTCTAAATAGTGAAAGAACCTGGCATCAAAGGACTCAGTAAATACTTTGTGCATTCCACACAGCGGTCTGTGTCCTCTGGATCACGGATCCTTGTCAGAACAGACTTTCCCTCACCTCTAATAGGGAATTCCAGGATTTTGAAAAACTGATATTCCTTGGATGTCTACTGAGATCTGCATTCGTTTGTCCCATGCCATCTAAAATATGTCAGCTTCTAGGGTATAAACCGATGTCCTATAAAAAGGCTCAGGTGACCTCTGTGGCAACTAACAATGGTTGAAAACTCAGGATTCCAGGTTAAGGAGAGAGGAAGAGGTAGGTATCAAAGTTTCGCCTAGTTGCCATACTCTACCAGAATTTCTACAGCCCGAGCATAGAGCTTATGCTTGATTTTCATTTGCATACAACAGAAGCAACAATAATGGAAAAACTAATTTATTCTAGAGTAATTTAGAGTCTGAGTTCCACTAACACTCTGTGACCACTCCCTCCTTTTCCCTCTAGATGTTCAGAGGAGGTGTCTCTAGTCAGTCAAATAAATAAGTGAATGAAATATGAGCTTTTCTGCAAATGATTGAGATTTTCTGATCTTCCAATTTCTCACTAGTAACGTGGAGATAATGGGATCCTGTGGGATTGTTTTCAAGATCAAATGATATAGTATAGCATGTATGTAGTATAAAAGGTCATAGGATGATAATTTTATGAGCTATGAACATAACTGAGTTTCGTGAACTTTCAGTTTAGAATTTTGAGTTCCCAGATTGGTTCAGCTGGGCGGGGGAGGTTGGTATAGGAAAGTGAAGTTCTGGCAGATAAGAGCATCATTACTCAAAGGTACTTACAAGCGGCCAACATGGCCGACCCGAGTTCGATTCCTCCGCCCCTCTCGGAGAGCACGGCAAGCTACCGAGAGTATTCGATATGCCAGACACAGTAACAACAAAGTCTCCAATGGAGACTTTACTGGGCCCGCTCGAGCAAATCGACGATCAACGGGAGGGCCTTTATTTTTTTACATCTGTGGTACGTTAGTCTATTTCAGAAATATTTCATCCATTTTTAAGAAGAGGAGAAAGCATAAGAAAGGAAGAGGAACACAGAAGAGAAGAGAAATTTTTTTCAGGTAAGTGGGGAAGGGGCACACCTGGTGGTGCTCAGGGCATACTCCTGGCTCTGTGCTCAGGGCTGGGGATCAGTCCAACCAGAGTAGACCATGTGCAAGGCAAAGGTTTGTACTTTCTCTTCCAGCCCTTTTATGAATTTTTTTTTTTTTTTTTGCTTTTTGGATCACATCTGGCCATAACCAGGAATTATTCCTGGTTCTGCACTCAGGAATTACTCCTGGCGGTGCTCAGGGGACCATGGGATGCTCGGAATCGAACCCGGGTCAGCCACATTACCTACTGTGCGATTGCTCCAGCCCCCCTTTTATGAATCTTTTAAGGGCCATTGAACTCCTTCATAAAAGATAAACTTTCTTTTCAGAAGAAATCATCCTGGGACCAACAAAGGATAAAGACTGGACTGGAGAAATGGGTTAATTCCTTCTTCCTGACTTTTTCAGCAGGTGGGGGGAACATAGAGAGATTTTCAAGTCCTACTTTTGGTGTCTATGGACCGGTACTAGGGATTCTGTTGACTGCTAAGATTCAGGGGTGCTGTGGCACTCGGCCCTGGGGTCTTATTTCTGGAGATCATCAAGGCTGCCCCTGCAGGGATTTTGGTGGGTACATTTAGGGTCACAGAGGAAGAACTGAGGGTCTCTTGAGCTGCCCCTGGCCTGTGCAAGTCATGTCCCTAACCCTGCACCATCTCCCAGTCCCCCTCTCTTCTCTTAAAAATCACTGTTGGATCAAAATGTGATTGAATAATTAAAAGTTATAGTCCAAATCAAAGACTGCATGTAAGAAAAAGAGGCAAAGAACTTCTTGATAGTATCTGGTGTTATTTTCAAAGACTCAACTGTTGGTAAGAAAAATCACAGCCGATATATAAGAAAATGGAGCGTCACGGTTGTGGCTAAGAAATATACTACTTCCTTACATCATGCATGAAACTCTGTATTTTATTCCTGGCATTACAAAAAAAATGTGATTCCTTTAGACACTCTTCTTTGCAGTGAAAGAAACGACATTAAAACAAAATGACATAATGAAAAAAAATCACTGTTGGGACCTGAGTGATAGTACAGCGGATAGGGCATTTGCCTCACATGCAGCTGACCTGGGTTTGATTCCCAGCATCCCATGGTCCCCCGAGCACCTTCAGGAGTAATTCCTGAATGCAGAGCCAGGAGAAACCCCTATGCATTACAAGTGTGACCCAAAAAAGACAAAAAAAAATAACTGTTTGGGGGTATGGTGCCGCCAGCAGGTCAATCTGTACCTGTGAGGCAAGTGCATCAGCAGCCTGATGGTGCCTTCAGACTTCCAGATACCCCAAAATTGCTGCAGTGCCTTTGGCCAGACCCCAAAAACTTGGGGCAAAGTTTACCAAGAAAGTAAAGGGCCAAAAGTTAGGTATGTGAGAGACACACCCACAAACCACCCCAGGCTCAGCTATATAATTGGGGGCATGGCCTCTCTGGTTTCTGATCAAACTGCTTACTGGCCATGATCCCAGAGACTCAGAAACAAATCTCGAAACCCAATGGCTTTTGGCAGAAATGTGTCCGGTCCCTGCAGTAGGTTACTGGTGTTGGGCCAACCCAGGTGGGAATAGGTTTCGTGCCTTGGCCTGTTCCCTCTTGGCGGCCTGGTGGCTGCCATCCTCCAGAGGCCTCTGGACAGTCTGAGCCCCAGTGACGAGACACGCGGGGCCTCACATGATGGGGGTGGATCTGGCCCTTTCCTCCTCACCCCATGGAGACCCCAATTTGCTGCCCACAAATGGCCTCTCTGGCTCCTAATCAAGCTGCTTAAAGGCCATGATCCCAGATCTCAGATCCCATGATCCCAGATCCCATGATCTCAGAAACAAATCTCAAAACCCAGTGGCTTTTGGCAGAAATGCATCCAGACCCCACAGTAAATTACTGTCGCTGGGCCACCCCAGGGGGGAAAGGGTGCTGTCCCTCCGCCTGCTTCCCCTAGGCGGTTTGGTGGCCGCCATCCTGCAGAGGCCACTGGTCAGTCAGTTGGGCCCTCAGTGAGGAGACACACAGGGCCTCACGGGATGGGGGTGAAGCCGGCCCTCTCCTCCGCATCCCAAAGAGACCCTGAGTCGCCACCCATGAACCGCCTTTTTGGTTCCTGATCAAGCTGCTTAACAGCCATGATCCCAGAGACTCAGGAACAAATCTTGGAACCCAGCAGGTTTTGGTAGAAATCCTCCATTTAAGTGTTAAAATTTTGGAATTTCAAAATCGAGCAGCCACGTGACATCATATGTTATTCTTAACCAGCAATAGAAAACAAATTGTCTACTGTTGCCTTTTCAGCAGATCTGAGTGTTGGGGTAAAATCCCAAATAATAATGGTGGGTCTGGTGTTGAAATATTGAATGTGATCAAAGTAGAGAGAGAGAGTAATGTGGAAATCATCTGCCCCACAGGTAGGGGGAGGGTGTGGGATGGGGGATATACTGGGGTTTTTGGTGGTGGAGATTGGGCACTGGTGAAGGTACAGGTGTTTCATTGTATGACCGAGACTTAAACCTGAAAGCTTTGTAACTGCTCTCACGGTGATTCAATAAATAAAGTTATAAAAAATGAAAAAAAAAGTAAGGTGGAGTTCATGCCCAATTCAACCAGCCTAATCAGTGGCTGAATAAATAGCAGTACTCCTACATTAAAAAAAAAAAATCACTGTTAATTGATTTATCACTGGTTTGCAATACTTTGGAATTTCAGGGATACAGTTTAACACCTCTATACATATACAGGACTCAATGATCTCACCACTAAAATTATAGCACCATCCTGTCACCCCCAAGACACCTGGCCCATTTCTCCATGCCTCTTGTAGCTATCTGGTAACCACCATGGTTTTCAAGGAGTCTAGAAACTAGTTTTGCTGCTTTCTGCCCCTTCCATATTCATGTTGTTTCACAGGTGAGTGAAACTCACATGGTAACCGTCTTTTGCTTCATTCAATCCTTTCAACATAAATTCTTTTTGGTCTGAAAGGTAGGATTTCATCCTTTTTAGTACTATTCCATGGAGACTACATTCTTTGGCTTTATTATGGTCACTTAGGTTGATTCCATGTCTTGGCTATTGTGAATAAGGCTGCTATGAACAGAATGAATGTAAAGATCCTTCCAAGTTACTGTTGTAGCTTTCTGTGAATAAATGACTGGGCATGAGACCATATGGTATTTCCATTCTTATTTGTTAAGGGGTGTCTGTAAGGTTTTCCTTAGAGGCTGCTCTAGTCTACAGCTTCACAAACCTTGAGCTGTACCAGAGTCATCCTTCACTTTCCACCTAATCTCAGTCAGCTCTCACTGTCTCTAGTCTTTGTGATGTGTGCCAGTCTCATTGGTGTGAGGTGATATCTCATTGTTTTCTTTCACATTTTCCTGATAGTAAGTAATGCTGAACATCTTTTTTATGTCTGTGGAGACCATCTGTACATCTTCTCAGGGAAAGGGTCCATTGAAAATTTTGGCCCATTATTTGAACGGGCTTTTGTTGTTCTGTTTTGTATGTGTCCTTTGCAAACTCTGAGTGGAAACCCCTAGTTTTATGTATATTGTGCAAATATCTTCTCCCAGTGGGTGGGGAGGCAGTTTTTTTTATTTCTGTGGTGGGGTTCTTTTGTTGTGCAAAGCTTTTTGATTTGAATAGTTCTGTTTGATTCATGCTCTTGTTTTCCTGGCCAAAGCAGTTAAGTCACCAAAAAACATCTCTACAGTTGAAGTCCTTAATTTTCTTCTACATATTTCATGGTTCCCAGCCTCACAGTCAAGCTTTCAATCTACTTTGCATTAATTTTTGTCATGGTGTAAAATAGTGATTTAGATTATTCCTCCTCCTCCTCCTCCTCCTCCTCCTCACCCTCCCCGTCCTCTTCTTCCCCTTTGTGGGGTTTTCCCAGCATTTCTTTTGAAAGCCTTCCCTTGGTCGCTGCATGATACGCGGAATGTCCATAAATGTGAGGGCTCTGTGTCTTCCAGTTGCAGGCTCAGTGCTTCAGTGCAGGACGCAGGACTAAAGAATTCACAGCCTCAATAATTACTCTGCATTTCCTCTGTGGTCCTGTGCACGTGGCAAGTTCTCACTGTCTCAGGCATTGCTTAAGTGGTCCTACACCCACCCCTATCCCCCGGCCCCCAGGTGGGTAATCGAGACTTCAGACCGGAGGCTACGGGTGAAGTTATTTCCTAGGCCCTACGTCGCCATCCACTTTCCCATGGATACCCCCACCCGCTGCTTTCTCCAGTCCGACAGTCTGGTGCAATATTGGACGGGCGGGTTTCCCACGTGGGCACCGGCTCCTTTAGCCAAGACTTGGACCAGAGCTGATGCTCTCCGTGCGTTAGCTTCTCCCGGAGCAGAAAGTTACGGAAAAGCTCCAAGAGCGGAGTGTAAAAAAATCCCGTTTTTAAATTTTTTTTTTATTTTTAAATTTTTTGACTTGACCATCGACACGCAGACGTCCTGCTGCAAGACTTAAGAGGTTGAAGGAGGTTTCCCTAGGAGGGTCTTCCTTCCGGGGCGGGGGGGAGCGCTGGACTCCCACCGGCTCAGTCTCTGCGGACCGGAGAACAGATGCAGGGGGAGGGGAGAGGAGGCGAAAGCGGGACGCGGCTGACAGAGGGCGGGGGGCTCTCTCTCGGCCAGCCCTTTGCAAGAGAGAGTCGCCGCCGCCGCGTGTGAGGGGAGGGGGCCTCCCGGAGGCGGCCGAAGCCCGCGGCGCTAGGACCGCGGGGCCGCCTGGCTGCGGCGCTGCTGGCGGGCGGGCGCGGAGGAGGGACGCGGGGCGGGACGCGGGGAGGGACGCGGGGAGGGAGGGGTCCGGGGCGGGCGCGCGGGGGACGCGTTTAAGTCGAGCGGCCGCCGCAGCCCGGGCCACTCGCAGTGCCCGCGCGCGCGGCTCGCAGCCGGAGGGACCGAGCGAGCGAGCGAGCGAGCGAACCAGCGCAGGGGGCGCCCGCTCGCCGCCTGCCGCACCGGAGCGCCCCGGGGTCGGGGCCGGCGAGCGGCGGCCGGGGGCATCGTGGGCTGCACGGGGGGCTGCACCGGGGGTCGGGGGAGCCGCGGGCCGGCGCGGCGCGGGATGGTCTAGGCGCCCGCGCCTGGGGGGAGCCCGGATCGCCGCGAGGGGCCGGCGGGAGGCAGCGCGCGGGGCGCCAGGCCGAGAAGTTAGTTGGCGCGGCGCTGCGGGAGCGGAGCGAGCTGCGGGCGGCCGAGCGGGCAGCGGCGGGCAGCGGCGCCGGGGCCATGGGCTGCGCCGGCCGCCTGGACCTGCTGCTGGGCGTGCTGGCGCTCTTCGGGGGCCGCCTGCTCCCCGAGGCCCGGGCGGCGCGCGTCTACACCAACCACTGGGCGCTCAAGATCGCCGGCGGCTTCCCGGAGGCCAACCGCATCGCCAGCAAGTACGGCTTCGTCAACCTCGGACAGGTGAGGGCGGGCTGGGCGGCCGGGGTCCCCCGCGCCCCCATCCCCATCCCCGTCCATCCCCCCACCCCGCGATCTCCGCCTCTGCCCCCCTCCCCCTCCTCCTCCTCCTCCTCCTCCAGATGTGCTCCTGCAGCTGCCGCCCCGACTCTCTTACTCTCGCGCTCTGTCTCTCTCCCCCCAAAGTTCCTAGGGTCCCTGTTTTTTTTTTTTTACTTTTTTTTAGCTTCTTGGTGTTTGTTTTCACTCGGGTGCCCGCCACGAGGGCTGCGGGGTTCCCCTCCCGCACCATCCCGAGAGGAGGCTGCGGAGCGCGCGGCCCCCCGGGCGCGCGGGAGGTCGGGGCGCAGCGGGGCCGCCCCGAGCCCTTTTGTCGGGAGGGGCTGAGCGCGCGTCTGCAGTCGGCTCGGAGGAGGGGAACCCCCTGCCCAGGGGGGCTCAGCGCGGCCCCCCGAGAAGTTTTCCTCTCGGGTGCTTGCGGGCGTGGGGGGAAGCGGAGCCAGGGCGGGAGCCGGGATCGGTGCGGGTGTGCGGGGCTGGGAACCCGGTGGCGACCCGGTGCGGAGCGGGGACCCGGACGGAGAAGCCGCGACCGGAGCGGGGTTCGCTGGTGGGATTGGAGACGGGAGCTGGGCTGGGCGGGGGGATGTCCCCGAGTTGGGTTTGGATCAAGGACCGGAGCTGGGACCAGAGTTGTAACTGGAGTTGTGCAAGCCGGGTCGGGTTTGGGGGAGGCCGGGCCAGGCGTGGACGCCGCGTTTCGGGGTGCCTGGCGCGTATCCCAGCGGGGATCAGGGGGGCTCGAGGTCGGGTGTGAAACTCCGAGGGGGTGACTGGCAGGGACCCGGAGGAAGACACCCGGCTCGCCCCCCGACACGTGCGTTTCGGGGTCGCGTAGCGACGCGGGGCTCGGGGACTCGGGGCGCACCGTGGGCACCGTTTGCGGGGTCGAGGGTGTCAGGCCGAGGTGTTGTGTAGGGACATGCCTGGGGTCGGGCGGAGTTGTGGGGGGATCTTTGGAAGAACTGCACCCCCTGGATGTGCCCCGGGCTGGACGGTCCAGGTCTCCCCACTGCGCGGGATCGGGGGGCAGGGATCCCTCGGAAGCGAAGGTGCCAAGTGCCTGACCTGGAGCTCAACCGGATTCCCGCAACCCGGAGGCCGAGGGATGTGGTGGGGCGGCCGCAGGGGACTCACGAGCACCTCTGTCCTGGCGTGCGCCCTGCGGTGCGGAGGGAGTCCTCCTCCGGAGGGTCGCCCCTGGCTTTGTGCCTTGGCGCCCCGGGAACCCGCCTGCGGGCGCCTCCACCCCCTTTCAGGAGGAGCTGGAGGTGTGAGACTCATGATCACTGAATCTTGCACTTTGAGGTGGTCCCACAGTGACCGTTGGAACCTGCCCTGGGAAGGCAGAGACCAAGGCAGGGGTGGGGGGTAGGGGCGCGGGCGGGGAGGCTGGGCGTGTCTCCAGAGCCCTCCTTTGCCACCCCATAACTTGAGGGAGTGTCTCCTTGCCTGCCTGCTTGCTGGCCATCTGCAGAAGCCCCTTTTAGGTGAGGTCCCAGCTGGTGCTGACCCCGAGCCTGGGAAGCGAGGAGGGTCTACACTGAAAGGAGGCAGGAGTTGATCCCAGGGCCGCCCAGAGGGCAGCTCAGGTTCAGCCACTGTCCAACCTTTCCTAGCTTCCTGGCACTCATGACAGAGAAAGGTCCTCACAGTGCCAGGCTTTCCTTTATGATCAGCAGATGACTGGTGGGGGTAGGCTTTTCTTCCCATTCAACACAACTGGAGACATTCACCTGCATCTGCGTTGTGGAAACTGGGATTATGGACCCAGGTCTGTGTGATAGAGCAGCTAGCTGGTTTTTCTAGGGACTGTCTTTTCTCCGGGGAGAAAGGAAGGAGAAAGGAAAAGTCCTGTTTTCTAGAAATCAGATTTCATAGCTCAGTGGGTTGGAAGGACAGGGCAGGTCTGGGTCCACTGATACTCTTCAGACAGACCTGTGACATCCTGAATCTAAGCCTCCCCATGGCCTTCGGGGACAGAGAGCTGTTTCTAAACAAACTCCCCCAAAAGAACTTAGATCCTGCAGCAACTTTGCTGGCTGAGGGAGAAGTTGTCACCCACTCTGGAACCAGCGTTTGCTCAGGCTCAAAGGACTCTTTACATAGGCCCTTCAAATGAAACCTGGTGAATTTTCCCTTAAGAAGTGATACCAGCAAAGTTTACATACTAGAAACACCAAACTGCACTGTGGCTCTTTTATAATGCCTAAGAGGAAATATGGTTCTGACAGGGATTACAGAGGACCTCTTGAACTGATGAGCCATAACCAGTGTAAAAGGATCTACTGTAAAGCTATTCTACTGTAAAGCATTTCCTCTGTAGATCAAAGCAGCTGTGGTTTTGTTTGTTTATTTTGTTTAGTTCTTTTTTTGGAGATGGGGGGGCTAAGTTTTTTGGGGGGGTGAGCTGCCAAGTTGAATTCACACGTGCAGTATCCTTGCACTGTGAGGGCAAAAGGCATTTTTTACTCACACTTTACTGCCCTGTCTTTTTAAGGCGTTTAGCCACCTGGTTGTTGTGCTTTGTCTCCATCACTAAACCAGCTGTGGTTCAGTTGAGGGCAGTAACTCATCTGCTAATGTCCCTGCAGTGTTCCCTGCTTTCGGCCATCTGCCCTTAGCGCCCCATTGCAAGTAGCACACGTTGGAGCTGAGAACCTGTTAGTGAATACAGAAGTCGCCTGATGCATTTTTGATGTCTTCAGTAATGATATTTTCGGTGAATGAGCTGGTGAATTTTAGCTGGGTAGAATTTTGACTGCGCAGAATTTTCAGTGGCAACGTTCAGAGATTTCTCCAGGAAAATGCAGGCATGCTGGTGCTGCTTCTGCTCATGCAAGATAAGGTGTGCAGCAGAACAGGAGAACAAGGAAGCAAACCGATGGATGGAAGAGCTGTTTGACTCCTTTGCAGGGAACCAGGGCTCCCTTTAGGGGAAGAGTTTTCTTGTGTTTGGTTAGTTAGAATGAAAGCATTTTGTTTGGAAAGGTTTTCATGGTTGTTGTTGTGTGTGTGTGAATGATTTATGCTCTGATGTTCTGAAATGATGAGCAAACTAATGATTATTATCAATCAGCATCTTCTCCAGTTTGCTTGATACCTCTGTCAGGTGAGGGGTGCCTCGCTCTCCTCCTCTAAGTCCCGATCCTATTCTTTAGTGTCCATCTGGGCAGGTGTGGGCATGGAAGAAGATGCCCTGCTCTTCCTTCGCAGTGTATTTTCACCAACTTTAAGAGTGTGGTGGGTAGAAGCAAGAAGTGATGTTAAGAAATGTGACCTGACATAGTACTGTAAACCTTTCGATGAATTCCTCTGCAAGCCAGGAGAAATCTGTTCCTGGTTATTTGGACCAGGGTGAAGCTCTCTTCTACATAGTAGTTTTGCTCTCCCTACTGAGGGTGGTTTATAATCAATCCTTGATTCCAAGTTGAGATGTAGGAAAAAAACTCCCAACCCACACCTCGTAAAGGATTTTTGAGCAAGACCTCAGAAGGGTAAAGTCAGATGCAAACAGTATAGGGGGTATCTCTTACCTGGGGTTGCCGTTGAACGCATCGACTCGGCCCTTCAGAAGAGCCAGATGCAAGGTCTGTGAAAGCAGGAATGTCACTGAACTTAATGGAGCCCCTGTTCCTTCATCTGTGAAATGATAAATCTCCATCTCAATTCTCCTAGAGTGAGCTGACTAGGCAATGCTTAGCACATAGGCTTGCAGTGAAAGTTCTGTGAATCTGAATCTCAAATCAGACTAGGTAAAGAGAAAGGAAGACATTTTTATAATGGAAGATGCAAAATGTGAAGATCAGGAAAATAAATTTTTGATGACTGAGTAAAAAGAGCTAAATCAGAGCTTTTAAGACAGGGAAAATGGTTTTCCATTTCAACTAACAATTCAAAATGGTTTTAAAATAGTTTCTGTTGGATTCTAGCTGATTTCCCATGGCAGGGCCCTCCTTCCTTGATCCATGAAGTCATTTATTACCTGCTAGAGGAGAACATTTCTGCAGAGAGAAGGAAGGGAAGGAGAACAACTGAAGACTGGCGATTTATTCAGCATTGTACCTTGGTGCATTGTGTTAGCTGATATTCCAATCTATATTTTAATTCTGAATGTCGTCAAGTGAGAAAGTGAGAAGCAGCTTTGGCAGGAAGAATCCTTGTTCAAAATGTCCTGAAGGCTTCCCACTCTGATGGCTAATTTTGACCTGTGAGTAATAGGGAATGCTAAAGTGTTCAGACATAGTGAAGAATGAGTTCTGGTGAGGGGATCGGTGTTGGAACAGTTTATGCCTGAAACTCAATCATGAATAACTTTGTAAATCACAGTGCCTTAAAAAAAAAAAAAAGTAAAAAGCGTGGCGTGACTTCTGGGCGCTTCCCATTGGCAGTGGAAATGGTGAATCTGGCTTGTGTGAGCTCCTGGGTTATGTGGGTGTGAAAGAGACACCCCCCCCCCCCCAAGTAAATTCTTAGGCATTTTGTAAATGGAAAAGCAAATTGATGTGTGGTCTAAGGTTGATCCCCGTGATATATCTGGTTTTACACAAGCGTATCTCCATGCCTAAGAACCTCAGTCCTGACCTCTGCTCTCCACTCTCTCATGCATAGTTCTCTGAGCAGGGGAATCTTTACTGGAAAAAGCCGTTCAGATTTCTTGGCCTGATAATGGTGAGTCTCTTGCATTAACCTCATAGACGAGGAATGGCTTGTATGTGGCCATTGGGACTTTGGGGATTTATTTGAATCAAAAACTACACTTTTGGGAGCCCAGAGGCGGCTGAATTTGCCTTATTGCTATCTTTCATAAGCTTAGTACCAGAGGTCCTAACCTTAAAGATCAGCCAGAGAAGCAGGATAGTGTGCTGGGAATATATCCAGCCCTGTCTGCTCTGCATAAGGGAGGGAGTCCTCACCCAGAACCGTCCCCTGGGCAGGGAGGGGTCTTTGTGTTGTTCTGTGGAGTCCTGTTTGGGTTTCCTCCAAGGCATCTGTTCTCTCCAGGCCTCTGTCTGCCTCTGCCTCCAGGACTTTATCACTTGGTTAATTCAGGTTGGATTAAAAAATGATGGAGCTGACTAAGGCTTCCTGCTCGGTTAACAGTGAATTAAAAATGCAGCCTAGGAGCTCTATGGGTATATGCCAGTATGTGTATACGTATATTTCCCCTCCCTCCTTCCCTCCCTCCCTTCCTCCCTCCCTCCCTTCATCCCTCCCTCCCTCCTCTTCTTTTTTTTTGTAGCGTATATTAACATTTTGTGTTTATGCATGGTAAGTTTGCACAGTTTAGCTTGAAATCACTCACACAAGCATCCTTACTAGTTGCAGTGTAGACATCTCTGTCTTCAGGGACCAAGAAGGAAGATTCAGTGCCAGTATACTTTTTCATTTGGGCTAATAGTGGGAGGAAAGTGAGACAGAAAAAGGAGCCGTAATAGGAGGTGTCAGGGTTTGAGTGAAACTCCAGGGTTTTCTCCTTTTGTTAACTAACCCATTCTCCCAGGCCTCATTTTTCAAACCTGAGACTATCATGCCTGCTTTGCTCATCTCCCAGTTTTCTCTAAAATCAAGTGAACATGGATCTTGACATAAAATAAGGTACAGTAAGTGTTCTAGGATCTGTAGAGGTCTGGAGTATTCAGGCAGCGCTGCTCATAGGAAAGTAAGACAAGATTGGGTTTAATGTGGACTAATTTGTGATTTTCCTGGGGATTGTGGGACTAATACTGGTGATTGAGTAAGACCGGAAGGGGAGAGGTCAGTGTCCCTGACTCTGTCCTGAGAATCCCACTTTCCCACTCGACCAAGGAGAGACGTTTACTATACTGAGTGTTTGTTCAGCATGTCAGCCAAGGTTCTCCTAGTTAGACAGTTTTGATTTATGAAGGATGTCACATCTGAGGATGCAAGATTGTTAATCTATAAAGAATTAAAGTTAAAAAGTCTTTGAACTTTCACTCGACCGTGATTGTAGACAGTAGTGGGGAGTGAAGACCAACTAGAGGTAGGTCCCTAGGGTACATAGGTGGGACCCTCTCAAAGGCATGTGTGGAACTCCGCTCTTCTCTCTTAACTGAAATGAATGCATGTGCTGGTACGGAGATAGGGAATCTGTTAGTTTAAACAACCCACATGCCTCTATGTACAGTTTTGAAAACAGAAGCTAAGTCTGTGTTTGCTGCCAAATCTTGCCTGATTTGTACCTCCCATGCTTCCTTTATGGCAAAAATCTATCCTGACCTGTGGACATTAGTTGGAGGTATCCAGGGTTTTGTTGTTCTTGCATATATTTTTAATGAATTTGATTATGGGGGTGTTGTCCTTGATCCAGGTAGAGGTGTGTATAATGGCCTGTTGGCCTATTGTATTTTTCTTTTTCCTTTTGATTTTTGGGCCACACCTGGTGTTGCTCAGGGCTTCCTCCTGGTTCTGCACTCAGGGATCACTCCAGGTAGGGTTTAGGGACCATATGGGGTGGCAGAGATCAAACCTGTGTTGACAGCATACAAGGTAAATGCCCATCCACTGTACTATGTCTTTGCCCCGTATTATTACTTTTCTTATATGAAGAATTATGAGTACAGAAATGCATCATTGCCACAAGATTTTGTAAAAGTAATTTATAAATTTGTTCAGCTGAAAAGTCAGAGACAGTACCATGTAGATCTCTGATTTTCCTTTATTCGCTTCATTCTTGGTTTTATAAAGCAGCAAAGATCATAGGTATCTTACTATTTCTCTATTTCCCCAGTTTTGAAATGAAACCCTTTAAAAAGGCTCCAGTTCATCCTGAGTCATATGCCATCCTGAGTCATTTGGGCAACCCTTTTGTCTACCACCAGGTTGTCCACCTCGAAAGGGGGTCCCCAAAGGAAGAGGCATGCTGTTACAGAAAAGGGGGAATGAGATGACAAGAGAAAAGTCATTACAGTTTAGATTACCCTGGGCTGGAGTATGGACATTTTTATGCAGGGTAAACAATTTATCACATCAACAAACTCAGGGGTCTACCATGTCATACCTAAGACATTAGGACATTTTCCCTTAACAGCTGTCATTGAGTAAGACAAGCACTGATGGAATTAGAGCACCGCAGGTAGGGACAACCCTGCCTGGAGAACTGCTGGGGGTGATGTGAATGATGAACTGAAGGTAGAGAATAATCTGATACAGGTTATAAGTACTGAGGAAAGAAGCTACAAGTGAAAATGAATAAACTTGCACATGCTTGCAGAGATGGGCTTGGTTTCTGCAAGGACATTGAGGATAAGGAGCAGGGAGAAGGCAGGGCTGGTTGCATAGTTATCTATAGTGATGGGCTTTATAGGATTGGAACAACATGCAGGGCCTTTTGGGGTAACAAAATGATAGGTTCAGCCTTAGTGTTTTTAGTTGATAAGGAGAGGCAGAAGAAAGTGTTGGATGAATAGAAAACAAAAACTGGCACTCCCACCCAAGAAAAATGACTTACAAAAGTTTTAAGACTTTTTTTTATTGAATCACTGTGAAATAGTGTTTCCTTCCAAAGCTGTTCATAATTGGATTTCAGTCATATAATATTTCAAAACCCCTCCCTCCACCTGTGTACATTTCCCAGTACCAGCGAAAGACTCTTGAAGGATCCTATGAACCTTTGTAGGATTCCACATGTGACTTTTCAAGTCACACATTGAATTTTATGACACATTTAGTAGTGATAAGATGCACCCAGAGAGAGGCAGGCTTAAGAACTTATTGCATTTAGGACTGAGGAATAAGGGAGTGTATGAAGTAGATAAAGAGCTTGGAGGAAAGAATAAAAGAAGGAAACTAGAGAAGGATGAAGGTGTGCCTGGTAAGAGGTACACAGTGGTGAGTAAAGACAGGCTAAGGACAAGATACCTGAAACATGGCTTCACCTTTTGGGTGATGAGATATTATAGCCCTTGGCGATGTGCTTGATTGATGGGTCGAGGGGAAGAAAGGGGCAGTAGAAAGTTGGAAGGGCCTATGAGTACATGTTTTTACTTCATATCTGCCTTTCTACCTAATTCTCTTTTTGTCTCCTTCTTACCAATATGTGGGGGAGTTAGGATCACAGACCCAGAAATAAAAAATTTGAATCCCAACATGGCTACTTCCCAGCTGAGGACCCAAGTCCATGTCTTTCTGTGCGAAAAAGTCTAATGATAGTTCTCTGATAGATTGTTTTTATGAGAATTACTTGAAAGTATTGGAAAAGGTACTTGTGTATACTTCACACGTCATCAATGTCCATACTACGTTGTTGTTGCCTTTTAAAACGAGTTAAACTTAATTTCTGTATTTTGTTTTCATTCGGCTGATACCTTTTAACATTAGGTAGTGTTTTCCTTGATGTTGGTAGATCATATTAGACAAATTAGAATAGCTGTATAATTGAAGGCATTGTGCTATATTATAATTACTGTGATCATGCATCATCTTTTGCTAGGTTTGGTCCTGGTTTATGCCTATGTAAATTATTTCATTTCCCCTAGTATCATGTATGTAAACAACCAGAAGAGCACTTCCCCCTTTCTTCCACTTGTGAGAATAACAACAATAATGTTGTTATTGTCTCAGCGATAGGAAGTCACACATACTTCATACTTACCTGCAAACACAGCTGTGATTCTCCCATATCTTAAGGTAGCAGAGATTACTGCAGGTGGCACACTTGGTTATGGTGTGCCCATTTTAGTTAGAGTGTGAAGTGTGACCAAGGCTTGGCAAATGTTGTGGTGTTGCCAGAGATCCCAAACAGCCACTGGGCTCACACCGCTTTTGCAGGTGGGGTGATGTTGGGAATCAAACTCACATGATAAGTTTGATGAGCCTTGTTTGCAAGGTGGGTGCTATTGCAAATAAATTTCTCTCTCTCACTTGCACACACATGTTATTTATATCTCTTTTGCTTTCAAACACATCCGTGTTTGAAAGAGAAATGGCATGGTATGTTCACCCTTTTGTGGTGTGTGTGTGTATGTGTGTGTGTGTGTGTGTGTGTGTGTGTGTGTGTGTATGTGTGTGTGTGTGTGTGTCCTTCCATGAACTGAGAAGCTTAGAGTCAGAGCATGCCAGGGCCAGGGCCTCATTCCTGTTTGTGTCTTCATCTGGTGTGGGGGGCTTAGAAGACCAGTGGACACCTGGGAGAGGAAGCATAAAAGGACTGACGCGGGGACGAAATGGTTTTGCAGAGGAAGAGGAATGCTGGTGTCTGGAGACATACATGAATCTGATTGGGGATTCAGGGGAGTCAGTCCAGAGTGGGGAGAAAGGAAGGGAACTTGCATAGAGAATCATCTAGATCTTGCTATCACTCTAGAGGTCAAGGGCACCTGCAAACTGACGTGGGTGGATAAGAAGGACTAGACAGAATTAACGTCTGAGTACTCAAGTTTTTGGAGTATTTTTAGGAAATGCAGATGTGAATCCATGTTGAGCACCATGGGGAGAATTATCAAATAGCCTGAGGCTCTTTGTTGCTTGAGCTTAGTCATAACTTAGTGGTTAAACCAACCACTAGGTTTGAAAATGACACAATTCATATTATTTTTTTTTGTTGTTGTTCTCTCCCCGAACTTTTTTTATTTTAATTTTAATTTTTTAATTTTTATTAGTGAGACATTGTGAGGTACAGTTGTGTAGACTTCCAAATTTCTGTGCTTGGGTTTCAATTATAAAATGACCAACTACCCATCCCTCCACCAGTGCCCATTTTCCACCACCACAGATCCCAGTATCCCTCCCAACCCCCATCCCCCCATTCCACCCTGCCTCTGTGGCAGGGCATTCCCTTTTGTTCTCTCTCTCCTCTTGGGTGTTGTGGTTTGTGAAAGAGGCATTGAGTTGGCAATCATGTTTGGTCTATAGTCTGCTTTCAGCATGCCTCTCCTATCCTGGGAGGAGCTCAGATAGAGAAGGGAGCACCAAATAAAGGGTGTTGGGAGGATCCTCCATATTGTTTTTTTATCACTGAGGTTCAGGGACCTGAAGTTAGAAAGAACAAAACGGGACGAAAGAGTTTGCCAGCCTGAGAAGGATGGGGAAGAGAGACGTTTCTCAGGAAGCTGCAGGTGGGTCAGGGGAATGAATAGTTCTGATTATCAAGGGCAGGGCACCATCTTCGAAATGATTGGCTGCAGTAACCAGGCTCTGAGGAAGGTGGTAGGGCCAAATTGGGACTGGCAAGCTGTAGAGAAATTGGACAGTATTGGGACTGCAATTGCAAACTATGCAGGGAGCACCTTTTTGATAAGTAGAGAAAGGAAAAGTAGGGAGTTTTGAAAGAAGGAATTTTTTCTTGTAAGCTCCAAGTTAGAGCTCTTCTGCATGATTCAAGATTTGAAAGTTCCCAGTAGACTGATCAAACAGAGAAAGGGGAAGGCTATTGTGTGGGTTAAAGTTTAGAGAACATGATACAGGGATATTGGAAGAGTTACCAGTTCGGATTAGCTGAGAATCCCAAGTTATTTGTGGTGGTTCTCCCATTGGGCAGAGAAACATGAGGTTTGCCCCATACTTCAGCAATCCTTGGAGAAATTTGGGTATTACCTCTCCTTTACACATTGGTGTGCGATTATTTGCACTGCGGGTCCTGTATCAACTTAAGGGATAAAGACAGAGACATGAGTGATTGCTTTCAACTCCCAAATGTGTCTTCCCATGTTTGATTAAAAAAGTAAAGATTGCATTGAATGCTGAATATAGAAGACAGAGTGCAAAGAGAGCATGTGGAACCAAAAAGTAATGTTTAAGGATGGTTTTAAAATGTCATGTCCTATATTCCACATTGTATTTACTTGTACCTCAAGTTTTCATCGGCTCACTGTCCATCTCTGTATTGTAATCATTATCCCGTACTTCTTTACATGTCATATATTGTTCTTTATGTTTTTTTTAATTACAGCAGTGCTATGTTCTGAATAAGTCGTTTATCTGTTCTTGTTAAACTTTCATGCTTTATAGAAATAGATTTAAATTTTTTCATAGAATGCTATGTGTATCCTATCTGATATATAATGTTAAATTGCTGTATGTAACATTAGACTATTCCTGTGTGTATTTGATTTTCTTTCAGTTTAGGGTTAGCATCACCAAGTTTTAATGTCCTAATTTTGTCTTCTCTGTGTTTTCTAGAGGTTTATTGTTTTTACTTCTTTTTAAAAATTTTATTAAAGCGTGGCAGTTTACAGAGATACTCATAGTTGGTTTATTGTGTTTAAAAATATTTCTCTGTGAATACAATGCCAGCATTCATCTAGGTAACATTTTTTAAAATTTATTTTATTTTTTTAAAATTTTTATCGAATCACTGTGAGATAGAGTTACAAAGCTTTTGTGTTTGAGTTTCAGTCATATAATGATCAAACACCCACCCCTCCACCAGTGCACATTTTCCACCACCAATGCCCCCAGTATCCTTCTCTCTTTTTGGGCATTATGGTTTGCAATACAGATACTGAGAGGACATCATGTTTGATCCTTTGTCCACTTTCAGCACACATCTCCCATCCTGAGGGATCCCTTCAGCCATCAATGACTTTGTGATCCCTTCTCTATCCCAGCTGCCTTCTCCCACAGCTGATAAGGAGGCTTCCAACCGTGGAGCAATCTTCCTGGCCCTTTTCTCTACTGTCCTTGGGTAGAGAAAGTTATTAAATAACAGTCTCATGTTATTTTATAATCAACAAATGAGTGCAGTCATTCTATGTCTGTCCCTCTCTGACTCATTTCACTTAGCATGATACTCTCCATGTCCATCCACGTATAAGCAAATTTCTTGACATCATCTTTCCTAACAGCTGCATAGTATTCCATTGTGTAGGTGTACCAAATTTCTTTAACTAGTCATCTGTTCTTGAGTACTTGGGTTGTTTCCAGATTCTGGCTATTATGAACAGTGTTGCAGTGAACATGCAGGTGCAGATGTTATATCTACTGTGCCTTTTTTTGCAATCTCAGAATATATTCCCAGAAGTATTGCTGGGTCATGTAGAAGCTCAATTTTAGTTTTTTGAGGAATGCCCATACTGTTTTCCAGAAAGGATGGACAGTCGGCCATCAGTGAAAGAGAGTCCCTTTATCCTCATATTCATGCTGGCACTGGTTGTTCTTGTTCTTTTTGATGTGGGCCAGTCTCTGTGGTGTGAGATGATATCTCATTGTTGTTTTGAGTTGTATCGTCCTGATGATTAGTGATGTAGAGCCTTTTTTCATGTGCCTTTTTGGCCTTTTGGCCATTTGTATTCCTCTTTTGGAGGAAATTTCTGTCCATTTCGTCTCCCCATTTTTTTTATGGGGTTGGAGATTTGTTTTTGTAGAGTTCCACTAATGTCTTGTATCACTTGTAATCATTTCTCATCTTGTTTGTCGATTTGCTCAAGTGGGCACCAGTAACATCTTCATTCATCCCTGTTGTGTGCTAATGTAGCCCAGTGGCGTCTGTGCACCCCAGGAACACAAAGAGCATCAAACTGTTCATTCAGGGTCTTAACAAAGAAGGCTGACCATCTTGTGGATGGGCGACCAGGTGTTCTTTTGACATCCCGTGGAATCCAGTTGGTAATGGCTCTAATCCAGCAGTGGTCTCCAAATCGCATTGTGTGTCCGGCCCATTTGATTTTCGACACCTACCTTGGCAAATGAGGCAGCATCTTGTCTATCCTGGATATTAACCCCTTATCTGATGGTTATTTGGTAAATAATTTTTTTCCCATTCCGCAGCTCTCTCTGTATTTTAGTGACTGTTTTGAGGTGCAGAGGCTTCTTAGTTTAATATAGTCCCATTTGTTTATGTTTGTTTCCACTTGCTTGGTCAGTGGTGTTTCATCCTTAAAGATGCCTTTGGCATCAGTGCTGTGAGGAGTTCTGCCTACATTTTCCTCCATGTAAATCTAAGTAACATTTATTTAAAGAAAGTCCTTCCTTGATACCTTTTCCAGTCTCTATGGGAATAAATACAAAACCTATATTTATGCATCTTTCTGTATATCTACACTGTGCTAAGTACTTAAGGTCTGATATTTTTGTAATAAGAGCTTACGATCTGCTGTTTTTCTACTTTGAGAAGCTCTTCCAGCTGTAAAAATATAACAGTTTTCTCCATATCAGTGTTCCCAGGACTGTACCTTATTTCAGTAGTCGAAGTTTCTCAACGAAAATAAAACTGGGCAGTGCTCACTGGTTTGAATGCAGAGCAGAGAGAAGACTCTCCTAGAGTCTTTCATCTCATAAGCATACTTTTAAGTTTGGAAATTTAGTACCACTGATCTTGGACCTATTTTACTTGCATTTGATACTTGCTTTTTTCCCCTCCTCCTGTGTGAGGGTAACGCCATTCGTCACTTTCAGACTTTTGCTGGGGAAAATAAAATTACTGGTCATTTAAAATTGATTAGCTTACTTTCTGACAAAACCTTTATTTATTTTAGCTGAGGGGCATTGTTCTGTTTCGTTAGTGCTCATGAGCCGATTGACCAAATGTTGCAGTTTTTTTTTCAAAAACTCTTCATAAGATGATTTCATTGCTCCTGGACTGGTTGGATAATACCAGTATACAGGATTGAAGTTTTAAAACAGGTGTTTTAATATCACTCTAGGTCTTGCCCTATCAGTAAGTTGTCTCACCCTTACGAGCTGGTCCCAAATTTTATCTTCTTTAAAGGGTAAGTTTTACTTGAAAATGTTTACTGAAAAATGTCACGATAGTGAAGGATAACCCATAAAATACAGAATATTTGTAGGGTGTCTGGTGAGAGATTTGTATTCTCATCTAGGCGAGCTCGAGAAAGGACTTCTATACTTTACAATGATAAATAGATAGGCTGGGGATATGGCTCGGTGTAGACTACATGCTTCACACATAGGGGACCTTGTCTTTGCTCTCCTAGCCTCTTAAAAATGGACACCCAAGCTCTGAACAGTTATTTTTTCAAGAAGATATGCAAACGACTAATAAGCACATGAAAAGTCGGTCAACATCATTAGTTGTCAGCATATTAAATCCACAATAAGATACTAGTTCATATTCTCTGGGATGACTAGAAGCAAAAAGGCAGATAATTGCAAGTGTTGACAAGAATGTGAAGGAATTGGAACTCCCATGCATTGCCGGTGGGAATAAAAGTGGTGAGGTCTTGTTCCTAAGGGCTTAGCCTTAAGGATTGTCATGTGATTCACCAATTCCACTCCCAAATACATACCCAAGAGACACGAAAGACTTTGTTCAACTTGCAGATAGAAATTCATAGCAGTATTATGAATAAGAGCAGAAAGTGGAAGTGAACCAAATGGTGATTAGCTGACAGATGGATAAACAAAAGATAGGTGCCCATGTAATAAAACATTCTGTGTTAGAAAGGAATAAAGAACTGCATATGTTCTACAATGAATGAATTGTGGAAATTGTGGAAACACTATGTTAAGGAAAGGGAATCAGTCACTACAGGTTATGTATAACATGATTTTTTCTATATGAAATGTCCAAAATAGGCAAATCTGTCGAGATGGAAAGTAGGTTCCTGGTTGCATTGGGCTGGAAAGGTTGGCTTGTTGGGAGGTTGGGTGTGGTAAGGCACGGGGAATGACTGCTTTTGAGAGTGATGAAAGTGTTCTAAAATTGCGTGTGATAACTTTATACAACAATGTCTTGTCCAAGCTAAAAAATGTTATAAACTAGTAGGTAGCACTGTCCTCCCATTGTTCATCGATTTGCTTGAGTGGGTCCAATAACGTCTCCATTGTGAGACTTGTTGTTACTGTGTTTGGTCTATCAAATATGTCACGGGTAGCTTGCCAGGCTTTGCCGTGTGGGCGAGATACTCTTGGTAGCTTGCTGGGCTCTCCAACAGGGGTGGAGGAATCGAACCTGGCTCAGCCAGGCCGGCTGCTCGCAAGGCAAATGCCCTACCACTGTGCTATAGCTCCAGCCCTTAAACTAGTAAGTAATATTTGATAATGAATTTGGAAGGCAAAGCTATCACAAAGTGAGTACCTTTGTTTATCTGTCACTTTAGTAGGCACAGGACTGCTACATTTGTCTTTAATAAGACATCTGCTTACTTTTATAGTGCAAGGAGAGACTGGTAGGAGAAGAAATAAAATCATTTCACATGGTAAGTGCTGAGAGTGAAATATAGTAGAGCAAATGGGTACGGAGTATAGGGGAACTCCTTTAGATTGACTGGTAGTGGAAGCTCCTGGAGGAGTTGACATGTGAGTGGAGAACTGAATATTAGGAAGGAGTCAACTGCATGGGGAAGGGTGTCCATGCAGAGGAGAGAGCTGCCCAGGGTTCCAAGGCCCAGGAAACTGTTGGTGTAAATGAAGTTTAGCCAGCAAGGAAGAAGTTGACTTTTGAGAGAAAAGAGGAGAGGAGTTGATTTTTGAAGGGAAAGCAAGGCAAAAATATTACTTTGGAGAAGAAACTTAAAAATAACTTTGTTTAGCTTTATCTTCTCAGAGGGTGCAGTTCATGTTCACTTACCTACTGTGTTTAAATGGGTTCCTTCTCAACATGATGGCCACTTAATACCTCCACTGCAAGCCACAACACCCAAAAGGAGAGAGAGAGCAAAAGGGAATGCCCTGCAACAGAGGCGGGGTAGGGTGGAAGGGACGGGTGTGGGGGTGGTTGGAGGGATGCTGGGACCATTGGTGGTGGGAAATGGGCACTGGTGGAGGGATGGGTACTCGACCATTGCATGGCTGAAATGCAAGCATGAAAGTTTGTTAAGTCTGCAACTGTACCTCATGGTGATTCACTAATAAAAAATTAAACAAAGAAATGGGTCCCTTCTTTGTACTTTAAAGGCCTCTCTTCCTTCTAGGGGGAAGTCCAAAAATACTTTTTCCACTGCTGGTCCTTTTCTGTTCCTTAACCTGGTGAAATTGTCCTTCCTATTGTTCCACCCTGGTATTGTATTTCTCTGCCAGTCTTTCCACCTGGAAAACTCACGTGACCCAGTGCTCTTCTGGAAATTCTCTCTTCCTGAAGGAACATCTCAGATGTCACTCTTGACCAAACCTTGCTCCGTTGGTAAAATGGAGGTACTGGAAACTGAGCTTTCAATTCTTTCCTCAAACTGTACCCCAAATTCTCACAGGGTAGAGAGTTAATTATGGACTCAACAATTGTTCTTCTGTAGTAATCATATATTGGTTGAACTCCAAGACATTTAACATACGTGTAGCACTGTCCTCCCGTTATTCATCGATTTGCTTGAGCGGGCCCAGTAGCGTCTCCATTTTGAGACTTGTTGTTACTGAGTTTGGAATATTGAATATGTCACGGGTAGCTTGCCAGGCTTTGCCGTGTGGGCGAGATACTCTCAGTAGCTTGCCAGGCTCACCAAGAGGGGCAGAGGAATTGAACCCGGCTCAGGTGGCCTGACTGTACGAATAGGCAAATGCCCTACCACTGTGCTATCTATTGCTCCAGCCCTAACATATGTGATGTGTCTAAAATGAAAAAGAAATCACAACATGGAGGCAAATCACACACAGGAAAAGAAAAATTTTCCCGTTTGCTCAAAAAGTCCAGTTAGCAATGTATGGGATATTTTGATACGGATTGTCAATGGGGCTGCTTAGTAATGAGCACTAGAGTCTGCTATGGAACATGATCAGAAGCAGAGACCTAGGGTGATGAGTCACTTGTGTGTGGATTCTAAAGGTCAGGGCCTCCTGGGAGACAGCCTTGTCCTTATCTTGAAGTGTTACAGACCTTGGCACCCTTGCAGGGTCATTCTTCCTGCCTGTGGCTTCCTTGAGAATTCTCAGTGTGAGAATCAGGGGACACACAGTGTCACTGCGCAACCCCCGCCAGCCAAGTCCCAGCTAGTCCGTGTGCTGAATGGTCTCCTTGTGGACTCCAGGGAGGCCGGAGGCCTAAGGGCAGCATTCATCTCCCTGGGGTTGGCCTGTGGTTCTCGGAGAGAACAGTGGGAAAGAATGTGTGGAGACAGCCCCCAAGTGAATGCAAGGGTCAGTGGTCAGAGAGCATTTCTGATCACGTAACGATGTATTATGTTTCTGGTGTGGAACTCGCAGGAGTTGCAAGAAAAAGACCCTAAAGCTCTATATAAACAGTGAATTCTGTTTTTAAAAAATGTTTATTTTATTTTTTTTAAAAAAAATTATTGAATCTCAGTGAGATACATGGTTACAAGGTTGTTCATGATTGGGTTTCAGTTATATAATATTCCAACACCCCAGCCCACCTACCTTTGTGGTAGGCCACTTCTCTCTCTCTCTCTCTCTCTCTCTCTCTCTCTCTCTCTCTCTCTCTTTCTCTCTCTCTCTCTCTCTCTCTCTCTCTGCTTTTGTGCATTATGGTTTGCAATATAGGTACTGAAAGGATATCAGGTATATCCTTTTTTTTTCTTTTTTTTTTCTTTCTCTATTATAACTTTCCTTTGCCCCACACACTGTGTGGCATACTTCCAACCTTAGACCTATCCTCCTGGCCCCTGTTGGGGACTATGTTTTAAGTTTTATAAATACAGCACATTCAGGGCCAGAGCAATAGCATAGCGGGTTGGGTGTTTGCCTTGCACACGGCCGACCTGGGTTCGATTCCTCTGCCCCTCTTGGAGAGCCCGGCAAGCTACTGAGAGTATCCCGCCTGCACGGCAGAGCTTGGCAAGCTCCCTCTGGCGTATTTGATATGCCAAAAACAGTAACAACAAGTCTCATAATGGAGAAGTTACTGGTGCCCGCTCGATCAAATCAATGAACAGTGGGAGGACAGTAACAGTGACAGCACACTCAGGGAGCAGTGCTCATTACTGCTTAGTTGTATGAATAAACAGTACATTTTTGAGTGGTCAGAAGTTCAGGTAGGGCCTGCTTGATGGACCATTTAATTTTAATTTTATTTAATTAATTAATTTTGGCTTGGGGATATAGTGCTCGGGAGTTCCTCCTAGCTCTGGCTCAAGACTTACTCCCGAAAGGCTTGGGGAACCTTTTGGGATTCTGGGAATCAAACCCAGGTCAGCTGCGTGCAGGCAAGGAGCCTACGCACTGTACTATACTATCTCTCCTACCCCACGATAGGCTTTTTTTTAAAAAAAATTTAATCACCTTGAGATATAGTTACAAAGCTTTCATAATCGGGTTTCAGTCATACAGTGTTCCAACACTCGTCCCTTCACCAGTGTACATTTCCCACCACTGTTATCTGTCCTGCCACTCCCCCCTCCCCTGCCCCACCCCACCTCCCCTAAGCCTGCCTCTATGGCAGACTTGGATGGGCCTTTTTAAAGGGATGAAGCAATAAAGTTAAATGAAGTTGCGTGAAAGGAGGGATTGCCAATTCAGAAAAGACAATAAATTTAGCCCCGTGGCTTCATCCTCACAGAGTAGCTTTGGAAGTGTTTTTGAAGATCGCAAATGTCCTCGGGACAAGGAAAGCCAATGTTAATTTATGAGCTTAAGGAAGAAGAGTTAATTTTTTCAGAATGCAATCTTGATAAATGCGCCCCCTTCCAAATAGATTCCATTCCTCACTCCACTTTCTTTTCCTCCTCTAGCTCTTCCTCAACTTCTCTTCCCTCTTCCTCTTCCTTTCCTTTTTTTTTTCTTTTTTGGGTCATTATTATCTCATTCTTGTTTTGGACAACCTGGCATTCTACCGAATATAACCTGCCCACACGGCAGAGTCTGGCAAACTCCCCGTGTCGTACCCAATATGCCAAATACCAGTAACAATGATGAGTCTCATTCTCCTAACCCTGAAAGAGCCTTGAATATGGCACTTTTTCAAATCTCAGGGCTAGGGTGAAGGAGACGTTACTGGTGCCTGCTTTAGGCAATTGATGAACAACAGGATGATCGTGATTGTAATGTTTTTGGGTCACACCTGGCGATGCACAGGGGTTACTCCTGGCTCATGCACTCAGGACTGGTGGTGCTTGGGAACCATATGGGATACTGGGAATCGAACCCAGGTCAGCCGCGTGCAAGACAAACGCCCTACCCGCTGTGCAATCGCTCCAGCCCCCTTTCCTTTTTTCTCCCTTTTCATTAAAAACACTCCTTAGTCTAACAGGTATGCCACTGTTTGTTTCTGGATCCCCATGTCCTACTGCTCCACTCCCATTGGATTTGTGTTGGTATGAGTGTTGGGTGCCTGAATGTCTTCCTGTCCAGGTCTCTCTTGCTCTGCAAAGCTTTTTGGGAGTGTCCTTTCCCTCAGGAAACAGTGGCTTAAACCTCTTATGTTCAAACTGCCATTGAACCACGCATGCCTACTGCTTCTTATGAGCATTTGGCATTTTCATTTTGCATTGTATTTCCCACCCCCCCCCCCACCTCCCATTTGTTCTGTTTGCTCTGTTAGAAAACAATCCCCTTAAAGACATAATTTCAGTTCTGCTCATGTTTTTACTATGCATGCCACCTAGAAAAGGAACCCTTTATCGAAATGCCCTGGGAAAAAATATTCTGAAACGAAGAAATCACTATCACGATCATCCTGTTGTTCGCCGATTGCCTCGAGCAGGCACCAGTAACGTCTCCTTCGTCCTAGCCCCGAGATTTTAAAAAGTGCCATATTCAAGGCCCTTTCAGGGTCAGGAGAATGAGACCCATCGTTGTTACTGGTATTTGGCATATTGGGTACGCCACAGGGAGCTTGCCAGACTCTGCCGTGTGGGCAGGCTACATTCGGTAGCCTGCCACAGGTTGTCCAGAATAAGAATGAGATAAGATGTCGCGCAGCTGCAAATGTGGCCGCTTGCTTCCGGGAGCTGGATTTTATAGTCTCTGGGTCTTGACTGTTGATGGGATTACACGGTGCTGGGGGCAGTTGGTGGTTGTGACCCCTGCCTACTGGAAGATGGAGGATCTGGGTGGAGGATGCTCAGCCCCCATCAGAGCAGGCTTGGAGATCTCAGCCCCGGGACCCGCATGCCTTTGTTCCTCTGCCAGTACCTTCATGCGTGTGGAGAGAAATGAAGAAATGGTTGTGGCTAAATCAATGTCGGGACCAAATAGAGACAGACTGTAAAGGCCAGGAGTCCTGTGTAGGGAATGTCTCTGTTCACTTCTTGGCTCTCCGATAAGATTGTCTTCCCTAGATTGAGGGTGTGCTAGAGGTGCCCATGAAGTGTGAATAGAAGCAGCGTGTGTCCCTCCTTTCACCAGTGGGGACATGATTCGCTGTGGGCTGCTGAGCTGCAGGGGTGGATGTGTCATTATCTAGTGCCCAAGAGGGATAGATGAGCAGCTTCCCCAGTTAATGCGCCAATGACAGGAAATGGGAGCTGGGAACAAGCTTTTGTTGTTGCAGCGATGGAGAATCATGGGTGCTTAGTTTCTGCTGCGCAACCTTCCTCATTATCACAAAAGTATAAGGGTTTTCTCCTTACCGTGGTGTTCAGCACAGGTTGAAGCCAGGGAATGGGAAGAAAACATTAAAGGATGCTCTGGAGAAGAGCTCTGGGACGTCATGCAAAGAGCTCAGTGAGTTCCAGCAAGCACTTTGCGCATCATGCAACAAGAATTGTACCTGTTCTCAAAACAAGTAAAGAGGGCCCAGAGTGATAGTACAGCAGGTAGGGTGTGTTCCTTGCACGCAGCCAACCCCGGTTCATTCCCTGGCATCCCATATGGTCCTCCAAGCACAGTCAGGAATGATTCCTGAGTGCAGAGCCAGGGGTAAGCCCTGAGCATTCTGTGTGTGGTCTCCAGACAAAAATATAACAAAACAAGTAAGCATACAGGAGCCAGATGTTAGGTATTTGCAAATGTGTGTCTGTGATCTTGCAGTGCAGAGATATATGTTCCTGAAAGGAAATTCTGAAAATCCTGGAGCACAGTTGTGCTCTCTTTGTGCTCCAAACAGGACAGTGTCCACAGGTTCAGACACCTGTTCGTTCCCATGAAGCCTTGTTAAAAAAAAAAATAAATAAAGAGGGTCTTTTTCTTCTCCACAGTCGTATTTTGTAGCTTGTCTTTCTTTTCCCCATCAAATGAAAATAACACATTATCTTTGTACCTTAAATAATTTTTTAATAGAGGGCTTGCTTTCTGCTTGCCAAAAGTACTAACTCTTGTGTCTTCTCAGAGGCCACACTGTACTTTTAAAATGACAAGCCCCTTTGCTGCAGAATCCACTTATACTTGCTGTCTCTTCCCTCTGGACCTTCTGTCTTGGTTGTTAGAGAGCTGGCTTTGCAGACATGTGGGTATCTGTGCACTTACTGATTTATGTGATGTGGACACAGCAGGGAACATCTGAGATTTAAAATGTTATGGCCCGAGTTTCCAACTGTTGAAATGAATCCAAAGCAGCAGATTTTTCTTCTTTGGCAAGACAGAATTGAAGCAACATGCAGTGATTTGGTTCGCCAGTTTGTGAGCTGTTAAAAATCGAAATAAGTTAAAATCAGGAGGATAAGTGCTGCCTAATGTGAAAAATATTCCGAAGGTTGTATGGTTGTGTTGTCTTAGACAAGTTAAGCACCATGAAGCTAGAACTATTTTGAATAAATTCGAAACATTGCAAGTGAGCATGTGGATTATTACTTTTTTTTGTTTTTGTTTATCTTGCTGAAACATTCTTTTACCAAAGTCGTCTAAATCTTGTGTAGTTCAGCCTAACTCTGAAGAGACAAGGGTTATAATGAACCCCAGGGCTCTTTCTCCCATTTACTAATCTGGGTGGGAAACCTGAGGCTGTTTCTGGGCTCCCTCTCTCCCTCCCTCCCTCCCTCCCTCCCTCCCTCCCTCCCTCCCTCCCTTCCTCTCTCCCTCCCTCCCTCCCTCACTCCTCTTTCTTTCTTCCTTCCCTCCTCCAGTCTTCCCTTCCCTAACCCTCCCCTTAATTCCCCTCCCTCACCCCATCACTTTGTTGAAACTTGCATGCTAGTAGATGAACTGTACTTGCTTCAAAGCAAATCACACCCAGAATTGGTTGATAAGTTCTGCTTGGGTCCTATTTACTAAAATCTCACAGATCAAGCAGGTGTTGTGAGCAAGCCACCAGGAAGTAAGAGATATGTACTTCACACCTGCATGAACAAAGTGTAATAATTTGCGTCCCTGTTTTGGATTTTACAACAGGAAATTTTAGAAGGATTTACTTTTGTCTTTTGTCAATCTTTTGTCAATGGGCTGTGACTGCTGTGGAGAGAAAAGGAAGGGAATCAAGAGCAGGCAGGGGAAGATGCATGCGTGGAAGACATTTCCAGTGGGGTCAGGATGGCTGGGTGTTCTTTTTTTTTTTTTCCTTTCCTTTTGTATTTAGGCTACACCCGATCATGCTCAAGGCTTATTCCGGACTTTGCACTTAGGAATTAGTCCTGGTGGTGCTAGGGGGAACATATCAGATGCTGCTGGGGCTTGAACCCAGGTCAGCCATGTACAAGGCAAGCACCCTACCTGCTGTACCATAGCTCCAGCCCCTGACTAGGAGTTTTCATGGACAGGTTAACCCTGCTTAAAGATCCCAGGAGTTGGGGGCTGGAGCAATAGCACAGCGGGTAGGGCGTTTGCCTTGCACGTGGCCAACCCAGGTTCGATTCCCAGCATCCCATATGGTCCCCTGAGCACCGCCAGGGTTAATTCCTGAGTGCAGAGCCAGGAGTAACCCCTGTGCATCACCAGGTGTGATCCAAAAAGAGGAAAAAGAAAAAGATCCCAGGAGTATAAGGGAAAGGCATGAGCCTTAAAGATTCTGGAAGAAGCATTTATGATATGCATATGCAAAGATCCTGGACAAAAACAAGGTGATTTAAAGGAAGAGCAAGGTTAGTGATGCTGGGTCATGTAGCCAATGGCAGGAGAGGGCATGGGGTGGGTTGGAGACTCTGAGGAGATAGATTTGAAAAGTTGATCCTTCTCACCTTGCAGCCCACAGTTCTCTCTTTGCAATGCTGATAAAATGTCAAGTTTGAGGTGGGGCCTGAGTTTCTTTTATTCTCATATGCTCTTGTGCAATGTGACTGCTGCAGTTGGGCCTAGAGCCATACTCCGAGCTGGGAGCCTGTTAGTGTTGTAGGCTGTGCTCAGTGAGGACATTGGATTTCCCTGGGAGTAATAGGAGGCCGTTAAACAATTTCAAGCAGAGGTCGGCCCTGTGCTCTCCACATAGTAAAAACAGACGGCATCCACACCAGCTAGTCTAGAGAACATTGTTGGAATTTCGCTTCCATAGTGTCAACCTCCTGAATGTCCTTTTGACTGTAGTGCTTCCTTCAGTTTGCTTGGTGAATAAGGAAAGGTTTGACTTTGGACATTCACCTCACTCCTCTCTCCAATATCAGATTCATCGAGGAACAAACCAGCCCTGACTCCTGGCCGGCACCCAAACCCTGAGCACTGGAGCTGTTCTTCTGCGGTCATTTCTTGCCTTGATCCTCAGAACCCTTGACTCAAGTGGTTCTCAATCCTGGTTACAGATTCTAATCAACCAGAGAAACCTTAAAGATACTTACAACACTTCTGATTCTGAGGGACTCCAGTTCTTTGAAATGTTAGCTCAGTTCTTCTTATGCCCTGGTGGACTGGTGTTTTCCAGAGCTTGGAGCTTCTCTTTCCCTTCTTCATCGTTCTTCCATTCTGGTCTCAATTGGCCTCTCTTCTTATTTCCATCAAAACCAGGAATCATTAGCTTATTTAAAAAATTTTATTGCATTTTGATGATGCCAACCTCTGTAGTCAGAGTTTAATTACCATCATTTGTGTTTGGGATCAAGTAGGGAGTGATTTTTGTATCACCAAAAAATACATAATTATTTCAGAATTTGTTAGCATTTAATGGCACTTATTTGCATCTGTTTCTTTAATCGCAATTGAAAGGCCTTGTCCATTTAGGGGAAAAGGCTATACAATTTTATTTTATTTTATTTTTTATTTTTTGCTCTTGGGTCACATCCAGCGATGCACAGGGGTTACTCCTGGCTCTGCACTCAGGAGTTACTCCTGGCGGTGCTCAGGGGACCATATGGGATGCTGGGAATCTATCCCGGGTAAGCCGTGTGCAAGACAAATGCCCTACCCGCTGTGCTATCTCTCCAGCCCCAAGGCTGTACAATTTTAAAATTATTTAAGAGAACTCCAGGATACATCCTAGAGGGAAAAAATTCTTTACCAGGAACAGAGATGACAAGGCTTTGTTTCCAAGTTTTGTCTTCCAGTAAGCTTATAAGATACAGTTTCATGACCTGGCTAGATTGGAAACCATTGTCTTAAGAAAGTTTCATCTCTCATACTACATTTCACTACTTGCAGCAAGCATTATATATTCCGAAACTCTGGTAAATAGCATAGTAGCATTTCTTTTATATTGCATACAAACATTTAAGTAACAATTCTGTTTATGTTAGCATTACTTTGTTTTATTATATACCAGCCATCTCAAAAATATAGAAATGGTCTGGAGTCCTTCTTGTACTTTGAGATCTTTAAAAAAAAAAAAACCCACGTAATTCCATAGGAGAAAATTTTGTTTTCCTATATATGTAGGTCTTATTTGACAATCCTCCTTGTTGAATGATTTAAAAACTTATATGCATTTATGTAAATCAATAAATATTTTAACATTTAGCAGTTAACAAATTTCTACATATTTTTGTTAATTTAAGTCATATGGTATGAACTTTCATGTTTAAAAAAAATCTTTTTGTGGGGCTGGAGCAATAACACAATGGGTAGGGAGTTTGCCTTGCATGTGTCCAACCCAGGTTCGATTCCCAGCATCCTATGTGGTCCCCCAAGTACTACCAGGAGTAATTCTTGAGTGCATGAGCCAGTAGTAACCCCTGAGCATCGCCCGGTGTAACCTAAGAAGAAAAAAACAAAAACAAAAAACAACAAAAGACAATAAAAACTTTTGATTAAGTTGCCGTGGTTTACAAAGCTATTCCTAACAACTTGAGTTTCAGGCATACTATGTTTAAGCATCATCGCCTTTACCAAAGTGACCAAGTCCCTCCCACTTCTAGTGTACCACTTCTTCCCCCCAAATTTTGTTTTCTAATCGGTTGGAAATGAAAAATGAAGGATAGTGCAAAATACTATTTCTAATTGTGTTACAAATTTACTCTATCATCATGTTCCTGGAATGACTTCCTTTTGCACCATTGACTTGTAACATTTGAAAACTAATTATTAACTCAGCATGATGGTTTTATTTGAGTGTTATCACAAAAAACTCTGTGATGTGAGTATGATGAAATTCCATAAAATTTACTGCTTGAATATTGCAGAATCCAGTATCTCACCAAGACAGCCTTTTGCCCCCACATGGGATTTGGTGATTCCTATTCTTAGAAAGAAAGTTAATGTATGCGCTGTGTTTTAATGATTTAGTTTCTTCATAGAAGTGCCAACTTTCACTAATCTGTGGCTTTGTTATTTATATAATAAACCTACCTAATAAGTTAATTCCTCTCAGGTAGGTGTATCTATTGGATTTTAGAGTTGTAAGCAATAACGTCCCCTTCACTATAGAGCTGAGTCCCAGAGAGAAGAGATGGGGATAGAGCACCACAGGTGATACTGAACAACCCAAATTCTGATATTTCCAGGGTCTGAATTAAAAAACAGACTTACTACAGCGTGGTTGGCCTGGAGAAGCTCAAGGTGAGTGAACTGTCAGATGAACAAATACCTGCTGTTCTCTTTCATCTGTGGTCCATAGCATAGTATCTCTAGGGAATGGAAGATATCAAAGGTGGGCAAAACACTTGCTTTAGATTACAGAAACAAAAGTGCCAATGAAGTAGAGAGATAGAGGTGGGAATCAAGAAGCGGGAGGCCTGGAAGTAACGCTGGGACAAGGGGCTGGGACGTTGGGTTCACCTGGAGTATAGAGATGAAGTAGCTGTATATACTAAACCAGTAGACCCAACACCACTGAAACCATGGAACCGAAACTATAGTAAGTAAACTTAAAAATATATCTGCCAAAGAGTCAGGTTGAGGGGTGGGAGGTAACCTGGGCTCATTGAGGGAGGGATGGGGGTCATAGGATGGTGGGGCTGGAGGTGGGAACATTGTATATGTCTGAAACCCTATTGTCAATAGCTTTATACATAACTGTCTGAAAAAAGAAGTGACTTGGGTTTCAGTTGTATAATGATCAAACACCCATCCCTCCACCAGTGCCCATTTTGCACCACCATGGGTCCCAGTATCCCTCCATGGTGTTTCACTAACAAAAATTTAAAAAAAAATGTAAATGATGGAGAATGGACACTGGTGGAGGGATGGGTGTTTGATCATTGTACAACTGAAACCCAAGCACAAAAATTTGTAAGTCTACAACTGTACCTCATGGTGTTTCACTAATAAAAGTTAAAAAAAAAGTGACTCCCATGAGTTGTTTTATTCCTTAAGTAATGAATCCTTTATAGTCATCTTGATCCTTTGAAAGATGTATATATTATGTCTATATGATTGTTTATGTGTGTGCGCACACACACACACACACACACACACACACACACACACACACACACATAATTTGAGAGGGCTGACAAGTGTGCCCTGGGGACTCAGTGGCCACTTCCTGCGATCCTTAGCCACCTGAGCCAGTGCAAGTCAGAGAATGCACTGCTGCTCAGGTTCTGCAGTGCCAGGGACCCCAGGGCCACTCACTGGTGCTTGAGGACCTCCAAGGCTGGATCCGGTGATGCTTGAGGGTGCATGGAGTCCAGGAATTGAACCTGGGCTGGGCAAGTCCAAGGCCTCCGCCCTAACTGTCTTCTGGTCCCGGTACTGTATTTATGGTATGATTCACTGGACTATGGAAATGGGAACATTAGCCAATGCATTTTGCGTAATATTGACAAGTGTGCGGAATTTGAGCAGATCACTTCTTGGTGGAAATAGTATTTTCCCTGGTTCTGTGACAATCTGATTTTATCAATCTGCCTTGCTAAGAAATGAGACATTTTCCTTCTTTCTTCCCTTTCTTCTGGCATGCTTCTTGTGCTTACCCACACCTAATATCTGTGAGTGGAGGAGAGTTGGGGGGATGGGCAAGCATTGTGGTGTTGGGGATCACAAGCAGTGTTGGTGATCCCCAGTAGTACATGTGACGTTGAGTTCAGGGGTCCAGCTCATGCTTAAACAAGTAAAGCAGGCACCAAATCACTTTGCTACATCTCTGGGCCTGAAATCATAATTTTTATTTAACTTTGGTGCTGCAAAAGCTCCGCTCTAGCACAATGGCTATTTAGTAATAAGGCAGAGCTTGGAGAAATAACTATAGTTGGTGCCTACAACCGAAGAACACTTTCCTGGGGGACGAAGACTTTGGCCTCCTGGGGTGGTGGCCGTAATTACTTTTGCAAGTAGGACTGTGTTAGCATAGGGGTGCCTTTATCTATAATTGCAATGTGCGGGTTCAGGAAGCCGCACTTGGCTTTTCTTGACTGATTCTTCCTCTTTCCTATGATTTGTTAAACTGTGTGATGAGAGCTGAGCTTCTGCATCCATCATGTTGAGCTCCTAAGTTTCATTTATGAGTCTGGAAGTTCGGCAGTGAGTGTCAAAAAGAATAGAATGGAGACACATTAGCATACCTAATGCACTCACTGTATTACTTCAGATGAATGTGTTATATCTGAAATGGGAGTGAATGCTCATGACTGCCATTCTCCAGCCTGGTCTTTATCACTGTGGTTTATTAGGGGTTCTTAACCTATTTTCACAACTGAACTACAGAATGTTGGCATGTTTGAACGAAGGGAGGAAAACTTGTGAAGCCTTGTTCTTTTGCTAAATTACCTACATCTATTTGCGAGACACAAATGCAGCAGACAGTATCCAGCGTTTGGAATATTAAAATAATTCATGGATTAATTTTAAGTTCTCTGAAAGCCTCAGATGAAAGCTTCAGTTATAGTAAATGCTCTTACTCTTTCTTCATTTATTCAAATGTGAGATATTTGTCTAGATAAGAACATGTCTCCTTACGCTACAAAATCTGTAAACATAACTGATTCTCTTTGGAAAAACACTGTATTAGGTTTATCTTTTATGTCGATAGTAAATACTTGGGAATGATAGAAGAGATACTTAAAACTCAATCTACTGCTCCACTTTTAACCTTCTATTTTGTAGATATCAACATTTACTTGGGAAGCATAACAGTTATTTAAATTCTTTTTAGGTTATCTGACAGATATTTAAGATTAACCAAGCAACTGAGATAAAAAGGTCAGTGAACTTTTTATGCTAAAGAAATTAAAGACTTGGCACTTTAGCTAGCTTTTGATACACACACACACACACACACACACACACACGCAGAAACAAGTTTATATGCATATAATCAGCTTGGCATTGAAACTTTAATAAATTTTGAAAACATATTCGTGAGCTTAATGTATGTTGTTCATTATATCAGGTATAATTGTGAAGGTAACATTGGACTTTGTGTAAGGGAAAAAAACTAATTTTTAATTACTTGTTAGTGGCATAAGAGGGGGAAAATCTGAATCTCTGCTTGCTTTCCTACTCTCCCAGTTTCCAGAACCCTCCTCTCCTGATCTCTGCCATATCAGCAGGCCCATTCATTTATAATTGCAATCACTAGGCAAAGACAGGCAGGGAAGGAAAAGGGCAACACTCAGTCCAGTCCCTCAGAGACGCCCAGGAGGGCTAACTACAAAGGTCTATGCTCAGCACAGAAGGAGCACTGCAAACCCAATGGGGAAGATGCTGAGAAGCCCACCTAGTCAGTGAGTGAAACTGATAACCCAGAATGCTCAGCGAGCATCACAGAGCTCTGTAAATTAGAATGACTCTAATGACACCACAGTGGGGATGTTTAATGAGCTTAAAGGAATGATGGCACAGGTAGTTAGCAGAATACAGGAACATGATGAGAGCTGAAATGAGAAAAGCAGCAATTAGAAATGACAGGAATAAAGAGTGTGGTAACTGATATAAAAAAAAACAAAATAGATGGTTTGAGCAGCAGAATAACAGCAGTTGAGAGAAAGATCAAGGAGTTCGAAGGTGAGATGGAGAAAATATCTAGGAAACAATAGAAGATGGAATTAAGTCTGAAAAGAAAATGAACAACACATCAGAGAACTATGGAATGAGTTCAAGAAAAACAATGTAGGAGTTACTGGATTCCCTGAAGAAGAAGACAGATTTGATGAAGAACCAATAGTTAAAAGGAAAATGTAGATAAATATTTCCCAGAGGTGAGGATTACAAAGTACCCAGATCCAAGAGGCATAAAGGGTTCCAGCAAAAACAAACTAAAGTAGAAAAGCTCTAAGACACATATGTAAAATGACAAAAGCCACAGACACAGACGGACCATTGGAAGCAAGATCAAAAGAAGACTTTACATACTAGAAAAAAAGGGTCATAAGATTTATAGCAGATATAGCAAATGAGATTATATGAGCCAGAAGACAATGGAGAGATACAGTGGGAAAAAAAAAAGAAACCTCAATGAAATGAGGGCCTCAACAAGAATACTCCAGCCGGATTATCATTCATATTTGAAGGAACAATTGCACAGAACTTCATGCACAGGCAAGAGTTTAAGGAATCTTTAGCTTTGAATGCAGCTTTGCAAGAAGTGTTAGAGGAGCTTCTTTCTTTCTTTCTTTCTTTCTTTCTTTCTTTCTTTCTTTCTTTCTTTCTTTCTTTCTAATTTTTACTAGTGAGACATCATGAGGTACAGTTGCAGACTTACAAATTTTTGTGCTTGGGTTTCAATTATACAATGAGCAAATACCCATCCCTCCACCAGAGCCCATTCTCTACCACCACTGATTCCAGTATCCCTCCCACTCCCCTTACCCCCCCATCCCACCCTGCCTCTGTGGCAGAGCATTCCCTTTTGTTCTCTTTTATTGGGTGTTGTGGATTGCAAAAGAGGCAATGGGTGGCAATCATGTTTGGTCTATAGTCTACTTTCAGCATGCTTCTCCCATCCTGGGAGGATCCTAGAGGAACTTCTTGAAAAGACAAGACAAACTTTTCAGCGCTTGGCATTGAGGCTCCTAAATTAAGGAAGGTTTGTTTGGGCTGGAGTAATAGTACAGTAGGTAGGGCATTTGCCTTGTACCCAACCAAACCATGTTTGATCCCCAGCATCCCATATGGTCCCCTGAACACCACCAGGAATAATTCCTTAGTGCAAAGCCAAGAGTAAGTAGTAAGCCCTGAGTATCACTGTGTGTGACCCAAAAAGACACACACACACACACACACACACACACACACACACACACACACGGTCTGTTTATTCTTATCCTGCTAAGGAATTTCATACATTTTTTATTTTAATTTTATTTTCATAAAGTTGTTCACAACAGTTGTTTACATTCTTATTTCAACACCAATCCCACCACCATTACACCTTCCCACCTCCGTTATTTCAAATTTCCCCACCACCACCCAAGCCTGCCCCATAGGCAGATGCTAAATCATTTATTTTATATTGCTTGTTATGAATAGTGTGAAATGTTGTACGGTGTGAATGAGGCTGTGTGCTCCTGGAATTGTAAAATTTTTTAAGTATTTGGGGTCCAGAGGCATCTCCAGCAGTGTGCTGCTCTCTTCAGTGATTCCTTTGTGAGTCTCTGAGTCATGGTCATTAATGGACTTTAACAATGCCCGGAGGCAGTTTTTGGGAATGACTGCCAGGAACTGGAAGGACAGGGAGATGGGGGTGGTTGCCCATCCCCGACTCTGTGAAGCCTGGAGTTTTCAGTCACTGGTCCAGCATACCTGGGTTTTTCAGGTGGCTCATTTTCATGCTTTGGGGACTCAGCACAAATCTGGGAAGGCCAGCCATGAGTGTGGCGGTGATTGGGTTCTGGGGGTTTGCGGCTACTGGAGTTCATTTGGGGAAGGTGAAGGGACACACCTGCCCCAGCCGAGGTGCCCTGATGAGATCAGTCTGACATGGGGTGGGGAGACATCTCTGTAGCTTGCTGCTCTCTTCTGTGATTCATTTGTGAGTCCTACATTTTTAATAATTGATTAACATTTATATCAAAGTCAATATTCCATTTCATAGGATAAAGCACACTTCCATCCTTTTATAGACCTTTTCAGATTTTTCCCCTTGGTATTTTTTAAATTCTTTTCACTCCTACTAAATTTTATATTTGTAGGACTCAGCTATTTCATGTAAGTTTTAAACTCTATTAACACAGAATTATTCATAGTGTTGATTTTTTAAATTTATATATCTGTAAATAAAGAATGGTAGGTAGTTTCACAAACAGTTATGTTTCAACTTATTAATTTATGATTTTGTGGAATTTTAGAAGTTTTGCTTACTCAACTATTGTATGTGAAGGTATAACCATCCCTACAAAAATAAAAAAAAGAGAGGTCTTTTTTACATGTTGGACATACAGAAATAGTAAGGGAACGGCCAATGGCCCGGAGATTTTTTTGTTTTTATTTGCTTTTTGGGTCACACGGGCAATGCACAGGGGTTACTCCTGGCTTTGCACTCAGGAATTACTCCTGGAGGTGCTCAGGGGACCATATATGATGCTGGGAATAGAACCCGGGTTGACTGCTTGCAAGGCAAACGCCCTACCCATGGTGCTATAACTCCAGCTCCTGGCCCGGAGATTTTGACCATGAATCTGAGCTTATCTGTGGTGTGGGTGTCTGGGAAGGCGGCAGGCACTCTGGTGATAGGTTTGGTGGAACGATGTATGCATGAAAAGAATAACAATATTGTAAATCATGGTAACTTAGTAAAGTTGATAAAAGTATCAGAATAGTCTGCAAAGGGAGGAAATGAGAATAACTTCACAGTCCAAAAGCTTAACAGATATCTCAGATTTCAGTGTAAACACCAACAATTGTAAGTTATATGATAAACAGTGCTACCTGTGAACTGGAGAAGTAGTACAGTGCCTTGCATCCAGTCACCCCCAGTTCAATCCTTGTCTCTTCAAACGGTGCACAACCTGCTGTGCCCTCCTAAAACAGTGACAAAATCTTGGCTCCCAATAGCCCATAGTATCCACCTTAAAAAATTCCAGTCCTGCAATTTATTTGATCAGCCACTGTCACTGTCCTGTCACTGTTTTTCTGTTATTCATCGATTTTCTCGAGCGGGCCCAGTAATGTCTCCATTGTGAAACTTTGTTGTTACTGTGTTTGGCATATCGAATACGTCACGGGGAGCTTGTCAGGTTTTGCCGTGCAGGCGAGATACTCTCAGCTTGCCAGGTTCTTAGAGAGGGGCAGAGGAATCGAACTCGGGTCAGCCATATTGGCTGTGTGCAAGGCAAATGCCCTACCCGCTGTGCTATCGCTCCAACCCATTTGATCAATGATCTAAATTTTTAAAGTTTGCAAGCCCAAGAAATTTTACAAAAAAAGAAACCCTCAGAAACAGCCGCTCAAGGCAGTGTGGTATAAGTGAAATGGCTTTGGATCTCCACCCCTTCCCCCCAAAAAAATCACTATTAAGAAAGTCTGAGCTCTGGACTTTAATTTCTACTAATAGTCAAGTAAATTTGTTGACAGTAAGAATGATCTCCTTATAGCATAAAAGGTTGCAACAGGGGTAAGTTTTGTAGGAAAGCATATATATCTATATTGTTTGTTGGATTTTCCTGGGTATCCAAAACCTTTCTGGAAAACAAAGATTGTTCAAAATAATCATTTTAAAAAGAGAATGAAATATCTGAATTTGCCCACGTTTTGATTTCATTTTTGGAGTTGGACTAGTACTTTTCTGCTTTTATCACAGTGTTCATTCTGTAAATGCTTCTCGGCAGTTCCTGTGTGCTAGGTACCTTGGTGCACGTGAAATAAAGCAGGATTTTAAAAGTTAGTGAGGAAATAAAAAACAGTTTGAAAAGGAAAGAGTACCTGGGGGAGATCACCTGACAGGAGGTCAGAGAAAGCATTTTGCGAGGAAATGGTATTTGACCAATATCTTAAAAATATGAAGAAGGGGGCCAGAGCAGTAGTGTAGAAACTAGGGTGCTTGCCTTGCACACGGATGACCTGGTGACCTGGGTTCAATCCCTGGCACCCCATATAATCCCACAAGCCCCACCAGAAGTGATCCCTGAGCATAGAGCCAGGAGTAACTTGTCCTGAGCACAGCTGGGTGTGGCCCCAAAACCAAAACCCAAACAAAAAATGAGAAAGGACTTGGGTGATGAGAGTCTGTCACAACGGTGGGGAGAATTCCATGGAATGGGACACTGGGGGCCCATGGGTTGAAACATCATGAGTGAAGGGAAGTGTAGTTCCCAAAGTTAGCCATACCACTCCCTAAGGGACTGGAAACACCTGGTGGGTGGCAGATGTAGTTGTGCAGTGTGCTTTCTGATTATTTCCTTCAAGATCATGGATTTTTAGTTGGCACTTAGTCATTTTCTGCAAAGGGGGCAGGAGGCCAAAGAAGTTTGGGAACCTCTGTGTTGGGAGACAACATTGGAAGGGTAAACAGGAGCCAGATCTGGTAACCCCTTGGATGCCAAATTTAGTCTTTTTATTTTAATATTAAAAATAACTCATTAGTTTTACCAAAATGTGGGACATTATCTTAATTTCCCCCTATAAAACAATGTATGGGAAAACCCTTAAAAATGGGAACAACACGTGAGTGAAGCAATTGATTTTGATATGTAAGATAAAACAATAAAGCAAAAAGATGAGCTTGATGAATTATTATTTGCCAGATTGTAAAATTCTTAAAGTGGGCAATCACAGATGGTGACAAAGCACACGAATAATTCAAAACACTGGCATTATTTTTACATGGTTGGTGGTGATTGAGGAGAAGCAAAAGATCTCTTGTGGTAGTGTTGTACTTAGCCTGATCTTCAAATTTTGTTGTTTCTGAATATGCATTGACTGGAGAACCAGATGTGAATTTGGGACTAGCATCAGATGAAATAATGTGTCCCTAGGTGACTGATGAAATAGACCATTTGTGCAGAATTATTAGTTTGTGGGTTCTTTAATAACATAGGCAGATTGTGTCAATAAAGCCAGAGACTCCAAAGATACATTGATAATTCAATGCAAAAAAACCCTTTTACCTACATTGAGCATATCTGTTGATCAGATCATCGTGATAGTTGGGACTAATTTATTTACTTTCCCTGATCTTGAGAAATTGTTTAGATGGATAAAATTAACATTTTTCCTATTAAGGCATTGTTTGAGTTAGCATAACAATTTACTTGAAGATGGAAAGAATACTAGTCCTGAACTTCATAGGTTGAGACATTTATTGAAAATTTAGAAATCATTTCTGATCGTTATGTATAGGAAGCAGTAGCTTAAGAAGAGTTCCCATAGAGTAGAATCTGGAAATTCCTATTGATTATTGGAAGACAACTTTCAGTTTTTAATAGCTACAGAAATCACTGTATCATCTGTGAAATTTTTATCTTAAAGCTACTCATTTAACTTAAAGCTACAAAATAAATTTATGGATAATTACACCTCTCTGAGCATTGCTAGTATTGGTCATGATCTCCTAGAATTGAGTTTGGAGAAAATGCACTGGAAATCAAGTGGACCATGGGAGTTGTACCAGGAATCAAACTTGCCAGCCTCAAGATGCAAGGAATGCACTATACTACATCCTTGGGATTCTGTGCTCTCTCTCTCACATTTATTTCAAAATTACCAGCCTGATTTTCGAGTTTCTGTAGTATCAAGTGCTTCAATCGCTTAGTCTAATCAGTTGTATTTTGTACTTTGTGACTAACAAATTTGGTTATCTTACTGGAAAGCAATGCTTTGCTAAGTTGAATTATGCTTTACTAAGTTTGTTCCTTTGGGAAAGGATCATGATCACAATCATCCTGTTGTTCATCTATTGCCTCTAGCAGGCACCAGTAACATCTCCTTCGTCCTAGCCCTGAGATTTTAAAGTGCCATATTCAAGGCTCTATCAGGGTTAGGAGAATGAGACCCATCATTGTTACTGGTATTTGGCATATTGGGTACACCACGGGGAATTTGCCAGACTCTGCCATGTGGGCAGGTTGTCCAAAGTAAGAATGAGATGATAAGATGTCGTGTGGCTGCATTTGTGGCCGCACGCTTCCGGGAGTTGGGTTTTGTAGTTTCTGGGTCTTGACCATTGTTGGGATTACATGGTGCTAGGGGGTCAGTTTGTGGGTGTGACCCCTGCCTACTGGAAGATGGAGAATCTGGGTGAAGGATGCTCAGCCCTGATCCGAGTAGGCTTGGAGATCTCAGTCCTGGGACCTGCATGCCTTTGTTCCTCTGCCAGTACCTTCATGTGTGTGGAGAGTAGTCTCAGCATGGTTGTGGCTGGTTCTGGAGGTCTTCGGCTGCTGGAGCTTGGTAAAGGAAAGTTTTGGATATCATGAGTGATTCTGTTCTCAGGGTTGCTGTATGCACAGTTAATCAAAGTGCTGATGTGATTGTCAGGGCACCAGAGAAGCTGCTCAGTTGAATAAAGTAAGTGTCACATATTTTAATGTGCACAACTGAATTTTGCACTTCCTTTCTACCTTTGATAGCTGTGCTATGGACTGTGTGTGTATGTGTGTGTGTGCGCGCGTACGCGGTGTTATTGAGATACTGATTGCATGTAGTAAAATTTACTGTATAGGTTTTTGTTTGTTTGGGGGCCACACCCAGTGATGCTCAGGGCTTATTCCTGGCTTTCCAGGTGGTGCTCTGGGAATCATATGGGATGCTGGGGCTGGAACCCGGGCTGCAGAGTGCCAGGCAAGTACCCTAGCAGCTGTATTATAGCTCTGGTCCCCACTGTATGATTTTATTGTTTTGGCAAATTGGTATCATTTTGTAACAACCACCCTCATAATAAAGCAATAGAAGCTATAGGACAAGTCCATTTCCTTGTATAATTCCGTAGCACTTCTTTTAATTAGCTTGCTGTACTTTCAACCTCTGGCAACTGCTAATGTTGCTAGTCTATATCACTGCTAATGTGTTTTCTAGTCTATACATTTTGTAGAATGTTATATATGTGGAATAATGCAGTACACAGATTGTTATGCCTGGTTTCTTTCCCTTCGCGATGTAGGAAAGATTTGTCTCTGATTAGCCAGTAAGTTGTTTGTTCCTTTTTATTGATGAGGTGTACCAGCTTGTTTTTCCGTTCACCAGTTGTGGGACATTGGATCATTTCCATTTTTGGTGATGATGACCATACATATCCATATACGTAATTTTGGATAAATATTTTAATTTGGGGCAAGGAATTATTAAGAGTGGGATTTTTGGGGTACCAACAAGTGAATGCTTGATTGTGCAAGAAACAACCAACCACACTGTAACATGGTTTTGCAATAGCAATGGATGTGTCTTCCATTTACATGCATCCTCAAACTAACGTGGTATTGCAGCTTTTATCTGTTCTAATAGATTAAATCCACACCATGTCTTTTTTTGTTGTTTTTTTGGGTCACACCTGGTGATGCACAGGGGTTTCTCCTGGCTCTGCACTCAGGAGTTACTCCTGGCGGTGCTCAGGGGACCATATGGGATGCTGGGAATCGAACCTGGTCAGCCGCGTGCAAGGCAAATGCCCTACCGGCTGTGCTATTGTTCCAGCCCCAAATCCACACCATCTTTAACTAATTTAAGCAATTGTCTGGCTAGTAGCTGCCCACAGTGGCAGATCCCTGAGTCCCCTGAAAATAGGACTCAGTTCCACATCTGTCTAGCCCTGTCCATTTCACCTGTGCCATCATACTACTAAGATTTTTGCTTTGTCTCCTGCACTGGGTCCAGCTTTGGAATCATTAACCCTGCATATTCCTGGAGGGACAGAAGTGGGGACAGACGTACACACCCTTTCTGAACAACTAGTGATGATGAAGCTGCATGGTAGCCTTCCTCCTGATTCATGGTTTCTAACTGAAGTTCTTTTGCCATCCGCTTTTTTTTTCCTTTTGGGTCATACCCCGTGATGCTCAGGGGTATGTTACTCCTGGCTCTACACTCAGGAATTACTCCTGGCGGTGCTTGGGGGACCATATGGGATGCCAGGGATTAAACCCAGGTTGGCTACGTGCAAGACAAATGCCCAGCTCTCTGTACTATCTCTCCAGCCCCCTCCATCTGCTGTCTTGAGCCTTAAGTTGAGCATTTCAGCAATTGCAGTCTCTATCATATCCTTTTTATGCTCACAGCTTTTATATCTTCTCTTTAAAGAATAGAGCATGATTTAAAATGCTGCATAGCTCAAAATAGACTTTTTTTTAGGTTGAGGGGATGGAGAGATAATGCAGAAGGTATAGAGTTTGCCTAGCATGCGGTAGACATGAATTTCCTTCCTGGTAGACGTGAATTTTCTCCCTGGCAGACATGAATTTCCTCCTTGGCATCATTTTATTTATTCATGTTTCTTTGTTTGCTTTTTGAGTCACACCCAGCGATGCTCAAGGGTTACTCCTGGCTCTGCACTCAGGAATTACTCCTGGAGATGCTTGGGGGACCATATGTGATGCTGGGAATTGAACCTGGGTCGAGCATGTACCTGCTGTACTATCAGTCCAGACCCCCTTGCATCCTTTACATGGTCCCCCCATCACCTCTGGGAATGATAGACCTGAGCACAGAGCAAGAGTAAGCCCCAAGCACCCGTGGTATGACCTCAAAATGAAATTATTGTCTTTGTTGATCAGCATGATGTCACATTGTCCTCCCGTTGTTCATTGCTTTGCTTGAGCGGGCCCAGTAATGTCTCCATTGTGAGACTTGTTACTGTGTTTGGCATATTGAATGATAAAATGCTGGAAAATTTGAATCTGATAATACTAGTTTTACATTTCTTCCTCCCTATTCCTCTCAATCCTCCCCCTTACCCCTTTGGTGGAGGAGAGGTCTTTTGGAATAATTACAGAAACAAATGACAAAACATCTTAGCTACTTTAATGAAAAAGTAAAATTAGAAATTTTCACTCTTACACGTATTTTAATTAAGTAGATAGGAACATTGAGATGGAGATTACAGAATTCAGGGTAAATCCTCCTGTTCCTGCAGAATGAGATAGAAGGATTATCCCTTTATAAGGATTCTTTCCTTTAATTGTACATTAGAATCACCTAAAATGCTTTTTAAAGAGGGAAAATGTTGGTGTTCTGATTTTAGTTAAGTCAGACTTTCTGAAGTGGGTGTGGGGACCATAATAAATAGTTTCTTTTATGTTGCCATAAAATTCTATTATGTAACAGAGGTTGAGATTTATTTTTACCTAAATAGAAACTTTATTGTTCTCAAGAAAGTTTAGAAATATTTTCACCTATCAAAATATGTGCTGTTTTTTATTTGCTGCCAAAGATGTTGAAATTTTCTAGTTGCTAAGATGATTGATAATAAAAAAGAATATAAAATGTTCACCTAAATATAGGATATGTCTCATTCTTTGAGTGTTTAACTTCCTGTGTGTGTGTTTGCTTGTGTGTATGCATGCATGTGTGTATTGCGTGGTATGTATCATAGCTTGTGTGTGTGTTTGAACGTGTGCATTGTGTGATGTATATTTTAGTTTCTGTGTTTTGTGTATGTGTATGTATTGTGTGAGATGTATCTTATAGGTGGAATAGCTTGATACTACTGTCAAATAGGTAGAAGAGCTTGAATATTAGTTAATAATTTCTTTCAGTTTCTTTTCACAGAAAGAAATTATCTAGAGATGGGTTTTAAAAAATGTTCCAGGAGAATAGATGACTATAAATAGCAGTCATAATTGTTCTTATCTGAGGAATATAGCACAAGGATTATTTTACATTGAGGATGTAATTATTCATTTTAGACAAAAATTGATTGAAGAAAATAAAAGCTTAATGCATTTATAGTTCATTCTTAAGTAGCTTTCATAGACTTGTTATAAGTTGAATGTTGAACCCAATCCTTATCTGTAATATACCAATTTGAAAAATTACTTGCATGCTTTAGAGAGACATATTCTGATTTTGTAGAGAAGATGTAATTCCACATTTGCCGTTGACACGGTGAAAGTATCGGAATTAATTCAGAACTTTTATCTCATGTTCAACAGGAACTTTTTTCATTCTATCAGTAGGGTTTTTGGATGACTGACATTCAGAGCACAGCACATAAATGAGTGTCGAGGCAATTTATATGAGCACAGGGTTAAATACAAAATGTGGCATTCAACATTGATCACTATAACATGCTAGTTGAATTTAAGAAAGAAATATGGGAAAAGAAAAGTTGAAAAGCATTCATGGAGGTGTTTTCTAATTTTTTTAAAATTTGGCTAACTTCATTATGTTAAAAATTTTTATCAGATTCATGAACTCCATCCAGATTCTGCCATACCTAAGCGTTGAGTTGTGTGATGATCTCAGATAAACATCTTTTGTGAAAGTATCACAGATTGTCTAAGGAAAATATCCTTGGAAGTCTTGTCACACAAAGAAAAAAAATGGAAAAATTAAGCCATTCAGCCAAGAATAGGATTTTCTAGTTAGGAATGATGGTTGTGTGGCTTGAAGAAGTTGGTCAACCTTTTACGTTGGTACCCTTTATTAGAACCAAGAGCAGTGAGTGGATTTATGTCAGTTGTTCTGAAGAACTTTCTACAACTGGATATGTGCTTTTTGGAGTGTGTATGTGTCTGTGTGCAGGGGTGGGGTGGGAGGGAGGGTTATATCTGCTATGCTTAGGGCTTACTCTCGACTCTGAACTCAGGGATCACTCCTGGCGGTGAGTGGGAGACTCTATGCATTGCCAGGTCTCTGTGTGCAATGCAAGTGTCCTACCGACTGTAGTCAATCTCTGGACGGACTTTCTAGCAACTGCATAGAAATTTCAGCACTTTCCGCTAGCTTGGTTCAAGAATTGATTCCTATATCCAGGGAAGAAAGATTAAAATCCTTCCTGTTTGTCTTATCTAAGTCTTGAGATCCTATTACTTACCTTAAGGAAATCTCATGCTCATGTAATAAGTCAGAATAGAAGTTTGGATTTAGAACATTTGTTTTTATCTGTAGCTTTCAGTTTTTTTTTTTTTTTTTTTGGTGAAATTGTGTTTGTTTTTCTTACTTAGAATTTGCAGTCAAGGTGTTTTTGACTACCTGCTTTAAAAGTGAACTCTAGGTTCTGGGATTCTGCCACTGTGCTGCAGAGCTGAGGAACAGGAGGGAGGAAGAGGCCTCCTTAATGGTGAAGTCAGAGCAGTGAAGGCAACAGTGTCAGGGGCAATGCTTGATTGTGCTTATTGAATCATACTGGATTCATTTAAAATAAAAATGAAAGTGCTCTGACTACAGTTCGAGCGGGCCCAGTAATGTCTCCATCCTGAGACTTGTTGTTACTGTGTCTGGCATATCGAATACGTCACGGGTAGCTTGCCAGGCTCTGCCGTGTGGGCGAGATACTCTTGGTATCTTGCCAGGCTCTCCCAGAGGGGTGGAGGAATCGAACTCAGCTCGGCCATGTTGGCCGCTTGTAAGGCAAACGCACTACCACTGTGCTATTTTGGAGTCTGATGTCCAAACTTGAATGCTTTCTCACTTGGACATATTAATTGATGTCTCTTAGGTTTGGACTTGGTTTCCTTGTTTGTAAAATTAGATTTATTCTGCCTTTGTTACAGCATTATTTTGGGGGGGGCGGTGGGAGATTAGAAATAAGAAAGCACCAATATGTGGTAGCTTGGTTAGTCCTCATTAAAAACCAAACACAGTGAGTTTGGTTTTTACTTTTGGCCACACCCAACAGTGCTCAGGGCTGACACCTGGCTCTGTGTTTAGGAGTAACTCCTGTTGGGCTTGGGACCATATGGAATGTCGGGGATAAAACCTGGACACTTGTATGCAAGGCAAATGCTCTACCCACTGTGCTGTTGCTCTGGTCCCTGTGCAGTGACTATGAATAGATGGGTCACTGACTAGTTATGTTTTGCTGGGAAAATGGCTATATCTTGGACTTATTTTTAGGATTAAACAGTTTGTTATGAACAGAGTGCTTAACAAGCTGTGAGACCAATTTTAAACACTATATTAGCAGAGCCATGGGGAAACAGTATCTAATACTTAGAGTCCTGAACATTGAAGTGAATAATAGGTATTATGGTACTAAGGGCTCATCATGTTTGGTCTCGTTTTTTTCCTTTGACTCTCATAGATACCTAGCAAGGTATTCTACCTCGTATTACTTTCTTACTGCTGCTATTAAAAGTGACCATAATTTAGTGACTTCAAACATTTTTATCGTGTGTGAACATTATTCAGGGAGGACATTATTCAACTTGTGACATACCCACATATTTTACAAAGTGACTTCTGGCATCATAGAGATAATGTTATATACTTCTGGTGATAATGTTCTTCAGTGTGCTAATTAAAAAATATTGTGCTTTTGCTGTACATTCAGGTACTGTAATTCTCTGAAGACCTCTAATGGTGAGCCTAAAATTAAAAAGAATTCAGGAAGAAATAAAAGTATATTTTTGTGATATTGCCTTGATACTAAAATCCAAGGAAGATCCCTCCCCCAGTAGTTTACAACTTTTAATTTGGCTAAAAGTTTCTGAAACAAACATCATGAGAAAACATTCAGCTTTCCTTTACAGCTTTCCAACTCAAACAACAACAATGAAAACAGGAAGTTTTCTTAAGAGAAGAAAGAATATAAATTTAAACCTTAAACCTTAGATATTAGGGTTTGCTTTGTCATTCATCTCTTTAAAAAGTCCATATGGGGGCTGGAGAGGTAGACAGGGATGAAGGCATTTGCCTTGCATATAGCCAGCCACTATTGCATCCCCAGTCCTTTTGGTCCCATGAGCACTACAGGGAGTGATCTCTAGACCCAGAGCCAGGAGCAAACCCTGAGCACTGCTGGGTATAGCGGAAGCCCCCATCCCTAAAGTAAAAGGTTTATATGATTATCCATTCAAAACCAAGACACTTTATCCCTAGAAATGTAATCTGAATGTTCTAGGTTGACTGACCATAGTGCTATCCAGAAACCATCTTTGAATGTCATCACAAGACCCCTGTGGATCAAACAACAGAATAAAGGCCCAGAGTCCATTTTTTCTATGAAAGAACAAAGGATAGAGGGCTACAAGAAATTCTTCAAACTTCAACTTGGGAAGATTCTTTTCAAGTCATTTTGTGGCATATGAAGACAGTGCAATAAATAGCACTTGGGATACTTATTGCACTTATTTAACTTTGAATGTCTCATGGTGAAGATATGCCTTAAAGATAATTTCTGACCAACATGGAGAAACGAATAGAAGTTCCCTGAACTCAGTGGCGGAGCCAGAAAAGATAACCAGGATTCTTATTCCCATACGAGGTCAGAAATAAGTTTTTTCTAACTCTTCCAGGAACTTGTCAACACAGTTTTTGCACGGACATGGAGCAGATATAAATATCCCTTGAACACATCTCCTTTGTTAACTCTCAGGAACACTATGTTCTGGGTAATCGAGAGTTTGGGCAGCAGTCCTTTGAGTCTGTCCTTAGAGACCTTTCATTTTGCGTATCTTGTAGAATGGTTAAGTTGTGTGGTCTGGAGTACTCCCTGACAATCAACTTGAGTATCACCCTTTTACTAGCTGTTTGGCCCTAGGCAAGCTCTCAGGCATTGTTTTCTGCGCAGAAAATGTAAATGATAATACCTGCTTCATATTTTTTTTGTGGGTATGCTCTTTAGTAATGCCTAACGGTAGGTTTATGTTTCATAAATATTAGCAGTTCATCAGATTTCTGTGTTTTCTTGCACCTGGTTTAGTATTCATTGAATTCAATAGCAGTCTTGAATTTAAAAATAATTTTTGAATTTAAATATTTTCTTTGCAGATTTACAAACTTCCACGATTACATTTCAGTCATACTGAATATCCATCATTCACCTGATTGAATTCACAGTTGATTGAATATCTATCCTTCCACCAGTGCCCATTCTCCACCACCAATGTTCCAGTATCCCTCCCTCTATCCTCAACACATCCCCACCCCCTTGCCTTTGTAGCAGACACATTTCCTCTTACTCTCTTTCTCCTTTTGGGTATTATGGTGCTAAGTACCCATCATGTTTGGTCCATAGTCTACTTTCAGCATACATCTCTCATCCCGAGCAAGCCCGCCAAGCATCATTTACTTAGTGGTCCCTTCTCTATCCCAGCTGCCTTTTTCCCCAATATGTGAGGCCAGCTTCCAAGCCATGGAGCAATCCTCCTGGCCCTTATCTCTACTATCCTTGGGTGTTGCTCGATTTGCTTGAGCGGGCCCAGTAATGTCTCCATTGGAAACTTTGTTGTTACTGTGTCTGGCATATCGAATACTCTCGGTAGCTTGCCGGGCTCTCCGAGAGGGGCGGAGGAATCGAACTTGGATCAACCATGTTGGCTGCATGCAAGGGTTAATCTACCATAATGTTACTTTATTGAATTTAAATATTTTTTAAATAAGTTACAAGTGTAACTTTTGTTCATTCATTCTTAAGGCCATTACTTATGATAGGACCAGGACAGAAGTATTAAGAAATATAAAGGCAGACAGGGGCCTGGGATGTAACTAAGAAGCAGTTGCCTTGCACGAGTGCCTTGCCCTGGATTCGATCCCTAGCTACACACACACACACACACACACACACAGAGAGAGAGAGAGAGAGAGAGAGAGAGAGAGAGAGAGAGAGAGAGAGAGAAGGTAAAAGAGAAGAAATATAAAAGCAGCTTCAGTGACTAGTTATTAATTCTTTGACATGTTTTTGACATTTATTGACAAGTGATAAATTTATTCATTCTTTAAAAAGTATCAAGCAGAAAGAGCATGTTTCTCATGAAAATACTCAGTCACAGAAAGAGTTACACAGACATGAGCTCGAGGCCTTCTCTGAAGTTAGAGACATATCACTGGTGTGTTGAGCTCTTGAGTGGCAGGAATCATTTATTGATTCATTCATTGCACATTTTTGGGGTATTCCTGGTACTGTTAATTAGAGTAACCCATCAAATGAAATAGAGAGCTATTTGTAGGAAACTAACAATTTAGAGGAACAACAAATGGGACAGGTAAAGAGAGGTGAGGTAAGTTTTAGGTTAGAAATGTTTTGAGTGGTTGAGAGATACTGTCTTGGTAACCTCTTTCTTTCTTATGTAGGAGTACTGCTATTTATTCAGCCATTGATACAGCTGATTGAATTGGGCATGAACTCCACATTACTTTAAAAAATTATTTAATTGAATATCTGTGAGATAGACCAGAACAGCTGACGATTACAAAGCTGTTCATATTTGGGTTTCAGTGATACAATGATCCAGCACCCATCCCTCCACCAGTGTACATTTTCTACCACCAATGTCCCCCATTTCCCTACAACCATCACCCACCCCCCACCCCCTACCCCCAGCCTCCTCCTATGTCCTTCTTGCTCTCTCTCCTTTTCCTTTTGTGCATTGTGGTTTGCAACACAGGTGCTAAGAGGTCATGGTGTTCAGGGTGTTCAGTATTTTTATCAGGACAGTAAGTCTGGATTAGATTTTCAATTGAGTGGCAGCTTTGGGGTGTGGATGTGACTGCTGAGGCTTCCAGAAGTACAGGGAGGTGGGGGCAGGTAGCCCATCCTGACCCTGAGAAAGCCTGGAGATTTCAGCCACAAAACCTGCATACTAGAAATTTTCAGCAGATTATATCTTGTTGGGGCTGGAGTGATAGCACAGTGGTAAGGTGTTTGCCTTGCGCGCGGCTGGCCCAGCTGAGCTGGGTTTGATTCCTCTGCCCCTTTAGGAGAACCCGGCAAGCTACCGAGAGTATCTCGCCCACACAATAAAGCCAGTAAAGCGTATTCGATATGCCAAACACAGTAACAACAAGTCTCACAATGGAGATGTTACTGGGCCCACTTGAGCAAATCGATGAACAACAGGAGGACAGTGCTGCAGTGCTATATCTTATTGAGGTCCATCCTGAGACTGTGGAGTTGGGTGGAGAGTATGGCGGTGATTTTGGATTATGGAGGAAGCAAGTGGCTGTTGGGGGTTCTGCTTGGGCAGGCACAGGCCAACCTGCCCCCCTCCAGTTTACCCTAGTTTGTTCAGCCATGCACAGGTTCAAACTTAACTGTGGTTTTGATCTCTTTCGAGATTTATTTATGGGTCTCTGAAGCAAGGCCAGTAATAAAGCGTACAGGGTGGCACTGGAGTTGGTTCATGGGAGTGACTACCAGTGCTTCCATGAGTATTGGGAAGTGGGAGTAGGTAACCGATCCCAACTCTGAGAAAGACTGGAGTTTTCAGTCACAAAATCTGTATACCTGAATATTCAGCAGATTATGTCTTGGTGGGGTTCGTCCTGAGACAGTGGAGTCAGGCCAAGGGTGTAATGGTGATTTTGGATTGTGGAAGCAAGTGGCTTCCGGGAGCCTCTCCTTGGGTGGGTGCCAGGCCAACCCAAGCCCTCTTGTTTACCTTGGTCTGTTCAGCCGTGCACAGGTCAGAGGTTAACTGCAGCTTTTGATCTCTTTCGAGATTTATCTATCCATCTTTGAAATAAGGCCAATAAATGAGCTTGTATAGCTGAGCCGGAGGTGGTTTGTGGGCATGTCTCCCACATACCTAACTTTTGGCCATTTAATTTCTTGGTAAACTTGGTCCCAAGTTGTTGGGGTCCAGTCAAAGGTACGGCTGCAATTTTTGGGTATCAGGAAGCCTGAAGGCACCATCAGGTTGCTGATGCACTTGCCCTGCAGGTACAGATTGATCTGCCGGCAGCACCATACCCCCTTTGGTAACCTCTTTGATTCTTCTTTGAAGAGTACTTTCTGGAATACAGAAGGTAAATAAGGGAATTTATTTCCTTTTTCTCAGGGAAGCCTGAAGGGGTCATTGTGATCCACATTTAATGATGGAAAATAGGATGTCCAGTTACTACCTCTATAAAAATATGTCTGAATAAATTTAACCAGTTAGAAGTTTCAAATTTCTTTGGGAGTTGTCAAAGAGGCTTGTTTCATCAGTAAGAATGTAGTCTTGGTCACTTGGTTCTTACTATCTCACCTGGGAAAGTGGGCTCGAGGTCAGATTGTAAGGTCAGAGGCAGTCCATGCTTAATTGAATTCTATTATTTTCTCATCCCCCAAGTCATTTTGTAGCAGGGAGGAAAAAGAACCAGAAGTCTGAAAAGAGGAGTGTCAAGCTTTTAAAATGACTATGTCGTAGGTCTACTTTTCATAATCTCAAGTGTAGCCATTTCTGTACGAAGCTAGATGAGTATGACAAATGTAATTTATTCCATCGTATGCTAATAAATAGTAAACATTGACCTTAAGGGAAAAAAAGTCATTATTTTTTCTTGCTGTAAGTACTGTCACTGTTGGTTTCAAGTCATGAATGTGTTGGCCTGTGTGGGAAAAGTACTGTGGGGCATTGCATTTGACTTTTGCAGGCCTACAACCAAAGGCTTCCACAAGCTTAAGTCCTTATATTGATAGAATTATCACCACAATCCTGCTGTCTTTTCCCAGCCAGTTTCCACTTCATACCCAGTTTGTCAACAGACAGACTTTCTGTCACTGTAGATGAACTACCCTAGAATTTTGTACCACCCCCCTAGAATTCTGTACCTGATCAACCCTAGAAATTTGTAGATGGACTACCCTAGAATCAGTGAAGTCATGCAGTATGCACTCGTTTATGTAAACAAAATGATGTTTTGAAATTTATCTGTGCTTTTGCATTTATCAGTAGTTTATTCCTTTTGATCAGCAGGGTGCCTTCCTATTTCATGGATATACCGCAATTTATACCACGACCATCCTGTTATTTGTTGATTGCCTCCAGCAGGCTCCAGTAACGTCTCCTTCATCCTAGCCCTGAGATTTTTTAAGAAAGTGCCATATTCAAGGCTCTTTAGGAGAATGAGACCCATCATTGTTACTGGTATTTGGCATATTGGGTATACCACGGGGAGTTTGCGTGGGACCAGCACAATTTATACACTCACCTATTGATGAGATTTGTGGTGCTTCAATTTTTAGCTCTCATGTCTTCTTGTCCCAGACACTATATTTCTAGGTATTTACCCAAAAGAAATGAACTCTGGTCCCAGGCAAAAATCCATAGCTCTTTGCAGCAGCTTTCTCGCTTACTCTACCAACCTTAGAACTCAGATGTTCCACGATCCCATTAGAACCATAAGTTACTCCTGTGTTAAGTAGTGACTATTGTGCTATATGGGTAGAACTATTAGATTTTCAATTTGTTTTCTAGTATCTTTTCATGTGTTTGTTGGACATTTGTACATCTGTGAAATGTTCTATTTTTTGCCCCTCTTTCAGCAAACAAATCAAATAGAACATTGTTGAATGGAGTCCAAACAGGGTTGGAGAGATTGCTCCAAAGGCTTCATACATGTTTGCATGTGAGAGACGCAGCTCTGATCCCTGACATCATCGTTCCTTGAGCACCCCTGGAAGGGACCCCTGTGTAACTAGCTGGGTATCAAGTATGGGTTCCTTGAGCACCATCAAGTATGACCCCAATACCCCCCTCCCTCAAAAAGGATTTAGTGAAGTCTAAAATTAAAGAATGCAGGAGGTAGAACAAAGAAGACAAGACACCTGTCCTTAACCTTGGGACTTCATAATTGTGACCAACTCCCCAGTTTGCCTGAAACCACCTCATAGATTATGCTCAGAAATGTTTGGTCTCTGGAAACAGCACAGTCTTAGGAAGATCAGTGCAGTTGGTAGGTCACCTTTGAGGATGTTGCAGACTAGATTCCTGGAGTCCTCAGTGTGGGGCCGGTTGGGGTTGTTGTAAGCGTAGGTGAGACTGTTAGTGGTGAATAAACTCTGAAAGACCACGCAGCTTCTTACCAGGGCAAAGTGAGTGGGAAATACGTATTTTCTGCCTCAGCTCACTGTTCTGAATTCAGTACCTTGCTTGGGCCATAAGTGTTTCCTAGCTCTCAGAATGTTTTCTCTTGCTCCCAGAAAAGGAAAAGAAGGTAAAGAAAAACAGAATTCTTCCAAGAATTGAATTTTTCTTCTTGGACCGTAGAGGTTTTTTTTTTTTCTTTCTGAATTTTAAGTACTATGGACTCAGTTCTGCTTAAGTTTCAATTTTCTAATCAAATACAGTGGTCCCTGGGAAAACAAAGATAACTCTATCTTACCAAGAATTTACATTTTAGCAAAAAATAGTTTATGAACCACGCTTACTCCTATGAATATGATTTGGTTGAGAAGAGGTAGGGTAGTGAAGTTCTGTGAGGAGCTGCCAGTAAGGAAAGAAGGCACAAAAATTTGACAGATCTAAGATTTAAAGATGAAATTTACGGGATTAGTTTTCATATAGAGTTGTATTGCTAGTCAGGGGAGGGTATTTGTGACTACAGAAGAGGCCAAGGGAGAAGGAATTATTTGCCTGCCTTTCTGTGACATTAAGAAAAAGGCTGAGCTTTGATCTGTCTGCTACTGATTTTATACTTTATGTCCTCATTTGGTTCCTGATTTATTTTTTAAGAGATCCCCACATTAGTTATATATTGTTCTTTGTTTCAGCCTAGTGCATAAGAGATAAACAACATCGTCTTTTGTTTCACATTATCCCAGAAGAGCTAGATGGAACGCCTGCTTATAGATAATATTACTGCTCTGTTTTCATACACTGTCTTTCTTTTGAATAACTCCCAATATGTTATGACATTTTTCTTCTTAATGTTTATTAAAGGCCCTCAGCATGCTCAGTGCTTTTGAAAGAATATAAAAGACATAATTCTTGCCAATAAGGGACATGCATATTAATAGATGAGACATAAACATGTGCTAAAAAATACATAATATTCTGGGATGTGACAGATTATTTTGTTTGGTTGTGGTGGAATGAACACCCCTCCTTAACTGTAGTCTTGCCAAAAAAAAAAGAGTAAAGAGATGTCTAAGCCTTTAGCCTTCAGAAGTACAACCGTGAGAGAGTTGTTATTTTAGTTAAGGTAAAATGAGACCATTTAGGCTCAAATTAGCCTCAATTTTATAGTTTGATGATAATCACATATAACTCCAGTGTGTACAATTTTAATGATTCAGAAATTCTGATTTTCCTATTATTCCTTCTGCAGTTCTTTTTTCTTCCGAAAACATGTCATGTATTGAACTTGGAACTAGGGACAAAGTTGTGAGCAAAATAAGCTGTGAACCTGTCTTGAGGGAACACACAAACATTCAGTTTGGGAGAACATGAATGTTAAATCAGTCATGGTACTCATCGGCAGTCTTAGGATTCTCTGAGATGATATAACAAGGGAAGCTGATTAAGTTTGGCGAATTGTGATGACTTCCTAGTTTCAGTGAGGTGTACAGACGAACAAGAGCAAGCCAAGTGTAGAGGATGAAGTAGGGGATGTTGCAGGTGTCAAGGAAGCCATGGTGACTTAGTCAAAGCACTGAAGGAAGGCCAGCATGGCTAAACTTAAGAGATTTGAACAAAGGTAAGATATGAGGTGAGCTTAAAGAAGAGACTGGTGAGCCAGCACTTGTAGGGCCCTGGCTATTCCTTCGTGTCACAGTGCCCAAGCGCTGGATAGTGGCCCTTCCTTGCTCTCAAACCATGGCACTAGATGTGGTTTCTGTTGCAAAAAAGATGGTGGCTGGCCTTGTAAATCAGTAGTCTTCAGTCAGTGGGTAGGTAACACAGATGAAGAGTTCTCTTGGCACAATATAGATGTGGATATATTTGTTCTGCTTTATTTTTAAAACCCTATTGTATTGTGGGTAGGTAAAGCATATGAAGAGTTCTCTTGGCACAGTATAGATGTGGATATGATTGTTCGGATTTATTTTTAAAACCCTATTGTTAAATACTATTAATTGCTTGGGCTGGAGCGATAGCACAGCGGGTAGGGCGTTCGCCTTACAAGCAGCCAACATGGCCGACCCGAGTTCGATTCCTCCGCCCCTCTCGGAGAGCCCGGCAAGCTACCGAGAGTATTCGATATGCCAGACACAGTAACAACAAAGTCTCCAATGGAGACGTTACTGGGCCCGCTCGAGCAAATCGACGATCAACGGGAGTGCCTTTACCTTTACCTTACCTTATTAATTGCTATTACTGTTAATTTTTCTGAGGTAGTTCAATTTTTTTTTTTTTTTTTTTTTTTTGCTTTTTGGGTTATACCTGGCAATATACAGGGGTTACTTCTGGCTCTGCACTCAAGAATTACTCCTGACGCTGCTCAGGGGACCATTTGGGAATTGAACCCGGGTTGGCTGCCTGAAAGGCAAATGCACTACCCGCTGTGTTATTGCTCCAGCCTCCTCAAACTTTTTTTTTTAAAAATGAAGATAGTATTAGTTTATGAAATTGTTGGGGCACAATTTAAAAGTCTATAGTACCATAGTACAGTTACCACCAAAGTATCCGTAGTTTGCACCACTGCTTGCTGACTTCTGTACCTCCCTCAGTTCCCTGCCCCTGACCCTTTTGGTAACCTCAGTTCTGCAGTCCTGAGTTCATGATCTATTTTTGTTGGTTTTTCCTTCTTACTTGTTTGCTTCTCTGCAGCCCACATATGAGTGAGGATGAGCTCATTGAGTATTAGTCTTTCTCCTTCTGACTTAACATTTCAAGTAATATTTAAGCATAACACAACTGCGTAATTTATGCAACTTTTTTGTCTAATGTGCTTTTTTAATTTATATTCTTTAATGCTTATTATTTTTGTTCATTTTTTAAAAATTTTTATTAGTGAATCTCCAGAGACAGGGTAGGGCGTTTGCCTTGCACGCAGCCACCCTGGCTGAGCCAGGTTCGATTCCTCCGCCCCTCTTGGAGAGCCTGGCAAGCTACCGAGAGTATCTCGCCCGCACAGCAGAGCCTGGCAAGCTACCCGTGACATATTCAGTATGCCAAACACAGTAACAACAAGTCTCAAAAAAAAAAAATGGAGACGTTACTGGGCCCGCTCTAGCAAATCGGTGAACTACGGGATTAGAGGATAGTGTCATTAGTGAAACACCATGAGGTACAGTTGTAGACTTAGAAATTTTAGTGCTTGAGTTTCAGTTATACAATGATCGGGTACCCATCCCTCCACCAGTGCCCATTCTCCACCACCACTGATCCCAGTATCCCTCCCACCCTTCAACCCCCACCATCCCACCCTGCCTCTGTGGCAGGGCATTCCCTTTTGTTCTCTCTCTCTTATTGGGTGTTGTGGTTTGCAAAAGAGGCAATGAGTGGCAATCATGTTCGGTCTATAATCTACTTTCTAATGTGCTTGTTGTAATGAAAAATAGGAGACTTTTCCAATGTGACCACCCCCCAGTACCATCCATGTTGTTGCAAATGACAAGATTTTATTTTTTATGTTTATGCCTAAAGTAGTATTTCATTGACTACCACAGTTCCATTGCATTGGACACCTGGCTTATTTCTAGATCTTGACTCTTCTGAATAGCAGTGTATTGAAAATAGGTGTCCATATGTCTTTTTTGAATTCCTGTTACTGTGTTCTTTGAATGACGGCTGAGGAGCAGAATTGGTGCATAGTATGATGTTCCATTTCTTAGTACTCTGAGAGCTTTTCATGGACGACCACTGTACATTCTCACCAACAGTGAAGGAGGGTTCCTGTTTCTCCACACCCCTACCTAGCAATTTGGAATGAAATTTTAAAACTGCAGTAATCTTAAAAAATTAATTCTGCTAACATGCTATTTTACTTCTTTTTGACTTTTTGAACACATCTGGCTGTGCTCGGGGCTCATTCCTGATTCTCTGCTCAGGGATCACTCCTGGCAGTGCTTGGGAAATCGTAGGTGGTACTGGGGATTGAATCTGGATTGGCTCCATACAAGCAAGCTTCTTACCCATTGTTTTATCTCTCCGGCCTCCCAACACCCAACTTTCTAGAAAGGAAAAGATACTTCTGCTGAGTGTCAGAAACAAACTCTACTCTTATTTTTTTTTTGGGGGGGTGACCATATGTGACCCACATTTTATAATTTGCTGAAGGGCTATATTGTTTGGGACTTTGTTATTTTGTTTTCCTAAATTGGACAAGGGCCTATTTTCAAAGTTATCCCAAATAAATATGTTTGCCACTAAAGGAAAAACCCTCCCACCCCCATCCAGCCAAAGAAAAAACCCTATCAAATTTAAGTAAACAATTAAGATAAAGTGGATTGAACTTCTTTTTACAGAAGTCAGCCGATAGGTAGAGTATGTGATCTTTGTTTTGTTTTAAAAATCGCCATTCCACTTTTCAGCTTTGCAATACTTGAATAACTGCTGTGTATTTATGCTGTCTTCTGAAGTCAGGAAACAAACTAAGTAGTGTTTTCTTTGAATGATCAACTGCCTAGGACTTGTTGCAAATTAACGATATAAATAATCTAACAAGGTCCTTCATTGTACATTTCTTGAAGCAAACAGAGTGCAATGTGTTTTTAAATCCAGACAGCGATTTGATTTTTTTTCTCTTTACCACATTTGGATATAGATTGATATAAAATTACTTAAAAATGCTGCATATAAATTAAACATTAAAAGGAAGCTATGGAGAGGCTAAGCTGCCCCATTATAATCTTTCCCTCTGCACTCACTGCCTCAAGGACACTCATTTCATATCACTTGTCCTTCTTTTGAAAACTGATCACCCGGGTTCAAGTAACATTTAAGCATAACAGACAACTGCATAATTTATGCATCTTTTTTTTGTCCTGTGTGCTTGTTTTAATGACAAAAAGGGGACTGTTTATGTACATTAACAATGCCTCCTGTCTCTTTTCCCTCCTGCCTTTGCAGATCGGGGCTCTGAAGGACTATTACCACTTCTACCATAGCCGGACGATTAAAAGGTCAGTTCTCTCGAGCAGAGGAACCCACAGTTTCATTTCAATGGAACCAAAGGTAAGAAGAACCAGTTGGGTGGGGACCAAGAGGCAAAGCTTCTGCATTTTTCATTGGTAATAAAATCACACTTGCAGCACGACGACTCCAGTTTCAAGAGTTGTCATAAGATCTTTCGGTCTAGCATCTTTCATTCCTCTGGACACAAAACCAGGCAGTAGCTCGCTTCTGGCCGAAGTGCCGGTATCATCTAAGCAGTTGTTGATTTGGTTCATAAGTAGGGGCTCTTGTGGAGGGGGATGGGGATGGGAGCGAGGTAGATTCAAGAAGTATTGAAGTATTGGGGCCAGAGCGATAGTACAGCAGGTACACTTGCCTTGCACAAGGCCCACCTGGGTTCGATCCTTGGAATCCCATATGGTCCCTTGAACATCACCAGGAGTAACCCCCGAGGATTGCTGGGTGTGGCCCCCAAACAAAAACAAATCAACAACAACAAAGTGTTGAAGTGTTATATGACTCCAGTGTCTGCCTATCTGAGATTCTACCTGAGCTCCAGGGGAAGGGGGCTCTCTTCCAGACCCCTAAGGTCAGGCCTCAGATTACTGTGCATTTTGGGAAGTTCATCTGGCTGGGTAGTGCCAGGCAACCCCAGGGCATCTGTGTGTTTGGGACTGGAGGGCCAGGCGCACATGGGAACAGAGGATGGCTCCCGCTTCTCTCTGGTTGATGGTACCCTCTCATGCCCGTTGTCTTTATTCCAGTTCTTTGGGTGTATGAGCACTACTGGGTGAGTCCAGAAGGAGGGAGACTGTGCCCTGGTTTCCCTTTCCTTTTAGGTCATGGGAGTTAGGAAGCTGAAGGGAGTTAGGATCAAACTAAAACTGGGAACTAAGGGGTGAGTTAAACATTTGTAATAATTCAGTTAGCAGATGGACCTGACTTTTGATAGGGAATGACTTGGCCTACCCAAAGCAACAAGAGAACATCTGGACCGACCTGCCCCAGCTCTGTGTGGACTCACTCACTGGTTATATTATCTATTGATAAGGAAAGATTTTTTTCCCATTATGATTTAGGTTTGTCATATGAACTCATTTTGAAATAAATTGACCAACAAATCCCTGCCGGTGAGCTGAATAGCCTTACCCAAAGATTTCTCAAATACTGTTTTTCTTTGGTAAAGCAAAAAGTCCATATTTAAATTAATATGCAAATTAGGTTTGCTTTTTGACGTCTGCCCTGTGCTCTCTACCAGGGTTCTTCTACTTGGCTATTCTTTTTTCCTGTAATATTGTACAGTGTTAATAATTATGAAATTGTCTCTTGTTGACTGGAAAAAGCATATTTCTTGCAGGTCCCAGTAGCCTTTAATAGACATATTCTAGTGGCCCATGGATTGCATTTCTTTCCTCCTTCAATTCCATTTAGAATTGAAAGAACCTGGAAATGTAATCATTTTGGATATTGTTGAATGAACTAAGTTTCCAAAGCAAGGTCATGTTTTTCAACTTTCAAACAACCTTTTGGAAGCATTTTTTTGTGGAGGTAATTAGAATGATTCCAACTTCAGATCACTTACAGACAATGCCAATTTGAAAAATCAAGTATTAGTTGGTTTGGAACACAGGTTTTCAAACAAACATTTGACCTGTTTTTTGGAAAAAAAAAAAAACCCAAAAAACAAAAAAACTTTTGCACCTCCCTAGAATCCCTCCTCATGTTTTATTATTATTTTTTTTCTTTGGTTCCACATCCACTTGTGCTCAGGACTTACTCCTGGCTCTGTGCTTAGGGATCACCCTTTAAAAAATTTTTTTGGGGAGGTGACATACTTTGTGATGCTTAGGAGTTACTCCTGGGTCAGCACTTAGGAATTACCCCTGGCTGTGCCCAGGGGATATATGGGATGCCAGGGATTGCAGTGTGCATGGCTGTACTATCTCTCCAGCCCCTCTGGGATCATTCTGGATCCTGTTCACTTCTGACTGGCACATCATCCATGGTACCAAGGAGCAGACCGGGCTCAGCCATATGCAAGGCCTTACCCCTTGTACTATCTTTATAGTCCATGAAAATCTAACTTTTTTAGAACAGACAAATAGAAAGTGTCCCCCAGATGACACTGAGATTACTATCATCGTCTCGCTCTCAACGGAACGACCATCTCTGAATGCAACAGCTATGTGTACCTAGGTCGAGAAGTCAACATGACAAATGACTTGGCACCCGAGCTGCGCAGGAGGAAGAGAGCGGCTTGGAACGCCTTCAAGAACGTCGAAGAAATAGCTAAGAGGATGAAGAACCTCCGGCTCCGGGCACATCTCTTTGATTCCACTATTCTTCCTGCTTTAACATATGCCTCAGAGACCTGGGCTCTACGCAAACAGGATGAGAATGCTTTTCAGGTCTCCCAAAGAGGAATTGAAAGAGCTATGCTTGGAATATCACGTTTCACTCAAATGAGAGAAAGAATCCGGAGTTCCGACCTCCATCGACGATCAAGAATCAGGGATGCTGTCTTGTTTGCCAAGGCATCAAAAATCAGATGGGCTGGTCACGTAATGAGATTTAGAGACGACCTCTGGACTAGAGCCGTTACAGACTGGATTCCACGGGATGTCAAAAGACCGTGTGGCCACCCACCTACCAGATTATCAGACTTCTTCATCAAGATCATGAACGATCGGTTTGAGGCTCTTCATGTTCCTAGAGCGAACTGATGCCATTGGGTTACACTAGCACGCGACAGGGACAAATGGAGAAGTTACTGATGCCTGCTCGAGCAAATCGAAGATTAACGGGAAGTCAGGTGATCAAGTGATCATCGTCTTGCATTGGTCTAGCCCCCACACTGACACTAGAGGGTGGGAGCATGGTATTTTCAACTTTGGGAAAGTCTGGTTGGAGAAAAGAGGGAAATGTAAAGATTTGTTCATTGTTTTCATGCTGAAAAATAAACTTTGATATAGGGCTATTCACCAGTCTTCCGTGTTGCCTTGGCAAATTTGGGTCTCATTTCTTCTTGGTGCATCAGGTAGTTTAGTAGGCTGTCAGAGACCTTGGATTTGGGACATAACTGGAGTTTATATATTCTTTCTTACCCAGGACAGAGGAGCCAAATCATTTCAGGTCACTCTGAGGGCATAAGCTTCATCTTTCTGTGTCCATAAATACAAAAATAATCCTAAATTGGAGCCACACAGTTTTCTTCGCTGGTCTTTTTTTCTCTCATGTGTGGCTGATGGGTAGTGTGTGTGCAGAGTGGAGGTAGATTTCTGATTGAGGGGGAAGTGATTTAGTTGAAAACAGTGGTAATGTGTAAAATCATGATCTCAAGAAAAGGAGATATGCAGATGAATTGTAGGGAACATGTACACTGGGCAGCCTGGCTCTTTTTCGCTGTAGGCAGTTGTGTGGCTCTTAGTTACCTCTTTTTCTTAGAGGGTTCTTCTTTAGAAGGTAGCTCTAGGGCTGGAGAAATAGAACAGTCAATAGGGCGCTTGTTTTGCACGTGGCTGACCTGGGTGTGTTCCTCAGCACCACTTCCACAAGCCCAGCCTGGAGTGATCCCTGGGTATAGAGCCAGGAGTAAGCCCTGTGCACTGCAAGGTGTGGCCCCAATTTTTTTTTTTTAAAAAAGGAGGATATGAAGAAAGTGTAAGAATAACTACATTGTAAGAACACCCCACTTGGTGCTAAGAAAAGGTGGCGGTCGGTTGGAAGACACAAGCGTGGAGAGGAGTCTGGCTTTTCTTATGGTAACATTGTGTGGTGATTAGATTTTTAAGTGACAGTACTATGCATACTCCTAGGATAGCATCAGTAGAATCAGTAAGTCTTAACATGATTTTATCTCCTTATCTCTTTCCCTCACCCTCTCCCTGTCTATCTATTTTGGTTCACTGCCTTTTCTCCAAGAGTCCCAAACTCAGGTTCAGAAACCCTGGTCTTGAATTAATGTTCTCAGAAGCTGGTCTTTAATCTGATTAGAAGGCTTTGCTAGGCCTGTGGCATTTGGTCAGGAAGAGTGGTGTCTGGAGGACCACTTTGGTCCTTATAACTCGGGAGCTTGGCCGCACAAATATTTACCAGTGATGCAGAGCAATAAACTCCTTTCATTCTTCTTCTCCAGAACAGAAAAGCAAGCTTCCAGAATTTCCTATTAGATTAGTCTGAAAAAAACAAAAAGACTGTTATTAAATTAGGCACCCATGTTCTGTTCATATGTAGTTAATTACATATGTTCAGCTCTCTCTTTATACTTACTAGATTGCTGTCTTAAAAGTTCTGATCTTTTAACCTTGCATCTCTTCAAATCCTTTTTCTGTCTCCAAATACATCTGCAATTTGGGCTAGAACCATCCCTTGCCATGGGTGTGGGGATAGGTTCCTGATCTCTCCTATTACATGTTTTCCTAAAGTTTTTCTCCATTTACATGGCTTATTGTTTTGTGTGTCTTAATTATGGAAACAACTACTTATATACTAAGTTTTATTTATGACTGGTCAGAGCCTTCTGAGAATCAGACCTGTCTTTTTTCTCTCTAATGCTGGCATTCTGTCCATTAGTTCTAAGAGGTATATTTAAGATCTATTAAGTCATTTAGTGACTGAGTTCTGTCTGATTCAAGGCAAGCGGTTTTCTTATTGTTACCTATGATATGTCTGACACTAGCTTTTTCCCATTGAATCAACTTTGCCTTCTGGACCTACACATAAGAGCCTATAAATATTTGAAGCCTGTGCTTATTCTGTTGCACATGTCACTCCATCAGCAATGCCCAGAATTAAGTTCAAGGCATTAACTCACAGAGATATTGCCCATTTGGTACATTTATACACAAACCATTTCCTCGGAAGAAATTTTAATGCAGAGCATTCAGGCATCATACAACAACAAGTAAAGGGGTATAGAAAAAGGACAGGAAGAGAGAGATGACAGTTGGAAGTAGTTAGCAATTCAAATGAAGTCAGGCCTGGGAAAGAAGAAATGTGTATTCAAGTTCCTTGCAAGGTAATCCAGGGTGGGAACTCTTGATTTTCAGTGGATGGAGATTCTTCTACATTGAGAAAAGAATACCTGGTAGATTAAGGAGGAGTTCAGGGTTACCTCACTCTGCAGAATAACTGCTTTTTCTTGAAAAGTTGTACGAATCCACTTATCAGTAAAATCTCAATTCCCTGTGGATTCACTTTTATGGCTGGTTGTGTAATTGATCCATGGAGACATCCTGCCCTTTTGTTATCTATTTTTAAATTTGAAACCTTTCATAAGTTATTTAGATTCATCTGATTACAAGGATTCTTACCTGTGCAGGTAAAGAATCCACTTAGCAATAGATGCTCTGAAGTCTAGAGACTCAGTGTTATCTGGCTTCCATGCATGAAACTTAGCCATGCCTAGTTGCTAATAAGATTCATCTGGACTAGGGCAGCCCCAAAGTCATTTCACCCCAAGTTCAAGTGCTTCTTGTCCAGGCTACTTCCTCCATTTCCTCACATCCACCCCCCCTCCTTCTCCCAGCTGAAGCTCCTGTGGCCATTTCCTTTGGCAGGTTAGTTTAATGCTTTTTGGTTTGAGATGGAATCATAGTGTTATGGTCTGACTTCTCTTCAGAGAAGAGCATTTTATGATCTCATCTTCTGGAGTGTGTGCCCACCTGCCATGCGGAGGACCTTGGTGAGCTGAAGAGCAGCTGTTCTCAGTGGCTGTCCAAGGCTTTGTGCTGTCCAGTGTATAGCTTGTCTCATAATTGTGGGTGGTGAGCCTTTGTCTCCGAGCATCCCACTGGTGAATGAAAGTCATTTCCAAATATCTTGGAAAAGCTGAAAGCAGTATGGCCTTATATCTGCTCATGAGCCGTGCTGCATGGTGGTCAGGAGGCTTTTGGGGGACTTTGCTGTTCTTGGTTCTTTTTGTACCACCATTCCACAAGGCACAAAATAACCACCATCATAGCACATTTGTGTCTTTGGCTTTTGATGATACTCCTGTATCTTTGAAAAACCCAGAAAAGAGTGCAGACTCCCAACGAAAGTATTTACCTTGGAGCGATAGCATAGCGGGTAGGGCATTTGCCTTGCACATAGACAACATGGCCAACCTGAGTTTGATTCCTCCGCCCCTCTGGTGCAGGTGACAAGCAAAGCCAGGTGTCAGGAGAGCCTGGCAAGCTACCGAGAATATATCGCCCTCATGGCAAAGCCTGGCAAGCTACTCGTGATGTATTCGATATGCCATACACAGTAACAAGTCTCACAGTGTTATTGGGCCTGCTCAAGCAAATTGATGAAGAACGGGAGGACAGTGACAGTGACCACCTTAGATACATTTCTCATGGTGAGATAGCTGAGAGTGCAGGAGAGAAGAGAGTGGAGGAAGGTGATATTGCATCCACCAGATCCTTCCTTCTTACTTCCAGATACTTCATTTCTGGGTGGCCAGAAGTCAGAGTATTAAGAGTGTACATTGCTAAGATAGTGAATGGGAAAGTTGGGGTCGTGATCCGAATCCTTTACAGCAAGAGTGGATTCAAATAACCAGCCAAGTCCAGAATTGACCAGTCTGGAAAAGTTGCCAAATATTTATTAGAGAGCACTTGGCAGTACTTCATTTTCAAAGGTGATGGACAGTGGGGGTGCAGGTGACAAGCATAGCCACGTGTCAGATCTTGGGGTACAGCCTCCTGCAGAGGTGGAGACCTTGCTGACCATGAGGGAGTGGCCACTGCTCAGCTGTGACCAATTGTCACCTTGGCAGGTTGATTCTCTCTTGTCAAATTTTAAAGACTCTCTAAGCCTAGAGTTTTATAGAGCATTTGACTAATAATTGCACTGCTCAGAGTTACTCAGATGGGGCCGATAAAATGCACCTGAAAAGCATCCTAGTAGGTCATATCTTGAGGGAAGGAAGGGAGGCAGAAAAAGATGGTATTTAGCATGTTCATGGGCTTTGCTTTTTTTTTTTTTAACCCGGAAGCCCTCGTGATGGCTCCAGTTTGATTTCCTTCTGTGGTCTCATCTCCAAATACATAAATCCTTTGGACATAAATAAAGGGTTCTGGGGGTTCTGATTCTGAAAAGGCTGTTGCTGGGGAAAAGTGTGCTGGAGAATTCCTTCTGGCTTCTCTTGTGCTTCACTCTACTTTTCACTGACAGGTGTAGTCCTGAGCAAAACTGTCTTCTCGAAAAATGAAGCTGAAGGAAATGGGTTGAGTCAAAGGCACCCCGTACTCACCTTTTACTCAAGCTAACGCATTTGTTCCCGTGAGCACAGCTGCTCTTCAGTAGTGTTTCTCCACTGAGTGGAAGCTTCTTAAGATAGTAAAAGATCAGTGGAATTTCCTTTAACCTTGGATCAAATTTGCTTTGTGTTTTAATTGTCTTCAGGGACCACCAGGATCTCTCTTCTTTCTGTCTCCCTGAGCTCGTCTTGGCTCCACCTTCTTTTTATATATCTCGGTTTGTTCTATTGATATCTCTATTTCTTCAAGTAGCCTCTAAACTTTTCCCCTAGTTTTCTTTGCATGGGATGTTCTCGTTCTGGTCTTTGAATATGAATATCTTCTTGTACGTCTCATGCCAGAGTGGATGTCATCTCAATAGTCTCCCTTGCCTAAAATAGATCCTTATTCCCATCAAACCAGCCCCTGACTAGCTTTAATATGTCAATTTCTTTCTTGTCCATTTGAATTTTAAACCATATTATCTATTGGATTGTTGTTTACCTTTTTCCTTCTAGAATATAAACTCAGTGTAGGGTGACCTTGGTTCATGAAATGTGGTATTGCCACATGGAATAGTTTCAGGAAAAGAATGAATGATACTTTAAAATGAACTTTAGTAGGAAAATAAACTATAGAGACAATGCTAAAACTAGGAACTATAGTTTTTCTCATAATTTTCCAAGAACTTACATCACTTTGTGATGATGTAGATAGTACTGTGATTTTAAGCGCTGTCGTGGGAGCAACCAGTTGGAAAGAGAAAATGAGAGAGACACTCAGTAGACTGGGGTTATTTGGATTCTAATCTTAGCTTTACTACTATTTCTGAGTTTCTGTTAGCATGTCACTCCTCATTGGGCTTATTTCACTTGTAAAATCATGAAGCAGATGAGTTATTTTTAAATGTTCATTCCAGTCCATTAATCACCATCTTAAATCAGTGTCACTTGTGATTTTTTTCCGTTGGTTCCCACTGCCCAGGAAATCCTCCCGTTTCATAGGCACTGTCTTTCCAAACTCCCTTTTTATGGTTAGTGTCTTTCTAAACTTCTTCCTTTTGACTTTCTCCCGACGACTTAGATTTCTTAGTGTTCTGATCTTGACCTCTAGACACTGATTATTTTGCACCTGCAGTTGAGATTAACCTTGTTAGTCTTGAAACAGATAAAAGATGTTTCCTCTTCACCAGTATATGTATTAAATGAGGACCAATAGTGTTACTTGTTTTCATGATACATCACTCAGTGATACAGGAGTGTGATAATGAGAACAGAGAAATGAGTTATCTGTATAAAATGACAAAATAGAAAATCTTTAAAATTTTAATGGAAATTAAACATTAGAAATAGATGAGGAGGGTAGTAGTGGAAGATATAATAGGTGGGGAATAGAAGTAACCAAAAATTGAATTAGAGTGGAGTGACAGCCCAAGGCTAGCCTACTTGCTTTGCATAAGGCATACCTGTTCTGATCCTGCACCACATATGTTTCCCCCAGCCATGCCAGAAGTGATCCCTGAGCACAGAGCCAGGAGAAAGGCTTGAGCACCACCAAGTATGGTCCAAAAATTTAAAAAAAAAAAAAAAAAGAAAAGTTAATCAAATCAAAGGGCGGACATGAAAATTGCTGGTACACATGTCCTTTTTTTTTTTTTAAGTCATTGGCAGACTTAAACATTTTTGTATATGAGTTGTGTACCTCAGGTTACCATTCCAAAAATAAAGGTAAGAGACATTTAGAGTGAACAAGTGAGTAACATGATGGTGTTTTTAGACCCCCTGCTCTGCTTAATTTTTGCTCTGCGTGGAATGTTCCAGTAATGTCCCTTAAGATGTGAAAATGGTTTTGGATTTCCCACTTGGGCCAGCAGGACACTCTTTTCCAAGTAATCTGTACAGACAGAAGAGAATGAAGATTTCTGAAGATTGCGGGGGGGGCAATGGAGTGGTTCCGTTTTGTTTGTTTGTTTGTTTGGGGTCATACCAAGTAGTGCTCAGGGCCGATTTCATGTAGGGCTTGTGGTCAGTCCTAGACTTTCTCAGGCACCCATGTTGTGCCTGGGATCTAACCCCAACTCCAACGTGCAAAGTAAGTGCTTAGCTCTTAAGCTATTTTCCGGGACTGAGGTGTTTTCTCAGCTCAGTGAAAATGGAATTTCCCATGAGCGACACAGCAAAAGAGAGATGCATGGAGTCCAACCAACCATCCATTTATTTGCTTTCTCCTCAATAATTTTCAGAGCGTGCACACAGTAACAGGCTATTAAAAGAGAGAAATGGCCAAACCAGACCGTGTCCTTGCCTTTCTGGAGTTTTGGTTTTACCGTCAGGTCAAAACCAAAATCAGCATGGAGGCTGAAAATAAGAAATCTCAGTTTTTGTATTTGTTTCCATACCCGTAGTCAGTGCTCTTGGATCAGCTGCCAAGTGTAAAACTGTATGGTTCTGGCCAAACTAGCACAACTTGAAGCTTTGTAGAATTGGAACTGCTTATAAGCAGGAGGGCTGAAGCCTGAGCCTGAACAGCAGGAAGTGCTGGCCCTCTGTGCTGCTGTTGTAACCAGTTGTTGTTGTAACCAGTTTTTGGGAGTAACTGCAGGGAGCAGGAAGTTCATCTTGACACTGTGGCTGAGATTGTGGGCTGAGAGGGCAAAGGCACGTGTGTGCAACTGAAGGTAGATAACAACATGACTCACCAGTACAGAAGTTGGCCTCTTCCAATTTTTTTTTTTTTTTTAGTCTTTGGGCCACAATCATCTCAAGGGTTACTCTTGGCTCTGTGCTCAGGGTTCACTGCTGGCAGACTTAGGGGAACATATTGGGTGCTGGGGATCAAACTTGGATTGGCCACGTGCAAGGCAAGAACCGTATCTGTTATACGGTCGCTCTAGCCTTGGCCTTTTCCAATCTTTTGAGTCCTCAACTCAGTAACAGGAAAGGTTGGGATCACACAAGAAGCAAAAAAAAAAAAAAAACAAACCATTTTCAGGCAAGTTGTTTTTCACTGTACGAATTCTAATCCCTGCATTATACGTTAATACAGAAAATTAACAGAAAATTATGAAGGGATTCTATAATCATTGGATAAGTTCAGCCTTGTGTGTCTAATTCAAATTTGTAGTTCAACAAATCTTGGGAGCTGACAGGCATAGCTCTGCATTTGTGGCATAATTTACAAGCTTTAAAACAAATAATACCCTTACACCAGAAAAAGGTCATTATAGGAAACATGACACCTCACCTCTTTTTTAAGTTAATGGCATTTTTTGAAACGAAATCCCTTAAAATTCTTATTGTGTTATGGATATAGTTTAATGCTTTATGATTGATTTTCCCCATTCTAACAATTTTTAAATATGCAGACATGGGAGAGATTGTATTAAGTTTAATTGAAAAAATTTAAACATTAGAAAACAAACTGAATACCACTATACTTATGATACTCTCCACCTGTATTCTAGCATAATTTTTTATTCTTTCATTCATACATTTAAAGTTTTTCATTGAATCTGTTTGTTATATGTGTTTGGTTTTGAGCCTGTACTTGATGGTACTCGGGGATTGCTCCTGGTTGTGTGCTCAGAGATCAGAGATCATTCCGGTGGGGCTCAGGTGATCATATACGGAATTGAGAATTAAACCTGTTGGCTATGTGCAAGGCAAGAACATTATCCTGTACTGTTTCTCTGATCCAGATCCACCCAATTCTTGCTGCTTTTCAAAGAAATCACAGGTATTATTCTAGGCTCTACAGCCACTAATATTTTATTTTATTTTATTTATTTAAAAAAATTTTTTTTCTTAAATTTTTATTAGTGAAACACCATGAGGTACAGTTGTGGACTTACAAATTTTTTGTGCTTGGCTTTCAGTTATACAGTGATTGAATACCCATCCCTCCACCGGTGCCCATTCTCCACCACCACTGATCGCAGTTTCCCTCCCAGCCCCCAACTTCACCATCCCACCCTGCCCCTGTGGCAGGGCATTCCCCCTTGTTCTCTCCTTTTGGGTGCTGTGGTTTGCAAAAGAGGCATTGAGTGGCAATCATGTTCGGTCTAAAGTCTACTCTAAGCACGCATCTCCCATCCTGGGAGGATCCTCCCAACACCCTTTATTTGGTGCTTCCTTCTCTTTCTGAGCTGCCTTTTCCCCTAGTGTGTGCATCCAGCCACTCATATTTTAGTATGCATATCCTTAATATATTTTTTTCAGTTTTATTTTTTGGTGTAAAATTTATGTAAAATGGAATTCACAAAGAGTCAGTGTATAATCTGGGTTATAACTTATACACATGTGTACATACCCTGGGCCCATATCAAGATTTAACATTTTCTGCTTCACGATGATCACAACCATCCTGTTGTTCGTCGATTGCCTCGAGCAGGCCCCAGTAACGTCTCCTTCATCCTAGCCCTGAGATTTTTTAAAAAGTGCCATATTCAAGGCTCTTTCAGGGTTATGAGAATGAGACCCATCATTGTTACTGGTATTTGGCATATTGGGTACGCCACGGGGAGTTTGCCAGACTCTGCCATGTGGGAAGGTTACATTCAGTAGCCTGCCAGCTTTTCCAAACTAAGAATGAGATAATAAGATGTCCGGGAGCTAGGTTTTATAGTCTCTGGGTCTTGGCCGTTGATGGGATTAAATGGCGCCAGTTGGTGGGTGTAACCCCTGCCTACTGTAATATGGAGGATCTGGGTGGAGGATCTCAGCCCCAGTCCGAGCAGGCTTGGAGATCTCAGCCCCGGGACCCGCATGCCTTTGTTCCTCCTTTACCTTCATGCATGTGGAGAGTGGTCTCAGCATGGTTGTGGCTGGTTCTGGAAGTCTTTGACTGCTGGAGCCCTGGTCGGGGCGGGGAGGAAAACTCAACCCGCTCCCCTCCAAGGGGCCCTGGTGAGGACAGCCAGGTGCGGGGGCAGGAGACTCTGCTTACTCTACATAATTGTTTTTTGGCTTTTTGGGTCACACCTGGTGATGCACAGGGGTTACTCCTGGCTCATGCACTCAGGAATCACTCCTGGCGGTGCTCGGGATACCATATGGGATGTTGGGGATTGAACCTAGGTCGGTTTCCTGCAAGGCAAATGTCCTACCCACTGTGCTACCACTCCAGCTCCCTTCCATAATTTTTTTAAGTCTTTTCTTAGACATTATTTCCACCCACCCAACAATCACTATTTTGATTTTTTTTCTACCTTCAGTTTTAAATGACTGATAAAAAATCAATATTTAATGCATGTATAATAAAAGTTGACCTTTGTAGTGAACTATTCTCCTAGTTTTGACCATTGCATCATAACCGTCACTGCAATTCAGATATAGAACAGTTCAGTCATCCCCGGAAATTCTTCTGGCTTCCTCTCAACTCCTTCCCTACATCTTTCTTATCACCAGTCTCTGGTAACCACTGTTTTATTTTCTCTTCTTGTTGCTTTGTATTTTCTAAGATGTCACAGGGATAGGAGAAAGTGGTCTGTGGCCTTTGACTCTGGATGTTATAACTCAGCACACGTTGTCTAAGATTCCATCCACGGAGAGGTGTGTGCCACTCACTCTCTTCCTTTTGTCATCCTGAGTGGTAGTCTATGTATGTATATACCACAGTTTGTCTTTGTCCTTTTACCTGCTGAAGGACAGTCTAGCTAGTATATAACCGAGCATCTGTTGTATTTGTACTATTCAGCTTGAATATTTATCAATTCCCAAACTCGCTAGCAGATATAAGATAACATGCACCCAAGGGTTGTTCTACAAGGTTGGCGTGTATGACTTGGAAGAAAATGATGCAGTTATTTATTTCAGTGCTGTGAATTTTGCAGTGAAGAGGGATGTGAGCGAGAGGAGCCTTCAAGAAGGAGGAACAACTACCAATAAATATTTAATAGGGTTGCTATGTGGCAGTGGTGACATGGGGTTAAGTTGCTTAACAGTAAGTCAGGTTGATGCGGGGCTTAGTTAGCTGCACGTCGGAAGAGGAAGCTGAGATTCGCCAGAGGATTGTGCTTTTGTTTGGCCAGAGGTCTGGTGCCAGATATCAGGAGCTGCTGCCAGTTTCCTATGGGATGAAACCTGTTTGTCTCTTCTTGCTTCTTGCATTTTCTGTGAAAGCAGAAATAACATGTCTGCACACATGTATTTATAATAGAGTTGAAAGTGGCAAAAAAATGTACTTGTTTCTTTATTCATGGTCAATAGCCAACAGAAATGCCTTCTGTTTGGTTCAGAAGAACCAAACCATAGTTTTAAAAAAAAAAAAATAACTGTTTTTTTTTTCTGAATTCTGCCATAGGTCCAGGGTGTAGAGATAGACGTTTTACTTGTGAACCTGAATTTCTATGGGATGATAAGCTTCCCCCACCTTTAAGATAAGCACTGAGGAGGAATGGATGCTTTGGACATTTTAGTAGTTAGCTTTACACAGAAAGGTGGCAAATAAATGAAATTCAAATAAGAATAAAAGTACACTCTAGGGCTGGCGAGTGTGGAGGGGTCCAGGTCATAGCCTGGTGCCCCTTTGGCCAAGATGACTGGCTTACTCAGCACACGGTCCCATTGGCTGAGTATTGCTGGGAGTGGTCTGGCTCCCTGTCCCCTGAGTTTTGGAGTCTCCCTACCCCATTTATATACACATTCTGAGAAGACGCTGTAGACGGCCACAGTTGGTTAATAATTGGTAATTGTGTGGTGAACTAGTTCATGGACACACAGAAATTCAAGTAATATTTCAACATCCCTGATTTGGTTTGGAAGGACTATTTTCCTTCTGCTTTTTTTGGGGGGGTCACACCCCATGATGCTCAGGGGTTACTTCTGGCTCTGCACTCAGGAATGACTCCTGGCGGTGCCTGGGGGACCATATGGGATGCTGGGACTCGAACCTGGGTCGGTCGCGTGCAAGGCAAACGCCCTACCTGCTGTGCTATCACTCCAGCCCCTCCTCCTTTTTAAAAAAATATTTATTTATTTATTTTTTTTACTATTTTCCTTCTGGAGGCTTAGAGCCTGGTGTCAGAGTTTGACTTCTGAGGGACTTTTTTTTTTTGGTTCCTCATTGTTCAGATTGAGTTCATTCAAGTCATTTCAATGTTCATCTAGTATCAGTAATTTTTTTGCTGGGTGCTTGTAAATGTGGCTGCTCGTGAATTTAGAAACACACCGGTCAGTTTATGTACCTTCTGAGAGAGAGAGAGGGGAAGTAGAACTTGGATAGGAGTTGTGTGTCCCCCACGGAGGCCCCTCCCTCCCTACCCATGTGCATGTCCTCTCTCTCTCTCTCTCTCTCTCTCTCTCTCTCTCTCTCTTTCTCTCTCTCTCTCTCTCTCTGAGGGACTCCATCCTTATTATAGGAAGAGCTTTGTTGCAAAGCTACGGCCTTACAGCTCTTGGCTCCTCTCTTGATCACATTCAGTCCTAATTGCAGTGGTTACAATGGCAATTCGTTACACTTAACACGCTTGGCTCCTTGGTAAATCACTATTAAGAAGAATGAAGTGGGAGTTCGGCTCTAAGAATCAAGTGACTTTAGACTTCAGGACAGCCAAGGGGAAATAGCGTGCACCAAGAACTAGTGTCTTCCCTCTGGGAATAGTGTGTATCCCCCGGAAGGCTCCATGCAGCAAAACAGCCAGCCAGCAGCAGGCGTGTGTGGCCTCAAGGGCTTCCCTGCGCTTTGCTCTCGGGCTTACTCCACAGGAGAGCAGGTCTGTACTGTGGGGAAGGGAATGATCACAGAACACACTAGAAGAGTATTTGGAGGTGGTTGCCTACACATTTCTGAAACGCTCTGCACATTCTTCATGCGCTAGGAAACATCTTTCTTTTCCTCCCTCTCTCTCTTCCTTCTTCACTTCTTTCTGCCCTCCCTCTCCTCTCTTCCTTGCTTCCTCCCATCCTTCCTCCCTCCTTCCCTCCCCCTTCCTTCTTTCCTTCCTCCTTTCTCCTCACCTCTCCTCTCCTTTTCCCTTCCCCTCCTTTCCTTCTTTCCTATCTACCCTCCCCTCCCCTCATCTGCCTTTAAAAATACTTTGTAAATGTTTTAAATCCTCTGCTAAATATTGCATTCTAATGAAAACATCTATTGTATGGTTTGTCGTAATGAAATATACATACTTTTGGAAGAAACACTGGTGCTTCTCAATTATGCACGATTTGCCATGCAGCTTATGAATAAGCGATCCGGGGCCCTTCTGCGGTCTGATGCTCAGAGTGAGAATTGGGAGCCTTTTCTCCTGCAAGCAGCTTGGAACTTAGGCACAAGCAAGGCCTTTGCTGGTTTGCACGAATTGTTCTTTCTGACAAAGATAGAAATCGAAGGGCCAAAGAGCAGTTAAGAAAGATGAAGGTTCCTTCGGCAGGTGCTTTTGAGGCATGACTCTCCCATTCTCACCTCTTGCCAACACACCTATTTTTAATGCTTAAAATGTTTTTAGAAAGTCTAAAACTGTCAACCTTCTTCAACTGTTGCTTCCAATTAATTCGATTACTACTGTGCAATTGCAGTCGGGGCACCACTGATCCTGCTAAAAATAAGAATTAAAAATTCATCATGAATTTCTGTTTTTGAGACGTATTATGCACCCTACCTTATTATGTTTCATTTGTTCTAACTCAGTGTTTCATACGCTATTGAACAATTACTACCCTTCCAAGGAGAAAAAAAATTAATTTCACCAAATTAATTTCAGTTTAATTCAATTTAATTTCACCATAATGACAAAAGTTAACTACTAAGGAAAGTTTTTCTCAAACTGGATTGAACTGGATTATTTACATCTCCTAAAGTGATGCCATTGTAGCTGAGAATGTGTTTTCTAAATCATCTGATGCTCTTGATAACTGGAAATGAGGCCTGCTAATAGTCTGCCTAGTTTACAGATGTGGAAGCCCCCCAGAACCTTCTGAAGGTACTGGTGAGTAAATACCTAAAACTCTAGGCTGTCCACACCTTTCCTGACTGTACGAATTGCCTCTAGCTCCTTAGTCATTCAGGCTGGTTGTTGCCTATCTAGAATTCATTTTTTGTTGCCATTGTTAAAATGATTAACCTTTTTAATTTATTGAGGCCACAATGGTTTTTCACCCGATACCGTTTCTAGTACAACCTTGTAAATGTGTCCACCTTAGATTTACTAACAGAATTTTGTTTCCCATCCATCACTGTACTCCTTTGGGCCAGATTTATCCATTCACTTTTTCACTTTCCTCTGGCAATTAGTTGATTTTTTTGTTTTCTAAATAGTTTAAAGATGTTTTTTGGATTCACTTTATTTCTTTATCTTCCACATACGAGTGAAATCATACAGTGTCTGTTGTTTTTCATCTGCCTTGTTTTGCCTGGCACAGTACCCTGTAGTTCCACCTGTTGTGAATAGCACCATTTCATCTTTTTTAATAGCTGAAGAGTGTTGTATTGTGCACATTCACATGTCTTCTTTATCCACTTATAGGTTGATGGTCACTTAGATTGTTTCCAACTGTTGGCTGTTGCGAATAATTCTGTGAGGAACATGGAGATGCATATATTTCTTTGTTTTTATTCTTGTATTTTCCACATGCTGCTTTCTGTAATAGCCACACGTACTGTCTATTTATTAAAAGCAAAACAAAACATTACTCTTTGATAGCAATATGACTGCATCTGAGGTGGCCTTTCGTAACATCCTGGCTAGCATCCTTTAAATTCTGGCCTTGACAAACGTTGTTTTTGTCACCAGAGAAAACACTTACACTTTTCTCTGGGTCAGTCCTTTAAATGGCTCCTGGTATTACCTTCTTTAATCATCTCTATAAAGTTGTGGGTTTGAGGAAGTGTTGTAGCCTCATTTTACAGCAGATGAAAAAAGCCTGAGAAGCCTGCCCAGCCGCACGGGTCTGGCAAGCTTCTGAGCTAGGCAAGGAGTCCAGACTGGTTGTATCCCCAAATCCGTGCCTGTCCCTAATCACCTCCCAGGGTTTTGTTCCTGCTGTTCAAACTCTAGTGTGCTTTCAACATGCCATCCTACATTCAAAAGTTTATCATCCAATGTTTCACGTTTCATTTGCCATTCAGATATTTTTGCAACATTTTTATGTTCATGGACAAGATTGAGTGGCTCCAGTTTGCTTTCTGTCAAACCAAAGAGACATCTAGAGAAAGTTGTGCACAATTTCAGGCACCAACTACACAGAAACATGAGCTTGCTAGCCAGGAAATCCTGCTACCCAGAGATCCTTTACAAGGGATGCTTCAGTGCCTTGGCACTTAGATAGGGTGACAAAATAGATTATTTTTCCCCCCTCAGTGGCCTGGCTCGAGTTGAAATCTCTCTCTTGAATCATCACATCTTTTTGTTCTTGGCATTGTCTTATCTGTTCCTCAGCAGTCCATAGGAGTGACTCTCGTTGCCTAAGGTACCAAGTTCTGAACTCAATGAGAGCTTAAAGTATTCTTTTTTCCCAGAGTATTCACAGAAATCCAAGCTTAGGGGGTGACATACTCAGGATGGCAATTCAGACTTGGGTCGGGGACGTTTGCAGGAGGGCCTTAGCGAGCTTTGGCATCTTACTTTATGGCTCCTGTCCACAAACATACCCAGCAGTCTGCTTCCCAGCTCCTTGGGCCAGTTGAATATCGGTGTCCTGGGATCCCCTTGGTGCTAAGCCGAGGCTCTAGCTGCTGCCTAAAGGGAGACACACCTTCTGTCTTTGGCTTCTTGTTATGAAACTGGATCTTGACACTGTCCTGGCAGAAGGATGCGGACCAGTGATGAGTGGCTTCTGCTCTTGGCTCCTGGGGTGACAGTCGGTGGCCGTGTGTGCCTTAGTTTCTCCATCTGTTTTAGTGGAAGGGATTGTAACGTTCTTGGGGATCACAGAACGGAATGTGCTGTGTAAACACCCAGCACTGTTGTTATAATAAATGGCAAATTAGTGTCAAGTTTAAATTTCCTACACTTGATGACTTGTGGACGTACCAAAGAATCAGCAATTCTTTGATTAAGGATAAGAAAATCCTTTGGGGAAAAGAAAATCCTTCCTCATAGTTTTTGAAGAAAAACAAAAGAAAGCCAATTCCCGCCCCCCCCCCCCCAATTTTCAAACCTCAGAACTTTAGGATGTGGGCTCCCCTCCATTATGAAATCCAGTCCTGCCTCTGCCTGTGAAAGATGGATCTGGTGACATCAGCGAAGCATTCTCCTGGGCCGAAGGCCACTGGATAACCTGCCACCAGGCTTCTAGTCTGGATTTCCAGCTGCTTTGTTTTCTCATTGCAGTTTTTACAGATCTCATCTTTTCCCATAAAATATTCCATTTCTTTTAAAACATCCAACATGGCCTGTTGTGGCATCCATACAAACCTTTCTTGTTAGGCAAGAAGAGATGAGACTGCCTTTGTTCCAATAGTGTTGGAACTGAATGGAAGCAATGGTGTGCACAATGAGAAGCCGTAGCTTTCAGGATAGTAGGGTGTGGGTGTTGTTTGCAGAGCATTCCATTTTGAGAGCCTTCCTTAGTCTTCCCCTTTCTCTGATTTGACAAGAAAGCTTAGAGACAGGAGAAGGAACAGTGAAGTCAGTGATGGTAGCAGATCGTAGCTCTGTCCCATGTTGGATGCTGTCTTTTATTAGGAACAGTAACCCCTGCCTTCACTGTCTAAAAGGGCTGTTGTAAAGTGCACTGAGGTAGGGAACTGCATTGCAGAGCCGAAGTCATAGTGCACAATGACACATTAGCTGAACTGAGTGTAGGGCCTGACTTCGGTGAAACTATTCAGCTCTCTGCAACTTGGTGGCAACAACCCTCTACAACAGGCCCACAAGCTGCTCAGCCTTTGACCCAGTCTAAACTCCACAGCAGTCGGGCCTGACCTCCCTTAGCTCCTGCCCCAGTTGGAAGACAGTTATAATGTGCAGTAGCTGAGAAGGCATCATGTTTGTTAGGATTTTTTTAATCTGAAGATTTGGCAGTGGTTTGCCCACATGGTGTAAGCAATCATGGGAAGAAATTCTGCTTTCTTAGTACCTGTGCATGCTGGTAGATGGTACAGCTCGGTTAAGTGGACAGACTGGGACTTTTGGGGCTAACCACTCTTATCTTAGGACCATGCTGTTCCAGAAGATTTACAATCCTGGGATGCTCTGTGCTTCAGTTTGTCCTGTCTTGCAGGGTGGTTTTGGAGATTGATAAAATGCACATGAAAGTTTCTTCCCAGAGAAGACCCTGGAGTCTTTGAAAGTCCAAAGAACTCATTCTCTCACCTCTTTCATCGCCAGCAAACATTTTGGGAAAATTATTTTAGTCCTAGGAACAAAAGTTTCTTTCGGCGTAAGATGAAAATGATCATAAAAACTGACAGTAATGTGGAAGTTCCAGAGGTTAGCTTAGGCAAAAGGCACATTGTAAACTTGAAAGCAGCATATTCCTGTGTTCATTCATTTCACACTGCAGCTCTGCTTTGGATTCTTGCCTGCAAGGAGTCAGCGTTCTAGAGGCCAGGCAGACGTAAGAACTGATCATTTCAGCCTGTTATTAGATTTCTAATGGCAGTGTTAAAATAAGCCTCATTTTCTCTGCAGACTGGAGGCACTTGGGCTTGATAGTCGTGGATTGGAAAACCAAAGGGGCAGGAAGGTATTCTAAGGGATAAGACGTGTTTTTGGTTGGTGCTTACGTGTATGTCCATGGGGAGAGTAGTATGGGGAAGGCTTGGGAGTGCCCTCAGGACGATCCAGTGCACTGTTTCATTCAGCACTAAAGAGATCAAACTTCAGTCCAGAGTCCAGTGGGCAGGGCACTTGCTTACCTTGAGCAGCACCAGTGCATGTTCAATTTCCAGCACCAAGTATGATTCCCTACGCCCACCAGGAGTGATCCCTGAGTTCAGAGCCTAAAGTCAGCCCCAAGCGCTGTCAGATGTGGCCCCCAAACAAAACAGAGGTGAAGCTTTGCCCTGCATCCTGAGATGTCAGATTCTGTATGAGTCTATAAAATGCAGTGTTTGTATTCAAGGCTGATTGGAAACTTAAAAAAAAATGCTGATTGCTGCTGAGCTGTACATGGAAATTGGTTTACTGCTCCCCCTAATTGGAAAAGGAGTTGCAAGAAGCCACTGAATGTTGGTCTGTTGCTCCATGCCTTGGAGCTGCGCATATGCTGGAGGCTGGCATCAGTGGGTATTTGCCTTGTCACACTTTTGAATCCTATGAGAGAGTCTACTTCCATTGGTGGTGCCAGCCACTGTAAATATTCGGTGTAAAAGACCATTTATTGGACATTTACTTGTGCAGGCACAGCATTATGATCAGTGCAGGGGAGAAGTGAGAAAAAGATATGGTTAAGGACTTACAGTAATGACCATAATTGCTTTCTTTTGAGCTGGGTGTGGTTATAAGTGTATTACTGTATCAGTACACTTAAACAGTCCAGTGTCCTCGAGGTGTGTATAATGGCGCCTGTTCTCAGTTGGTCAGAATCCATCATTTTACACACACAGCTCATTTGTCAGACCCGTGCACCCAGCACTGAAGCCCGTGTACTTACTTCCATGGCTTTGATGTGGGTGGAGACAAGAACGGCCGGGGCCAAGCCTACAAGGTGAAGATTTGGAAAGTGAAGGGCAAAGGAGAAAATAGTATAGACTAGAGTTCTGTTTCAAATGCAGTTTTAAAAAATGGCCCTGTTTCTTCTGTTTATGTCTCTTAAATCATAGGTCAGAAGAATCGGTTGTCACTTTTAAGAAGCCAGAGAATTGCTGGGAAATGACAGAGTTGGAAGGACTAGGAGTAGTTTCCGAAGAGGAGATTACTGAAGGAGTAAGAAATCTAAGTCATCTCCTGATGCTCAGTAGGAAGGAAATCACAGAAAGGAAATGGCCTGGGGTGAGGTGGGGCTAGGGGTTGAGTGGGAGACAGCAAGAAAATAGAGAGAAATGATTAGAGAAAGCCCCAGTTTTGAACTTCTAATTCATTAGAGGCTGCTTGATCATGAGGGTTAGGTTGGTTGAGAAAAGGCAATGAAGAGAAAAAGGAGATTTAAGACATTGAAAAGTCACAATCTGGCCTTGTTAGTATAAAGGCCAGTTTATACTTTTTCTGTGCCACAGGATTGCATTGGTTTATGGTTCCCCCAAAAAGTCCAGAAGTGGTATGGATACCTTGGGGCTTCTCCCAGCTTTACTCAGGAATATCTTAAAACTGTCCTAAGTACTTTTTTGGAAGCAGATGCGGTGGGGGATGGATAGGTAGACGTCTAGGATTGCCCCTTAAGTGAATCTTCTAGAATTTCGAGAGTGAGAAGTGATACAGGACCACAGGCTTCAACTGCAATTGTCTTGGTACGATGGGGACATATCATTGCTCTGTTTAATCTCCTCCTGTAGCTGCCGACTGGTCTGAGGGAACCTGAAATAGGTGCACAATCAATTGGAATTGAAACTGGAAAATTGGGCTTGAGAGATGGCGCAGGGGTCAGGGTGCTTGCCTTGCATTTGGCTGCCCCCAGTTTGATTTCTGGCAATGTATAGTGTCCCAAGCACTGCCAGTAGCAAGCCCTGAGGACTGAGCTAATGGTCAGCCCCGAGAACTGCCTTGGAGCTGGTGACCCAAAGACTAAGAAGTAAGTGTGGGAAATGGTTTGGTACCCAAGGACTGGATCCAACAGATATATGAGAGAAGGATGGTGTCTCATGTGCACAGTCCTGTGGTTTAGTCACGTCTCTGTTTCCACCAGTGACCATGGCAGGTGAACTGAAGTGAATCTTTGTACAAGAGCTGACCCTGAGGCTTGGGCATCCCAGTTTCATCTGGTGTCTCTTCTGTAGCCTTTTTCCTTCCCATCTGAAGCAGAGTGGGTAGGACCAAGGTATCCTTCCATGGAAGGGGTTCAAGATGGCACTGTCTTGGTAAAATGTGGCTAAATCCCAAGAAATTTAAGGGTTTTATCTGCTTGGTGCTGCCGACATTTTCTCTTCAGTGAATTGATTACATAATATTGTAGAATTTGTTCTCTTCTTTTCTCGTCACCCGCTCCGCAGTCGGGCAACCCCACTGACATGTCACATTTGTGCACTTGGCATCTGTCTAGTACACTTGTGGAACTGATTTTTTAAAATTTAATTGATTTTAATTTTCAGTCAAAAATTTGAAACCTGAGCCCAGTTATTTAGAAAGCATTTTAGCATGTTTTTTCCAATTCGGGTGTGTGAATCTATGATTTCAACTGTCAGTTTTATGGAATCTAATGGTTTAATATTTCCAGTGAAAACTGGCATCTGAATTGAGTTGTGTGTGGAAAAAAATAGCAACTACCAAGTTTCAAAAATTTAGAATTAAAAAAACAGCATTCTTACATTAAGAACTGATACTGTTTTGGAGCTACTTGGATAATATTTATTTTGCTGCTCTGATGTGGGTACTTAACAGTGTATGGAGCTTTTTTCGTGATCAATACTGATTTGGATATCAGGTCCTTTGTTCTGCTGATCCTGCACACAAACCCTGCATGGAGACCCAGGGGTGGTGAGGTGACAGTGTGGAGCACGGGGCTCCTGAAAAGGGATGAAGCCAACAGATAAAATCTGCATCTGTAGAGATTGTGGTGGATAGTGAGAAGAACTCCTGAGACCTTAACACATGAGCAGGGCTTGGCTGGCCAGATAGCTCATTGGGTTGAAGCACCTGATTTGCATTCAGTTCCCTGAATCCCACTAGGAGTGACCTCCTAGCAGCAGCTAAGGACTAGCCACGGAGCACCTCCAGGTGTGGCCCTGAAGCAAACAAAATGAAGAAAGGAAGATGGGCAGGAGAGCTTGATGAGATTATGGAAAGTCATGTGGAAATGATCTGTGAAGGGGATGCACCATGTGCTTCCCTTGGCTCTTTCAGAAACACGTCTTTGGCTACTGGGTCAAAAGGAGAGTGTGGAGAAAGCTCTGGCTCGAGATCAGGCTTGGCAACTTGGAAGGCTCTGTGCCAACTGGGCCAGGGGCCAGGCAGTCAGCCAGCACATGGGGAGAAAGTCTGTTCCTGTATTGGCAGCTTGATCACCTTGGGGCCAGCTGAATGTCGAGGGCTCGGAGGTGACAGGGCTGCACGTCCTTAAGAATCAAAACCCTTTCAGCGTTGACAGTTGCTTCTTCAAAGCAGAATGTATGCTTGGCTTTAAATTTGCTGCTGGGATGTAAACACCTGGCTCTCGACCTAATGTTGGGAAACGACCCAGTGCTCTGGCAGAGATGCTTATTGTCATCTGCTAGGACTAGTCTCAGTGGAGACTTGGAAGTGGACCCAGGTGAGCATTTGTGTTGGGCACACATGATCTGGCCCATGTGGAGAGAATGGCCCTGTGAGTGGGGATCAGGTTGCTGCTTAGACGTAACCCCTGACCGACTGTCTGAAATTGAAAGTTGACCAGCAGAGTCCTCAATGCCTCTCCATGTGGTGCTGTCTTGTTTCGCTGAGACTATGGTTCTTGGTTTATGGCATAGCTTTTGAAGATACACCATATCTCCATTCTAGCTGTGCTAGACTAGCTGTGTTAACCTGGGCAAGCAATGAAAATTTTCTTTATCTTTTATTTTTTTTAAACCATATCCAACAATGCTCAGGTCTTACTCTGCACTCAGGGATCACTCCTGAAAGGCTCAAGGAACCATATGGGGTGCCAGGGATTAAACTTGGATTGACGGTGTGCAAGGCAAGTGCCCTACCCTCTGTAGTATTGATCTGGCCCTGACAAGAACATTTTTCTGAGTCCCAATTTCCTCATCCTTGATTTTGACATTTACAGTCTCTGAGGATATTATGGGATTAAACAACAGAATTTATACACAGTATCACTCTCATAGAAAGTGCCCACTAAATTGTGATTATTATTGGAACTGTTTTTTATATTCGCCTTTCTCTCTTAAAAAAATTATCATCTACAAGCAAAATTAAGAGACTTGATGAGACCCGGGTTCATAGATCAGCATTTTGGCTCTACTTTGACACAATCAAGAGAGAACCACTAATACCACAGTGGAGGAAAGTAACATAATATGGTTCTTCTGGGTTACAGACTTTTGGCAAATCCATAGAAATCACAGCTTTCCTATGCAGTTATTTTCACATTTCCAGTTCTATCAGTTTAGAGTGAAATCTAAGGAACTTTAGTATTGAAAATCAGCAATTTCAAAGTCTAACTATGGAGAGTGTTTGTCTGAGTCATGTCGTTGACACACACAGCATCTTAACCTTTAGTTTTCATGTCTTCTAAGCCAACTTACAGAGGCATAGACTTTGTGCCAGACACAGGTGGAGTTAGTACTTAAGAGCATATGTTTGAGTTCATTTTTACCTCTAGTTAAAGTATAGTTCAATGATGATATATACTATTGTGCTACAGCATGAAATTTAGGAATGAGTAGAAAGTCATTTCTGTACATTCACGTGGGTAGTCTTGGACATTTCACTCAGCCTTGGGAATTTATCTGGAAAATAATAATTTACAACCTTCAGAGACTCTAAAGGTAGGTGGGCTTTAGAGAGCAACTCTGGTGCCAATTGCTGTATTGTTCATCTGTCTCAAGGTAGCATTTTGAATTGACTGGGGATGGCTTAGACCAAGACAACAGGAATGTTCTAAATTCCATACTGGGGCAGGTCAGTTAATAACCAGGTGAAAGTCCTTTCGCCAGAACATTAATGAGTCATCATTCTAAGAATTCCATATGTCACAGTGCACCTTTTTTTCTTCATGTTTACAACTTAAGTGGTTTGAGAATTTGGAATTCTCAAAATATTCTGGTTAAGAGCACCAAACACGCAGATGCGCGTGCTTGTGTGCTCGCGTGCATGCGCGTGCTCACGCGCACACACACACACACACACACACACACACACACACACACACACATACACCGGTTGTCTATTCTTATATCCATAGTCAGTGCATTCTTAGCACCAGTCATGTCTGTCTTGAATCTCTGATGGTTATCAGATGCATGTGTGAGTGCATGCGTGCGTGTGTGCGTGTTTGTGTGTGTGTTTACATGGGAGTTACAGAATAAGCTCATAAGTGCCAATGCATGACTAAAACAGGAGTTTGTGTTTGATGAACACCATTATTAATTCATCGTTCATTTCGATTTTATTCACTAATTAAAGCTTCACTGCATTTCTGCTGTGTGTCTGTAACAAGTCTATTTCCTTGTAGGTTATATTGCAGATTGACAGCGTATTGTCTAATTTCCGAATGCTTAAAGTCTGTTGTGTTTTATTTTTAATTTTTGACTTTGGGTTTAAGGCTTTTTTATTTTTAGGAAATAGGGTTGCAGAGGTGTTTTAACTTTGTGATATTGATGTAAAGAATTACTTCCCACCCCTCCACCAAAGTGTCCACGATCCTCTGCCCCATCCCTATGTCGCTCCTAGGTCCAGTGTTCCTCCACTCCCCCCCAGCCCCCCCGCCCCATTGTTCATCGACAGTTATGGGTTTCAATGCAGAATTTTACTTCTCTTAGCATCACCCATGTGCTCGAGACCCACCTGTATTGCCATGTTATTTTCCAGGATCCTCTTTGTACCTATAGCTCCTCACCCATAACCTTGCACTCTGTATTCTAGTATCTAAGGTTTATTACCGATTGATATTGTCCTCACCCTTGGTTTGTTTCTCTTTACACTAAGTTAAGTTAGCTCTGTGGAAAATTATGTGAAGATTTCTCAGAAAAGTAAGAATGGAGCTTCTATTTGACCCTGCGATAACCACTTCTTGGTATCTATCCCCTGTCCCTCAATCAAACACATTAATTCAAAGTGATGGTCAGACCCAAACTGGGTCTTAAATAGCTCTTTTGTCTTTTCTTGAAAATTGGTTTATTTGTGCTTAAAAGCCAAGCCTCAACTATTAGGCCTCGTAATATATCAGAATGGTAGTCGAATGACAGATCTGGGTACGGGAAGAGCTTATTTATCATAAGTAAATTGGGACCTCACCTGGATTCAGATTTGCTATTTGTAAAATAAAGAGTTGGACTAGATCTTGTGAAAAATCCGTATCCCACAGAGAAAGGATCTGTGATACTCATGAGAAGCTTCTGCTTTGGGCCTCTCTGACATGTTTCTTGTGACTTTTTAGGTGAAAGAAGCAAAGATTCATGGATAGAGTAGAAAGCTAGCTTTATAACCAACCAGTGATTCTAGGAGAGCAGAGAGGAATGGAGGAGCAAGACCCTGAAATTTAGCATCTGCCAATAGGGCCTCGACTTAATAATAGTGAAGTGGTTTGTAGTCTGGCGTACGTCTGGTCTGTGTGCTCTCAAGGGCATCTTAGACACAGAGTACAAGTGTGTCCAGGGAATAAGGAGCTGGGGAGCCAGTCCTTACTCTCAGGAGACGGCCCTTTGAAGCACTGCTGGCTACACTTGACCTTGAGCAGGTTCAGCCACAAGTTTCTCCAGTGTGTAGATCTATATGCCTTAAGATTGTTTAGGTGATTGTTTCTTCCTCCTGGATGTATGTCAGAAAAAGGAAGCTTCTCTTTAGAAGTTCTTACAAAGTCAGCTCAGCCAGTTGTTAACTAGCTGGGAACTGGCCAAAGTGCCAATCAGGAGCGCTTACGATGATGATTGGGAAATTACAAGTCTGACAATTTAATCTTATTCTGAAAGGTGTAGGGTTGCTTAAAAGTAAACAGGATATGATTGTTACCTACCGTGCTTCTTTCAATACTGGTTTTTTAATACCTACATACTAGTAAGGGATTTATTTGGTACACCCCAGAAAGAAAGAAGTTTTCACCAACTCAATTTAGTAGGAACGTAATCCTGAAAAATCTCCTTATGATAGAGGGAGTTATGGTTTTAGTTGTTTAAGGTGTGATCTCAATAAAATTTAATCAGTTACAGTAGACCTTACCCATGACTCCAAATCTGGAGATTTGTATCCCAGATGCATCCTTGACCTGTCAGTAAACACATCTAGTATTTTTGGCCCAAGAATGATGAAGGGGTTGGAAAGGATCTATTTTAAGTGCCGACAGCACACCCTGAATTTTGACTCAGAACCAGATAAAGAAAGCAGTAATTAGTTCCAATTGGTCACTTAAGCAGGCTTACATAGTGTTGCTTCCTAGAAGGAAATTGGAAGGCATCTCATCCCATTTTCACCCTAGCATCTAGGTGAAACCACATATCATTGCAAGGCAGATCTTTTACTTACAAGAAAACCTTTCTATGACTTTGTCCTTTTGATTCAGGTCATGGTCAGCCTCAGAAAATAGAGACAGCAGAGTGAGTGAAGTAATTTATTTTGTTTTGACTCTTATTGAAACTACAAGGTGACAATTTCAGCCCAAACTCGGAAGCAACTATGATGTGCTTTATTTTAAAAACATTAAAAAAAATTCAGGTAAAAAAATCTTTAGAATTAGCAGCTGGAATCTGGTTAGATGATCCTAGTTTGTTAAGAGCATGCAAAGCAACATAGTCCAAAGTCAGTTGACTGTTTTTCTTCTTTCCACGTCTGATGAAGGAGCTGACCTTGGCCTTATCACTGTCACTGTGCTTCTTCACAGTTTGTTCAATGCTTGTTGGCATTCATAACCCTAATGAACACAAGTGTGTTGTTGTCTTTCGTGTTCTTTGTGACTGTGTCCTGGGTCCTTGGTGATTGATGGCATCATTGTATCAGTGTTTCTCCTGGGAGTACTGTACTGAGTGTATTTATGCAAGTGTTGGGACTTCAGTGCTTTATGGTATTGAATAGTGGGTGATCTGGTTGATAGCTCTTCTTTTGTGACTGAACACTTCTCAGCAATACTTTCTTGACTTTTAGTGCTTTCGAAAGACAAGTACTTCCTTCTGGAATTTGGCACCAATTTTTTTGGAGGGGGAAACACCTATGATGTGTTTTATTATTAAATTTATAGCCTTCTTCAACATTCCTTCATGGTTAAGATTCCCATATGCCATGTTGTTGACCCACTTTACACAAAATAGGAGGTAAGAACATGCTGAAGCTTGCCAAAGACAAGAGAGAGATTTCACAGCAGCAAGGACCAAAGGGAATACCATGTTATTAAAACATATGTCCCTTGATGTTATAACTATAATCACTGAATTGTGACTGTCTTTAGGATGGGCACCAAACTTTTGGTTAGTTGCCAACAATGTACTACATTGTCTTTCCTGGGGTTGAAAGTTGGAGATGCATTAGTGAATTCATTGATTAAACACCCTGCCTAGCAAGCTCGGTACCTCGTACCAAATAGGTACTTAATATATGTGTAGAATCAAACTGATTTGAAAACTTGGCAAGTAATATCTGTATGAAATGGATCTTCAGGTTGGTCTCCGGAACTAGACCAGTTGATGTATAGCCTTGTATGCCAGTCAGTGTATTCTGTGCAACATAATTCACTTAACAAGCACTGCACATGTATCTCAGGCAGGCTATTGTCATACTCTCTTCCTTCTAAGAATGTATGCTCTCACGAAGCATTACGAATAGTTGTAATGCTTTTGATAATTATGGTGTTAAGTATGGGAATCTCAGAATGCACCACAGAAGGAAGAACACCGTCACTAGTCAAAATATAGAAGATGAAAGAAACAAGGTCAGGCTTCAGAGAAAGCCAGTCAAGGAGTTATTGGCATTCCTATTAGACATTCCAATGAGCCATATACGAATGAGAGCCTGACTTAGACTAATGGCTGTGAAATGCTGACGGTGATCAGCCATGATTTATGTCATGGAGAAACTATTGAATTCTCTGTACAATGGTAAGAATCATTTGATATATTTTGCAGAGCCTTTTTGGGATCTGTTTGTCCGCTTACTTAATTATTGATAGTATAAGCAATCTTTGTACATATTACCTACTTATTTTCCTAAACACAGTTTTTTGCTAAATTCTAAGGCACTTGTGTACACTGATATTTTAGGAGGTCTCAAAATCGCTGTGCATTATATCTGCCCTCAGTGGAATATTAGGCTGAACATACCTCTCATTGGTTCCAGTCTTTCACCTAAGACTATTGCTCATAATAAAAGAAATGTCTAGTTGCACAAAAGAAAGAAATCTTAAAAATGCACACATGTGTGTATATGTCTGTATATATAGATATATACTTAATTTTATGGAGTTCAGTTCTCAGAGGTTTATGTAGATTGTCTGAGTGTTAGACAGAAAGTTGCTCTACAAAAATGCACTCAATTTCATTAGACACATGAACTCTCAAAAACCTTTGAAATGATCTTTTCTGATCTAAATCAGAACATTTTATTCTGGAGATGGCCTACTTTGCACGGTGGGAGAAATAGACCTGGTGGGAGCAAGAGACCCAGTACAGTAATTGGCTTTAATGCCTAATCCCACCATTTGACCTTGGAGAAAAATTTTTGAAACTCCTGGATCTAGCCTCCCCTCTCAAAAAGAAACAGGATTGTTCTCCATCTTTCTAGAAGCTGAGGACTATTTCACTGGAACAAATGCATGGTTATTCTTAGGTGTTTGGGGTTGCATATTGATGGAGCTACCAGTTTATTCCCAAACTGAAAGATTAGTTAATCAAGATATTCATTCTATAAACCGTTTCGGGGGGTTGGGAACTTGGCTCACACCTACTTCTGCTTGGGGCTTACTCCTGGCTCTGTGGACACTCTGACAGTGTTTGGAGGACCTTATTGAACTAGGGTTGGCTGCATGCAAGGCAAGTACCTTAACCAACCCCTGCACTGTTTCTCTCTACACAGTTGTCTGCCCTGCTACACAGGAGGGCTTCTGTCGGGGGGGGGGGGGGGTAGAGAAATTTGGGGCCACTGTCCCTGTTCTCCTAGGCCTTCCTTAAATCTAGCTGTCATTCTTAAATTCTCTGGCTGGTGGTTTTCAACTGCTGATATGCAGACAGGGGTGGGGGGCAGTCTCTGGTTAAGGACTGTGTAAACTTCTGCCCTCTGCTCTAGCCTTTAGTTCTGGTTTCATCATCTGCCTTCCCTCACCTAGATTCGGGTCTGCTAAGTGTTCATCTTGCCAAGCCAGGCCCTTTGGAGGTACTCAGCAAGTGTTACAAATCTGACAGCCCTTCTCAAGAAGCCATGACCCAGCCAGCTAGTTGCTGGGACCTGTGGTCAGCCCAACTCTTGGCCCATAGCAAAGGTCCTAAAAGTGGCAGAGGTGGCCTGAGGGGCTGGGGGACAGAGAGGATTCCTCAGGGTCGCTCCGTCAACAGAATCCATTTCCTTCAGGGTTACTTACTCCTAATGTACACCACAAAAAGTACCCTTGATGTTTGTCTCTGTTTGTGTGTTTGTGTGTATGTTTGTGTGTTTGAGAGTATGGGGAGGTGGAGGATGATTGGGGTCAGGAAGAGGTTGCTGGTTCAGCGTTGCCACTCTGAAAATGTGTCAGATTCAGTGACAGTGATGAACTGTGTCCTCTCTCCCACTCTCCTTGGTGGTGGTGATTATGAAATAGACTTGAGGGAGAGGGAGATTCAGTGGAAGGATTTGCTGCTTCTCTGCCACCCTCCCTCCCCCCGAAGCAGGCTAGCCTCCCCTGGGTGGGCCGGGTGGGCCAGGTGGGCCACAGGTGGGAGAGCGGATTTTGCGTCTAGCCAGTCCGCAGGCCCTCCTTCCATCCGGATGTGCTCTGACCTGTAAGCTGTGTTAAGTACCACCTTGCCGAAAGCCTCTTCTGTGATGTCTGAGGTGAGGGAAAAGCACCGAACATATTGGGTTTGCCTCAGGCTGCTGAACTGAGGTGAGAAAATGCCAGTTGCATCTTGGATAGCTCCTTCCCTGCAGACGAAAGGCACGGTTCTCTTCCCACCCAAACCCAGGGAACTTTTGGCCAATGATTTCATAAGGTGATGATGGTGTTTAAGAGCTGCCGCAGTGCCAGGGCTTGACCCAGCCTTTCCTGCCAAATGTCAGGTTCGGGGAGAAAGGAAAATAGCACGGCATCCAAAAGGATTTTCCCATTTCATCAATGAAGAAGGATGTGCTGTTTATGGGCACTGAGTGAGGGGTCCCTTCGGGGCTCCCTGCACTGATTTTGTGTTATTTGCTTGCTTATGGATTTGGAACTGCTTATGAGTCTGAACACAGAGGTAGATGTTTTGATTAGTCACCAGGGAACAAACGCCCCACGAGGCTGGTGGCATGCATCTTCCTTTGAGCTCACACATTTCCTTTCGAGCAACAGTGCTAAAAAGCAAAACAAAACAAAAAAACAGGAATTTTCTCTAGCCCACCTGGATGTTGACAAGGTCACGATTGGTACTCGTTTGTTTGAGGAGACTTAAAATCTTGACAGCAGAGATTTAAATATGCCCGAAAGATGAAAAAACAAACAAACAAAAACAATGAAACTTACCATGGCACTAAGAACGTCTCACATTGAAAATAAGAGGAAAATGGATGAAATGAATACATTGGGTAACCAAGTGACATATCCACATATTCACTCCTGCCCCCCCAACCCCTGCTAATTTTTCCACTGTCATCATAACAGTAGAATCCATGGAAATTTAGAAACAAAAGCCATTGCCATTTATATTTAAATAGCCAGGAGAATCAGAGTATATGTGCTGTGTTGCTGAATTAGTCAGTAGGGAAGAGTTTTTTTCCTGTAATGAATACGCCCTTCATGATCCTTGCTTGCGAGCTCTGGAATCAAGTAGTAGGTTGCATTAGGAAGCACGGTTCTGACATAGTTTTGATATTTAGCAGATCACCCCTGATTCTCTTCTTGGAGAAATAATGAGAATGAATGCCCTTTCTTTGCTAGCATTTTCCTCTTTTTAAATTTATTATGTTTGAATTGAACAAGTTCTCCACTCAGTACGAAAAGGTGCTCATCTCTGGATTCACTCAGTATACAACTTGAGAACATCCGATTTTTGCCAATACAGATCTGGGACTACCTTGAATGATTTATACACAGAGTAGCAGAATTGATCAAAGAGAATCGGAATCCATTCGATGATTAACACTTTAAATAGGAAGTTGTCATTCTTACCAATTTTCAAAACTGCAACTACACTATTAAAGACAGAACAAGCTATAATTTAGGTTTATTTTAAGTGTTGAATGCATTTATTAATTATATCGTCCTGGCTTTCAAATTGCATGGAGAACAATGATTCCAAACACAAATACATACGGAGGGAACCCATGCCAGTGTGTTTTGAATGCGTTCGATAATCTTCATCCTCAAGTGGAGCTGGAGGAAATTACGTGCTGTCTTAATTTAATCCTTGTCTTAAGATTGCATTTAATCAGAAGTGTGAATGTAACCCCAGGTGGCATTCAGATAGTAGAATTTGTTTTTAGGCACTTTAGAATATCATTTCCTTTTAATACTTGGGCAATCAAAAATTGTTTTCAAATGTCTTCTCACCGCTGAAATTAATTGTTCTGAAATTTATAAAAGAAGAATCTGAAATTCAAGTTGGAAAAGGCAAGATTCTTGCCACTCACGTATCTAATGAGTTTGCATTGTGATCTTTTCTGAACCTTCTGTTGTGTTCCTTAGCTCTCGTGCTGTCTGTCTCTCGCCGTCTATCTCTCTTTCTCTCTCTCTCTCTCTCTCTCTCTCTCTCTCACACACACACACACACATACACACACACACACCATTCTGTTTTTTTTCAGAAATTGAATTCTATATTATCTCCTCAAAAGCATCTAGGTATGACTAGGAACCAAACACACTGGCAGTTACATGGAGGGCAATTGTCCACTTGTTTTCAACCTTCCTACACCTGCAGATAGCCATGGATTAGAAGTAACATCTAAAATTTTGCTCAGGGAACCATATGGGATGTCAGGGATCGAACCACGGATTGGGTGTGTGCAAGGCAAAAAAAAAAATTATTATTTGTGACCAAGTTGGGCAAAGTATTACATTTACAATTTCAAATAGCATTTGCTCCATAAAACATGAGCAAACATGATTGGAACACTTAGCGCCCCCATGAGACCCTCTTCACCCTTACGCCCACCCCCCACCTCTTTCCTTTGTCTAATGTCAGTTTTGTTGTCATTATTCACTGATTTTTATTTTCTTTTATCCATTTCTGTGCCTGGTAGTGTACATACCAGTAAATAATCCATTACTTGTCTGAGAATTAAACTGGTAAAGTGAAGGAAATGATCCCAACACAAAAGACTAAAATTTGACACAGTAGGTTTCAAGTGGGGTACTAAGCTGAGAAGGACTCTGTGATTTACTAAATATGCAACTATGTATATGAAAATGGAATTATTACATAAGTATTATATCTTGATTACATATAAGTATATATACAATTTGTAAATACATATCACGGTCACGGTCCTCCCGTTGTTCATCGATTTGCTCGAGCGGGCCCAGTAATGTCTCCATCATGAGACTTGTTGTTACTGTGTTTGGCATATCAAAAACGTCATGGGTAGCTTGCCAGGCTCTGCCAGTAAATACATATATACTTATATAATATATACTTATGTATACTTTATATATTTTATTATATAAAAATGGAATTATATCTAAAAAGAGCACATTTTCCATCAACTCTGTCTAATATAGTAATGATTGCCCAGTCTGTACTTTCTGTTTTTTTTCCTTTGGCTTTTTTGGGTCACACCTGGTGTTACTCAGGGGTTACTCCTGGCTCTGCACTCAGGAATGACTCCTGGAGGTGCTCAGGGAACCATATGGAATGTCAGGGATCGAACCACGGATTGAGTGAGTGGAAGGCAAATGCCCTCTCCACTGTGCTATCTCTCCAGCCCCCTGTCCTTTCTGTTTTTGAAACATGAAGTGTCCTTTGGAATTGGTAGGGTTAAAAATGCACCCCTTCCACTCTCTCTTCTGCCACCTCCTTTTTTAAAAAAAAAAGCTTGAAAAGTAGAAAATTTTGAAAAGCTTACCCTAAATGTATTCATCTGTTGTGAAAATACTGTCATTAAACTACACACCTATTGAGGGTCTGTTGTCCCACATTGCTTGTGGCACTTAGAATGCTAAAAACCCATTTCTTTTTCGCACACACAGGGAGGAATTTACAATTAGAAAACAAGGTTCTAAGTCCTGGGGGAGAAACCTGTATTTGTTTGTGACAGTTTTCTTTTGACCTCATAACTGTAATATCATTTTAATGATGAGCATTTCAGAGTTCCAAGACATAGGTCATTTTCCCAGGGTAGCCTGGCTAGTGGCTGTTGATACTTTGTCAAGAAGTCAAATATAGTTTTTTATTATTCTGCACTGCTTACCCTTGACTTCATCCAGCTCAGCTATTCCTTTCTGCACACATAAAGAATACACACCAGATCGTTGTCCTCAAAATTCTTATTTCAAGACTATACATTTTGTACATATTTCTAAAGCACAGCAGGTAGGGCGTTTGCCTTACATGCGGCCGACCAGGGTTCGATTCCTCAGTCTCTCTTGGAGAGCCCGGCAAGCTACCGAGAGTATCCTACTCACGCGGCAGAGCCTGGCATGCTCCCCGTGGCATATTCGAAATGCCAAAAACAGTAACGACAAGTCTCACAGTGGAGACATTACTGGTGCCCGCTCAAGCGAATTGATGAACAACGCAATGACATATTTCTGAAATCAACTTTCTTAATTTAATATTGAACTGTCATTGCATGATTTATCCAATGCCAGGTGTGATGTTTGATGCGTGATGTATGATGTTTGCAGTGATGGTGATTGGTATATAATGACTAGGTGACAATGTCTTCTGAGTCTTCGTACAACATTTTATACTTGCTACGCTGAATTGTATTTTATGCTTACTTTTTTCTTCTGCTCATGTTTTTTGCTTTCCTCATATGAGGAATCATTTTTATCCTAGGAATCATATAATGCCCTTTTAGATAGTTCTGCACCTGTGAATTTTTACTGTATAGTTGTAAGTATGTGCTCAGTATTAAAACCCCTTATTGAATAAAGTTATTCTCACTGGCATCACAAGGGTACCATTTGGAGATTAGGTAAGAAAGTTCTCCGTGAAGGGCCTCATGATGGAGCTTTCTTTCCTCTTGAGTTTGCTTCCCTCTGCTGACGAACTGATATGTCCTCACAAATACTTGCCTGAGCCTCTGTGTGCTCTAGGTCATACTCCTGGGACCTGGGAGCCCAGAATTGGTTGACCTAAATAGCTGGGAATTATTTTCCGTAACTGTGTCAGCTTCTTCCTGCACACTGGAGGGAGAAAGGGCCTCCTGGTATACCCATGCCTAGACCTTGAAGGAATAGCCTAAATATCTGTGGCTCAGGAGTGAGGCTTAGAAAAGAAGATGCACAGTTATTCTAGGTTTTTTTCTATTGGTTACTCTGATTGTCTGTGATATTTTCTTGGAGACTTTTTATAAAGGATATTTCTTCCTTTTTTTTTTTTTTGCTTTTGGGTCACACCCGGCGATGCTCAGGGGTTACTTCTGGCTCATGCACTCAGGAATTACTCCTGGTGGTGCTTGAGGGACCATATAGGATGCTGGGAATGAACCTGGGTGGGCCATGTTGGCTGCGTGCAAGGCAAACGCCCTACCCGCTGTGCTATCGCTCCAGCCCCCTTATACAGGATATTATTATTCAGGAGTCTATTAAAATTATACATTTTGGACCCAAACATCCACACCACTGAGCCCAAGCACTGAGCCCTTCACCCCAGTCTCCAGAGCCTGGCTTGGTAGTATTCCCCCAAATTGTATAACTGAGAGAGACTTTTCCTGATTGCCTAAACTAGCCCTCCTTATATTTGCTCTGTGTTACTTGCACTTTTTACACATATATCATCTAAAAGTATAAAAGTCTATTACAGGGGCTGGGTGATAGCACAGCGGATAGGGCGTTTACCTTGCAAGTGGCCGACCCGGGTTTGATTCCTAGAATTCCATATGGTCCCCCGAGCACCACCAGGGGTAATTCCTGAGTGCAGAGCCAGGAGTAACCCTGAACATCGCCGGGTGTGACCCAAAAAGAAAAAAACAAAAACAAAAACAACAAAAACAAACCAACCAAAGTGTATTACATAATCTTATACTTTTATGACCAAGGTGTTATTGGAATAGAACTGCCTGTAAAGAAGAAATTGATTATTTTGTTAAAGACCATTCTGTTCAATCCAGAACAGTACTGGTACTCAGTATGTTTTTTTTTTTTTTGAGTAAATACGACAAATGAGGGCCAGACAGAGAGAGTACAGTGGGTAAGGCACTTCTCTTTCATGCTGGTAATCTAGGTTCCATCCCCAACACCCCAAAGGATCTCTCAAGCCTGCCAGCAGTGATCCTTGAGTAAAGACCTAGGAGTAAGTTTGTGGCCCCCAAAGAAAAAACACATAAGATTAAGTCAAATAAAAAACAAGGCCCTTGAGTGTCAAGAATAAGTTTTCATACTTTGATGGGATGTAACCATGTTTTTCTCCTATGCATCATCTTATTGCAAGCGGGAATGGGGGCAGGCAATAAATGAAAAAATTAAACTTTCAGAAGCATGCACGTTATAACAGAATAGTTTTTTTAAAATAATATTTTAATTTTTTTTTATTTGTGAAACACCATGAGGTATGGTTGTAGATTTACAAATTTTTGTGCTTGGGTTTTGATTATACAATGATCAAATACCCATTCCTCCACCAGTGCTCATTTTCCATCACCATGGATCCCAGTATCCCTCCCATCCCCCATCTCCCCCATCCCACCCTGCCTCTGTGGCAGAGCATTCCCTTTTGTTCTCTCTCTCCTTTTGGGTGTTGTGGTCTGCAAAAGAGGCATTGACTGGCAATCATGTTCAGCCCATAGTCTACTTTCAAGAACAGATGACTGGTTAAAGAAACTTTGGCACATCTACATGATGGAGTACTATGTAGCTGTTAGAAAAGATGAAGTCATGAAATTTACATACAAGTGGTACAACATGGAAAGTATCATGCTAAGTGAAATGAGTCAGAAAGAGAGGGATAGACATAGAAAGATTGCATTCATCTGGGGGATATAAAGTAACAAAATAGGAGATTAATACCCAAAAATAGCTGAGATCAGCACCAGGAGGATTACTCCATAGCTTAGAGGCCAGCTGGCGTTCTTGGGGAAAGGGCAGCTCAGATAGAGAAGGGAGCGCAGAATAGTTTTTAAGGCAAGAAGTATGACTTTAATTCTCTGAAAGTAAGTAATCACGATCACGATCATCCTGTTGTTCGTTGATTACCTCGAGCAGGCCCCAGTAACGTCTCCTTCATCCTAGCCCTAAGATTTTAAAAAGTGCCATATTCAAGGCTCTTTCAGGGCTAGGAGAATGAGACCCATCATTGTTACTGGTATTTGGCATATTGGGTACGCCACGAGGAGTTTGCCAGACTCTGCCGTGTGGGCAAGTTACATTCGGTAGCCTGTCAGGTTGTCCACAGAAAGAATAAGATAATAAGATAATATTATGGCCCAAAATCAAGACATTAAAAAAGATAGAGCAAGATAAGTGCCACAACTCTATAGTGCATCTTACTTTGGAGCAGACTATGCTGCTAGTCAAACTACTACTAGTCCTACACTCATAGAACTAGAAAGTTGATTTTAAGCCCTATGGTCTTCCAGAAGACCAAGATTAGTTCTATTCTTAAGTGAAAATGATGACTGTGACCAAAATGTCAAATAAAAATATAAATGGCCAAATATAGATTGCAGCAACATAACAGTAAAAAGTAGACTAGTTGAAAAGTTTAAGACATTGTGTAAGTAATACAGATTGAATACTAATGCTGTAAGTTTTTTATTAGACAAAATTTAAATTCATGGCACATTTAAAAATATTCTAATTCTCTTAGAGAAAGACAATTCATTGTAAAATTTTATGGCAATTAAAAATTATCACTTTGCCTTATGTTGTATTCTATTCACTGTTCTGAGAAGGACTTATTTCACAACTTTCTCATTTGAATGACCGTTCAGAAAACTGCAGGAGTCTTCATATTCCTATGCAGATGATTCTCTAATGGAAGCCTCTGACATTTGAAATCATGAACAAAACAAAACATTCAGAAGGCCTATCTCAAAGCAAACTGATTTAAAAATTTTCATCAAGTAACAAGTAATCCTTGTTTTGTTAACAAATAACTATCAAAAAGAAACAGATTTGATTAAAACAGTTCATTGTGTTTGTCTTGAAAAGAATGAGTCATGCAAGGGATGTGACTTAGAGATGGAACACAGCTCAGATATGTGAGATATGAGGCCCTGGGTTTGATCCCTGCTGCAGTGGGCTGGCTCAGATCAAATAGCAGTGTCAGTCTGTCTGTCACTGTCCTCCCGTTGTTCATCGATTTGCTCAAGCAGGCCCAGTAACATCTCCATCGTGAGACTTGTTGTTACTGTGTTTGGCATATCGAATACGTCACGGGGAGCTTGCCAGGCTCTGCCGTGCGGGCGAGATACTCGGTAGCTTGCTGGGCTCTCTGAGAGGGGCGGAGGAATTGAACCCGGCTTGTCAGGCTGGCTGCATGCAAGGCAAACGCCCTACTGCTGTGCTGTTAGTCCAGCCTGTGTCAGTGTCAGTATTTTTTAAAAAATATTTTATGTTAAATTGAATGACAGTGATATACACAGTTATAAAGTTGTTCGTGATTGGATTATAGGCATATCATGTTCTAACATCTGTCCCTTCATCAGTGCACATTTCCCACCACCGATGTCCCCAGTCCCAGTCTCCTGCCACCACCCTATTCCTCCTCACCATAGTAGGTGCTTTTCTTCTCTCTCTCTCTCTCTCTCTCTCTCTCTCTCTCTCTCTCTCTCTCTCTCCCCCCACTCCCCTCTCCCCCCTCTCCTTTTGGGCCTTATGGTTTACAAAACAGATATGGGAGTATTTTGAGTGTATTCTGTTACCTACTTTCAACACTCAGTTCTTGTCCAAAGTGATCATTTCCAACAATTATTGTCATATATTTCCCTTCTCTAGCCTGACTGCCTTCCATCCTCCCCTCCTTACACACACACACACACATACACACACACACACGCATACTTGTGTTAGCTTCCAGCCATTGACCAAGTTCTCCTGGTTCCTGATTTCCCTGGACTTGGATATTAGTCTCATACCATTTTTTTCAATATCCCTAACAGTGTTAGTATTTAACAACTAGCAACTATGAGTTAAAACAGGATTTTTTTTTTTTTTTGCTTTTTGAGTCACACCCAGCGCTGCACAGGAGTTACTCCTGGTTTATGCACCCAGGAATTACTCTTGGCGGTGCTCGGGGGACCATATGGGATGCTGGGAATCGAACCTAGGTCGGCTGCGTGCAAGGCAACGCCCTACCCCTGTGCTATTGCTCCAGCCCCTAAAACAGGATTTTAATTGAATGTCTTCATCTAAAAAGAAATAATTTTTCTTGATTTTCTAGATTCTTTCACTGATTAACTCTCATTTCTTAGCCAGATAGATTTTTAGGACTTGGGAATAGCTTGTTGGTACTAAAATTTTTCATAGATTTGTTTCATACAAAAAAAAATAAAGTACATGACAGTAATACACTCAACTCAGTTTTTTAAAACAACAAAGCAGCTCTGTCGCCTTTGTTGTTTGCTTGCTTTGGTTTTCTAAGTGGTACTTAGGAGGCCCAGGGGCTCTTAACCCTTGTACTGTCTCTGACTGGTTTTTTGCTTTAAAGCCGAGTAGAAAATAGGGAAGAGATCTTTACATGCCCTTTCCCTCCATTTTGACAAAGTTAATCAAAAAAGGATAAGGAGATTTGGAACACTTAATAGTTTATTTCCTGTCAACTGTTTCATTCAAATCATCAAACAAGTTTTGTAATTTATTACCTTGCTTTCTAAATATTAATCCTGCATCTTCACAGAAGAACTTAGTATTGTTTATCAAATGGAGCACTAGACTTTACTTCTCCACTGTTTTTAAAACAAAATTCCTATTCTCAATCAAATAAGAATAGGATTATATTTATAGATATAGATATACATATATGTATATAGTTGTATGTATATAGATCATAAATAAATATTTAATTTCAGAGCTATTAGAAACATTCTAAGGAACTTATTTAGTCTGTATATTTTCCAATAAAAGAAATTTGGAAGGTCACACAGGTGGCTTATAAATCAAGATCTCCAAATTTTAACTTCTCTTTGCTTTTTTCCCCAAAATTTCTCTAAAGCATTCTGTTTATATCTTTCTTATTGATACTTTAAAAAATTGTTATTTTGCTTTTTGAGTTATACCCGGTGATGCTCAGGGGTTACTCCTGGCTCTGCACTTAGGAGTTACTTCTGAAGGTGCTCAGTGGACCATATGGGATGCTGGGGATCAAACCCTGATCAGTTGCATGCAAGGCAAACGCCCTACCCACTATGCTATTGTTCTGGCCCCTGTTTATGCTTTTAAATAATGTTGTAATTTAAGCTTTTACCAAATTATTAAATTATGTGATAGGGATCAAGCAATGGCACATATTAAGTTGAAAAATTATTTGTTTTTACTGGTAACTTGTTAGAAGTACCAAAAAGTATTTAAGAGCATGCTCTCTGGGAGCTTTCCCTGCTATTTTTGTGTGATACTCAGTTTCCACCCAGAAAGCAGTCAGGATTATCAGAAGAGTCCCTCCCTCCCTTGCTCTCTCCATCACTTCCTTCTTCCCTTCCTCTTTTCCTCCCTCCTTCCCTTCCTCCCTCCCTCACTCTCTCCCTTCCTGTCTTCTTCCCATCCTCCTTCTCTCCCTTCTTTCCTCCCTTCCTCCCCTCCTCCCTTTCTCCCTTCCTCCCTATCACTTCAGAGATATAAATTATAGAATCCTTTATAGACTATTTTACGTCACTGTTTTTTCATTTTAATCTGTTGTAAAGATTTCTCTGTTAGTGCATGAAGTAAAAGTCATTCCCTTTTATGATTGGTTTGTATTCAATGTACTGATGTCACAAAATATTTATTTTCTTCAACTCAGCCCTATCAAGATAGACTTTGGTTGTTCACAACTTTTAGTTATCATGAGAGTTCTAGCAGTAAATATCCTAACATATTTGGCTATAGCTGGATATATAAGATATGTTCCTTCCACTTTTTGCTCTGTCTATGACTTAGGTATTTAATAGTCCATCTGTGATTCCTGTAATATTTGTTATATAACACCATAATTATTTTTCTACGCATTTTGTGGTAGCTCATATAATCTACATTTATATGAAAACAATTTTTCTTTTGTTGATATTGATTTTATTGGAAAGTTGGCTAATGAAAAAGACAAATTCAACTGAGATTGTGGGATTAACGAGATTTTCTTACAAGTGGTATCTGAAGTAAGAGAACTTACTTCTTTGGGTTTATTTTTAGGGGGGTGGGGCATACCCTGCTATGCTAAGGGCTTGCTCCTGCCTCTGTGCTCAGGGATCATTGGGGGACTACTTTGGTGTAGAAGATGGAACCCAGGTTGGCTGGTACAGGGCAAGTGCCCTACCTGCTTACTATCGCTCTGGGTCAGTAAGAGAACATCTTTAGACAATGATTCTGAAGAGGCAGATGTTTGATGTCTTGGATTTATGGAGAAGAGAGCTGGGAGCGGAAGGGTATTGACATGAATGGAGGCTGGGGTCAGGGTGTCAAAAGTCCTCTGTTTTGTATAATCTGCATTAATGGTACTTTCTTAGATCTAGGAAATAGGACTTTTCAAAGTTAAAGCAGTGAGGTAAAGCAGATATTTTTGCTCTTCTCCTGGGCTGGCAATAGTTTTCTGGAAATGAAATTCTTAATGTCTTTTCTTTGTATTGGGTTTGTTGGCAGGAAGTGAAATCTGAATTACCTTTAAGCTTTGACTTCAAGGGCACAGGACAGACATATGGATAGTGGTTTAAAAATTTAAATATAGTTTCTCCAGCCTTATAGAGCATACTTTTCTTGCTTTCCAAAACTTACTTATATATTCACACTTGTAAAATCATAAGCAAATTACATGGTATATGATGCTGAAACACACAGAACACAACAAAAAAGTGTCACTACTTTTCAGTGCACTGTGTGCATTGAAAGTATCAATGCTGTGTTTGGATAGAGTCAAAGAAAGATCTCACATTGCTGTCCCACCTTCTAGCTGCAGGCCGTGTAACTAAGTATTTTTTGTTTGGTAAAATTGAAGAAGAGATTTTATTTGGTAAAATGCTTATATTACTTGGTAAGATCTTTTATACCTCGAGTTCATTGAGGAAAATGATTCATTTTTCCCCCACATATTTATCCTGAGAGATATAAACAGACAGATAGGCAGGGGAGAGGGAGGGAGAAAGAGAGAGAGAGACAGACAGACAGAGAGAGAGAAAGAGAGAGAGACAGAGACAGAGAGAATAAATATACTGGGGAGTTTAGCAAGATTGTAATAACAATTATATACCCTCCTCGCCTATCTTTTATATCTTTTGTAGATTTGCTTTAAAATTAGCATAATTATAATTTTCATTAATAGTTCTAATTAATACTGTGATAGGGTCTGTGATATACATATCTCTCATGTATATACTTATATTTTCATGAAGTGGGGCATTGTAGAATCTCACGAAATATTCACGAGTAAGATGTTCTTCAAAGAAAAACACTTTTCCCTCATCTTTATATTCCCAGCACAGTGTATTATAGATTAAGCATACTACTTATCAGGTGAAAGAAAAATGAATTCATAAAGTTCATTCCTTAGAACTTGGTTAGAAATGACGAAAGAAAAACATTTTTTTTTTGCAAGTTGGGAGGGAAAGTACATGTAGGCCTATGTTTGCAATTCAGCTTTGATTGAGAAAGAAATCGATTTTGTTCTGTAACTTTTAGGAACATGTCTCTTAAAATTACTCTCATTAAAAATGCATGCATTTTTAAATGCCACGTTAGTTTTCATGTCACTTCAAAAAACTGATCCCTCCATTTCTCCAAAGAAGATACACAGATGGCCAATAGACACATAAAAAGGTGCTCTTGATATTGTTTAATCAAAAAAATGCAAATCAAAATATCAGCAAGATCCCTCCATACATCTGTGAGAATGGCCATTCTCCAAGAGAAAAGAAACAAGTAATGGTCTGAGGAGAAATGGGAACTTTTTACACTCTTGATAGGAATGTCCATTGATGCATTTGTTTGTGGAAACTCTAGATATTCCTGAAAAATATATTTTTTAAATAGAAATGCTCTATAATTTGGTTATCTTTTATTTTTTGTATTTATCTCCAAAGTATAAAACAGGAATTGGGAAAGATATATGGATCCCTTGTTTGCAGCCTGATACATAATATTAGGCCAGTACCTGGAAGCAGCTTACATACTCTTCAGTGATGTGTGGAGAATGAGGATGCATATACACAATGGCATACTACCAATAACTTAGGTGGAGGACTATAAATGTCATATGATGTCACTCAGCAACCAGTGTGTGAAGTAAATGAGAGAAAAATGAAAAATTCATGCTATAAGGCAGTTACTATTTTTAGCTCCAAGGGGAACATGGGGTGGGTTAATCAGGACAAAGGAAGCGATTAGGTAATGAAGGACAAGATGGACTTTGTGTGGTATATATGGTGTGGATATGCATGTTGGCATTATAGAATATCACATCAGACAACTCAGTAAACGGCTGGACAGTAGCTAGATAGCATGGTCCTTGGGAGTATCTGCTGCCTGTGACTTGTATGGGTTTCCCTAAGGGACCCTGGACATAGTCTACGACAGTGGACATTCTCATCTGCCTTTTTTGCCATCTTCAATATGAAGATTGAGATGGGTATTTGGGGGATCCCTTGAAAGTTCCAGGCTTAACTGGAAGCAAGACACTGGCAGCGAGTTGCAGAACAAGAAGCGTGCCACTGAGTCCCTTTGCAGGGCCAAGTCCCATTTCCTGATGCTGCTGCATTGGAATCCATGTGGTAGAGGAGTGGCTCATTTCTAATGGGTGTGGGGTCAGATATATCCCTAACCTAACCAAAGGTTCTCTTGGACACTTTTCTGGCCCTATACTCACAAGAAACCCCAAATTGCCTCTCCTGAGTCACATCTACCAATAAATCCTTTTTTTAAAAAGTTCCAATCAAATTTTATTTACAAAATCAGGTGGAGAATTCCAATTTTCCAACCCCTGAGATAACTGTATAATTATCAAATAACAAAGGTATGCCTCCCCACTTTTAGTAGTCTGTTAGCAGTTTTCTTTTTTTTTGTTTGTTTTGTTTTGTGTATGTGTGTGTGTGTGTGTGTGTGTGTGTGTTTCCTTAAATTTTTATTAGTGAAGCACCATGAGGTACAGTTGTAGACTTACAAATTTTTGTGCTTGGGTTTCAGTTATACAATGATCGAATACCCATTTCTCCACCAGTGCCCATTCTCTACCACCACCAGTCCTAGTATCCCTCCCACCCCCCTTCCCCCCATCCCCCATCCCACCCTACCTCTGTGGCAGGGCATTCCCTTTTGTTATCTCTCTCCTTTTGAGTGCTGTGGTTTGCAAAAGACCCAGTGAATCCTTCTTCTTACCCAACTGCAATAACAAGCAAGCAAGCAAGCAAGCAAGCAAATAAATAATAAATAAATAAATGTTTGGTTGAATTAAATGATGAACACCCTCTTTATCAGCTTCTCGGGCAACTCTTGTCCTGTAGTTCACAGAAATGTCATGCTGCACTCTCTGTATTTTGATGTGTGAGTATGTGAGTGTCTTTGTTTCTGGATGCTATAGAATTCCGTGCCAGAGAACCACTTGGCCTAAATTAATTTAGGTAGGAGCAAAAAAAAAAAAGTTCATTTGAGGAATACTGTTTCTAATTCATTGACTTATATTTCTGTATTGGCACATTTGCTTAAATTCACTACCGGAGAAAGTACATATATAATACTTAGCTGTATCCTAATCATAAGTAGATTTGGTATTTATTCTGGAGGCTATGTGACTATATTTGCTCTTTTAGATAATGTAACTACAAACTCATGATTTAAGTTCATCTTGCACGCCAGTATTCTTACGGAATATATTTCTCAGTATGAGAATCATAGGAATTTATTGCTTTGATGTTTGCCCTTGGGATGGAGCGATAGCACAGTGGTAGGGCATTCGCCTTGCATGCGGCCGAACCAGATTCAATTCCTTCGCCCCTCTTGGAGATCCTGGCAAGCTACCGAGAGTATCACGCCCACACAGCAAAGCCTGGCAAGCTACCTATGACGTATTCGATACGCCAAACACAGTAACAAGTCTCACAATGGACTGGGCCCTCTTGAGCAAATTGATGAACAATGGGAAGAAAGTGCAGTGCTACTGATGTTTGGCCTTGATACTTATTTGTAGCTATGCATTTCCAGTTTGTTAGTGCCATGGTATTCCTTTTCATTGAGTAATCTTGAATCAAGTAGTGATATTTAATCTTTTTTTCAAGCAGGTTTCGAAGCTTTACTGAATAGCAGTGGACTACCAAGTTACCTTTCACCCAGTTTGTTTTTGTTTGAGGGCCATATCCAAAGTTTGAGGGGCTACTCTTGACTCAGTGCTCAGGGGACTGCATCATGCTGGGGATTAAACCCAGCTCTTGTGCATGTGAAGCCAACAGGCTAGCTGTTATAGATTTGAATTAACTGTCATAAAGGACTCATCTGCTCTTTTATGAACTAGATTTCTAGTTGAATCTAGATTTCTAGAGAATCTCTGAGCCCACTCATCTTGGAGATCTATTGACTTAAACAGAATTGATATGAGGAGGAAATGTCTCCACCTCCTGTTACTCTGTGGTAACCTGATGGACCTTGATTAGTCACCAACTGTCCTTTTTCTTGGCAGGTGGAGTGGATCCAACAGCAAGTTGTAAAGAAACGGATCAAGCGGGATTATGACTTCAGTCCTAGCCAGTCTACATACTTCAATGACCCCAAGTGGCCCAGCATGTGGTACATGGTAAGGCTCCCTGGCAGGGGGCAGCATCATCCACGTTACAAGTTGTGCAGGGACGGTTGAGGGACTGAGTGGACACAAAAGAGTAGCCAGGGACTTTTCCTATCTCAGGGCCCACCACAGGAGATTTGTTGCAGGCCTGTGATATTTGCTGGATCTCTTTGAACTCAGATCTTTGATTCTCAAGCAAAAGCTGGGAGTTCTGATGTCGAGAATTCCTGATTGCAGAATAATTCTTGTGCAGTAGTTTCTAAATGTTGGTCAGAATGTAGAAAAATGTAGTAAGCTTCAGACCCCCGTGAACTTCCCGAATAATTACTTTTTGCCTCTGATACCTACTCTGTCCACCTGGAAGCCAGTTTGGCTATGGATACTGGCTCTTAGGAGTCAAAGAAATGATTGCTGTGAAGTAACAGATGTAATACTAAAGTCCTCTAATGTTTCTAGTTGCAGTTTTTAAAAATAGAGTTAGGAAAAAAACTGACCAGAAAATATTTTTTTTTTAATTTTTTTTTCATTAGTGAAACACCATGAGGTACAGTTGTAGATTTACAATTTTTTGTGCTTGGGTTTCGATTATACAATGATCAGATACCCATCCCTCCACCAGTGCCCATTTTCCACCACCATGGATAATATCCCCCCCACCCCCATCCCCTCATCCCCCCCTGCCTCTGTGGCAGGGCAATCCCCTGTGTTCTCTCTCTCCTTTTGGGTGTTGTGGTCTGCAAAAGAGGCATTGAGTGGCAAACATGTTCAGTCCATAGTCTACTTTCGACATGCATCTCCCCTCCTGGGAGGATCCTCCAAACACACTTTATTTGGTGCTCCCTTCTCTATCTGAGCTGCCCTTTCCTCTAGAATGCCCGACTGGCCACTAAGCTATGAAGTAATCCTCCTGGTGCTGATCTCAGCTATTCTTGGGTATTAATCTCATATTTTGTTACTTTATATCCCCCAGATGAATGCAATCTTTCTATGTCTATCCCTCTCTTTCTGACTCATTTCGCTTAGCATGATACTTTCCATGTTGTACCACTTGTATGTAAATTTCATGACTTCATCTTTTCTAAGAGCTACATAGTACTCCATTGTTTAGATGTACCAAAGTTTCTTTAACCAGTCATCTGTTCTTGGGCATTCAGGTTTCTTCCAGTTTCTGGCTATTGTAAAGAGTGCTGCAATGAACAAACAAGTGCAGATGTCACTTCGACTATACATTTTTGCCTCTCTGGGATATATCCCCAGGAGTGGTATTGCTGGGTCAAATGGGAGCTCAATTTCTAATTTTTTGAGAATCGTCCATACTGTTTTCCAGAAGGGCTGAACCAGTCGACATTCCCACCAACAGTGAAGGAGTGTCCCTTTCTCGCCACATCCGCGCCAGCATCGGATGCTTTTGTTCCTTTGAATGTGGGCCAGTCTCTGAGGTGTGAGATGGTATCTCATTGTGGTTTTGATCTGCATCTCCCTGATGATTAATGATGTAGAGCATTTTCTCCCAGAAAATATTTGACTTGTGACTTGTTCATTGGTTCAAGCAAAAACTTTCTGTCAGGGACATTTTCTTTGCGGGAATTGTGATCCACCAGTTCATTAGACTGGGCCTCTTTTAAAAATACATCATCTCCTGTCTTTCAGTTTTTTGACTTTTGAGGACCCCTCCCAAGCAGTGCTCTGGGTCCCCGGGTCAGCTCCTCCAACATTTGACCTGCCTTGGCTGGCATGATCTGCACAAGGCCGTGACCTGATGCCTCTCAGGCCTGATGGTGGTGGAGGTCTTGTACTCTTGAGTCCTTGGGCTCGATTCCCAGCACCCAGAAGGATGAACCAACCAAAACCAGACAGAGCTGTACCTGATACTGACTGTTTGCCCCCCCTCCCCCTCATCCCTCAACTACTTCCTTCCTCAGCTCCCCTGCACCCTCATTCCCTGATGCTTCCCAGAATCTCTCACTAGGCACTTAGTTTTGTAGCTGCTGATATGTTTTTCTTAACTCTCCTGCTGCTCGGAAGTGGGGTTGACATTGTTCCCGGAGAATCTGACCCTTGTGCCAACACTCAGGATTTTTGTTTATTTGGAGATGGGGGGGGGATGGCGTTTTCCTCAGATTCTTTATTCTTCGCTTTTACCTAGTCATGAAAGATTGTGGAAATATCTTAGACCCCAAATGCAGTTTGATGCAGCAAATGCCCGTGGGAGAACGAAAATTGGGAGCCATAGGGCTAAGTTCAGAGAGAGCTGGGACACTAAGGAGTATTCACGTAGAACTTGCCTGAGGGGTCTGTGGGACACTTGGGAGTTTATTGGCTTCAAGACCGAGAAAGAGGGATGCGTAGGGAAAGCATTGCAGTGAGTCTTCATTGGAGCTAAGGAACTTCATCTGTTGTAATGAAGTGATAACTGTGTCATGGGATGAGAGATGGGATAGAAGCAAAGGTCTTTTCCATCTTTGCCTTTTTTTTTTTTGAGGGGAGGAGGTTTCACACCCAGAGATGCTCAGGGGTTACTCCTGACTGTTTACTCAGGAATTATTCATGGTGATGCTTGGGGATCATATAGGATGCTGGGATCAAACCTATGTAGGCCAGGCAAGGCGAGCATCCTACCCCTTGTGCTATCTTTCCAGCCCAATCTATCCTTGGTCTTAAGGGTAGAGGGAGGAAACCTGTGTTTGTCTGACATTTCTTTTTTGTAATAAAAAGCCAAATCACTGTTTGCATTTGTTGGCAAGCTGGTAGAAATGTAGGTTCCCCTAATTCTCTTGCTCTGGTTGGGCATGTGTGGATCTGGTGGCATCCATCATCAGCCGGCTTGGTGAATGTAGAGGTTTTGTTGCTTCTCTGGTGAGAGATCGGCACATTTGGGGACTATTGCTGTTTCATTGGAAGTTTTCCGCTAACATGAGAAATAGTTGGGGCTGGAGAGATAGCACAGCGGGTAGGGTGTTTGCCTTGCATGCGGCTGACGTGGGTTCGATTCCCAGCATCCCATATGGTCCCCTGAGCACTGCCAGGAGTAATTCCTGAGTGCATGAGACAGGAGTAACCCCTGTGCATCTCCAGGTGTGACCCAAAAAGCAAGAAAAAAAAAACAAAAAAAGAGAAATTGTGTGGGAAGACCCCTTTGTTTGACATCTTAAATGTTGGGTTCCAGGGCTGGAACAATAGTACAGAGGGTAGGATGCTTGCTTTGCATGCATCTGACCCAGGTTCCATCAGCACCCCATATAGTCCCCTGAGCACACCAGGAGTGATTCCCGAGTGCAGAGATAGGAGTAATCCCTAAGTCACCTTAAACAAACACAAGAACAAAAATGTTAGATTTTTTTTAAAGTATGAATTTGAAAATAATTCACATAGGCAGCATTTATTGAGTACTACGTGCCAGTCGCCATGGGTAGAGAGTTTGAGTATTTTGCTAACAGAGTTGATCAGCAGTACATGTCACTGTTGGCCAGATTATAACATCGAGGAATCTGAGTCTTGTTGACAGCAGAGACTGTAAATCAGGTCGCCCAGCCTGAAAGCACAGGAGCACAGATCTCAGAGCAGGCAGGATGATAGAGTCTACAGGAGTGAGATAGCTTCATGTTTTACCCGTCTGTTTATAAGTGTCATCAAAAGAAAAGAGTAAGTCCTCCCCTCCAGGAGCTTTGAATCTCTCTGTTGAGAAGTGTTGAGGTCTAGAGTTGAATGGTTGGGTTCCTTATAGAATGAACATGATATCTAGGGGATGACCAAAGGCTTTCAAAGCTTTCTTATTAATAGTCACTTTCTCCATAACAAAAGGAACAGGATAGGTTGTCTACTTCCTGTTCATCTCTCAGGAGCAACATCACAGAATGCAGCGTCTGGATTCAGAATCTTTTTGTTTCACTTACTATGCCTATGATGGACTCCCAGATCATAGTATAGTCACATGTAACATTAATGATGCTGTGGTTCCAGCTGGGCTGCTTGCATGATCGAGTATCAATTGGTTCCATCATCCAAGCAAGATAGCATAAGGCTCCATGGTGTCTGCCTAGCAGAGTAATCACTTACACTCATCTTTCTTGGAGCTTCTTCCCACTGGTACACGATGCATGACTGTGTCTAGATCTTCTGTATCAGCTGCCTACTAAGTCACAGAGCTTAGTTCCCCAAACCACAATCTCACTGGTTCTTGGAGGCAGACATCTGGCCAGAGCCAGCAAGGGTGACTTGCCTGTTCTAAGCTATCTGATGCTCCAGACACAAGACTCAAAGATGCTCCTCTACTAGCTGCAGGATTCACCTTCAAGGTGGCTTTGTCATGTGAATGTTTCCTGAGCATGTGGCCTGTGCCACAGGGCTGCCAGACTGGTGCTGACTTAACACAGGACATGTGATCTCAGTGATGGTGTGTCAAGAGTGTGATGGCATCTGGGAAGTATATTTTAGAAGCCATGGAGAGATACTATCTGTAATCTGCTGCTCTGAGTCAGTGTGTGAAGAGGACCTTCACTAGGGTTTGTAAAGGAGGTGAGGGAAACTGAGAACAGAATGAAACCTGGGCCCAGGGCAATAGTGCAGCAGGTTGAACCGTTGCCTTGCAAGCAACCAATTGGTTGGTTTTCCGGTATCCCATATGGTCCTCTGAGGCCATCAGGAGTGAAGCCTGAGCACAGAGCCAGGAGTAAGCCCTAAGCACTACCAGATGGGGCCCCAAAACAAACAACAACAAAAAAAGAGAGTGAAAAAAAGTTCTGCCTGAGAATTTTTGAGCCCATAGGAAACCCTCAGTAAATCATGTTTTTTATTCTTTTCCAACTTCTGAACCAAAATCTTTGCAGTCTTCTTTTCACCTGTTGTTTCTCTGTTGTTCCTACTCAGAGTAGAGGGGTTGGCCCATCCCGTGGGCATTCTGCAGAGCGCTGAGTCCTGCTTCAGCTTGTTAGCTGGATTCCTTCCTGTCATTCTCTGTTCATCACGGCACCGTGGAGATTAAAGGAGGGCATGGCGAGTGCCTGAGTGTCTCTTTTAATTCATGTAAAGACTGTGGCTGTCATTCCACCCCCCCATGGGAACTGGTGTATGAAACCATTCCGTCTGGCCTTGAGGCTTGGGCTGTGGACTCCAGGGACTATACTTTTGCGAGTGTCAGCAGTGGAGATGGTGAATGCAGATTTGTTCCTCTGTCCTGTAGCACTTTGCAGGCTTCCTGGAGTTGGCAGGACCCAATCTGAGACCGTTTCCCTTCTTGTTGCATGAACAGACTACTCTTGCATCTGCTGAGTTCCATAAGGTAGCAAACACTGGGAAAAACAGTCTGTGCTTCCTTTGGAGGTCAGAGGGAACCATATAAACACCACCAAAAAGCTTGCAGTGAAAACCTCTCCTCCCCAAGCAAGGGTTTCCTCAGGATCATGAACTGTTCCCTTCACCCCTTTCTCGAACCTGTACTCTCTGCTTTCAGCTTGGCTTCTTCTATTTGAAATGCCTCTATTTCAGCGCTCCTAAATTATTTGAAAACATGTTCAAGCTTGGACACCCTCCTGGGCCCCTGACCCTCTCACGTCAGAGTTACTTTTGATTAGGGGAGCACTGAGATTACAGAGTGTTCCCAGGATGATTCTGATGTGCAGCCACAAGAGAGAAAGCCCTGATGCAGTCTCGTTGCATTGAGCTTCTAGAGGTGGGACATACCCAATATGTGCTAATTGAATAAGTAGAAAAGCCAACTAGAGTAATGGGCTGAGATCGCCTCTGTCTTGGAGAAAATGATTGCTGAAATTGACTGAGTGCTCTGGGCCAAGCATTTGGTCAAACTTCTGCATATATCACCTTTCACCAGTGTTCTAGTGAATGTAGGAAGTGATTATATTTACAAGTGAGGAAATTAAATGTGACCAGTAACTTGGCCACGGTCATAATTTATGCCGGGGCCAGAGACGGGGGTTCAGGCCTGGGGACCAACACTCCAGAGGCAAAGGTTTTAGCCGAGTAGGTATCAGAATCACATAGCAAGACTGTGGCCCACGCCTCTAACTCTTCTCAGTGGAGATCTGAGAATCTACACTTGTTCCTGAATGATGCTCTCCTGCTCTCCCGAGGGCTCAGCACCCATTAGGTCTCTTTGATTTGCCGTACATGAAATGTGGGCCTCTGTGAGTACAACCTGCTTCTTTCTTTCCTTATTAGTTAGTGGAAGAAGAACTTTGAAAAGTCTGGGATAGTGTAAAGTACACTTTGCCAATATAAATTGTTTTTCTTACCTTATCCTTTTTTTTTCTTTCTTTTTTTTTTTCAAACTGAGGGAGGTGTACCATTCCTGGGAACACTGCAACTCCTACTCCAACTCCCTGCTCCAAAAATCCATTTAATATACATCCTCAGATAGAGGATGTATCAAATATTAAACTGATTAGAACGGATGCTACATTTAATCTTAGCCAAAAGGCCGAGAAGCAATTATTTTTTTAAAAAAAATTTCTATTTGGGAAGCTGGCAGCTTTTTTGTTGTAATTGTTTTGTTTTATTGGGGCAAAGGGGCACACCTGACAATGCTCGGGGGTTACTCCTGGCTTTGCACTCAAAATTCACTCCTAGCAATGCCCCGGGGACCATATGAGATGCCAGGGATAGAACCTGAGTTGGCCACATGCAAGGCAAACTCCTTACCCACTGTGCTATTGCTCTGTCCTGCTCGCAGCTTTTATAAAAGATTTTTCACTTCAGTTTGTGTTAAATATTTTACTCGTTTGGGTTTGTTTGTTTGGGGGTCACACCCCGGCAGTGCTCAGGGCTTACTCTTGGCTCTGTGTTCAGGGATCACTTCTGATAATGCTCAGGGGACCATATGGACCAAATACCAGCAATTGAAGCTGGGTTGGCTGTATGCAAAGCAGATGCCCTAGCTGCTGTGCTATTGCTCTGACCCTTCCTAGAACATATTTTGTACTCTCAGTATTCCATAGATAAAGGATATTGGGTGGGAATAGACATGAAGATTTGGTTGGTTCCTTGGGAACTGGCTGTGATAGAAATAATTCTAATCTAGCTAAGATAATGAAACATTTTATTCTACTGAGGAATATTCAGTTAGATTGTTAAAATACCAAGACTAGGTATGCTGTAATGATGCCTCTGTAAAAATCTTGGAATAGATGCTGGGGAAATGTTTAATGGGGTGGAGAGCATTTCTGGTATGCGAGAGGTTCTGAGTTCTATTTCCAGCACCACATGGCTCCTGGACACTGCAGGGTGTGACCCTGGTGGTTCCACTCCAGTACCATTGGAGAAGCACCCCGACAACAAACAGGAATGCCAACTAAGCAGATTCCGAGAATTAAATATTTTGAAAACTATAAAATATTTAAAGGAGGGCCCAGTAAATAGTACATGGGTTAAGGCACTTTCCTTGCATGTAGCCCACCCAAGTTTGATCTCTGGCACCCCATGTAGTCCCTTAAGTACTACGAGGAGTGATTTCTGAGTGCACAGCCAGGAAAAACCCTGAGCGCTTCTGGGTGTAGCCCAAAATCTGTTAAAAAATTAATAAATAAAGAATCCACAAGTATCTTTCCACCTGCACTGTAACACTGTAGTACTATACTCCTGTTGTTCATTGATTTACTAGAGTGAGCACCAGTAATGTCTCCATTGTGAGACTTGTTACTGTTTTTGGCCTGTTGAATACGCCATGGGGAGCTTGACAGGCTCAGCCGTGTGGGCAGGATACTCTTGGTAGCTTGCTGGGCTCTCCGAGAGGGATCTTTCCACCTACTCCTGAGAAATTACTGTATCACTCTCATCCTGTTGTTTATCCATTTCCTTGAGCAGGCACCAGTAACGTCTTCATTTGTCCTAGCCCTGAGATTTTAGCAAATGCCACATTGGAAGCTCTTTCAGGGTCAGGGGATTAGGACCCATCATTATTACTGGGTTTTGGCATATCGAAAACGCCACTGTGAGCTTGCCAGACTCTGCCGTGTAGGCAGAATACTCTTAGTGGCCTGCCAGGTTCTCTGAGAGCAAGAACTAGACACTAAGAGGTCTTGTGGCCACAAATGTGGCCGTGTGCTTCCGGGAGCTTGGTTTTATAGTCTTTGGATATTGGTTGTTGATGGGATTACACGACACTGATGGGATTACATTTCTCCTGAGAAATAGGACGTTATTTGTAGAGTTGAAGGCCCATTGAGCCTCAGCCTGATCACAACTCTTCATCCCCTGTAGAGTCTTCACAGATGCTGAGTCAGAAACATACTGGCGCATCTTCCTGGTTGGCATGATTGGCTTCTACTCTGGCAGGATGCTTCTCTTGATGGGAGGGATTGTTACACTGACAGGAGATTTATGGATTTTGAAATCATCATCAAACAGACGTTCTTCTGTGTAATTCCACCTGTGGGCTATGGAGGAGCCATACCAAGGTGACACCTGGGAAGGAAAGTTGGGTGAAAAGTTTCATAGAGAACCTCTTTTATTTCTGTAGCACTGTAGCACTATCTTCCCGTTGTTCATCGATTTGCTCGAGTGGGCCCAGTAACGTCTCCATTGTGAGACTTGTTGTTACTGTGTTTGGCATATTGAATACATCACGGGTAGCTTGCCAGGCTTTGCCCTGCGGGCGAGATACTCTCGGTAGCTTGCTGGGCTCTTCGAGAGGGGTGGAGGAATTGAACCCGGCTTGGCCGGGCTGGCTGTGCGCAAGGCAAACACCCTACCGCTGTGCTATTGCTCTAGCCCCTTTTATTCCTACAGACATAAATATTTTGTTACTCTAAGACATTGATTCAGAATGGTGCAGTGATTTTTTTTTGTCTGTTAAGAGCTAATTATTAGGGACCAGAGCTATAGTATAGTGGGTAGGGCACTTCTGTTTGGATTTGGTTCACCCAGGTTTAGTTTTTGACATCCTATATGATCCCTCAAACACTGCCAGGAGTAATTCTTGAGCACAGAGTCAAGACTATCTCCTAAGCATATCTGAGTATGGCCCCAAACAAAAACAAACAAAACAAGAACTAATTATTAGGTCAGAGAGGTTTATAGCTAATGACTCAAAAAAAAAAAAGTTTCCTTCAGACACCAGAGTCATAGTACAGCAGAAAGGGTGATTGTCTTGCATATGGCCCACCTGGGTTTATACCCTGGCATCAAATATGGTCCTCTGAGCTCCACAAGGGGTGAACCTTGAGTGTAGAGATAGGAATAAAACCTTAATACCTCTGGTTCCCAAATAATAAGAACAACAAAAATTTTTTCTCTCTTCATTACGGAAGGGAAACTCAATTTCAAAAGAAGTGCTTGTAAAATCTTGCTGTGTGATTCTCAGACTGGCAGTTACTTTGATTGGGATTTAGAATTTACTCACTCACTAAACTCATCTTAGCGCAGTAGAATTTTTAGTAATGATTATTCGGTGACCTGTTAAATATGCATTATTTAAAGCCAGGCTGTTAACTAATGAGCTCACCTCAGATTTCATGAACGCTGCCTGGGTGGATTTTCAGAGGGAGTAAAAAACCTATTTGTCGGTCAGCAGAGTGAAAATTAGTTGAGTTCGACTATGCATGTGGGGCAGATCTGCCAAAAGCTATGAACTAGTTAGGAGAATAATTGCGAAAAACGATTTTAAGCCACATGGTTTGTTCTCAGCCAACTGGATGGTGTTCAGTACTCCAAGAATTTGAGGCATTGCTGTGTCTGTGGTTGGCAGATTTTCCTAATGATTTATACTGTCATTTTGACTCTCATAAAATCTGGTGGAGTTTGTGGCATTATTGTCCTAGGAGCTTGGAAATCATCTCTTTGAAAAATAAAAATCTCTCATTTCGCCATTCTAATTGAAAATACAGCATGGTTCAAATCTGCAACCATGTGGTGTATCCTGATGCAAAGGACGCATGCATGCAAGCCACGAAGCTAAAGATTTACTAGTAGGAAATCACACTTGGAAGCTGAGACATGTTTTTGATGTACTCGAATTTGTATTTTGTGTTGTGTTCTCTAGCAAGGTATTTCAGCTTTATCTATGTTAGCTAGCTAAAGAAAGAAAAAAAAGAGGCATATGAAGCCAGGGAGATAGTAAAGTAGGTTAGGCACTTGTCTTGCACACAGCCGACCCTGATTCCATCCCTGGTACCACATATGGTCCCCCAAGTCCCACTAGGAGTCAGTCCTAGACATCATTGGGTGTGGTCCGGAAACAAAACACACACACAAATGAGGAATATGGACTAAAAACTTCTATAAATTCATTCTTGCTCATTGGTTCAGCATCACAGATGGGAATCCATATTGAGAGAACATGCCTCCACAGGACCAATGTCTTTATATTTACCTTAGACCTACTGTGTGAGTAGAATTCCATGTTGGATTACTACTCCACATTCAATCTGTGCCTTGTCCTGGAAGCACCTAAGATCTTCAGGTTAGGTGATTCACTTTGAAGACTCACATTCATCGTCCTCATAGCTATTGATTTCACTGGAAGGAGATAGCAGAAAATTAGCCCAAAGAAAAGCCACATGGGGTCTAGTTCTGAGGGAAACCGGCTTAGAATCCAAGAGCACTCTCAGTGGAGTCACAAAGAGAGCACTTAATTGCCCAGCATGAATTATGACAAGGTGTATAGTCTACTGCCTACCAGGGGGATCCTTAGAAATTCAGAGCTCATTGTTTCTCTTGTACAGTGGTCACATACATGTTCTTTGCTTCACTAGGTACTGAAACGCTCAGTAGGAAAACTGTTGAGCTTGGCAGTCCTGTTTGCCTAAAAAGTTCAGGCACAGCAAGACGTTCTTGTGAGTGAATAATGGTGCCCTCTCAAAATCTCAGTTCCCACATATCAACCCAGGAGATCTGGAAGTCCAAATAGATGAGTGGCTGTGCTAACAGAGTAGCACCTCCTGTTTTAAACTTTTTGTTCACTGAATCGATAAATTGCCACCAAAGAAAAACGTCCGTAAGTGGCAATTCCAAGAAAAATCAAACTCACATCTCTACTGTATTGCATTTTTGTAACCATGGTGCTTTCTTTATATGGAGTAAGAAGATCATTTGATGGGCAGGATTTTGGTCATTTTAATCCATCGGCAATTATTAGTTGATTCTTATCAGTTCACTGAGGGTTCCATCACAGAATCCCAATGCATGCTTTCTGACTAATTCATGGTGATTGTGATGATTTCATGCAATTTTTATTGTCTCACTTGGTGGTTATGGTGGAAATGGTTATAATAGGAATATTTAGTCAACCTATTAATAACTAGCCAACATTCTTCTAAAAGAAGTTAACAATTAATGAACATTTTGGAAAAAATCACTTTAAGGTACTATTTATTTGTGCCTGGTACACATTATAACTTATTAATAATTTCCTTGAGTATGACATAACATTTCATATTAGTAATTTATCTTCTTAGCCTTCCTTTTAAAGAGTGAAAATATGTAAGTAGCTAGTTCCATTGGGTCCAAGTCTAACATGGTAAAGGGTCAGTTAGCAGAAATGAAATAGTTTTTATTGATGTTTTAGTCAAAGTTTTTCTTTAATTAGTAACTCATTTTCTAACAGATAGCTATGGCCCTTGATCTCATTTAATTTGTGGTTCTTTTCTTGAACCTCTTGATAAAGGCTCTTTTATCACAATTTCTCTAAATTTCTCATTTCCCATTTACTTTTTTAAATTTAGTATGGGATTAAATTGTTCTAGGCGCCAAGGCACATTTGAGGCAGATTTTAATCCACTTTTTTTTAAATGCATAAGGGTCTAAGATTAAGTAGTAATAAATGTTTGTTCATACAAAGGGAAGAAGGTAGAAGTTTGACTATTTCTAAAGCATTATGATGCCATTACATATCTTATATATTGAGAATTCAAATTCTAAAATTATCCAGGAGGCATCTGCAATGCTGTTTTTTTTTCTTCATAATTTTGTTTGGCAGTGAACTTGGCCAGGAAATTAATGGGCTAAAAGAAATAAGTCTTAGCAATCCAGCGATGAGAAGAATCAGAAAGGAGAAAATGCCTACATTGCCTGAAGGGAAGAAAGTAATAACCATCTTCAAATAGAATGCACATGCCCACCAGTCTGATTTTTTTCCATTTCTCAACTGTAAGAAAATCCTTGAAAGTCTCAGCCTTAGGATGAGATTCTAGACTAGTGACGGATAATCCAATATGTAAATGGTATAAGCTGAAAGAACTGAAATATATCAAATGATCTAATTACGGTGTAACAAGTGAAACTATACATTCCCCAAATAGGATTGACTTCCTTAATTGTATAGGTCAGAATCACAATTGGGTTCATAATACAGTAGTTCTATTCTTGAGACTGATGATGTAGATATTCTTGAGATTTGACTTTAAAAAATAATGTATTCACTCATTATTCTTTCCCTGATGAAATAGAACTGTATGTTATCTGCATATTATATATAAAATTTACAGAGCAGTCTTAAAAACGACCTAGAAGAAATGTAGCATTTTTGGTTTTCTTTTCTTTGAGTTTCCTGGTGTTTTGAATTTTGACCCTTGTAAGAAGTCTACTGGAGTGGAAGTTTTGATCCAGACACACTAAATTAGTATGTCTGAAGCAAAGAAAAGAAAATTATGCCCAAGCAGTTTAGGATTGTGTTCGTCTAATGATCTCTTTGGATGGATTCCTGAAACTTATTTAAATTAGTGTCTTACAAACATGGTGTTTGGGTTTGTTACTTAGTGTTGAAGAAAGCTTTCTTATCTTTAAGTAAACCACAAAAACTTCAGTGGGACGCGTGACAGCAATAAGTTAGGCATAGCAGGACACAGATGGGAAGTGTGTAGAACATGTTCTTCTTGTTCTGCTAACATGCTTCCTATGCCCATTTCTCATGCTTCTCACGTACTTGTCTTCAATGTCACAAGTCTTTTTGCTTCATATTCCTGCACTGTGTAGACACAAAAATACCGGACACGTGTTCTGCAATGAGGACACAGAGTTAGATGGTCTTGGAGATGAAAATAATGAGAAACAGCTCACAAATGATGCAAATTGTGGTGGGCCTGACATAACACTTAGTTCAAGTCCAGTCTTATGTTCAATTCCCACCTTGTATATTTTCACATCTATAGTCACCAGGCTAGAGTGATAGCACAGTGGTAGGGCATTCGCCTTACAAGTGGCCAACATGGCCGACCCGAGTTCGATTCCTCTGCCCCTCTCGGAGAGCCCCACAAGCTACCGAGAGTATTCGATATGCCAGACACAGTAACAACAAAGTCTCCAATGGAGACGTTACTGGGCCCGCTCGAGCAAATCGACGATCAACGGGAGGGCCTTTACCTTTTACCTTTACCTTTATAGTCACCAGAAATATTTTGTGCTTTGATATCCCTTTGTTTCCATGATAATCTAGTCTGTTTCAAAATACTTCCTTGTGTTTTATGAGAAACTTATGTCCCTATCACTGTCCACACTCTCCCCTGGTCAAAACTCCTGATTTAGGGACTGGAGAGATAGGACAGTGGGGATGGCCCTTACCTTGACATGTGGCTAATCGGATCCCCCCGCACCCCTCCTCCCTGACCCCACATGATCCCACAGCACAGGTTGCCCAGAGTGATCCCTAAGGCAGAGCCAATATTAAGCCTTGAACCCTGCTAGGTGTGGCTCAAAAACAAAAATAAAGAACAAATTGCTGCTTGAGGGGCATTATGACTCTTGTTTTTATCATCTTCCTATGAAATTTTTTCTGAAACGTTCTGCAAATTTAGAACAATACTAGAGTGCAGAACCTAATGGACAGCCCTTTCCCCATCAGCAGGTTTAGAAATGTCAACTCAAGGCCAGTGTTCTTTTGTTTATTGCTTTCCTACATTCATAATCTTAAAGCATGGTACCCTGTATTTCATTTCTTTCGGAAGGACCAGTTTTTATCCATAATATTTTCACCTGTCACTGTCCTACCATTGTTCATCAATTTTGCTCCAGCGGGCCTAGGAACATGTGAGATTTGTTAGTGTGCTTGGCATGTTGAATACGTCACGGGTGGCTTGCCAGGCTTTGCTGTGCGGGATACTCTCGGTAACTTACCGGGCTCTCAGAGAGAAGCAGAGGAATCGAACTCGGGTCGGCCATGTTGGCTGCATGCAAGGCAAACGCCCTACCTGCTGTGCTATTGCTCCAGCCCATAGTATCACCTAACATATTGTGTTATATATAATTAATATATAATATAGTACTGTAGCACTGTCCTCCCATTGTTCATTAATTTGCTCGAGCGGGCACCAGTAATGTCTCCATTGTGAGACTTGTTGTTACTGTTTTTGGCATATCGAATACACCACAGGGAGCTTCCCAGGCTGCCGTGTGGGCGGGATACTCTAGGTAGCTTGCCGGGGTTTCTGAGAGAGAATGCTGACTGAATTCTCTTGGTGTAATATAACACATTTGACTCAATATTACTGGGGCATTAGTAGCTAATAACAGTTAACAGAGGAATTGAACCCGGGTCGGAGGCGTGCAAGGCAAACACCCTACCTGCTGTAATATTATAGTATGTATGTTATATACAATATACAATAATATAATAATAATGTAATGTAATATATGTTGTGATTATAATATATAACAAATTTTCAAACATTTCTTATTGACTCATAATTTTATTTTTGTAAATTGAGTCAAGATCCAAATAAGATTTGGTTATTATGACTGATTGGCATGTCTGTAATGTTCTTTCATTTTTTGTTTTTTGGGCCACACCCAGGAGTGCTCAGGGCTTACTCCTGGCCCTGTGCTTTGGGATTACTCTGGTGATGGTCAGGGGACCGAATGTGATAAAAGGAATCAAATAAAGTTCAGCCTTGTGCAAGGCAATGCCTTAACCCCTGTATTATTGCTCCGGCTGTATCTACCTTGATCTATTTCACTCTTAGAAGTCACCTTTATTTATTTTCTTTGAAAGTTTTTGATTTAGTATCTGGGTTATTTATAGCTTCTAATGCTGTATTGAAGCTGACTGCATTGTCTTGGTGTCATATGGCATATTTGACTCCTAATATTACTGGGACATTAGTGGCTAGTAACTGTTAAAGGCCGGATCAGGTTCAAGATCATCATTTTTATTTCGAGGCATGAGAGATAACACACCACTGTCTTAAGTGTGCCTCCATCATGTCTTTCTGTCTTTGGGATATTGTTCATTATTACTGTGTAAAGCATTCAATTGTTCCATAGATATCGCAGAGTGATCTTTTCTGTCCTTGACTTTTTCTTTTATTGCCTGGGATACAGTAACAAGGAGAAACTTCTCATCAATGATTTCATATGGTGCAAAACAATTCATATAGGAAAGTGACGCGAATGCTTAATTCTATCACTTTTGTTTACTGGGGATTCCTTCCCTAGCTGCCACCAAAGCCACAATGAAATGTATTGTCTAGTTTCATTACAAATTAATGAAATGGAATGAATTTAAATACATGTGATGCTTTAGTTCAGAGAAGTGAAAAATCTTACTCTTGCTTAATATTTTTTTCCCGTTGTTACTCTATGAAAATTTACTTGCTTGTTTTTATGGCCTCTCCCCATGGTTTTGCAGCCTGACAGCCTAGTCCATCTTGATCTTGTCTATTTCCTGTTCCAAACATGAAGCCAGCCACTTCTCCAAAGCTCTCCATTCACTTTGATAGAATCCCACAGTGTAAATACTGATTCTCATTACTATTGGGTTCGACTTTATGCCTTTCATTTCATTTTTGAGAACAGTAACAGAATTGAACATTTTTGTGTGTCAAATATACTATGAGTTTATGTAGAATTTTTTATCCTACTCAGTTTTATTTACACTGTAGCACTGTCCTCCCATTGTTACTGGGCTCGAGTGGGCCCAGTAATGTCTCCATTGTGAGACTTGTTGTTACTGCGTTTGGCATATGGAATACGTCATGGGTAGCTTGCCAGGCTTTGCCTTGCAGGCTAGATACTCTCAGTAGCTTGCCAGGCTCTTCGAGAGGGGTGGAGGAATCAAACCCAGGTCAGCGGGGCAGGCTGCGTGCAAGGCAAAGGGCCTATTACTGTGCTATCTTTTTCATATGCTGAAATCCCACTAGGTTTTTTTCACTAATAGAATTCCCTGTTGGTTAACTCAAAAAGGTATGTGATACCATTTCAGAATAACAGCACTGTTGTTGAGTATGAAGAAAACTTTGGATTTAAATTGTAGTTAATTATACTAAAGATATATCCTTCACATGCTGCATGGTCAAATAAAATGTGTTTATAATTTTTCTTGCTACTATATATATATATTTTTTTGCTTTTTGGGTCACACCCAGCTATGCACAAGGGTTACTCCTGGCTCTCACTCAGGAATTACCCCTGGCAGTGCCCAGAGGACCATATGGGATGCTGGGAATCGAACTCGGGTTGGCCGCATGCAAGGCAAACGTCCTACCCGCTGTGCTATTGCTCCAGCCCTGATACAAAATTTTTAAAAGACTGTATACTGCCCCCAGTATCTTTTCAGAATTAATTATCTTCAGTTACTCAAAAATAAGAACCTTATACCATATATTACATAATTTTAAGTTTATAAGTATAGGCTGTTTTGCTTGTCTTGGGTCTATACCTGGTGGGCTTGGGAAACCATATGTGGTGACAAGAATTGAACCTGGGTCGGCTGCATGCAAGTCAAGTGCCTTACTCTTGTATGGTCTCTTTGCCCAGTTAACATTGTTTTTAAAACCAGCATGCTGCCTTGCACATGGTTGACCCTTGTTCTTTTCCCAGTATATGGACCCTCAAGTACCACCAAAAGTGATCCCTGTATACAGAGCTAAGAGAAAGCCTTGATCACCACCAGGTATAGTCTCATAACAAAATCAGCATACAATATTGTCCATTCTGCAGTTGTCATTGAAAATATAAAAGATATTACAAAGGCATACATTGCTTTAGTTTTTATAGGCAATAGATGAAGCAAAACTACCTGTTCCAAAGACCTAATGTCTGGAAATTAATATCTTGAGGGGATGAAATGAACAGTATTATGTAATTACTTTTCCTAATGTACTGATTTTAGAAAAGAATAGTTGTTCAGCATTGCTTTCTTTTTGAGTATTGGTTTGAAAGATATGGTAAAACATGATTAAAAATAAATGCTTCTAATTACATAAGTTTATCCAAGAAAATGAAAGATTGAGAGCTCTGTAATCATCACGCCTAACTCATTTTAGACAAGTAAAAAGGAATGTACAGCACAGAAATCATTTAAAGTACTTGTACCCACTAATGTGCATTGAAGTAGACCCTCCCAGGACTTAAGAACTAAGCGTTATCACACACTGCTCAATAAAAACATTAATTCGATGTGTAACAGAAGGGAAAATGAAGGAAAGCAACAAAAATGGAATTCCCTCAGCAAAAAATAAATTGGTAATGATTTTATTCACTCATCAACATTGCATTCCTCCCAAGGTTTAGGCAATTCAACATGCTCATACAAATATGAAAAGGTTATTATGTACTTCGTTCACTCCCCCTGTCATAGGCAAGTAGGGAAATAACAAACTTTCTGTAATAACTAAAAGTAGAGAACAGGCTTGCAAAAAAGTACTATGAGACACTTGCTAGAAGATTGTATTTTGATATTGACTTTGAATCTATGGTTTGAGCCTATGGACCTCGGATACTGAAATTAAGTGAAACAGTTACATAACCATATTCCTTTAATATGGTTATGACCATATATGGTATGGTAGATGAAAGATGTGGTAGATGAAAGATTCTCACACTAATTGCAAAATTGTTAACCATGGCACACTCCTCCTTCAAGGACTGTTCATAGTTGTCTCCAAAGCCAAAGAGTTTATGATGACAGACTGGCTGGAACCAAACAGAATGGTTTCTTTGCTATATTTCTCAGAGCCCTTACTCTGCAGGGCTTAGAAACTCTATGAGAGGAGGGTGCAGCTAAATATTTGTGTCCTGATATATTTGTCATCTCATGAAATAAAACGATAATGAAAACGTTTCATGGAAATGTCATTTCATGGAAATATCGTTTCATAAAATGTTGTTTCAAGGGACTGGAGATTTGGGGCACTCAGTTTATTTGAGACCCTGGATTTGATTCCAGTCAGATAGCAGGATGGGGGATGGGAGGGAGGAGATCAGAAAAATCAGTACAACATTTACACAATGGAGTACTATGTAGCTGTTAGAAAAGACGAAGTCATGAAATTTACATACAAGTGGTACTACATGGAAAGTATCATGTTAAGTGAAATGACTCAGAAAGAAAGGGATAGACATAGAAAGATTGCATTCATCTGGGGAACATAAAGTAACAAAATAGGAGATTAACACCCAAGAATGGCAGAGATTAGTACCAGGAATTTTACTCCATGGCTTGGAGGCCTACCACACATGCTAGGGGAAAAGGGAACTCAGATAGAGAAGGGAGCACCAAATAAAGGTATTGGGAGGATCCTCCCAGTATGGGACAAGCATACTGAAAGTAGACTATAGACCAAACATGACTGTCACCCATTGCTTCTTTTGCAAACCACAACACCCAATAAGAGAGAGAGAACAAAAGGGAATGCCCTGCCACAGAGGCAGGGTGGGATGGGGGGGATTGAGGTGGGGGGGATACTGGGACTCGTGGTGGTGGAAAATGGGCACTGATGGAGGGATGGGTACTTGATCATTGTATAACTGAAACCCAAGCACAAAAATTTGTAAGTCTACAACTGTACCTCATGATGTCTCATTAATAAAAATTTTTTTAAAAAAGATGAAAAAGAACAAATAAAAAAGAAAGAAAAATCAGTACGAGGTTGGTAAAGGAAAAATTGGGAGGAGGAAAAAAAATTCTCTCCCATGTCTCCTCTCTTTTGTGCTGTGGTGGCTGTGTCGTGTACACTGGTAAAGGGGTCCCTGTGGATTCCACCCCTGGTGGTGGTGCTGACCATGTATCCCTGTTTGCAGGTGTTTGCTTGCATGTGTGGTGCTCACACAATTGCCACACTCCTGATCATGATCCATATGGATCTTTTACTTGCACCGCCTGCCGGAAGAGGCACACTTGAGAGGCAGTGCCTCTACATACCCAGCTCTGCCTGCAAATCACTTGCTGTGCTGTGGTGTGGGGGGATTTCAGATTCACTGCATGTGGCTCATATGGGGATTTGAACTTGCAGCCCCAAAGAAAGACAGTTTTGCTGCTGAACCATTCACAGATCCCAGAAGGGCTGGAAGTTACCCACTCATGTTACTCTGATTTACTCTGATCTACACCTCAGTGGATCCAGGGAATCATTTAGAAACCCAGTTCTTTGGGCTATACACAGCAGTGCTCAAGGCTTACTCCTGGCTCTACACCTTGAAAGGCAATATGGAACTCAGGTTGGCCATGTGCAAGGCAAGAACCCTACCTGCTGTACTATGGCTCAGACCTTTATACTTTCCTTTGGGTACCTCTGATCTCTCCCATCATTGGTTTGGTTTTCCCAGAAAAAGTCTGTCTTCTGCAAGATGTACAATCCTGACCCAACTGAATGCAAATTATTTGCTTTGGTATTCTGAGAAGAAATTGGGGGTAAACACTTGCACCCTCTCTTCTCATTTCCTTTCCTAATCTGTAATTTTCTGACCTCTGAGCCTCACCTGCCTGATGATCATATCGCTTTGGGATCAGGAAATTTAATGGGTGAGTAAGAGGCAGAGGAGTCCATAGTGAAATGGGCTTGGGAAAGAAGTGAGACTGGGCAAGTCTTTGGCACCATAACTGCATCCCTGTTTCTTGTGTGTGGCGGGCCGAGTGCAGGGAAGAGTTGATGAAAAGCCTTCACCAGGCAGCTTTCGAGAAGTGCAAGCTGGGTGCCATCCCAGAGTGGCAGCACATGGTGTTTTGGACTGGAAGGACAGTGGCCTGTAGAGCAGTACCACTGCTCCTTGGCTTCTTGTGTTGTCTGAGGCCAGCTATCTCCCTGGATCATCTTTGAAGTCTGTCTTCTTTATGGCACAATCCCTCTGTTCTATGCCCTTTCCCACCTAACCTTTGGATAAATCTTTAAACATTGTGACTGATGATTTTTCCTTGTACTTTCCCCCTTAAATTTTGAAAGTACACTTCAGGTATGATAAAACTACACCCAGCATTTCAGGCTATATTCCCACGAACAGAATGCATCTCTTATGCAATACCCTATTCTCTCATCTAAGACAGAGATTTTACTTTTATTCATGGTGCTCTCTTTCTATTGGAATTTCTGTAAAGGTCATAGTATGTTTGCAGCTGTCTTCCTTTTGGTTGTGAACCCAGAATCATTCGTTGCCATTATTTGGTCCATCTCTTGATCTCCTCCCATCTAGAGCGGGCGTTTACTGAGGGTGCAGAGTGACCTTTCAATTATTAGCCCTTTAGCTGAGTTCAGGTTAGAAGTTTGTGCATTAAAATAGACTTTGGATTTGTTTAATGACAGTCTTCAGATTAGTAGGAAGATTTAAAAATTTGGGGTTCAAACACGACTCAATTTTCTTGCTTACTTTGACAGTAATTATAATGTTGGATATCTTCCCATGTTAAATTTATGCATTTGGTGAGTTGACCAATGCACTAGGGATTTTTATTTTGACAGAAGGGTGATTATTTTGAGACTTATGAATGTCTTATTTCCTATCAATCTCACTCTAAGATTTTAGCAACTCTTGAAGACTCCTGCCTATGTTAATCATTAGGTCATAGGTCACATCTACCCATCTTTATGCAGTCTTACTATTTTACAAATCCCATTTTGTTTTTCCTCCTCCCATTTTGAGTGCATTTGTTTTGCTGTTTGAGGGCACAGAGTCTGTACTCTATCAGCTTCTCTACTTGTTCCTCCCATTGCTTTCATCCTTAGACTTAAGGATTACATACATGTCACACTCACCATCAGCTCAGTCATGACTTGTAGCCTGGTGGGATGAAGTTGGTCATCATCTGGACATTCAGAAGGGCTTATAAATTCAGCATCCTCAGTTCATAGTCTGCTAAAGTATTTTCTTTAGCCTTGATACCTGAAGGAGAGCTTGTTGATTTTTCCTCCCTGGCAAGTAGATCTTTTATTATTTGGTGGAAGTGGGGAGGGGCGGGGAGGGAGGAGCAGGGAGTGATATCCTAGAAAACTAGGAAAATTTATTCTTTAAAATGCCAGAGCCAGAGCTATAGGACAGCAGGTAGGGCACTTGTGTTGCACATGGCCTGTATTGGTTCCATCCCTAGCATCCCACATAGTCCCCTGAGCCCTGCCAGGAGTGATTTTTAGGTGCAGATCCCTGAGCTCCTCGGGTATGACCACCCCCCCCCCAAAAAAAAAGGATACTTAAAACTTAGACAATTATAAATATAATGGATTTTCTTTGTTCATTTTATTTATCAATGACTTGCTCTTGACTGTTTACCTCTATTATATTTTTCCCTTTTTTTTCTTTATAGTTATACCTCTTTTCCATATTCTTGTTTCTAGTTTCAGTGGAATCAATTCTGTTTTGTATACCTTATAATTTAGTTTCTATTTCTAATATAATTTAATCTTCAGTTTATTTCTAGAGTTTACTAGTAAACAGTTTACTAGCAAACTCTAGTTGTGTATGTCTCAGCCCTTGAATGTTTTGATTCATGCCATATGATATTTATGGATTCTAAGGTGTGTTTCATTTAGTTCCAGGTGTTGTAGTACACTTTTCTTCTCATTTTTCATTTTTTCCCCCCTGGCCATACCCGGCAGTGCTCAGGGTTTACTCCTGACTCTGTACTCAGGAATTACTCCGAGTGATGCCCAGAGGACCATATGGGATTCCAGGGATCAAACCTGAGTCAGCCAAATTTCTGTCATCTGGATTATTTTTAGTTTTCTATTGGTCTCTGTTTTTCCTGTTTATAAATTTGTGGGTGCCCCCCCACCACACACACTTTACTTAAACAATGGTTTACAGAGTTGTTTATGATGGTATGTTACAGACATTCAGTATTCCAACACCAGTTCCACCACCACAATCACCTTGCTTTTAATCCAAGCATGGACTAGATGTCTACCATTTATTTTCAATGTTTTGTAATGCTGGGGTGTAAAAGGAGTTGGCAGTTTGGATGACTCTAAGTCCTCTAGCGCATGCAGGCATCATTAATTAGCCTTGATGCCAGAGCTCCAGTACAGTGGTCAGGCCTCTGCTCCTCACTGCACGTGGCCAGCTCTGGGTCGGCGCCTGGCACCCTCTATGGTGGTGATTGGTTGGTATCAGTGACTTTAGAGGGAGTAGGGGTGGGAAGTTGATCTCTGATTTTGTGATCTTCCTTTTCTTTTTTCCTCCTTTTCACTTCAGCTTTTCATCTCCCTCATCCAGTCTTCTACAAGTCCCCCATTGCGATGGCTCCTTGTCTGCTGGAGGAGCTCTGTCCTCTCTGCCCTGTTATGTTCTCTTTTTCTCTACCAAGGATGCAAGTTCCTCTTCTGCACTTGCTCTGCATGCTCCCCACCCCACCTGCACCCTCCCAAGGATTTTGCACTTTCATCTTTCTCTGCTTAGTCTCCTGCTTAGCAACGTTCTCCAGAGCTGGTTCTGACGGGCTTGAGTATTATTTTCTCCGTTTGTATAACTTGGGCTGGAGCGATAGTACAGCTGGTAGGGCATTTGCCTTGCGCGCTGCCAACTTGGGTTCGATTCCTCTGCCTCTCTCGGAGAGTCTGGCAAGCTGCCGAAAGTATCCTGCCCGCACGGCAGAGCCCGGTAACCCCCCCCCCCCCGTGGTATATTTGATATGCCAAAAACAGTACCAACAAATCTCACAATGGAGACGTTACTGGTGCCTGCTTAAGCAAATCGATGAACCATGGGAGGACAGTGCTATTAAGTGCTTCTGTATAACTTAAGGTTCACTTTAGTTCTCTTTCAGCTTATACATGGAGGCTCTGTGTCATCAGTGTCTTGACACATTCCCCTCGACATATCTCTGTGTTTTGCTCTTTTGAGAGAAGCACAGAAAAATTGGGAGCCAGATGCCTTTCATTATTCCACTGGAACAGGTTCACAAAGAGCCTACCCTGGATGGGAACATGGGAACATCATAATTTTATGTCCTTGCATTTCTGCTGTAGATTGAATTCCTGCTACAGAATTCTCCAAGAAGCCTAGATATCAGTAATTAAACCCAGAGACGTTGTTGCATTCAATAGCAGACAATTTTTTATCATTTCTCATTCATTTCCTGTTGACTGGTGGTCCTAAGAATTGGCTGATTTTGCTTAGAAAGATAGAAGATACCCAGTTAACTTTGGATTTTAGAAGGATAATAATTTTTTGAGTAAAAGTCTTTCAGGTAAGCTTCTACTAGGGGGTATGCTATGAGGTGCTGCTTTCTTTTGTGTGGCCAAACTTGTTGAAGTTCTCTTTTTCGCCTTCTCTCCTGAGGGATGTGTGAGGGTGAGGAGTGCATGTGGGTGGGGGGAGCCCTGGCCATTCTGATGCTACCAGGCGACATGTTTAGAGAAAGAATATCAGCTGAGCATTGCAGCTGAGAAACTGAAGAATCTAGTTTCCTTTTTAATTTTTATTTTATAATTTTAATTTTTTAATTAAATCGCAGATGAACAGATATAAAGTTGTTCATGATTGGGTTTCGGTCATATAATGTTCCAACATCTGTCCCTTCACCAGTGCCACCCAGCCTGCCTCTGTGGCAGGCACTTGTCCCTCTTCACTCTCTCTCTCTCTCTCTCTCTCTCTCTCTCTCTCTCTCTCTCTCTCTCTCCCCCTCTGTCTCTCCTCTCTCTCTCTCTCTCTCTCCCTCTCTTCCCCCTCCCTCCCTCCTCCCATTTTGGACATTGGGATTTGCAGACAAGTACTGAAAGATTATCATGTATATTCCTTTACCTCCTTTCAATCTCAGTTCCGGTCCAGAGTTATCATTTCCAATTATCATTGTCATAGTGGTACCTTCTCTATCTTAACTGAGACCCCCCACCCTTACCCCTTTCCCTTGTGGCAATCAAGTTTCTTGCTGGTAATTTTATGCTGCTGGTCATAGTTGGAATCACTACTTTCTATTTTTCTGAGTGATAATCAAATGTCCTTTCTAGCTCCCATTAGCTTGTAGTTGACAGTATTCAAAATATGATAAATTCCTCGCTAGATATATAGATCAAATCCATGCATGGGAAATGCTCCATCCCTGTCCCTAAACCCATATTTTTGTCTTTGTCTTCTTTTCTTTTTTGAGGAACCATAATTTACAATCCTGTTAATAACAGAGTTTCAGACAAAGATCGTTCCAACTCTCCCTCTCCACCCATGTCAGCACCCCCAGCAGTGTGCCAAGGTTCCCCACCTACAAGCCTACCTTGCTCTCTTAACAAATTCACTTAAAAAATTCTTATACCTTAGGGCCGGAGCGATAGCACAGCAGGTAGAGCATTTGCCTTGTACGTGGCTGACCTGGGTTCGATCCCTGGCATCTCATATGGTCCCCCAAGCACCGCCAGGAGTAATTCCTGAGTACAAAGCCAGGAGTAACCACTGTATATTTCTGGATGCAGAGCCAGGAATCATCCCTGAGCATTGCTGGGTGTGACCCCCCCCCAAAAAAAATATTCTTATGCCTTAGATCAATTGTGCTTTGATAATGTTGACCCTTATGGGATTGTTTCTTGTGTTTTGGTTTTGTAAGGGGGGTGATTACACCTGCCTGTGCTCAGTGATTACTCCTGACTCTGTGCTTAGGTATCCCTCCTAGCTGGGTTCAGGGGACCCTGTGAGGTGCATGGGATTCAATTCAGTAGTTGAAGGTATAGTGTAGCAGTCTTCCTTGCTATACTATCTCCCCAGTCTCCACTTAACTTTTTTTTTTAAATGTACAGTTTTGTCTATACCACCAAGGTGTCCAAAACACTACCAGTGTTCTTATGGCTTCTCCAGTACTCCTTCTCACCCCCCGCCAGAACACACTCCTCCCCTAACTTGGTGTTCTCCTTCTTATAAACTAGGGGTAAGGGCTGAAACCTTCATCTGAAGGGAAGTCTTTCTGTTTGTTTCTTTTTTGGTTATAGGAATCTGTTGCTTTTTTTCTTCCCTATCTCCTTTGTTCCCTGCCACTGAAAAGAGATGGTTGCAGATGAAACCAGAAAGAGTGGCTTTTTCTTTTCTTTTTTTTTTTCAATGTAGGAGTATTGCTATTTCTAAGAGTAGATTTTTCTGCTCTGTTGGCCAAGCAGCCGTGTGAGAGCCCTTCAACCGCAACTCCACACAGAAAAGTGAAAGTGTGTCACAGACATGGAGAAGTTTTGGGCCATTTTTGTAAAGTTTTTATATTGCCACATCTTTGTTTGCAAATTGGGTACATAGGAAAGATAACAAAGTTTTTGGACAAACAAGTTTGAAAATATTTACGTTGTCCCTGGTTACCGTGGCTTTGGGAAACGTGTTAACCTTACTCCTTTCATGAATGCATGGACTCGAATGTGACATGGGTTATAAGTGTAGTGTTCGAATTCACTCTGATTGTGCCATTATGATTTACTCCAGAAAAGGTTCTATGTTCAGATCCTGTAGGTAAAAAAAAAAAAGTACTACCCTATTTGTACAGTTGTTTTTCTTGGATTATTTTTGTCTAACAAAAGAAATTCCGCAAGATGCTACCAAGGCAAATGGCCTGCTTAGATTCTTGAAAGGATTTGACATTTTTTTATTAATAAGAAAAACATTTGCAATTACACTCGCTAGTGTAGGGTAAAAATGACTTTGTTTTTCTTGCTCATTATATTCAGGGTCCAGAGAGAATCTCACAGGTCGAAGAAGCAATCTTCTCTGTAGTTTCCTTTATTGAGTAGCTAATTAAATGGATTATGAAATTCTTTATCTTTTCAAAGCTCTACTTGCCACAGAAGAAAGAGACATATTATTGGCCTGTCCAAGAAAAATATTTTTTCCTTTGAAAAATTTTGTGTATATTTCATACTAGCTTCTTCAAGTAGACAGTGGAAGCAAAGATGTCAGGTAGATTCAGTTATTTTATACTCAGCGTAGAAGGAACATTAGTAAAGCAGACTTTTTAGTGGCTATCTGAATTGATTTTCCTCATGGTATGTTTTGCTTTGCAGAATGAATAGATTTATTTTTCTTTATGCATCACTGTAATAGCACATATCGTAGTTTTTATTGCTCTAAGGTTTTGTCTCAGGAAATGTTTTTAAATTTCTATTTGAAATGTGTGGAAAATATTTTAAAAATTTTAAACGGTGATAGGTGCGGAACTTGCTCTTCAGAGGCGGAGGCTGTGGCCTGCTAACTCTAGAGATCCCCTTTCCAAAGGAAGTTCCTACCGACAGTTAATAAAGGGCAGTCAGTGGTAGCAAAATTGTAGAGTACCCAGCATATAAACTTAATAACACATTTCCCTTGATGTTTTCCAATTTCTCATTTTTATTTCGTTCATAACGTTACTATACCTCTAATTATATTGTTTGCCTAATCTCTCGTCTATTACCTCTGTACGCCAACTTGAATGTAAAGGTTGTGAAGCTCAGACCATGTGTTTACTCATTGCCTGATGTGAACTCTGCATCTTAAAAATAACCATTTGATTAGTCTAGGCTGGAAAGCTAAAGAAACCAATAAAACACAAGTGAATTACTGAAATGCTCTGACATTTATCATACCGGAAAATGGTTAATGTAACTACTTTCCTTTAGTTAGTATGAGATAAAATAGTTATGTAATAGATAAGAAGTGTGTTTTTCAGAGGGGCTTGCAGAGAACTCAATTGGGTCAAATATGTATTAATTTTTACCCATTAAGCTTATGTGACCTATTTATATTAATAAGAAGCATCTTAAATTTTCATGTCAGTTTTAGTAACCTCCAGGCTTGGCAGACATAAATCTGTCTATTTCTGAAGTAATCTCTGCCTGGAAAGGCCAGAGTAAGAATGCTCCATCTGACTGTCTTGAATCTATAATGAAATGAACCGAAACAATCATCGTCCTTAATGTCTATATTTTGGAGTAGTTGGTTTATATTGTTTAGAAAAAAAAGGGAAAAAGTAGACAACATAAAGAGCATTTATTGATACTTTTCCCCCCAAATTGCTAACCATTTTTATTCCTAATGTAGAGCAGATTTATTCTTTGGTTATATACTGTAGCACTGTCTTCCCGTTGTTCATCGATTTGCTCAAGAGGGCACCAGTAACATCTCACAACAAATTGTGAGACTTGTTGTTGCTGTTTTTGGCATATCGAATACATCACGGGGAGCTTGCCAAGCTTTGCCATGCAGGCAAGATACTTTCGGTAGCTTGCAGGGCTCTCTGAGAGGGGTGAAGGAATAGAACCCGGGTTGGCTACATACAGGCAAACGCCCTACCTGCTGTGCTATCGCTCCAGCCCCTTTAGTTATATAAAAACTTAAAAGTATAGGTTATACTTAAACAATTTATGTTACTCATAAAGAGAAGAGATTTGTGACTGTCGAAGTCTAGTGTGTTGACAAGAAAGCAAAAGTGAATTCAGATTTTGTCTGTAACTCATTATGACAGTGTGTGGGCTTTGGTTGGTCTATCTCTGATTCTTTGCTTAAATTTTTTTGGGCCACACCCGACAGTGCTCTGAGCTTACTCTTGGCTCTGCTCTGGGGAGCCATCTGTGGTGTAACGAGTTGGCCACGTGCAAAGCAAGTGTCTTAGTCCCTGTGCTATTTCTCCAACCTTAATTGCTTAATTTTAAATATGAGAATTTTAAGAGATTGATCATTATTTTGTCCTTTTCAGAGTTTCTGCACCACAATTATACGTTTCTTGTTGACCCAAGTGTATTTGGGAAGTGGCAAAGCTCTAGTACACTCATAATTTTCAGAAAGTTAAGTCAGTTATTTTATATATCCAGAGAGAAGCCAAGTTTAACATTTGAAAATGTTATTTGAAATGTTACATCCCATTAAGTTTTATAGATCATTCCAGCCTACCCACCCACATCTTGTTTTGTCCTTTAAGGGTATCTACTTTATATAATGGTTTATTTATTTATTTTTGACAAAAATTAAAGGAAAACCATAAATATTTAAGACCAAATTCATCCCATTAATTTTTATACATCGTTCCACCTATCAACATCCTTTTATTTTGTCCTTTAAGGATATCTACCATAATAGGAATTTTTTTTTGACTTACAAATTTTGTGCTTTGGTTTCTATTGTACAATGATCAAATACCCATCCCTCCACCTTTTTTTGACAAGAATAAAATATAGGAAACACCATTAATACCTAAGGCCAAAGTTTTGCTTCTCTTTAACATACAAATTGTTCTTCTGTATTGTTGTTCTTTTGTATTGTTAAGAAAGTTCACTAGTATTTTGTTCACTAGTATTTCATTCTGGAAGTAGAACTATATAAGAGTTATGGGCATCACTTAAATATGAATTGCACCATTGTCACTTGGATTTGATCCTCTCTTCCTCCTTCACTTCTCTGTTTCTTCTCTTACACATACTTGTTCTTGATTAAATATCATTTTTAGTGTAATATCTATTGATGTAGTGTATTGTATTGATGTAGTAAAAATGGCATTTAATGCTCAGAATTTCTGTCAGCCCCCGAAAAAGTGTCACATTCATTAATAAAGGTGAGAAAACTGGAAAGAAGTTTTTATAGGACTTTTGTCATAGGTCTTAAAAGTAGCTTGCCGGTGCTTTTCATTTGTATACTTCTCTGTTAATTTTTTGTCCATCAATTTGTCATGCCTTCATCTATCTATCTATCTACCCATTAAGAAAATGATTATGCCGTCAAAGTCTGATTAAGGGCTTGCAAGGGCCTGATGTATGCTTATCTCCTTTCTTTATTCATTTTCAAATACACTGCATAATCATAATTCTTGCTATGATTTTATCTTATTTTGTACTTCTGTAGCACCAGGGGTGAAACTCAGTGCCTCTCACATTCAGAGAATGCTCTCAACATCCCTGGATCCTTTATTATATTTTTAACTGGAAAGAAAAAGGGGATTCTTTTGTCACTAGTAAAACAGTTGCCCATTTCGTGATGTTTCCTAGAAACATTGCCATTTATGAAATAATATACATGCATAAACAAGATATTGTAAGGTTCAACTCAGTGCTTTTTAACTGACGTCAAAGGCTTCCTTTTTTTTTAATTAGTGAGACACCATGAGGTACAGTTGTAGACTTTCAAACTTTCGTGTTTGGGTTTCAGTTATACAATGATTGAATACCCATCCCTCCACCAGAGCCCATTCTCCACCACCAACGAACCTAGTAGCCCTCCCATCCCTCCATCCCCCATCCCCCACCCTACCTCAATGGCAGTGCATTTTTCTTTTGCTCTAAAGTCTTCCTTTCTGACCTTAAATGTGTTCAGTATTAGAAAAATGAATTTTCAATAGTTTTTTCTTAAAATTTGTTTTGTGACTTTAAAAGAAGATGCAATTGAATTTTGGAACAGATTGGTTATGTGTATGAGGTGACTGTGATAACCATTGTACACGGAAATTGTCAGAAACCAGTTGGTTATGTTTGTAAAAATTGTAATATATACTGCTTACTTTTTATCTTTAGGTTTTTGTATATATTTCAATTATTTCATTCTCCATAAATCACAAAACTATTTGATAACAATCTCAGACATTCAGTGTTCCAACTTGAAACCCATGCCAGCGTCTCTCTGCAAATGAGCTCAGTTCCTTCCTCCTCCCCATTTTGCCTTCTTTGATAAAAAGTAAAGTACTTTAAAAATTTTACTTCTAATAGCTTGGATCGTGTTCTTAGATTAGCACTGAATCTTGTGGTTTTCTTTTTTGGGGGGGTGGGGTGGGGGTGGGATTTGTGCCCCAAACTACATTACAGTGCTTAGAAACTGGCACTGTGCTCAGGAGTCACTCCTGGCAGCACTCTGGGGACTTGTGTGGTGCCGGGGTTCAAAATGGGATCAGCAACAGAGAGCACAAGCACCGTAACATCTGGACTATCTCTCTGGCCCAATTGATTCTGTTTTATTTACTTGGTGTGTGTGTGTGTGGGGGGGGGGTGCAGCTGACTATGCTTAGGATGTTTTTCCTGGCTCTGCCCTCACTGATCATCCTGCTGGGTTCAGGGGGTCCTATGGGGTATTGGGAATAAAACTTGGGTCTGCGGCATGCAATGCGTGCACCTTATCCACTGTCCTATTGATCTGGCCCAGACCCTATGAATTTTTTCGAAAAAGGGAAATGTCCTCTAATCTCTTGATTTACTGCTGTGTAATCAAGGTGAAAAAGAGATGGGAATCTTTTAGCCAGATTTTTCCTGAGAGACTAAGGGGGTACAGAGCAGTTCTGTGAATGAGTCTTTTATTTGTAAATAGCATAAAGCAAATTTTGCATTTTGATCAAATTTTAATTTGATTTGATTTGCAATTTGCATTTGCTCTTTGCTACTGTTCACACAATATTAGCTATTTGTTTTTAAATTTATTTTAATTTAATTTTTTGTGATTTGGGGCCATACTTGTCCATGCTCAAGGCTTACTCCTGTCTCTGCACTGAGGAGTCACTCCTGGCGGGGGACCAGGGGGCCAAGTGGGAAGCTGGGGATCAAGCCTGGGTCTGCTGTGTCCAAGGCAAGTGCCATGACCACCGTATTACAACTCCGACCCCTCTTCACACAATTTTAAAATAATGGAGCTCAGTTGGTCGTTCTTAAAATTTATAAGCTTCAACGCAGACACTTTTTCTTGGTATTACCGGCAGTTCAAAAAAAATATTTCATTGAGATATCATGGGTAAGCAAATCCATCTTACTAATTGCACAGTTAGTAAAGAATATCAACTTCCTGATTGATGGTCAGCCAGGTGGAATTCACTTGATAAAACTGAGTTTATCCTCAGCTCATGGAAGAACTTACTGAATGACATAGAAGGGAAGACAAAATCTGTATTGAATCATTGAATAAAAACCAAAAGAGGCCAGAAGTGCCTACTTCCATTCTTACAGGAAATTGTTCCATAGGAAACCCGTCTTGGTGCTCCTGAGCATCTAGGAGAAATCTGCCAGATCTGCAAACAAATACGAGCTCACTTGTTAGTGTTGTATCTTTTCTTTTACTAGGAGTGGCTGACCCAAGTTCGATTCCTCCGCCCCTCTCGGAGAGCCCGGCAAACTACCGAGAGTATCTCGCCCGCACGGCAGAGCCTGGCAAGCTCCCCGTGACGTATTCGATATGCCAAACACAGTAACAACAAGTCTCATGATGGAGACATTACTGGGCCCGCTCGAGCAAATCAATGAACAACGGGAGGACCGTGATATATGAGGGACTCAGCACTGCAAGAAATGTTTTTCTTTTTTTCTGACATAATTCCTTCTAAAAACTTTAGTCCCTGCACTTTTTGTGTTATTTTGTTAATCTTTCCCTTGGTAAAGTTAAGTAGATACCCTGTTGTGAGGCAGGGTAGAGAAATGAAGGATGTCATGATTTTACTTGAGTATTTTCAGTTATCTGAAATTAATCAATGTCTCAACCGTGTAAAACTTTTTTTTCTGTTTCAAAATTTATTTCCCTTCTTAGTATTCTCTCTACTAAGTAGCAGTTCACTAATCATTGAATGTTTTCACTCTAAAGTCTATAGATTATGATGATATAGAATACAGGTCTAGTTATCCAACTGTCTTCTAATTCCATTGGGAAGATAGTCTTCCTCCATAACCAGAGATTTCTGGTATCATGAATGCTAAGTGACTGAGCAGAAAAACACTTGACTTCCCATGAAGGGAAGGTGGAATGAATGCACGTGGACCTTAGAATTAGACTTAAAATACCTGTACTATTCAGAATACTCATGAAATTATGCAGCCGGCACTTCTCTTTTATGTAAGCTTTTTCAGGGAACACTAATGTTTTTGTCTCTTTCATTCATTTTCCTTCTTTAGACTGATAATTTCATAGGTTGGTTCACTTTCGCTGTTTCTTAAACTACATATAAGGATCAGTGACTTAAAATAACAGCACTTAGGAACATATAGAAGGTAAGATGTTTGTCTTACACATGTCTTACTTGGGTTAGATTCATAACACCACATGTGGTCCCCTGAGCTGTTCCAAGGGTTATTTCTAAGCACAGAGCTAGGAGTAAGCCCTGAGTACTACTAGGTGTGGCCCCACACAAATAAACAACAAAAGATAGATCTTAAAATTATAATTGTATATATTCACAAATTGGGCTAAGCTCACCTGGGTGATTCTTCTGCTTTCTTTTAAGATTGCTAATATATGTATGAGCTATTCTGGGTTGTAACTGCCATCTGTTCTATAGGGGACCATGGCTTGTTCATATGGCATCCAAGAGGATTGTGAATGAAATTATGGTGCAGGGGGTAGGGGTGGGGCGGAGGGTCTTAGACCTGAGACTCTGTGTATCTCCTGCTACATACTTTTAGCCAATGCCAGTCTCCAGGCAAGTCCACAGTAAAAGACATATAAAATATCTCAGTGTTTGATGGGAGGAATTATAAGTATTATACATATTTGAAGTGTTGGAGAATTGTGGAGAATTGCACCCATGTTTGAATTCTTCGTCAGTCACCTGTCATAATCACGATCACGATCATGACCATCCTGTTATTCATCGATTGCCTCGAGCAGGCCCCAGTAATGTCTCGTTCATCCTAGCCCTGAGGATATTCAAGGCTCTTTCAGAGTTAGGAGAATGAGACCCATCATTGTTACTGGTATTTGGCATATTGGGTACGCCACGGGGAGTTTGCCAGACTCTGCCATGTGGACAGGTTACATTCGGTAGCCTACCAGTTTGTCCAAACGTCTGATGCCAACGCTCATCAGACCTGTCATAATGACCCTGAATATTGCTGGAACCAACAATATAATTGCTAATCCTGGGGCTTTTTTTTTAAATTTTTAACTTTTTTTAATTTTGGACAACAAATAGCACAGACAGTATATGTTTATGGATAGGTTTTGGAGCAACTTGGAAGTCAATTTCCATATTTCCAAAATTAAAATTAGTGTTTTTATTCTCCAGCTAAATTTTCCCTTTTTTTTGATTCTGTAAGTGATCCTTTGCTGTGTAGCCCAAGACATCTATTAATTATTCTTGATTCTTCTGCCCCATTTTTGTCTCACTCCATACTCATTCATTGTCATTAATGTATATTTAGAATGCATACTATCTTTCAAGTACTGTGTTTTCTGCTGTTCCAACTAATCTAGACCACAAGTATTGCTTTATTACTAAAACTGCTTCCCAACTAATTATTAAAATGCTTTCCCTTATTTTCTGTAGGGTCCAGAGAGATTTTTCCGAAGTTCTGTTTATTGAATTGGCTTCTAATTATTAAGCTTTCACTTTGTGTTAGAACAGTTGATTCAGAAAGGAACCAAAGCAACTCCCTTTATGGATTTTGCAGTTGGGTGTGGGAGTTGAAACAAAATACAGTAGCTGTGAATGGAATGAAGCAAAGGAAATCAGCATTAGTACTAGGTAGTAATATGGAAGACTAGTTCATGGTTCAGAGTTCAAGACAAACTGTCTCGGGAGGTTTAAGCATATGAGGAGAAATCCAGGTGGATACTTGAGAAGGAAGAACATTCTAAGCAAGAGAAGAGCAAATGAAGCCACAAGATGAGAGTGGGGCATGAAGAGACAGTGTGGAGGAAGAGAGTGGGGATGAGTAATATATGTTAAGAGGTCTGGGAAATGGCTTCATGAGAGGCTCTGAAGCTTTTGACCATCCAGTGTAATTGGGATGTCACTGAAGTGGTTAGGAAAACTAGAATTAAGGGGGTATTTTAAACAATTCTGCTGTCAGTTACAGTGATCTTTTACTACTGCCTGGAGAATAGATCACAGGGAAAGAAGAGATAATGGCAGACTGAAATGAGTGTGTGGCCGTGGCGAAGGTGGAAAGTTGGCAGATTCGAGAGCGACTGAGGGATTTGTGGATGGACGTTGATTGAAGTTCATCGTGCTGTCCCTTGTGCTAATGTCGAGGAGAGACATCCTCATGTCCTCTTCCTAGAGACACCTGAGCATAAGTGACAGTGGCACTGGATAGCACTGTAGCACTGTCCTCCCATTGTTCATCGATTTGCTTGAGCAGGCACCAGTAATGTCTCCACTTTGAGACTTGTTACTGTGTTTGGCATATCGAATATGTCACGAGGAGCTTGCCAGGCTTTGCCGTGTGGGTGAGATACTCTCGGTAGCTTGCCGGGCTCTCCAAGAGGGATGGAGGAATCAAACCCGGGTCGGCCGCGTGCAAGGCAAATGCCCTACCCACTGTGCTATCGCTCCAGCCCTAAATAGAGGAGGAGAAAATCCAGAGTTTTCCTTAAAATAAAACGTGAGGTACATTTAAACATCCAGCTCATCTCAGTCTGTATCTTAAAACCCTTACATTGTCTTATGTGGGATTGCAAGAGCATTCGCATTTTTGAGAAAACACCACTGTGACTTACAAGAACTCCTGCAGTCTGGGCCCTAAGTCCACCTCTTCAATCTTGTCTCTGCTCTTCTCCCCCACCGGCCCAGTCTCTGTCCTCCAGCTGTATTGCATTTCTTTCACTTCCTTTAACACTCAGGCCTGCTTTGATTACTCTATCCCCTTACCAAAAATAAACATCCTCTTCCTCTCTTACTTGCCCTTTGGCTACTCAACTCGCATTTGGGGGCTCAGTTTAAATATAATTTTCTCTAGGAAGTCTTCTCAACCTTCCCACGCTGCCCCTGACTGACTGACTTCCATGTTCCCATCGCACTCTGCCATCCCCTCTTATATCTTTTGTTACATACTTTTGTGCGCAATTTGTCCCCTTGATGTCAAAGACTTAACATAGGAACACAGTCATGGCCAGTGGGGTGACTAGAATGAAATAAATGCCTGTTAACTCCCCCCTCCCCCTACTTTCTTTCTTTCTTTCTTTCTTTCTTTCTTTCTTTCTTTCTTTCTTTCTTTCTTTCTTTCTCTCTTTCTTTCCCTCCCTCACTCCCTCCCTCCCTCCCTCTCTCCCTCCCTCCCTCCCTCCCTCCCTCCCTCCCTCCCTCCCTCCCTCCTTCCTTCCTTCCTTCCTTCCTTCCTTCCTTCCTTCTTTTCTGGAGCATAAGATGGGCTAGAAAGGCTAAAAGTAGTCGATCAGAGCCCCGCTCTGAACTGCACGGGGTTGTGAAATGGAAGGAAATAAGAAACTGTAAGGACAAGAGACAAGATTTCAGACCTGTATTTATAAGACCTTACCCAAGCTTTGAAATTGAAGTATTTAAGAATGGTGTCTGCAAATGCTGAGAGCTTTGGCGGCTATTGTGGGCTATTCATATAAAGATATGCTTGGTCATTGTGTCTCAGAGATGTCCAGTAAAGACTTGAGACCCTGCTTACTTTTGGGCAATAGCTTCAAGCAATCTAGCTGCATGCAGTTCTCAGAACATTAAGATAAGACATGTAGACATTCATTCAATGAGACAAGACTTGCCTCTTAGTTTATAGTTTTTGCTTTGTTAAATCTTTAGAGAACTGAAAATTTGGAATTCAGAATGTGTTTGGTTTCAAAGTGTCAAAGAGGACCCTAGATTTATATATGAGAGATATTTTGTCCACTGAACAAAACATTAAGTGGATAAAACGTTGCACTATTCTGTGTTGACTGCTCCACCTCACTTCATTGTTTTACAGACGTCATTGTTTTTATTTTTGTTGTCAGGTTTTTGTGCCACAACTGGCTTTGTGCTCAGAGATCTTTCCTGGTGAACTTGGGGGGCCATATAGGTTGCCAGGATTGAATCTGGGTTGGCCGTGTGCAAGGCAAGTGCCCTTCCCACTGTACTATCTCTCTGGTCCTAAAGATTTAACTTTTTTAGACATATGAAACTGATAATTTGTTGAAAATTGACAGCTATGCTGTTGATGGGTTAGGTTTAGAAATAATAGACAAGTGAAAAAAATAAACTAAAGAAAGAAAAAAGATCCTGGAAAAGAAGTAGTTTGAAATATTTATGAAAGGCCAGTGTAGGTAGTGGGTTATGAGTAAACTGGAAATAGAGAACAAGAAGCAATAAGGAAGACAGAACCAGATTCATATCGTTATTCTGTATTATTATATAGTTTCTGTGTTTTAATTGAGTGCCATTTCCACTGTGAAATAAGTTCTCATATTGCATTAGCATTCTTGCAGAACAGCACTAAATTGTATGATGTAGAAACTAAGAACAGATATTATACCGGCCTGAAGTCATTGGAGGCAAATGCAGGCAAATTTTAGAAGGATGTCAAGACTTAGACAAAAAAGTGGTACATAGTGAACTTTCCATTTCATAGTGTCTGATCTGAGGGCAGGGCACTTGCAGCACAGAGTGTAAAAAATTCCACTTGAAAACTTGACAGTGTCTGGGTTTCAGAAATCAGAAGAAATTGGGGAAAAATAGAACAGCCTGAGCAACAGGAGAAATTTAAAAGCAGAAAACAAAATTTCAGACAGCACAATAAAGAGTGAAACCAATAGAATTTTGAAAGATCAGTGAAATTGATAAATCTCTAATGGGTGGAGAGAGGGAGATTTTCACTATCAGAAATGAAACACATGATCTCATTCATTCTAGACCTACCCAGACATTAGAATGATCTCAAGGAACTTTTATGAGAATTCAAAATCTTAACGCAATCATCTATTCCTTGAAAACTGCAAACCACCAAAAATTTCCCAGAATAAAGCAGGTAACTAGAAGAATTCTAAAATGTTTCTAACAGGAAATTGAAATCAGCTTTGTTGTAGATTGACCCAAATTTTGGTGTGTAGTTGTTGTGCTCATGGGGGGAGGTAAATTCAAACTCTTCTTTTTTTTTTTTCTTTTTGGGTAGCATCTGGCAATACACAGGGGTTACTCCTAGCTCTGACTCAGGAATTACTCCTGGCGGTGCTCAGGGGACCATATGGGATTCTGGGAATCGAACCTGGATCGGCCGCATGCAAGGCAAAAGCCCTACCCGCAGTGCTATAGCTCCAGCCCCCAATTCAAACTCTTCTTAAACTCTCTTCTTATTTGACTAACTTGGCCATACTCTGTAAATGTATAATGATAAGTATAAATCATTACCAAACAGAATAATGTCCTAAAAATCATCATCTGCCTTTTCAATCCCCTGTTCTAAATACCTTGCAACCACCTACTTGTTTGTTTGCATATTTTTGTTTGTTTGGTGGGGGGGGGGCACACCCAAATATGCTAAGGACTTACTCCTGCCTCTCCCCTTGCTCCTGGAGGTGCTCAGGGGGCCAAATCAGGTGCTGGGGATTGAACTCAGGTCTGCTACCAGTCAGTACTTCTTGCCATACTATTTAAGAGTCCCATCTTTTAATTTTCTCTATGATGTTGCATATATCAGAATATCGTACAGCTTTAATCATGTAAAATTTAACCTTTCCAGGTTGACTTCTTTACTCAGTAATACACTTCAAAATTTTTATCTGGTCCTCATGACTTGACGCTGTATTTTTTCTTATTACTGAATAATATTCTAGAGGTTGCCTATGCAATCAGTATATTTCCTTACTGAAGGACATTTGCGTTGTACCTGAGTTTTGGTAATTATAATTACTACTGCTGTAAACATCCATGTGAATTTTTGTGTGGATATGTTTTTAACTTCTTTGAGTGAATGCCAACTGGTGAAATTGCTGGATCATTTGATAAGAGTATGTTTAGGTTTGTAAGAAATCTTACAAAGTTGTCTTCTAAAGATGTTTTTCAAAGTTGGCTGTTCCATGTTGCAATATCACCAGTACAATTAAGATTACCTATTATTTCAGATTCATTCCAGCCTTTGGTTACAGCAGTGTTTGGATTTTGACCATTCTATTAGATGAATAGTAGTTTCTCATTGTTGTTTTAAATTGCATCTCCCTGATGATTTTTTTTTGTGTGTGTGCATGTATTTCCCATCTTTAAATCTATTTGATTTTATGTCTATTTAAGATTTTGGCACATTTAAAAATAAGGTTGCTTTCTTTTTTATTAATGTTAAGAGCTCTTCATACATTTTGATAAAATAATTAATATTTTTCAAACATTGGTTTCTGGTTTTTGGACTCTTTCTTGGCATAGCTTCCACATAGCAGAAGTTATTAATTTTAGTGAAGTACATCATGAGTGATACCTTTAATGATAGCTCTACAAAGTCATTACCACATGCATGACCATTAGGTTTTCTTCTGTATTATCTTCTAGAAGTTTTAATTTGCACTTACCATTTTGGTCTTTGATCCATTTAGAGTTAGTATTTGTGAAGCATGTAAAATCTGTGTCTAGACTTATATATTTGCATGTGGATCTAGCTTATTTGGAATCATTTGTTGATAAATACTATCTTAGCTGATTGTGTTACTTTTACTCCTCTATCAGAGGTCAGTTGATGATACTACCTCAATTTTTACTTGATCGTGAGCTATGAGTTGGATTTGAGAAGCTATATTTATTCTGATTTTCCTCTCTATGATCATATTCTATACATTATGGAGTTAATTTTCCTAATTACTGTTTTCTTAAATTTTCTTGGTATTATAAGACATAACCTTGAACATTTATAATTGAGAAATGATCCTAGGTCACAGTTACAGTAGCTGTGAATTATAGAAGATGCAGTTTGAAGAGCAGGAATGCCTGTGTAAATATGAGAATAAAACATAATGATTCATAGGAGGCCATTTGACTAATGTGCCAGAAAATATTTGTACGCTCTCTCTCCTCCTCCCTCCATCTCTGGTTTCTGGACCTTGAGCTGCAACTGAAAAATATTTGGGTTATGCTGTTTTTTCCTTCTCAAACATAAACTGCCTTTTCAAATGTTTCTCTCTCCGGACAAGAGAGAAAAAAATCAAATCCTCATTATAGTGGTCATACATCTCCCCCTTTGTAAACCAAAGTTTTTAATCCCTATTTTTTAGGGCCACTGATCCTTCTATGATGGTCTTTCAGTAGCAACAGCTGTCATTTGTTATGGACTTGACCTTTGTTAATTAATCTTGATAGTAATCAGTTCTTTGTATTTAACCGAAAATAGGTTTGAAGAATTTGGGAAGCTTTTTATCATAAAGACCAGGAACAGCATGGCAGGATATGGAGAAATACGAATTCTCATAGATTCATGGTGCGAATGTAAATTGATTTAGCATCCATGGAAAATAGTTTGACGAACTCCCAACATATTAAAAATGAATCTAATGTGTGATTAAGCAATTCTGCTTTACTAGGTATTGATCTAAAGCATCAAAACACTAATCCAGAAAGACTTGTGCACTTCTGTATGCATTGCTGTGCTATTTACGGTAGCCACCCAAGATAGGGAAACCATCCACATTCCTCAAAGCAGACGATTTGGTACAAAACATATAGGATATAGACACAAGGACCAGGAGGATTGCTCCATAGCTGGAAGCCTGCCTCATGAGCGGAGAGAAGAAGGCAATTGGAATAGAGAAGGGATCACTAAGAATTGATGGCTGGAGGAATTGGTCGAGATGGAAGATATGTGCTGAAAGCAGATAATGGACCAAACATGATGACCTCTCATTGTCTGTATTGCAAACCATAATGCCCGAAAGTAGAGAGAGAGTATGGGGAATATTGTCTGCCATGGAGGCAGGGGGAGGGTGGGGAAGGGGGGGAGGTATAATGGAGATTATTGGTGGTAGGGAATGTGCACTGGTGGAGAGATGGGTGTTTGATCATTGTGTGATTGTAACTCGAACATGAAAGCTTATAACTATCTCACAGTGATTCAATAAAATTAAAAAACAAACAAACATGTAGTATAGAGCACAGTGGACTACTGCTCAGCTATGAGAAGAAATAAAATACTTTCTTTAGCAACACCATGAATGGTGCTGAAGAGATCATGCTAAGTTCATGGAGAGTGACAAAAATACTGAATGACTTTGTTCATATGTGGACTAGAGAGAAGCAAAGTGCAGGAACAGAACAAGATCTGCTGAAACAGATATGTGGGCTCAGGCTGTAGCACTGAGGATGGCCGAAGGAGAGAGAGGATTAATAAGGAAAGGCCAGAGGTGCAGGGATATAGGTTCTCTGATGGAACTGGCGTCATGTTAATATAGGCTTTGAAGATTCACAGTAGGGAATCCACAAAAACTTAAAAAATGGAGTTCTGTAATCTTATCTCAAAACACATGGAGAAAAAAATTAAGTAACTTGGCAAAGTCATGCATCTGGAGAGATGAGGTGGCCCGCAGGCCTCCGTTTGCCCGTTCCTCCAGTCCTCAGCAGCTATTCTGTTTGCTAGTGCTAAAACATAAAGGATCAAACATGGACACCTCTCCAGGGTCTGTATTGCAAACCATAATACCCAAAAGTAGAGAGAGATTATGGGGAATCATGTCTGCCATGGAGGCAGGGGAGGGTGGGAAAGGGGGGTATACCAGGGATTTGGTGGTGGAGAATGTGCACTGGTGGAGGGATGGGTGTTTGATCATTGTGTGATTGTAACCCAAATGACAGCTTGTAACTATCTCTCATGGTGATTCAATAAAATTTAAAAAAAGTCAAAAGTCAAAAAAACATACCGGGATGCCTTGGAATTTCTAAAACATCTACAGATTGTACAGACTGACTAATTGTTCTTTAAATAATTGGACACTTTGTTTTGGCCACAGTATTATTTTTTGCATGTGTGTAGTAGTAGGATTTAAATCTGACAAAAAAGCTCATTTATATATATGTGTATATACACACACGCGCGCACACACACACACACACACACACACACACACACACACATATATATCACTGTCACTGTCACTTTTCTCCCATTGTTCATCGATTTGCTCAAGCAGGGCCAGTAACACCAGTAACATTGTGAGATTTGTTACTGTGTTTGGCATATCGAATACACCACAAGGAGCTTGCCAGGCTTTGCTGTGCGGGTGAGTTACTCTCAGTAGCCTGCCAGGCTCTCCGAGAGGGGTGGAGGAACTGAACTCCTGTTGGCCGTGTCGGTGGCAGCACGCAAAGCAAACACCCTACCCACTATGCTATCACTCCAGCCCATATATATAGTAATAAATACTTTAGATTTTCCCTAGATTAGTTTAAAAAAACCTAAACAGGATTAACAGAAAGGACCTGACAGAGGACTAAACAGATGCAGATTCTGGTAAGGAGAAGATGCAAAATGGATCTAGGAACAATATAGCATCAGTTAAGACATCCAAGTAACAAAAATGACACTGACTTTCAGCGCTATGATCAGTATATTCACATGATAAGGTAGAATACAGTGGGTATATGGAGCTCCTATTTTTCCTTATTCCACGTACTATTAACTTCTTTCAGGAAATCTTCCATATACTGAGAAGATAATGAAATTTTCATCAGCTTTAAATACTCTGAAATTTCTAATCAGACCCTTTTGTGAATTCCAGTCTACTGATATAACACAATTGCAGTGTTTGATAATTGGATCTAAATCTATGATTGATATATTTGAATATGAAATCTGCAATTAGTAAAACAATTGCAGCAGACTAACTCTACAGTGATCTCAACATGATGGCCTGGATATAAAAAGGCCATGCTAATTTGTGTCTCTTTTGCTTTCTGGTACCTTTTGTAGCTTTGGTTACCCTCATGTAAATGGAGCCCCATCAAAGACTGTTTCAATTAAGCAGTAATAGAAATAAGAACTTCTCATTTTTTGGTCAATATCAACTGTTGTCTCTGTTTTCTATACTTTCTACTCTCTGGATGCCTTGAGACAACTAAATTTGAAGCATGTTTGAAAGTCCGGCCACTTGTAATATGTTTTCAAAATCCAAGTTTTGCATTCAGAATGTGGGGTTCTCTGATCTATTTCTCATTTACAGGATCTGGTTATCTTGTCACTTTTATTTGAGATTTTCATAGCCTTTTATCTTAGATTATGCAGAGAAAATATAGAATATTTCTCCTTCCACCAATATCATATCGTCAGATGAAAATTAAAAAAGGTAGCACCAAAAAAAAAAAAAGAGACCAATTTCACAGAAGCAGGGATGGAAGAAAGAAGTCTAATTGCTCCACTTTTGACACACATGTTTTTCATAGACAGCTGGTTTATCTCCATAATTATAATATCAAGCAATGCTCTTGGACTCCTGCAGGTTATCCTATTTGTTGGTTACCAACTTCCTGAGCTCTTCCTCTCTCAGCCCCTTCTTGGCCCCATTAACATCACTTTACATCACAAACCATACTACAGGTGGCAAGAGTAGGTTCAGAACAAGCATCAGTGAACCCTGGCAGGATTACATGTGTGAAATACTTGGTGAGGAGAGGTCCAGATTCTAGCTAGAATGAGACTTCTGTAGCTGAAAGAAAGTAGGACTGGGGGAACATTGGGGTGAGGGGGGAGGCTTAGGCTGCTGTGGCTTCAGTAATAGCACCTCACTTTTCCTTTGTTTCTCTGGAGTCTTCAGATCTTAGAAAAGAACATCATAACTCAGGCAGACATGTTAAAGAGATGGATATTGCGAAATGAAATTCCTACTCACTGCTAAGCTACGCTGAGCACCTCGACAGTCTGTTCCTTGAGGCCCTCGATGCAAACTTTCACTGTGTATTGTCCCTCTCTGGACTGGACACTGTTCTTCATTGTTGTCTGGAAGTGTGCTGAATGAGTTGGTCTGCCCCTCCAGATTATGCTATAACAAGCCACTATCAGTTACTTCAAAGAGTGTGAAGAAACTTAGGTTTCTCTCTCATGGGTTTTTCACAATAGCACACTTTGCTGTCTTGGTACAAAAGCTCTTTGAGTTAGATCTCACTGGAGCTGGATTGGCGGTTAGGTATCTGGTTCAAAAATTGTAAAAGAATATGGTTCATCAATTACCTGGCTTTCATTTATAAATAAAATTCTACAATGCCTTTTTTTTTTGCTTTTTTGGGGTCACACCCGGCGATGCACAGGGGTTACTCCTGGCTCTGCACTCAGGAATTACTCCTGGCGGTGCTTGGGGGGTGCTGGGAATTGAACCCTGGTCGCCTACCCGCTATGCTATCCCTCCAGCCCCTACAATGCCTTTTAATGTATTACTCATACAGTCTGTACTAACAGCAACACGTCCATTATTCTACTAGTAAGGCATGTCCTCTTTCTTAGGTTTCTAAACTCTTCTGTTTTTCCAAGGCATCTGTTGAATTAGAACCGGTCAGAGAAGGCTGACGGGATTTATGTTTAACTTGTCTTTCTTATTTCTGACCTGCTTTCCCTTGTTATCATGCCGAACTGCGCCCTCTCTCAGACGTTCACATTTCTGTGATTCTCCCGTCTTCTCATTGTTTAATCATCAGCAATATTCTCTTCTCCTTCTTCTCTCTTCAGCACTGCAGTGACAATTCACACCCCTGCCAGTCCGACATGAACATTGAAGGCGCCTGGAAAAGAGGCTACACTGGGAAGAATGTTGTGGTCACCATCCTGGACGACGGTATTGAACGAACTCACCCCGATCTGATGCAGAACTATGTGAGTACTTGCTGGGTTGGGATGGTCCCGGACCCTTGTTGGGATGAGCAAACGTGGGAAGTGCTACCGAAAAGTACAACTCACAGATCCAAAAAGTTCTGTGTTCCCTTGTACAATATGAGTCCTCAGGGTATGATCAGTATGAGATAACACTTAAAATTTCCAGACGCCTTTGATATTCTAGCCTGTGAGAGATAGGTGATGGATAAAGTAGCAGAAACCTCACAGCCAGCAACCACCTCACTTCCCAACAGTTTAGCCCAGCAAACCAGTAACAGCGTGACCCGGTAACACTTTTCAGGATCAAAAGTGTATCACTTGTATCACTTGTCATCCCGTGGCTCACTGATTTGCTCAAGCAAGCGCCAATAATGTCTCCATTTGTCCCTGTCGCGTGCTAGTGTAGCCCAGTGGTGTCTGCTTGCTCCAGGAACATGAAGAGCATCAAACCGTTCATTCAGGGTCTTGACAAAGAAGTCCGACCCTCTCGTAGGTTTTCTCGCCCACCTATGAGAAAAAGTGTACTTGAAACTTTTCTCCTTATTCTGCCTCCCTCTCCTTTCCTCCCTGCCCTGCGCTCCCCTCCCTGAGAAAGCAGGAGGAAATAAAATAAGTGAAAGGACTGGGACTCAGTTGCTTTCACTGGAAGCTGATATCCAGTGCCCACCTTGGCCTTTTCCTAAGCACTGGGCTTGGTTTCTGCTGCTAGAGCTTCATGGCTTCCTCGTTCACTGTGTTGCTTCTAGGGCACAGAAAATGCTTAGCTGCCTCTCCTTCCTCTGCTGTCCAAGAGGATCCTTCCCATCAGCTTCCCCCCCAACTTGGATTAAAGGTTGTCAGACATTCTTTTTTTTTCCTATTTATTTATTTTTTTATTACTGAAACACCACCCCCCATCACCCCTATCCCACCCTGCCTCTGTTGCAGGGCATTCCCTTTTGTTCTCTCTCTCTCCTTTTGGGTTCTCACAGCATATAATTTTAGATCTCAAAAGAGACCTAGTCTCTCTCTTCATTTGGTAGGATAGTAACTGAAAGCTAAGACCTAAGTGGGGGTTTGCATAGATTAATGTAAATAAAGGGCTGGAGCGATAGCACAGCGGTAGGGCGTTTGCCTTGCACGCAGCCAACATGGCCCACTTGAGTTCGATTCCTCTGCCCCTCTCGGAGAGCCCGACAAGCTACCGAGAGTATCTCGCCCTCATGGCAAAGCCTGGCAAGCTCCCCGTGACGTATTCAATATGCCAAACACAGTAACAACAAAGTCTCATGATGGAGACGTTACTGGGCCCGCTCGAGCAAATCGATGAACAACGGGAGGACAGTGAGTGACAGGGATTGAATGTAAATAAAATGACGGTGGTTCCTGTTTTCTGGCAGAGACATCTTACCATATGCAAAGATTATGTGTAGGTTCCTGTCCCCCACTACATAAAAGGTATTTGATTAGTTACAAATAGCTTTATCCTAACTGGGATTAGATTTTTTTTTCTCCTTTTTCATTTGTTCCCTTTTGAGCAAAAAAAAAAAAAAAAATATCTCCAGAATACTTCTGTGTAGTTACTAGAACTGGCATTCTGTGTGTTTAAAAATTCAAGAAAAATTTGTTGTGTATGGTGTCAGGTGATCTGGGTTTGAGTCTTAACTCTCCAAGACTTCTTACTTCATACCTTTGGCCAAATTATTTTACCTGTCACAGACCTTCTTTCTCTCATCAGTAAAGGTAGTAAGTCATATTGCTGCAGACCCCAACGTGTTTCCATCACCATCAGGTAGAGAGCCACCCTGGATATTGCCACCTTTAAATGTAATGTAGCTTTTGTTTAACTTACCCAAACATTTCACACGCCGTACTATACATTATTTCAGAAATGAAAGCCTTTGATAAGAGCAAAAAAAATGGCATTTACTTTCACTAGAAGTGAAATCAAGAGCCACCAAGTGATATGAATGCAAGCGATGAACAGTCTAGTACTTTTTAAAAAAAGTAATTTAGAGATGTTTTGCAATCCCATGACAAGGAAACGGATTAAGTCCAACTTTGATTTTAGCGATACTTTTGCCTCATTTGAAACTATGGCATGCAATAAAACTATTATTTTTGTTACTAATACTGTTGAGTATTAGCAAAATGTATGGATTTTAGACTTGTATAGTGAATAGAACACTTTAAGCTATACAAATATCGCCTACTAGAAATCCCAAAGTACTTGATTGAATAAATAGATAATATGCTGTTTTTCAGCTTACTTGCAGTTATTTGTGAATGTTTATTTTTTTGCCCTCGAAAATTTTTGAATTACAGTAAAACTTTGCATTCCTAATAAATGAAGTAAGGAATCGAGAGGGTCTATAGAATATAAGTCATTTTGCTTCTAGATAATACAAAAGTACTTTTTTCAAAAGTTGGTAATTGAGGATGTCTTTGAAAGAATTGGGTCAAGAGTCAGTTCCTGGTCTGAGGAAATAAGTTCTGGCCAGCAGAATTTTTCTTTGATCTGTGGAGAGTCTTCATCATAAGATAAGAAAATATGACACTGATTATTACTAAGTGATGCATCCTTTTGCCCCCATGAGTGTATTATTTAAACTGATTACTGTCCTGTAGAAATGTGTCTTAAGAATAAGTGTGCTTCAGAAAGATTGCATTCATCTGGGGAACATAAAGCAACAAAAAGGGAGACTAACACCCAGGAATGGCTGAGATTAGTACCAGGAATTTTGCTCCATGACTTGAAGGCCAGCCACACGTGCTAGGTGAAAAGGAAGCTCAGATAGAGAAGAGAGCACCAAATAAAGGGTGTTGTGAGAAGCATGCTAAAAGTAGTCTATAGACCAAACATGATTGTCACTCAATGCCTCTCTTGCAAAACACAGTACCCAAAAGAAGAGAGAGAACAAGGGGGAATGCCCTGCCACAGAGGCAGGGTGGGATGGGGGCGTGGGGTGGGGGTGGGAGGGATACTGGGACCTGTGGAGTGGAGAATGGGCACTGGTGGAGGGATGGGTACTCAATCATTGTATAACTGAAACCCAAGCACAAAAATTTATAAGTCTATAACTGTACCTCATGGTGTTTCACTAATAAAAAAATTTAAAAAAAATAAAAAAGAAAGATGAACCAAAAAAAAAAAAAGAATAAGTGTGCCTGGGGTTGGAGCCATAGTACAGTGGGTAGGGTGTTTGCCTTGCACGTGGCTGACCCGGGTACAATTCACAGCATCCCATATGGTCCCCCGTGCACTGCCAGGAGTAACCCCTGTCATAGCTTAGTGTGGCTCCCCTCCCCACCCAAATAAGAATAAGTGTGCCTTCAGGTTAATGGCTAATTACTGACTGTTCATCTCCTTTATTGCACTCTCTCCTATGTGCTTATAGGATGCTCTGGCAAGTTGTGACGTGAACGGAAATGACTTAGACCCAATGCCTCGTTATGATGCAAGCAACGAGAACAAGTAAGGCCCAAGAGAGGGGTAGCTGATGTGTGACTGGCCAGGGGATTTTTTTTTCTTCTATTCTTTCTCTGCAAAGTATTTTCTTAGAAATCTTTGGTCACAAATAATCCACAATTTGCTTCCAAAAAAAAAAATTTGCTTCAAAAAAAGTATTTTTTTGAAGCTTCATGGGATCATCAGTCTAGCAAGAATGGTTTCAGAGAGAATCCTAGGATGATGAATCAGCATTTTCACATCATCAGGGTGTTGATGGAAGATGTATATTACCCCTTATGCATCATTTGACCTTTGACCTATTGATTCAGGGATAATGAATGCCAAAAATGAGAGGCAAAAGAAAGTAACCCCTAATTGAGTTACTGTATTCTGTTAGATGTTACAAATTTGATTGAAGAGTTTGCTTAAGATCTCTTCCAAAGACTTCTTTTTCTTTCCTCCATCTCTACCCTGTAGTGTTTTGCATTAACGTACCTGAAATACTTAAAATGTTTGCCACATACGGAACATATTATCATTTCTATCTCCACAGTCAAGAGTCATGGAAATACATTTAACCATGTTCACATTTTCCAGTTAATATAGTCATTTTCATGAAAGCAAGTGAAAATGCACATATACTTTATAACAGAATAGCCTCACATTTTTGAGAAGATAAATGTTAAAAGGTTTGTCTCACTTACAGAGAATAGCCTGGATTCTTAAAAAAGTAGATTTTTCTAATCTCTAGATCATATTAACTTTTCCCTTTTTCCTTAATGGTCCTGCAGGATAATACTGTGACTATATACTTTGATTTGAATTTTTATTTATATGTTTTAGTTTGGGATCACAGAAGTATCAGACTTATTAAGTGCACTTTCCAATCTGTAATGTTCTTTAAAAAAACTCTCATCTAGTATAATTTAGTGTAGTTTGTCAATAAGTTTAGATAAAGCCCTTTTGACTTAGGTAATTGTGACTGTACCTAGGCTTTATGTTTTTTTTTCTTGCCATCTCTAAAAACAATGTCCGAAATATTTCTGTTGGTAAATGCTTTCTAAAAATATTAAGTGCCAACTAAATATTACAGAACAGGCTCAGTAATAGAAGTGTTAATATACAAATTGATGGAGATTCATATTTCCAGAACTTGCTAAACAAGAAGAGAAGTGGACTTGTTTTCTGCCGAATCTGATTACTGCCCTTTAGACCACTATGTTTGAAGTCAGAGTGAATTTCACAGAAAGGATTATGACTCGAGACATGTGAGCTAACACTTTTAATCTGATTTGCAAACTAGCATGAAACTTGGGGAAACTTAAACTTCAAAACTTCAAAAAGTCACCACCGATAAGTTATAATATATAGTCCATACTACTATAGTGTGACATGCAACCCTAATCATAACCACATTCTCCAGTCTGAAACCACAGAGCAGTAAGAAAACGACGCCGAAGGTTAATACTCGAAACTTTTTCAGTGGCTCACACAAGCATGACAGAAACCTATTAGAAGGAGCCCAGTTGTCTCCATGGTACATGGTTAAGAAATAGATAATAAAATATTCTTTTCATCTAAAAAAAAGAAAAAGGACCTGAGATTTGCCTAGGAAAAGTGTGTGTGTGTGTGTGTGTGTGTGTGTGTGTGTGTGTTTGAATTACATCTGTCCTACTCAAAGTTGGTCCTCTGTGTGCAAGAGAAAAAAAGAATGAGAAAAATTGATGAAAGAAGAGGAAAATTAAGGAAGAGGATCACAGAATGACCTTGCTCAGATGTTGGAAGTAAAGAAATATAGGAGTGAGAATTGGTCTTTAGCAGGAAGCTTGCAGGGTTGTCACAGGGACAGTGGCGCAGAGAAACAGGCACTCTGGCTGAGGGCTTGGAGCTGAATTGTGTTCTGCACAATATTCTAAGATGTGGTGTCCAAAAAAAAAATTTAAAATGTAAGAAATGATTTTGGCTTGATTTGGGGTCACACCTGGCAGTGCTCAGGGCTTACTTTTGGCTCTGCCTCAGGGATCTCTCCTGAAAGGGTTCCGGGACCACAGAGGGTACTAGGGAGTGAACCTGGGTTGGATGTGTACAAAGCAAATGCCCTTCAATCTGTACGATTGCTCTGGACCCAGATAGATTTTATCTAAAGAATGAGGAGCAGAGAATAGAGAGAAAAGTGACAAAATAGGCTTAGAGGAAAGAGGGGGTAAATTAAGCAGGTTGGATAGCCCCCCAGAGTGGCCTTCAGAGGCATAGCAGTTTGCAAGTGATTGGGAGCCAAATGGAGAGTTCCCTGATACCAGGCGGGCAGATACAACATCACAAGTATGTGGAGTTGTTCTCCAAGGTTTGTAGCTGTGGGATTTGTTTATTCCTTCATGACTTAGTTCTGCTTGATATACTTTCTACATTCACCTAAAATTTCTTTTTCTTCTTCCTTTTTTTTTAAAAATTGGTTTGGAGGGGCTGGAGAGATAGCACAGCGGGTAGGGCGTTTGCTTTGCACGCAGCTGACCTGGTTTCGATTCCCAGCATCCCATATGGTCCCCTGAGCCCCGCCAGGAGTAACTCCTGAGTGCAGAGCCAGGAGTAACCCCTGTGCATCGAGAGGTGTGACCCCCCCCCCCCCAAAAAGTAAATTGGTTTGGAGGTTATACTCAGCAGTTCTTAGGGATTACTCCTGGTTCTGCACTCAGGGATCAGTCCTGGTGGTGCTTGGTGAACCACAAGGGTTGCCAGGGATCAAACCCAAGTCAGTGCAAGCAAACACCCTACCGATTGCATGATAGTGGGTAGTGGATAGATAGTCCTGTCCTGTCACATACTGTTTCTGACGCGAAATTGTTCATTGAAAGAATGCAGATTTCACTCAACGCTCAAATTATTCTCTACCATATCAATGGGATATTCTCTACCATATTCTCTACCATATCAATCACACTCAGGTCCTGGGAGAGAACAAGACAGAGTCTCCTACCCTATGCCTGACTGTCTCCACCAGGGCCCAACAGCTGAAGATCATCGAGGCCCAGCCAAGGCCATGCTGGGAGCACTCTCCACACACTTGGATGAGCCTCACGCATAAAAGAACTGACAGAGGAACCCAGGTGTGTGGGACCCGGGGCTGAGATCTCCAAGCCTGCACAGTTTGGGACTGGACCTGCCAGTAACTAGACAGTTACACCCACCAACTGCCGTGTAACTCCAACAACGGCCAGGATCCAGAGATCATCACACTCAGGTCCTGGGAGAGAACAAGACAGAGTCTCCTACCCTATGCCTGACTGTCTCCACCAGTGCCCAACAGCTGAAGATCATCGAGGCCCAGCCAAGGCCATGCTGGGAGCACTCTCCACACACTTGGATGAGCCTCACGCATAAAAGAACTGACAGAGGAACCCAGGTGTGTGGGACCCGGGGCTGAGATCTCCAAGCCTGCACAGTTTGGGACTGGACCTGCCAGTAACTAGACAGTTACACCCACCAACTGCCGTGTAACTCCAACAACGGCCAGGATCCAGAGATCATCACACTCAGGTCCTGGGAGAGAACAAGACAGAGTCTCCTACCCTATGCCTGACTGTCTCCACCAGGGCCCAACAGCTGAAGATCATCGAGGCCCAGCCAAGGCCATGCTGGGAGCACTCTCCACACACTTGGGTGAGCCTCACGCATAAAAGAACTGACAGAGGAACCCAGGTGTGTGGGACCCGGGGCTGAGATCTCCAAGCCTGCACAGTTTGGGACTGGACCTGCCAGTAACTAGACAGTTACACCCACCAACTGCCGTGTAACTCCAACAACGGCCAGGATCCAGAGATCATCACACTCAGGTCCTGGGAGAGAACAAGACAGAGTCTCCTACCCTATGCCTGACTGTCTCCACCAGGGCCCAACAGCTGAAGATCATCGAGGCCCAGCCAAGGCCATGCTGGGAGCACTCTCCACACACTTGGATGAGCCTCACGCATAAAAGAACTGACAGAGGAACCCAGGTGTGTGGGACCCGGGGCTGAGATCTCCAAGCCTGCACAGTTTGGGACTGGACCTGCCAGTAACTAGACAGTTACACCCACCAACTGCCGTGTAACTCCAACAACGGCCAGGATCCAGAGATCATCACACTCAGGTCCTGGGAGAGAACAAGACAGAGTCTCCTACCCTATGCCTGACTGTCTCCACCAGGGCCCAACAGCTGAAGATCATCGAGGCCCAGCCAAGGCCATGCTGGGAGCACTCTCCACACACTTGGATGAGCCTCACGCATAAAAGAACTGACAGAGGAACCCAGGTGTGTGGGACCCGGGGCTGAGATCTCCAAGCCTGCACAGTTTGGGACTGGACCTGCCAGTAACTAGACAGTTACACCCACCAACTGCCGTGTAACTCCAACAACGGCCAGGATCCAGAGATCATCACACTCAGGTCCCGGAAGCGCGCGGCCGCATTTGCGGCCGCGCGACATCTTATCATCTCATTCCTAATTTGGTCAAACTGGCAGGCTACCAAATGTAACATGCCCACACGGCAGAGTCTGGCAAACTCCCCGTGGTATATCCAATATGCCAAATACCAGTAACAATGATGGGTCTCATTCTCCTAACCCTGAAAAAGCCTTGAATATGGCACTTTAAAAAAAAAAAATCTCAGGGCTAGGACGAAGAAGACGTTACTGGCACCTGCTCGAGGCAATCGACGAACAACAGGGTGGTCGTGATCGTGATCGTGATCGTGATATCAATGGGAAGAAATGTATGTTTTTGAGTATGCTAACAGACTGTCGACTTGAATATATCCATTGGTGAAACGTATCCTATCAACACCTGTACAGCATTGTACAAGTGAAACAGGAAAGCTACAGGAAAGTCTCGGCCAAGTCTACAGGAGCTATAGACAACTCCCGCATCTCCTCACGAGGTGGTTGACAGATAAGAGGGATTGCAGATGGAAGTGGAAAGCTGTCAGTCTCTGTCAGTTCTGTCAGAAACTCCATTTAGAGTTTTGACATGGAAACTCTCGGGATAGTGACTCCTCTCTAGGTTATGTCTGACCTGTGGCTAACATTGCTAAACAGAGATGTGTGAAGGCCGTTGTTCAGGTGTTGGATTGGATGGTTTTTTATAGCTTACCTTTGAAAAGCTATCTTTTGTGAAGATTCCTTTTCAGAGTGGCAGCTGCCCATGATCTTTTGTTCAAGAATCACCACAGTCTATCCCATTCCAGAAATTTTGATGTGAATTCTAAACCATGCCTCTGGTTTTTATGGGTTTTGATCAGCACTGTCTAGTTCACTGAGTGTGGTGGGGAGGAAGAGGATATTGTTCCCAGGGTGTGCTTGGGCATATAGTCCTGACAGTGAAATTCAGTGTTTTCAGGGCAGCAACAGTAGCACTTTGACTTGGCTTGATGAAAGTTAGCAGTTACCTGGGATATCTCGTGTTCTATGATCTCCTCTGAAGAAGACTGCCTGGTCTTTCCTTGGCCAACCTACTGCCTATATTAAGACATACAGGTTAAAATATTTTCTTCACTTATCAGGCTTTAATTATAGATATTACTGATGGATTTGCCTTTAAGTGTGAGTTTACTCTTGCCCGTGATTCTACTTGATTTGGTTTTTGGCCTAATTATTCTGAACTTCAGTACTTTCTAATCATCTATAAAATGGGCATATAATACCTCTAAAAAGTAGCAATAGAAGAAAGTAAAGGATTAAACATATTGCTGACTACATAATTGATGCCAGATAATTATTATAATTATGTATCGTATTCCTATACCTAGTTCTTGATGATCACTTAAAAATTAAAACTATCTTAAAATAATATGCACATTAGGTATTTCAAAGTTAAACTGCAGGTTTTGATTTAGTCTTCATTTATTTTCAAAGTTAAAGGTTTAGAAAGGTTTATGTGCTTTAATTTTAATTCCCTCTTTTCTTAGTGGAGTTTTAGTCCTAGAATCATAATAGAGTAAATTGAAGGAATTTCTCATTTTTATCAGAATAAAGTTGAGGCAGATGCTAGATAAGTACCTCTGCGTTGTACAAAGTGACAAAATGACCAGTATGCATCAAGAGGGTATTTGATATTATTTCACACTTGGCTGCATTTGTTTCTACACTCAGCTCAGATACTACTTTATAAATGGCTCAGTGCTATGTGCTTGGTAAGTGCAAAGAGATATCATACAGCCTACTAAAGAATGGGTTGTTGGGAGATGACTTAGTAAGAAGTTATAATGCCTGAAGGATTTTTAGTCCTAAGAAGGGATGTACCGCCATAACTTCATTCAAGTCATTTCTCTTAGACTTACAAGATTCTTTTGCTGCTGCCAAAGTTGTGGGGTAAACAGAATTGTTTCTAAAGTACAAGAAGTTACAAAAATCCCTTTCTTGTCATTTTCCCATGTTCCCAAAGGGTGATGTTTGGAACTAAATAACTGTTGCAAAGGAAACAGCGTTATCAGAGGAGACCAAAATCGGTTCTTCTATTCAACTTTGGCTGTATTCCTATTAGCTTGCTGTACAGAGAGGCCTACATTGTTCTAGGATAAAAATAGAAAATGCCTCCCTCTAAATGAAACAGTCCCCTGGCATTTCATACCACTACTCCTATTTCTGATAAATGAATTATTGATGTTTGAGTTAGATCTTCCTTTCCTGAGTTGCTTCTTGTTAAATGCCTTAAAAGTCAAAACAACATATTTCAAGAGAGATGCGACCACAGAATTATATTTTGAAAATGTGATATGTGGACTCCAAATCTAATTCCTTTTCAAAATAAGCCAACCATAGGTTAAAGACTCATTTTTCCAAAGGAAATGGGTTTTTCGTTCTGTTTCTTATCTCTCTTTCCAGGAAGGTTTAACAAGGCTGGATGGGAGCATATTTCTTCTGGTGCTGTAGTCTCTTTTCACACATCACTTCTGCTTTTTAGAATATTGCCATGTTGCAGAAATCAGTGTGGTTGTGTGTGTGGGGGGCGGGGGGCGGTCTTTTCCTGCTCACTCATGCAGCTGAGGACTGTTGTCAGGAAGGAGTGCTCCAAGACAGTCTCTTTATTTAGTCGTATTCTTTGACTATAAGGAAAATACTTCATCTTGAGACTAGAGAATACCCCACACTTAGTTCTGGGAACTTAGCTAGTAGTAGTATTAGTTTTTCGTCCACAGGGGTTAGACAGATATATTAAGATAAAATTGTTCCCTCTTCACAACATCCTTGCAATATGTTCAATATTTTACCTATCTCCAGTCTCACCCCATTCTACTACCTGAGTGACTTTCTACATCAGAATGAAAACATGCTGGGAAAGTGACTCATTGCTTTTGCACTAGCCTTGAATGTAGCCTTCAATCGCTGGTACTACCAAACACCAGCACGACCACCACCACCTCCAATAAGAATATAAAGGTATTCAAATCCTCCAATGTGTTAACATGTTATTAATAATGCCAGCACCCATGGTTCCCCATTAGGAAGCCTACTGTGTCTATTATCACTCCCTCCCACTTTATCTCTCACCCTGCAGGAACTCCTAAGATGTGCCTCTGCATGGTTTCATTCCCCCTCCCCTTCAGTCCTGCCACGTTCTCTATAATGCCTTCTCTCATCTCCCAGATTTGGGCGGAATGCACGCAGTGAGTGTTCATAGCACCTATGAAGCTTACTTCTTTCATAAAAGTGTTCCCACTGGAGATGAAATCCCATTTCCCACGGCTGGAAGGGAGAGGCAGGAACAAATATTGGGAGCATGATTCCCAGTTTAGTGTGGGCTCCAAAGTAGTGGTTTGGTTTTATGTTGACATAATGAAAAGAACATAGATCTTGACTCAGCTAGATGTGTTGGCACTCTGTGTGTGCTCACCAAAGCAGTCTCCTGCTTGACAGGGTTGCAAAAACTGGACCTCGGGGAGGTCCTGAATGCTCATCCTCAAAGCTGCCTTTTGTGGCTGTCATGAGCCTCCCCAAAGTTCCTGAGAGCTGGAGTTCCCAGGGTTGCTGGTGTGAAACCCACCCTGTTGCCCTTCCTGCTTTCCAGACACAGCCTGTCTTCTTAAAAGTCCTTTGAATGAATTATTTTCCTATTACTGGGTATCAAATGCCCAATAGTTCCTGACTTGCTCTTGGCCAATACAAGTGTGTGAGTTTTTCAGCCTGGTATATTTTGTAGAGTAAAAAGGGGAATGTTCAGATATTTCTTTTTTTTTCCTTTTTGTGTCCCACCCAGCGATGCACAGGTGTTACTTCTGGCTTTGCACTCAGGAATTACTCCCAGTGGTGCTCAGGGTACCATATGGGGTGCTGGGAATCGAACTTGGTCGGCCGCATGCAAGGCAGATGCCCTACCCACTGTACTATCACTCCATTCCCAGTTATTTCTAAAGACAGAAAATATCTAGATTCATAGAAATGGTCTCCATGACTGTCTATTGAGCTAAGTACAGAAAATGGTTATCTAATTTAGAAGTTGTATATTCACATCACCTGTATAAACATTCATTTTATATAAAACAATGCATCAGTTATTCCAGGGCTTATGCCAGTGCTGACTTTATTCCCTTTCTCCTTCCCTTTGTTGGTGTCAGTGTGTTCGCCTGTAGAGGCTATGAGGACATTGTCTCTTGGAACTCTCAGCAACAGTTTAGATGAAGGGTCTGATTAATGCTATAAGTTAAAATGAAGTTTGGGAATAATTTATTCTAGCCCAGTGCACTATTGACATGAATAATTGATATTTGCTTCCATTTACATTTCTTATTTAAAAAACAAACTCACAAATACTTGAGAACTCCAAAGGAGTAGAATTGCAGTAAGGAAAAGAGATAAGTATCAGTTTTAAATAATGTATGGAGCATTTGAACGGGCTTGCCAGACAGATGTGTTCACTTATTCTTCTCTTTTAATCTTCTTGTCTTATCTCCACCTTGGATCATTGTATTTTATCTTGTTTCCTTATATCCAGGAATAGGTTTTATTTATTTATTTATTTATTTATTTATTTTTGGTTTTGGGTCCATATCTGGCACTACTCAGGAATCACTCCTGATGGTGCTCAGAGGACCACCTGGGATGCCAAGAATCAAAACCAGACCACCTGTGTGCATAGCAAGCACCCTCTTACTGTATTGTCTCTCCAGTCTTAATAAGTTCTATTTAGTGCATTATGACCTTAGAAGTCAATTCTAGGGGTTTGTTATTTGTTCCATTGAGGAAATAGTATGCAAGAACCTTCAGCTGTAATCAGCCAATGGACACAAGGACCCTCAACTATATTAGCCAGAGGGCAAACATGTTAGAAGTTGGACATACAGGCAGGACATTCCATCCTGCTTCTGTCCAGTTAGCAAAAAGAGAATCTACTGAAAACAGTCACAGACTATTTTAAATAAAAACCTCAGATAAGTTTGTTATTGGTTACAATAACAGGAGCTGGGGAGATAGCGCTGGGGCCCTGGGTTTGATCCCTGGCAACAAATGATCCCTGAGCATTACCAGGAGCTACTCTGTAACATCCAGCCAAATATAGTACCCAGCACCAACAGGTTTGGCTCTCCAAAAGACAAAAAAAAAAAAAAAGCCCAAACAACAGAAAACAACCATAAGCAAAAATTTGTGAGAGTATCATTCTTCTAGACAAAGAAAGGAATGTCATCAATTTTATGTTTTAGTAGTTTAGTTCATTACAATAGAAGTTGATTGTTCCCGTATGTATTTATGTATAGTAGTTTAGTTCATTACAATAGAAGTTGGTTGTTTCCGTAATGTATTTATGTGTCTAGTAGTTTAGTTCATTACAATAGAAGTTGGTTGTTCCCATAATGTATTTATGTGTCTAGTAGTTTAGTGCACCACAATAGAAGTTGGTTGTTCCTGTAATGTATTTATGTGTCTGTGTATTAGAATATGTATGTATGTTCAGATTCAGTAAATGATTATTCATATAAAAGTTAGAAAGAGATAGACATACTTATTTCTCAGAGAGTCGATCACCAGAGAAGGCAAGGAAGACTGTTCTGGTGTTGGATGAGATCTGGGTACCTGGCGCAGCCAGTTTTCCACAGTATTGTGTGTGGCTTCAGAGGAGCAATCTTAGCAAAGGCTTCCTTGCTCAGAGGTATATCAGTGTTCCTGTGTATAGGAAATAACAACTCCCCAAATCTGCAAGTCTGTGGGGTTGCTACTTGCTTTTATTTAAGTACAATGAATGCCACTGAAAGAAGACAAACAGCATGATCCATCCCAGGTTTAGAAAGCATAGTCCAGTAAGTGCCTGGTGTCACCATGAGGCAGAGCCATCATTTGAGCTCATTGGCCCCAGTATCCATTTACCTGCATTGCTAAATTAACCTGTTGTCATACTGAGGAGAAATCAGTTCCCGTGTTGAGATCATGCTGCAGTAAGTCTACTGCATTGAAAGGATAGTCACAAAATGCTGCCCCACTGAGTAGAGTAAGCACCCCAGAGTCTGGCCCTTCCCTTGTGGGTTTTTAATCCCTCGTATGCTCTGGAGAGAGGAACTAAGCCTCAGAGAGCCCACACTTGATAGACATTTGAATGCTGAGCAGAAAGAGAGGTCATTTATTGGAAAAATTGATTTATAGACACGATATCACAATGGTATTTGGTTTGTGGAAAAAAAAGGCAGGAAAGTTAAGTGAAGCTTCCCTGAGTAATGCCGGAGATTCTTTATTCAGTTTGCTATAGGAGATGAATCATATCATCTACCTTTGTCTGAAGAGGCTTGGTGGCAGACATCAGACTGGTATTATGTGTTAGGGCCTCAAGTATAAACTAATCAGATGTTAGCATGGAGAAGCTGAAGCTTGGGTTTGTGATCTTCGTACTACTGTGTACTGACAGTCTTTAAAAGAATTCTTTCATTTGTCAAAAAAAAAAAATTGGGACATTCTCAGCAGGGGTCAGATGCCCCATGGGTTATGCTTGCTTTGGATTGTGGAAGGAAGTGGTTGCCAGGGGCGCTGATTGGGTGGGCACTGGACTGACCTGCCTCCCACTCCAGTTTTCCCTGGTCTGTTCAGCCTTGCTTGGGTCCGAGATTAACTGCGACATTTTGTCTCTTTCGAGATTTATTTATGGGTCTCTCTCTGAAATAAGGCCAATGAATGAGCTTGTATAGCTGAGCCGGAGGTGGTATATGGGCATGGTTCCCACTTACCTGACTTTTGGCTGTTTAGTTTCTCAGGAAATTTGGTCCCAAGTTATTTGGGTCTGACCAGAGGCACAGTGGCAATTTGGGGGTATTAAGAAACCTGAAGGCATCATCAGGCTGCTGATGCACTTGCCCAGTATAGGTTGACTTGCTGGCAGCACTGTACCGCCATGACTGTTTGTTTTAGATTTTAAGATATATGGGATTTTTAAATTGATTGATCCCATTCGTCATTGTTCGGTTATCTTATCATGTTTCTTTGAGCTTCTCTTTGAATCCCTGTTATAAAATTTATTTAATTATAGGACTAACGAACATTTAATTCATCCCAGGTGAAATCAAATGTCATTTCTTTATTTTTGTTACTTTGCTATTGTTGCTTTTGTTTGGGACCACACCCAGCAGTGCTCAGGGTTTCTTCCTGGCTTTGTGCTCAAGGATCACTCCTGGTGGTGCTTGGAGGACCATGTAGGGTGCTGCGGGCTGAACTCTCTTCAGCCATGTGCAAGGCAGGTTCCCTAGCCACTATACCATCATTTTGGCCCCTGTTAAGATTTTTTCTTGTCCTTTATGAAGGGAATATATTTTTTATACTAAGTTCATTTTATTAAAGGTAGTACTCCTATGTAAGCTTACCTATTTTCTTGTAAAGGTTTATGGGTTTCTGAACTCTAGGACTATGACTATAATATATATTTCTGTCCTGGACATGTTTGCCATGAAACAGAAAAATCCATAAGGGCGATGGGATACCTAGATAACAGTTTTGCAAGATAAGTTTAATGCAACTGAATAATCATTTTATGGTGAGGGAATGTTTCAGCAATTCCTTTTAAAATCTGTCCCTTGCTGTTAAACAGACAAACATTACATGTTATTAATTTTGAAAATCCTTGCTGTGTCATCATAATGTTTTTAAAACTCAGTATTCATAAGGGGCTGAGCACATGCCTTGTGATCCCCCAACCACTGCTGGGAGTGACCCTCCCAAACACTGACTGGGAGTATCCCTGAACACTGCTGGGTGTGCCTCCCAAACAAAAGGCAAAACAACAATAAACCAAGCAATTCCTTATAGCTACAAGCTGCTGAATAACACTTGAGTGAGAAGTTGGGACAGGACTTGCGTGAGAGATCAAAGAACAGTTTTTTAAACCATAGCTGTATCTCTCTGGGCTATGCACTTAGCAGACTCAAGACAGAATTCTACATAGGAACCAAAAGAACAAAAAGTGAAGGCTTTTTTCTCTTCACTAGCATCAGTCCTCCTTGTTGAATACAGAGGGGCCAGCGATAAAGAATGATCATTTATCCAGAACTTAAAGGATCACACAGAATTTTTGGATGCATCCTTACTAGGCTAGTAAAAAATCATGGCAGCTTTTCCAGGAAATTGAAGAAACAGAAACACTTCCAAACAGTTTCTATGAGGCACATATCACCCTAATACCAAAAGTATACAAAGACACCACAAAACAAAAAAAGAAAAAAAAATTACAGGCTGATATCCCTGATGAACATGGATGCGAAGAACCTCAACAAAATATTAGCAAATATGATCCCAAAATTCATCAAAAAGATCATACACCATGACCAAGTAGGATTTATCCCGGGGATGCAAGGATGGTTTAACATTCGGAAGTCAATTAACATAATCCATGATCTCAATAAAAGAAAAGGTAAAAACCATATGATCATATCAGTAGATACAGAGAAAGCATTTGACAATTTGCAGAGAAAGCATTTGATAAGCATCCATTTATGATTAAAAACTCTCACCAAAATGGGTATTGAAGGAACTTCCCTCAATATAGTCAAAGCCATCTACCACAAGCCAATGGTAAGCATTATCCTCAATGGGGTAAAACTAAAAGCCTTCCTTTTAAGATCACGCATTAGACAAGGATGCCTACTCTCACCACTTCTATTCAATATAGTACTGGAAGTACTTGCAATAGTGGTTAGGCAAGAAAAAGATATTAAGGGCATCCATATAGAAAAGGAAGAAATCAAGCTCTCGCTATTTGCAGGTGATATGATACTATATTTAGAGAACCCTAAAGCCTCTACCAAGAAGCTCCTAGAAACAATCAACTTGTATAGTAAAGTCGCAGGCTATAAAATCAATACCCAAAAGTCCATGGCTTTTCTATACGCAAATAATGAGAGAGAAGAAAACAATATGTAAAAAGCAATCCCGTTCACAATCATGCCTCAGAAAATCAAATACCTCGGAATCAGCTTAACTAAGGAGGTAAAGGACCTGTATAAAGATAACTACAAAACGCTACTTCATGAAATAAAAGAGGACACCGGAAACGGGAATACATCTCCAGTTTATGAATTGGGAGAATTAACATTGTCAAAATGGCAATACTCCCCAAAGCATTATACAGATTCAGTGTGATCTCTATAAGGATACCCATGACATTCCTCAAAGAAATTGATCAAATACTTCTGAAATTCATATGGAACAATAAGCCCCCACACATAGCCAGAGCAATTCTTGGGGGGGGGGATGGGAGGCATCACCGTCCCCAACCTCAAACTCTACTACAAAGCAGTAATAATAAAAACGGCATGGTATTGAAACAAAGACAGAGCAGCAGACCAATGGAACAGGGTTGAATATCCTTACACACACCCTCAAATATATGATCATCTCATTTTTTATAAGGGAGCAAGAAATGTGAAGTGGTACAAGGAGAGCCTCTTTAACAAATGGTGCTGGCAAAACTGGATAGCTACATGCAAAAAATGGGGTCATACCTCTACCTAACACCATGCAAAAAAGTCAGATAAAAATGGAATAAAGACCTAATATCAGACCAGAATCCATAAGGATTGAAGAGATGGTTGGCAAAAACCCTCCATGACATTGAAGCTAAAGTTATCTTCAAAGATGAAACTCCACTGACCAAGCAAGAGAACACAGAGATAAACAAATGAGAGTATCTTAAACTAAGAAGCTGTTTTACCTCAAAAGAAACAGCGACCAGAATACAAAGACAGTCTATAGAATGGGAAAGGATATTCACCCAATACTTATCTGACAAGGGGTTAATATCAAGGATATACAAGGCACTCGTTGAACTCTATGAGAAGAAAACATCCAATTTCATCAGAAAATGGGGTGATAAAATGAACAGAAGCTTTCTCAAAGAAATCTGAATGGCCAAAAGGCACATAAAAAATTGCTATCTTCATCACTAATCATCAGGGAGATGCAGATCTAAACAACAATGAGATATCCTCTCACACCACAGAGACTGTTCCACATTCAAAAGAACAAAAGCAACCAGTGCTAGCATGGATGTGGGGGAAAGAGACTCTCCTTCACTACTGGTGAGAATGCCAGCTGATTCCGTCCTTTTGGAAAACAATATCAATGTTTCTCAAAATATTAGAGCTCCCATTTAATCCAGCAATACCACTTCTGGGAATATATCCCAGAGATGCAAAAATGTACAGTAGAAATAATATCTGCACTTGTATGTTTATTGCAGCACCCTTTACAATAGCCACAATCTGGAAAAAACCGAGTGCCCGAGAACAGATGACAAATTAAAGAAATTTTGGTACATCTACACATTGGAATACTATGCAGCTGTTAGAAAAGATGGAGTCATGAAATTTGCACATAAGTGGATTGACATGGATAGTATCATGCGAAGTGAAATGAGTCAGAGAGAGAGAGAGAGAAGAACAGACATGGAATGACTGCACTCATTTGTGGAATATAAAGTAACATAATGGGAGATAAGGGCTAAGAGGAGGATTGTTCCATGGCTTGGAAGCTGTCCTCACATATTGGGGGAAAAGGCAACTGAGATAGAGAAGGGACCACCAAGTAAATGATGCTTGGAGGGCTCACTCAGGATGGGAGATGTGTGCTGAAAGTAGACTAGGGACCGAACGTGATGACCGCTTTGTATCCGTATTGCAAACCATAACACCCAAAAGGAGAGAAAAAGAGTAAAAGAGAATATGCCAGAGGCAGTGGGGGAGGGTTCGGGGGGGGGGGTGCAGGAGGGATACTGTGAACATTAGTGGTAGAGAATGGGCACTGGTAGAGGGATGGGTACTCAATCATTGTATGACTGAAATGTAATCACAAAAGTTAGTAAATCTGTAACTGCACCTCACAGTGATTCATTTAAAAAAAAAAAGACAAAAACTACATGAGACTTGTCCTTCAACTATAAAACACACACACACACACACACAAACACACACACATACACACACACACATATTAAACGGATTTTTTTTTAAAATCATGGCCAGCAGTTTGTTGCAACTTAGATAAAAGTGGACAGCATTATGCTGAGTAGAATAGAGGGTCTGGATCCTATGTTGAAAGCCTGTGTGGACACTCACTTGCTCTTGTTCTCTTTGCTTTGCAACTTGGACTTTTTCTTGACTCCCTACTTTCAACCTGGTATGTCCAGTGTCGCCAATTTTTCTTACTTCCCAATATCCTTTTAGTAAACTCTTTGTCAATTTCACTCAGTCATTGTAGTAAAGAACCTAAAATAAGGTGGTCTTATTGGTACCTTCACTTTTCTAAAAGTAAGACATAAAATTCCAGACAGCTTTATGTAGCTGATGATGAAAAATCTGCTTCTAGAACTCATGGACTTTGTCTTAAACAATGCACCCAGATTTTTAGAGCATGGTATTACATGCTGCTTTTTTTTTTTTTAACACTGTGGTCAGAAGCTATGCACACTTTCTAATTGGTCAAGTAATTTTCTTATTTGAGAGTTTTGTGCTTTTTGAGAGGCATATAGCTTCACACAGAAATGATTTTTGAATACCTACCAGGTATTTGATATCTGTGATATGATTATATTTAATGTGGTACATGGAAATTTAGCATTTGACCCATCACATAACTAATACAGTATAACAATGAGAACAAACCATTCAACAGAATAGTATCTAGAGACAGTTGATTTTCTGAAAGTATTCCATGGACCCCTAGATTATTTTTCTATATCTCTGGTTTCCCTCTCCCTCAGCCAAACCAATCTCCTTGTAAAACTATTTTAATGGACTGGAGAGATCACTCAAAGAGGTGGGATGCATAGATCATATGTAGGAGTCCCACGTTCCATCCCTAACGGCACATAGTACCCAGAGCATTCCTGGTTTTAGTTCTCGTGGCCCCCAGCACCACCCAGCCAGCTCATAGCTACATCAGCCCTGGGCCATGTCCCTCTGGGCATGGCACCCCCCCTCAAATCTATTTTAAAATTTTATCCGAAGCAAAAAGTTCTGTTTATTGATGGCAAAGCAAACTGTTGTAAAGCACAGCCCCAGGCCAGAGGAATGAGCCTGTCTACTCTCTCTGGAGGGAGGTGTGAGTCTCGGGAAGGCTGACAGGGGGGTGGCATTTGGGTTCTGACTGTGCTGGTTGGTGTTAGGGGATATTTACTGGGAGGACGTGTGCAGTGACTAGGAATGTCTTCATTTTTAGCAAGCTTCTTAGCAGCTCTGAAATAAAAGCTATCTTCTTGTGTAGTCATTTCCTTTTTTTTTCCCCCTTTTCTGTAAAGAGGAAAAGTGAGAAATTTCTTTCTTTCCCTAGAGCCTCTCTTTTAGCAAAAACAGTTAAATCTGTATGTGTTTTACCTTTATCTTCAAACACTTTATGAGCAGGCTCACGCAGGTCTGGAAAGAATTGATAGTGTGTCTCCTATTTTTTAGTGTAGCACTTAATTCATCTGATATTGCTTTGTGGTTTTCGCTGTATATATTTTTTACAGCTGTCTTAAAGCAGCACGCTTCATTCACACAAATGGTGGGCACTCAGAAAGGAGATTATATTATGATTCTACCCTGCACTGAGATTATTAAATAAAAGATGTTATTGAAATCTGCAGTGATTATTACTAATTTAATCTGGCTTGACACTGAGTATCATTTTGTCCTTGTTCCATAGCCAGGCTGTTGCTACTGTTTTACTGAAGAAAACCAGTGAAGGATAAGGGTGACAAGATGTAGACTATTCAACTGTTATGGTTGAAGAATTTCAAAGAAATTTCAGAAATAAGTTTTAAATAACATTTTTATTCCGTTTGAATATTCTGGATTACTGTGCAGATTCTCTCTAGCTGCTATTTCTGTGCTCATTTCTGTTTGTCTTAAATGATCATAAACATCAGTTTCAGTAACACGAGAAAGAAACTTCTCTTTATACTAAATGGAATATTAGCTTCTCAAAACCAGCACAATTGACTGAAAAATACTACATTACCTGGCCTTGTCGTTTTTAATATCAACTGATTCCTATTGTTAGTCATCAGAAAGAAGATAATAAATTAACCTTTAATTTATTTATTTATTGATTTATTTTTGCCTTTTGGGTCACACCCGGCGATGCTCAGGGGTTACCCCTGGCTCTGCACTCAGGAATCAGTCCTGGCGGTGCTCGGGGGACCATAGGGGATGCTGGAAATCGAACCAGGGTCAGTTGTGTGCAAGGCAAATGCCCTACCCGCTGTGCTATTGCTCCAGCCCCAGCCTTTAATTTAGAGGGTTTTTGTGTGTGTGTGGGCGGGGGGGGGGGGGGGGGGGGGGAGACGGTCATTGCTTGCTTGCTTTAAATTTTAGGTGATACTGTGCTCTCCATTCTTGAAATAAGAATGTGAATTAAGTCATATATAAGCTTAAAAAACAGCAAATAGTTTTAGGATGTAAAGGTGAAAATGACTCATGTCTATACTTTCTGATGAGTAAACATTTGACATAGTTTCCTGAAAGGTTTAAAACCAATGCAATTTAGGCTCCCCTATTGTATAATACAGGCTGCAGTTATTATTACGATTGTAATTCCCTTTTTCTGAGGTGAGCTCACCCGGGCTCATCAGGGCTCATTCCTGGCTCTGTATTCAGGTGGGGGTGGGGGACCATATGGGATGCTGGGGATTGAACTCAGGCCTGCCGTGTGCATGGCATGTGCCCTACCCACTGTATACTGTAGCTTCACCATTCATGTGTTCCTTATTTATCAATTATAATCCTGATCTTGAAAAATTCAAACCTCTTCAGTAGCATCAATAGGAATGAAATCAGAAACAATGGGACCAATGTAAGGAGCAGCTTCAAGTTTAGCATTTAGCTGAAAAATTAGAAATAATGGTCATAAATGTGCTGTGTACTCAAAAAAAACCCAGCTGGTTGAGGCCCGACATTTCCACATGCTTGTCTTTTATTAATATGAAAAGATTGGAGGTAATGAGATGGGAAATAGACATGGTGATTTTCTTTTATGGGGCTCTGGATAGAAAAAAGAAGGGTTGTCTGAACAAGAGTACTGAGAACATCAAAATCTGAAAAAAGGGAAGAAACTAAAATGATTAGAAGAGTAATGAACAATTTTTTTTAATGTTACTGGCAACTTAATTGTCTCTTGTTTATCATGTAAAAACTAAAATGACTACTTGCACATTGCTTTGAGAGTCACAGAAAAAGCATCTGAATGTTCCGGGCATTATACTGGCCCTATGTGTAACTCTTGGAATATGCTGACTGTGAAGTTACGTCATCGGAGGTGCCTGGAGACGGGGCAGCTGGTGGAAGGAATTGTTGATACTTTTCATCCTTTCATTTCTCTGGGGAACGTTATTTCCACCTAACTTAGAACACTTAATTTGAAATGTGCAAACAATGGAAATAGTATCTGGAATTGGAGCAAGGGCAACAAGGAAGGGGATGAGTTTGAAATTCTCTTGGAATAGAGTGTATAGAAGAACCATGGGCAACAACTCCAGTTGTAACTGGTTGTTTCTGTACTCAAAGTTGAATTTTTAGAGTGGAGTTAAAGAAAGTGTCCATTTAAATAAATAGCTACAATAAAATTGATCTTCATCCATGCAGTGCCTGGAACCTACTGCATTTTCATCAGGCATTGGATAGGTGAACCCAAAATTTTCTAGACAATAACGCTCATAAAAACTCAGTGAATTTTCACATTTTGTTGAAGTATTTATTTATTGGGTTTATAGTCATTCAGCCTTCAAAGAATGACTCCTTCTCCCCAAAAAGAACCCATGAAAACACAATAATTATTGTGATTGTACAACATAAAATAGTGTGCGTTGCAATATAAAGCAGTGATGGGTTGCTTATCTCTTCGTTCCCGAGATTATACTGCACTGTTCATACTGATACAAAAGAAAAGTTTTAAAGCACTGATTATTTCAACATTCTTGTTCAAAAATTTGATCTACCTTGTTTTCACCAGTTGGTGACTGGTTTCCATGGAAATGGAAATGGAATAAGCATTCCTCGTTTTAGATTCTCAGCTGCCCCATGCCAACTGAGAGCTGTAAATGCCATTTGGTTAACAGCAAGAACCCAGAATTCTTCCATTTTAAAGTGGCAGAGGGAGAGGAAAAGGAAATGTTTGCCAAATCATTTCACTTTTCCTCCCTTTGAAAAGGGCACAGTTTAATGATTGTGTCTCGGCTATTGACTAATGGTCACTGGACACATGCAGTGTTCAGTGGCTCCTCTTCTCACTAAGCAATTTAAATCTCTTTTCCACCTTTTACAAAGTCCCTTACCCTGTTGCAGTTTAAGTGGCCCATAATTGCCTTCCTGGCTATCCACCTGCAATCCCAGTGATGGGCACTGAATGGAGAACTTGGTCATCCAGTGTTGCAAGGAAACATTTGTTGATTTCAGTGATCTGCAACCCAACAGGAAAAGAATAACATGTAGACAAAGAGATTGGGACTAGTTGGAAAATTCTCACTGGAAAACATTAGTTTTGTTTGCTATAAGGATTTTTCATTTCTGAGATTGTCACTTATTATGCCTTTTGGAACTGTTTGTTCCGAAGGAGAGATAATGAAGAAAATTATAAATAAATGCCATAAAAAATTAGATTCATGACTATTATTTTTGATTTATTTTGATTATTTTGATTATTATCAATTATTTTGATTATTTCAGGAGTCAAAGCTAGAACAAAACTACAGTAGCATTAATCCATAGGTTTTTTTTTTTCTGCCTTAAGATGTATAAGATACGAGCTCAAGAAAGACTGTGATTCTGGTTCTCAAACATTTCTCTGTGCAGTTCTGTGAACACATTTCCTTCCAGGGCATGAAATGGACTCTCTCCATGTCCCAGTGTCTAATTTTAATAAAACCAGACACAGTGGCTCCCAGCCATGGGCTGACCCTGTGTCTTTAAGTGTGGTCTCACCCATAGTGAAAGCATGTAATGTGTCAACTAAGGAAATCAGATCCATATCCTCAACTTAGGAAACTGCCTGAGTAACACTTCAGGGGAAGTCTTACTGATGCTGAGCATGCAATTAAGGGCCTGCCATTTTCAATTCTCACATTGTATTCCTGGGGGAAATGTGACTTCCTTGACTGTTGGTATAAACAACGTTTGCATCCCAATGATTTGAGAAAGAGGCATTTGGCATGTGGAAAAGGACTTTCCTTGAATATACATTAATGGTCAAAGTGGCAAGCCAGTTCCAACATGGCAGTGACTTGTCCCCTGGGATTTCTTCTATGCCCTCATCAGAGGGCAGCAAGTTTCTCATTGTCCTACTCTATGCCTTCTGGGTTTGGACAGGCAGCACCAGAAGGACTCACTGATGGCCTAACTGGTCCTTAGGGGAAAAAACATTCAAACTGAATCCCACTTAAATTGGGGCCACCGGCTCTTAATGAACAGCTCAGATGGTATTTTTCCTTAAACAGTTTAGAAATAAAATTAAATTCAGATAGTTTATTATGTAACTGAAGAGACAGCTATAGCCATTCCTATGTCAAGCAAAAATGAATCATGTTTTTAAAGTTGTCTTTTTCTGTAATATTTTGAAATTTGAATTTTAATAGAGTCATGAAAAGGCTGTTTGTAAAAATATTTATCAGTTTTCCCAAGGCCATCTGGAATAGTTTTATTACATTTTTTTCTCCCTTAAAGCTCCTGCAATGTACCCCTTCTCATTGATTGTCTTTGCTCATTTTGATTAAATCTTCTGGATCTTTTCTCATCACTGCATTTCAGTGTTATTGGTTATTCTCAAATATTCTTTAATTGATTGTTTGAAATTCTGCATCTTTTGGAAATCCTTTGCTTGATATTATTGGCATTTGATGTTTATGCAGACATGTAAAGTTTTGGCATTGAAAAGGAACAGGAATTCTTAAATCAGCAGTAATGTCAATAGTAATAGGACCACTTGTGAAGGAATATCTTTTTTACTTGCTTAGTTAGGAAATCTAATATTCATGATCACAGTCACAGTCACAGTCCTCCCATTCATCAATTTGCTCGAGTGGGCCCAGTAACGTCTCCATTGTGAGATTTGTTACTGTGTTTGGCATATGGAGTGTGTCACGGGGAGCTTGCCAGGCTGTACCGTGCGGGCGAGATACTCTCGGTAGCTTGTTGGGCTCTCCGAGAGGGGCGGAGGAATCGAACTCGGGTCAGCCATGGTGGCTGGGTGCAAGGCAAACGCCCTACCGCTGTGCTATCACTCTAGCCCTAATATTTATGATATCCTGGTAATAAGAACCAAATAGCTTCAAAGTCATAACTTCTGAATAATGTTTTAGAAAGGTCTCCAGCGACTGTGACTTTATTCTAGCCCTATATTATTATATATGTAGTTGATATTATATAAGATCTATTATAAGATTATATAAAATATAACTAGAGATGATATACATGTATATTATATTATAGTACATGCATATATATGATGTACATATTTATTATTTTGTAGAGCCTCATGTTCTTCTGCAAAAAGATTGTTCAGTTATTGATGTGGAAACAATAGGATTTGATGTTAGAAGATCTGGCCTCAAGTCACTTTTGTTTGTTTGCTTATTTTATTTTGGGGGGTCCAAACTGGCTGTGATCAGGGCTTACTTTTGACTTCTGTACTCAGGGAGATAACTCCTGGCAGTGTTTGGGGGAATCATTTATGGTGCTTGTGGTCAAACAAGGGTTGGCTACATGTAAAATAAACGCCTTACCTATCTCTCCAACCTCAGGGTTCAAGTTCTTTAGCAGTTGAATTCATTTTTTTCTTCTCAAAGTCATTTAACACATAAGACACTGATCACTTCCTCAGTATCCTTACCTAGAAAGGGGTGATAGAAGTACTTGCAGGACAGAATGACTGTAGAGATTAAATATGAGTGAAGCCACCTGTCAGATAGTAAATGAGTGATTCTTAGCTCCACTAATTTTATGTCTAATTTAAAATTATATTAAGCACTTTTTCACGTGGAGCATAGTCTATCAGTGGATATGTATTATACACAAATAAACATATTTTCTCAGTTAAATAAAACAGCATTTACTACCAAACCATAGAATGTGAAAGTTGAAAAGTGAAAAGTGCACTTTTGCTTCCCAAGGAGATACAGATCTTTAATTGTCATGCTTAGAAGGGGCTGGTGCGATAGCACAGCGGGTAGGGCATTCGCCTTACAAGCAGCCAACATGGCTGACCCGAGTTCGGTTCCTCTGCCCCTCTCGGAGAGCCTGGCAAGCTACCGAGAGTATTCGATATGCCAGACACAGTAACAACAAAGTCTCCAATGGAGACGTTACTGGGCCCGCTCGAGCAAATCAATGATCAACGGGAGGGCCTTTACCTTGCCTTTTAAAATAACAAGGGCTCAATAACTACATACTACAGGTCAATCTTCCCAGTGACTCTAGCAAAAAAAAAAAATTTTTTTTCCTATTCTCAAATAGTTGAGGAAACAAAAAATATACATGAGAGAGATGGTATATGATTTAGTAAAGTCTAAAATATTTACTATTCAGATCATTACAGAAAATATTTGACGACTTCTGCTCATAAGCACATGCAAATGCTATCATAATCAAAATCCATTTGTTGTTGTTTTAATGAAATGTGTGTATGCTAAAATGTTGGATGAATAATTTGGAATTATGAGAAACTGTAAATTTTTGAGGAAGGCTTTCATTAGTTACTGATTTCATCTTCCTCAGTGTTACCAACTTTTCAATGCATGCGAAAATGGTTCTAATGATCCTGGAAGAAAGACCCGGGAATAGCTACAGTAAACAGTTAACCCAGTGTCTGGGTTGAAAAGATAACCATTGAATGGGTATATACATTCTTTCTCCTTTTGGAATGTTTTCTCTGATTTCAGAGGAACCCTACACCAACCAACCACCCAGCTTCTCAAGTGCTGGCATGGACAACAGAATCCAGCCCTGGGTCAGAATTCTGTGGGCACAGTTGACCTGTGTTCCAGACAAATAGGAGTGTGTAATAATCATCTATTTTAAATCTGTACTCCCTGCCAAGTAAGAGCAAGTCTGAAATGTTTTGACAGCTTGTTCGTGATCTGAAAGCAGTCTCAAACAAAGTGAAGCCAAGCATTTATAATATCACCATTGTCTATTAGCCAGTTATTAAGCAAAACAATAAATATTTTAACCTGTTGCACAATGTATGGACATCAAATGGTGTCTACTGGAATATTTTAGCTAAAGCAAATAGAAGAAGAATCACTAAATAGCTGTGAAATGAACATAGACCTGTGAATTATTGCCTATTTGGCCAGATTTCCAGACCAATGAAATTCAACAAAATATATACCATGTCTTTTTCTAACTTGGCTCCTCTGTGTCAAATATATTCCTCAACATGTACTAGGTACACAATAAATATTTGCTGAATGAATGATTCAGAAAAGTTAATTCTGAACCAGTACATTGAAATAGTATCATTATGTGCAGTTAATTGGATTATTATGATAATATTCATAAAATGGGAATTTATCTACATTTACCAGACAGGTAAATTTGAAATACTTTCAATATGCTTTCAGTCTTCTAATCTTTTTTACTCTTGGTTTTGCTACTTATTATTATTTATATGAGGTAGTTTTCAGGATACATTCAGAGAGAGAAATATATATGGGAAGAAATAGACCACATGAAATCAAAAATATAATTTGATACAGTTCATTATTTCTCTCATTATCTTTATAGATCTTTTTCTGGTCTCAGCATATACACTCAGTATATGCTGCACATTTCATGCTTTAGTGAGTTCTAATTATGAAATTTTCTTTTAATTATGATGATACCAAATTACAGGAAAATCAGTTCAGGTGTAAGGAAAAAGTTGTTTATATTGCATACCAAGCATTTTTCTCAAATACCAGCCACAAGCCAGAACTCCTGGTGCAGAAATTCCTATAATGCCTTATACATCAACCTCCATTAGCCGATATCTCAGTCCTTGGTAATTATATGCATATATTTCACACCACTCCCATAAGTGGTATTAGATTTAATTGGTCAAACTCATGGAACTCATTGGGCCACAGTGGTAGTGAAAAATTGAGTAAAACTTAACCATTAGGAAAGTATCAGCTGCCCTTAACAGCAGTGCTCATCAGTTCCAGAATCATTGCCTGCATCTCCTCTATCTCACCCTGCCCCAAGAACAGTTCAGTTGTACGAAAAAGCCCAATGTGAGAATCACTTTAACTTAGAAGCTCTGTGCTCTTAGCAAGGTATTTCTTCCTCTAGTCTATGAGTTGAGCTTCCAAAGTTGAGCAAGGAATAGTACATTTCCAGGGTCTGCTCTCAGAAGCTAATGCCATGATCTGTTCTTTTGTCCTGACCATGGACTTCTACGATCATGATAGCTTACCAGTTAGTGTTCATTTGAACATAAGAGGTGTTGCTTAGTAGCCAACACTATCAAATCTCTGATATTCTGATGTCAGTGATCCCTAAGATAAGAGTTGGACAAGTGTTAGGTAAGTTAGGCGGTGATTAACCGTCTTGGTCAAGAATATATCCATTCAGGGGCTGGATCAATAGCACATCGGGTAGAGCCTTGCACGTGGCCGACCTGGGTTCGATTCCCAGTATCCAATGTGGTCCCCTGAACATGGTCAAGGGTAATTCCTGAGTGCATGAGCCAGGAGTAACCTCTGTGCATCACTGGGTGTGACCCAAAAAGCAATATATATATATATATATATACACACACATATATACATATATATACACATATATACATATATATACATATATATATACCCATTGATCCAACATGTGTACTTTTATCTGTGAAACATTATATTTGGAAAGCAACAGAAGTGAGGTACGAACTAGGTTTCCTGATAGAGTTATTTATTAATTCCTATGTACATGAATTAGTGTGGTTTAAACGCAGTTCAGTTAACAGCAAATAGCTGATTTCCAAGGCTGGGGCTAGAAGAAATAGGAGGGGAGAGAAAATGCCAGGAAACACACAAAAGGACAGAAAGAAGAAGCAGTTTAGTATTTGAGTTTTATTTATTTTATTATCAATAACTAAGTTCTTACTGAAACTAGTAAAAGTAAAGTAAAGGCCCTCCCATTGATCATCGATTTGCTTGAGCGGGCCCAGTAACGTCTCCATTGGAGACTTTGTTGTTACAGTGTTTGGCATATCGAATACGTCACGGGGAGCTTGCCAGGCTCTGCCGTGCGGGCGAGATACTCTCGGTAGCTTGCCGGGCTCTCCGAGAGGGTTTACTGAAACTATCCCTGAAATATAATCAGCATCAAAAATAGCTGTGTGAATTAGGTGATGATGTCTTAAAGCTTTTTTGAAACAATTATGAGCTCAAGATGTTGCAGAAATTGAGCTGGAGAGCTACTATAGTGGATTGGGTGCTTGCATTGTATGAGACTTACCTGGGTTTGATCCCCAGTACCGCCTGAAGTAAGTGATCCCTGAGCACAGAGCCAGAAGTAAGTCCTGGGCACCACTGGGTGTGGCTCAAAAACAAACAAAAAAGGGTTGCAAAAATAGTACAGATTTCACCAGTGAAACTACTACTAATAAATAATATTGCAAAAAGTGGGGAATTGGAATTAAACCAAATGCAGTGGGAAAAAAATGGCATTGTATAATCTACAAGTCTATATTCAGAGTTTACAATTTCCATCTGCAGTTGTTTGTTTTGGCTTTTTGGCTTTTTGTGTCACACCCGGCGATGCTCAGGGGTGACTCCTGACCCTGAACTCAGGAATTACTCTTGGCATTGCTCAGGGGACCATTTAGTATGCCAGGGATTGAACCCAGGCCGACCGAGTGCAAAGCAAATGCCCTGCGCACTGTACTGTTGCTTTTGCCTCTTCACCTGCACTTTTGTGTTTAACTGTGTGTCAGATTAACATCTGATGTTTAAAAAGAAGTATTCTATTTTTAAAAAATACTATTTAGACATTTTTGATGCTGAATTCTTAGTGACCTGTTACAACTTGATATTATAAAATATGCTTTTAATTCTCTTCCCTTGCCTTTAACGTACTTGTTACAATAGACTAGAAAGTTCAGGATCAGGATACTGACAGATTGGTTTGGTGAGGGCTGTCTTCCTGACTTATAAATGACATTCTATAGGGAAAAACTTCAGGAACCTAGATCATGAGAGAGAAGGGGAAGTAAGAAGGGAAAGGAAGAGAGACAAGAGAGGGAGAAGAACCATCGATATATTGTGCTCCTTCTTTTAAAGGCACTAAACTCATCATGAGGGCTCAACTCTCACGATCTAATTACCTTTCCAAGGTACTTATCTTCAAGCTCTTACCACACTGGGCATTAGGACTTCAATACATGAGTTTGGGATGAATACAATCATTGAGCCTTCAGCAGTTATTTTAAATAAGTGCTTTTGAGTCACTCCCTTCAGTGATAAGACGACCATAGTCGATTGCAGTCACTTTAGTCTCTGCCATAATAATTGATTTGTTAAAACTTAGTGCCAAAAATTGAAAAATTGACATAATTTTGGTTTTTAAAAACTTTAATTCCCCCCTCCCCCAGCTTTTTGAATTTTAGGAAACTTTTTGCTGAAGATGGGGTGATAATCCATTTCTAGCTATTCTGTTTTCCCATAAGTTTTCATTTTTAAAGATTGTCCAGTATTTTTTTTCCTAACTTGAACTAGAATTATGTAGCATAGAGAGTCTATAACATAGACTGTCAGATATCCTGTCATCAATAGTAATAAAGAAATGAAGTTGCCACTTTGTCACAAAATATGTTGGAAAATTAGTCAAAGAAGCCAGAAAACCTTGGCAGTCATTCAAAGACATGGGAATGTGGAACTGTGTGAATCTTGTAAGGAATAAGGAAAAGGCATTATAGAAAGATCCAAAGGACCCAGCTACATTTTATACCTTTCAAAATTACCATCACACTTACTGAATTTTTTTCTTTCTTTTTTCTTTTTGAAACAAGTAATACCTGTGTTATTTCCTTCACAGGATTGATATGAGACTAGGGGTTAAATACTTTGATAGAGAATGTGAAGTAAACATAAAATGGCATTGTTATCAAGAACAATGTAAGCAGTCCTAAGTGATGTATTGAATGCATGAATAATATTACTTTGGCTCTGCTCTTTTCTCGGGCGGACCTTGCAAATAGAGGGAAAGTTATTCTATTCAAAATAGAGGGAAGTTATTCACTCAGAATCAGCATGCCCACATATGTCAAAGAATAGGCATGCTAGGTATCCAAAGAGAATAGAAACCATTACACAGGAGGATGGGCTGGAACAATAGCACAGTGGGTTGCGCGTTTGCCTTGCACGAGGCTGACCCAGGTTTGATTCCTCCACCCCTCTCGGAGAGCCCAGCAAGCTACCAAGAGTATCTTGCCCTCAAGGCAAAGTCTGGCAAGCTACCCATGACATATTCGATATGCCAAAAACAGTAACAACAGGTCTCACAACTTGTTGTGAAACGTTACTGGTGCCCGCTGGAGCAAATCGATGAACAATGGGAAGACAGTGCTACAGTATTACACACGAGGATAAGAAACAGCAGAAAATGTGCCGAGACAAAAGATGAAACAGGAAGTCTTTCTCTACCTTGCCTTTGCTTGATTTCATACCCTTGTAATCCTGACTCTGAAGCCATGCACTATCTGAGTAGAGTTCCTACATGTGTCCTGATGTCTGATTCATTGCCAACCCGAGTCATATCTTATTGTCAGTTCTTCAGTAAGACTTAAATTGTGGATTTCTATTTGCAGCACCCGATAAGCAGAAAACTTTCACCAAGTAGTTGCCTAGGACGAGGGGAAAGCAAAAGGAGGAATATAATATTGCCACTTTAGAAGGTCTAATAGATCCCTTGGATTTTTATCCTGTGTTCCAAGCCTAATATTGGACAGAAATGAGTTAATGGGTTCTGTAAAATCTGATTTTGCCTCTTCACAATTATGTAGCTCAGTATAATTTCTTGAGGTCTTTAACTTGTTTATTATTGTGAACAGGAAATATAGTAAACGAGGGAGGTAGTTTTTGTTTCCATTTCAAGTAAGAAAAATCAGTAGACTGCCAAAATATTCACATCAATATATTCTTTCGGAACCAAAGGAGTTGTTTAAGTTAAAACTATAAAATTAAAATGTTATACTTACTAGGGCAATACTGACAGTATCTTAAGAGAATCAAAGATGTGACACATTTAATATTTTTTGTTTTTTTCTATCTCCTATATTTTAGATGATCGCTAATTATTTAAGGAGCGATAGCACAGTGGGTAGGGCATTTGCCTTGCACGCAGCCCACGCGGCCAACCTGAGTTCGATTCCTCTGCCCCTCTTGGAGAGCCCGTAAGCTACTGAGAGTATCTCACCCACACGGCAAAGCTTGGCAAGCTATCTGTGACATAATTGATATGCCAAACACAGTAACAACAAGTCTCACGATGGAGACGTTACTGGGCGCACTCAAACAAATCCATGAACAACGGGAGGACAGTGCAGTGCAGTGCATTTACCTAATTGGGTTATCACCTGGAGCCTCACAAAAAGCAAGTCTTAGTAGTATAAACATAAGGAAGAATGCTAAACAGATAGCTAGTTTTCAGAGAGTATTATGTGAAAATTGACTAATAATTTTTGTGTTTAGTTACATGGGGAATGAGTATAATATATTTTGTTCTGGGCATGCTTTCTGGACTACATACTTTTCTTTATTCTGAAAATACTTTTCATAATCAACTCTCTCGTCTATGAAGAAAAAAAACATCTGAAACAGATTTTTGTCTATTTTGTGACTTTTATGCTTAGTGGGGGCTGGAGCAACAGCACAGTGGGTAGGGTGTTTGCCTTGCATGCGGTCAACCAAGACAACCCGGGTTTGATTCCTCTGCCCCTCTCGAAGAGCGGGGCAAACTACCCAGAGTATCTCGCCTGCACAGCAAAGCCTGGCAAGCTACCAGTGATGTATTCGATATGCCAAACACAGTAACAATTGTAATTGTCACAATGGAGACGTTACTGGGCCCACTCGAGCAAATAGATGAACAACTGGAGGACAGTGCTACAATGCTATAGTGCTATGCTTTATGGATATCATGAATATACTTATTCAAGCTACCCCTTTTCTTTCTTTTTTTAAATTGAATCACTGTGAGATACCCTTCAAGCTTTCATGTTTGAGTTACAATCATGCAGTCATCAGATACCCATCCTTCCACCAGTGCATATTCCCCACCACCAATCTCCCCAGTATACCCCCCCTTTCTGACCCTGCCCCTGCCTCCATGGCAGGCAGATTCCCCCACACCCTCTCTACTTTTGGATATTATGGTTTGCAATACAGATACTGAGAGATTATCATGTTTGGTCCTTTATGTACTTTCAGCAAACATCTCGTGCCCTGAAGGATTCCTCCAACCGTCATTGACTTAGTGATCCCTTCTCTATTCAAGCTGCCTTCTCCCCCAGCTTATGAGACAGGCTTCCAACTATGGGACAGTATTGCTGGCCCTTGTGTCTACTGACCTTGAAGCCACCCTTTTTCTTAAGGAGAAAGGAAAAACAATCTTCTTGACATCCCCATGCAGATCATCACATCTACCACTATCTTACTAATTATTTTAAGTTCATTCAAAACACAGAATTCAACTGACCTGAAAAAGTTTTAAAGATGACCGATACTTTACATTGTTATTTGAAGAGAGTGGAAAGATTTAATATAATCAAGGCAGAAGTTTGTATTCTGAACTATAATATACTGCAATGTGCTGTTTAGTAGATATTTAAAATATTTGTGTCGGCAGTAGAATGATAATGTTCTTCCCTTTCTCCTAAAATTGTTCTTACATTATGATGTAGAGCAACATGCAGAAATCTTTACAAAAATGTTTTTATATGAAAATAGTCACTCTGTTTTTCACTTAGAAACATTTTTGCTCTATGCTAATGATGCATATAATATTTAAGGGCTTTATTGCATTCCGGGAATACAGAAACTTGTTCTCCTATTTTTTTTTTTTACAGAATATTCAGTTAAATCTCTCCTAAGGCACTGCATCTAAAATTATAGGAAAATACTAAAGAACTTTTACTACATGGTCAGAATTATAGACTACCAGGAAACTTCTCTGAGAAACTCAAATTGACCAAAAAGGTTGACATTTGCTGGACGAGAGTCATTTTCCAAGGTGAACAACTGAGTCCAGCTAAGCTAGAGCTGAACTTGAAAAGGGATCAGAATACAGCTGAGGTAGAGAAGGGGCCACCAAGTAAAGGATGCTTGCAGGGCTCGCTCAGGATGAGAGATGCGTGCTGAAAGTAGACTATAGACCGAACACTATGGCCACTTATTACCTTCATTGCAAACCATAACACCCAAAAGGAGAGAGAGAGTAAAAGGGAAATGTACCTGCCACAGAGGCAGGGGAGGGGGACGGGAGAGGGGTGGTGAGAGGGATACTAGGAACATTGGTGGTGGAGAATGAGCACTGGTGGAGGGATGGGTATTCGACCATTGTATGGCAGAAACATAATCACGAAAGTGTGTAATTCTGTAATTGTATCTCATGGTATTTCATTAAAAAATTTTTTTTAAGATTTTCTAAATAAATAAATACGTTTTAAAAAAGGAGCAGTATGGCAGGTGATAATGTCTTGGTACTGTGGGATTAGAAAAGAGTTCTGCATAAGAACTCCTGAGGCGGAGGATTACTCCATAACTGAGAGGCCAGCCGGGTATCCTAGAGGAAAGGGCAGTTCAGATAGAGAAGGGAGCACCAAATAAAGGGTGTTTGGAGGATCCTCCCAGGAGGGGAGATGCATGTCGAAAGTGGACTATGGACTGAACATGTTTGCCACTCAATGCCTCTTTTGCAGACCACAACACCCAAAAGGAGAGAGAGAACACAGGGGATTGCCCTGCCACAGAGGCAGGGGGGGATGGGGGGATGGGAGTGGGGGGATATTATCCATGGTGGTGGGAAATGGGCACTGGTGGAGGGATGGGTATCTGATCATTGTATAATCGAAACCCAAGCACAAAAAATTGTAAATCTACAACTGTTAAAAAAAAAAAAGAAACAAAAAAAAATTAAAAAAAAAAAAAGAACTCCTGAGGCATCATCTTCAAAGAACTTCTGTTGAAAGGGAGAGTATACACATAGTGACAGAAGATATATTTGACTTTCTTGACCTGGAAAGAGATGAGACAGGAGAAGAAATAAATAATTGCTTTAAAGAATTACTACTCTTGTGGGATTTGCCACTGTAATTCTTGTAATTCACGGGGCCCCAGTCTTAAATTTGCTTCACTAGGTCCTGGTTCCTGTACTTCCAGGGAGGTTCTAGAAGCAAACATTTTGCTAAGAACAATGTGCTTTGCATATCAGCTACAAAGGATGCATAAAAATTAAAGATTAAACAGGGCTTTACTGACTATAGTTCACCTAAGAACACGGGAAAAACTTCTCCACCACAACAGTCACTGCTCGTGCAGGGAAGTATGAGTTACAAAGAGAAATAGGACAAAGATTGTATTTGCAAGTTGACACAAACATGATGTTTCAAAATAATAAAAGTAATGCGTGATTTATTTCATTAATAATCTAATGCATAACTGTGTTCATGAAAAAATTGGGATCAAGAGGAGGATGACTAAAATTAAAGCATTTTGAAATTTTCATCCCTGGAGAGGAGTTGAAAAAGTCCTGTGTTCAGACATCTAGGATAGCCACTAAATATAGAATACATAACATTAAAGCTAGTGTAGGGAGAAATTACAAAAATCAGCATGAATTTAAGAAAAAGTACAGTTCACATAAAGGATTTCTATTGTGCTGATGACAAAGATTGTTTACCTTATTAAAATATTCTGTTTATAAGGGACAGATATGAATACATAATGTTAGAAAGCATAAAAGGAGCAAAGAGCAGATGTACAATCTAAATATTAACCAGGTATTCTTATTATAGAGCCTGTTGAGGATGACTGTGAACAAATAGTTTGTTGCATTGGAAAGATTTAATATTTCCATTCTAAATAGTGGTAGAACAGCAGGGTAAATGGACACGTCTACAAAATAATCCATTGTCACTGTCACTGTCACTGTCCTCCCGTTGTTCATCGATTTGCTCGAGCGGGCCCAGTAACATTGTGAGACTTGTTGCTACTGTGTTTGGCATATCAAATATGTCATGGGTAGCTTGCCAGGCTTTGCTGTGCGGATGAGATACTCTCTGTAGCTTGCTGGGCTTGATATAATGGACTTGTAAAACAATTCAAGCATATATTTTTTTCAAGTACACCTAATATTTATAAAAAATGGATCACATACCTGATCATTATGTGTCTCATAAAATTTAAACTGCTGGTTTAGAAAAACTATATTATTTTGTCACAGGGAAATACAAATTAGTAATTGATATAACACACAATTAAACACCTACATATACTTGAACATTTGAAATGACTCTTTAAAATAACCCAGGGCCAAAAAACAAGTCAGAGCAAAAATATGAAGGAGATTTGTATGATCCAGGAACAACTGTATTAATTAATAATTGATCTAATGATGTACAAGAACATTAGACTCATAAAGTGAATTTTAACTTTAAGTAAAAATAACTTACACCATGAAGTAATAGGCCATAAAGGTCTAGTGAAGGATTAAAGTAAGAAATTTCTGAAAACAGGAAAAATTGTAGTCTTTGGATTTATAAAATAAATATGTTTTCTAATAAAATTGGCAACTTTTCCCATTAAAGTAGTGGCACCACATATAGAAGAGCATCCATCAGAATGGATGAAAATCATCCCATCAGAATACTTTCTATGACAGCTTGCTACAAATAGGATTGTTTTGTTCCAAGTAACAAATTTGGGGATGTATTTGCAACTGATACAGTGGAGATTACAAAGAGATGTATACAAAAGGCATGACGAGATTATTAACAGGAAAGAAGAATGACTAATACACATTTGAAAGGTATTGTTAAATAGACTCAGAAGAGAATTAAAAAGAGGATTTGTCTAGATGTATATTTCTGTTCTTCATATTGTCATTCAACTCGGCTTGTGGACTCTCTTATAACAGTGACAAATGCACTCTAATGGCTGTCACATCCCTCCTTTGCATCCAGGACATACATCAGTCATCACTGTGAGTGCCCAGCCATGCCTTAGAATTCTCAGTAACTCTTTTACACCATTTTCCAAATAAATTGTTCTTTATACATGAAATTTCTTTGCCATTCTTGGGTAAGTTGATCTGAGAATTTCAGTTAAAAGAGTTTTTCTGATAAAGGAACAAAATACATGGCAAGAGAAAATGGAATATCATTCAGAAAAATGTTTTCTAGTAGTCAAATTTGACAAAGAAATAATATGGTGAAAAATGGGTACAATGAATTTTGATGCCATATATTATGAAATATTTCTGGGTATAGTTGGTATAAAAAAGATAATCTTTCATGATCTTATTTTTTCATAAAATTTTTCAATCCGTTGTGTGTTTGTAGCATATTTCAGCTTAGAGGTTAAATTTTCATTGGAAGTACTTGACATGTTTCTAAATATGTAGTTTATAGAGTAGATTCTTATATCTGCATTCTTAATTCATTTTAATACTAAAATTTCATCATAAATTTTAAATGAAATTTAAAGATTAAAATGAGATTATATTAGCCACATTTCATTTCCCAATCACCACATAATGGCTGACTCTTGATTACCATCTTGGTCTGTGGATGTTTAGAAAATTCAAAGAAACAAATCTTCATTGGATTTTAGCCTCAAGATTTTCAAGTTGGAAAAACATGCTAGGAATATAAACCCAAATAGAACATGATGAAGTACTAAAAGTTTTTGATAGAAAGACTAAGTACTGCTTGATTAGGGAGTTGCAGAAAAACCCACAGCTTGATAAATTCTTCTCCACTTTGAAATCTAGGGGGTGGCAATGACTTGTTGAGTCTGTGGAAATGGAGTGTCTTGCTTTAGAAAGGTGTGTGTGTTCTCCCTACAGGCATGGGACCCGCTGTGCTGGAGAAGTGGCCGCCGCAGCAAACAACTCACACTGCACAGTTGGAATTGCTTTTAATGCCAAGATCGGAGGTATGGGAAACAAACTTATGTAGATGTCAGGATGAACCAAGAGATTTGTGTTCACTGGTTCCCAGAACCCTTTTTGAACTAAATAATGGCATATGTTTGCCTAATAGTGTTCGACTATGGCTGACAGCAAAATGACCATGTTAACATCTGTCATTAAATTCAGCTAAAGACTTCTGATGTGTATCGTTCAGTGTTACAAACAGAGACATTTCTTTCAAACAGGCACGAAAAGCATGTCCACTAATGAGGATGGCTCATTGACATCTGGACTGAACTTTTCAATTGGTGCCTCGCTCAGGAAGGGCTAATAGTATAAACACCAGGCAGTAATATCTCTGTGGAAATGAGCATCTTGAAATTCTGTCAAGGCAGATTATTTTTTTCTTTGCCTTGGGCTTTACATAAAGTTGTTTTAATTGCAAGTCAGTGGTAAATGGCTGGACTTCCCTTTCATAGATCAGTCATGTAGTGATACTGTTGCTATTAGCAATTTATACATGTATATGCACACATACAGATTCAACTGTATAAAAATATATACAAGGACTCAAGCAAAGCAGGATGGGCATTGATAGAAGTGAGCTCTTACATTCCCAGTTACTCTGTAGCTTATTGCTGCAACCATAAGCAGATGGAAGAAAACATTGGGAAGAGTTGATATAAATCCTAGTGGCCAAATGCAATGTTCCTTGGGAATTTATTTTTTGTTTGGCAGGGAGGTGGCTTGGGCCACTCCTGTTGCTATTGAGTGAGTGTTGAGTACAGGTGGTGCTCAGTGAACCATATGGGGTGCTGGGGTTCAAACTCACTGGGCTGGCTGCATGCAAGGCAAGCACCTTAATCCCTGCACTATCTCTACTGATATGTACATTATTGTATATAAAGATAATGTGACAAAATGTTAACAGGTATGAGTATTGTAGCAGTGTTCATTATCATCCTTACATGTTATTTTTATATGCTTGCAAGTTTCAAAATTAAAAGTGAAAAGATTTTTAGGTATGATCGTATTGAATTAAGGTAAAGTCTTGGCCTTGGATTACACAATTGAGATGACCAAGTTGTGGCAGAGAGGGAGAGAATGAAGAGATGGACTAGAAGTAACATAAAGACAGTAAAGGTAAAAGGTAAAGGCCCTCCCGTTGATCGTCGATTTGCTCGAGCGGGCCCAGTAACATCTCCATTGGAGACTTTGTTGTTACTGTGTTTGGCATACCGAATACGTCATGGGGAGCTTGCCTGGCTCTGCCGTGCGGGCGAGATACTCTCGGTAGCTTGCCGGTCTCTCCGAGAGGGGCGGAGGAATCGAACTAGGGTCGGCCACGTTGGCTGCGTGCAAGGCAAACGCCCTACCCACTGTGCTATCGCTTCTCGGCCTTTTGGCTAAGATCAAGTGTAATATAGGTAAAGGTAAAGGTAAAGGCCCTCCCGTTGATCGTCGATTTGCTCGAGCGGGCCCAGTAACGTCTCCATTGGAGACTTTGTTGTTACTGTGTCTGGCATATCGAATACTCTCGGTAGCTTGCCGGGCTCTCCGAGAGGGGCGGAGGAATCGAACTCGGGTCGGCCATGTTGGCCGCTGGTAAGGCAAACGCCCTACCCGCTGTGCTATCGCTCCAGCCCTATAAGGACAGTGGTGGAGGATATTGGTTACCAAGTTGGTGTTGGGGTGCAGTAACTATCAAGACCATCCATGTTAAAACTATGGTAAACATGTTACCTAAACTACAATTTAAAAAGAGTTAAACATTTTTAAAATCACAAAGAGGATTCAGTTCCTGCAAGTATTTTTTTCCCTTCTTTAAGTTTTCTGGCTGAAGCGATAATACTGGGGTTAAGGCACTTGCCTTGCATGTGACCATCCCAGGTTTGATCTCCAGCATCACATAAGTCCCCCCCAGCATCACCAGGACTATCCCTGGAACACCAGTGGGTATGGCCCCCAATTAAGAACAAAAAAAACATTTTTTTCTGTTGAAAGTTTCTTTCCCAAAGAACATAGCATATACTAATTTGGGGTATTATTTAATTCTGTTAGGTAGTCAAAAATTCTATTAAGTAATCAATCGAAATGTGAAATCTGGGCCAGCGCAGTAGTACAGCAGGGAAAGCGCTTATCTTGCAAGCAGCTGACCTGGGTTTGATAACCAGCATCCTACATGTTCCCCTGAGTCTGCCAGGTGTAAGTCCTGAGTGCTGAGCAAGGAATAATACCTGAGCAAGCCGGATGTGGCCTAATTACAACAAAAACAAAAAATTTTTTAAAAATTTTTAATTTTTCAAAAATGTTAAATCTTTGTAGATAAGTATCATCTTAAGTAATGAATGTGAATGCTAAAGATACAATTTTAAATTATCCAGTGTCTAAGTGGTACTTAACTTAAGCTGAAGAAATATAAAGATTCCCTTGCTTTTTCAAGGTGGTTCATTTTTACTGTGATTGTGAATCTCCAAAACAAAAGGGAAGTCTGACATTTGGCATATAGCTTATTTTTTATTAGAATTTAATTTTTTTTTGCAAATTAAGGTTATTAACACATTCTTAAAGTGTCTGGCAGAAATAGACAGTGAAGATTAATGCCTGAATATGGTTAAAATCCCTTGAGAATTATTTGGTGTGTAACATGCATTCTCACTTGTTATTTTATTTCTGAAATAACTTGACAAAGAATTTAGGATTTTATGTTCACATCATTTTTGCAAATTAGGGCTGGAGCGATAGCACAGCGGTAGGGCATTTGCCTTGCACGCAGCCAACATGGCCGACCCGAGTTCGATTCCTCCGCCCCTCTCGGAGAGCCCAGCAAGCTACCGAGAGTATCTCGCCCGCACTGCAGCGCCTGGCAAGCTCCCCATGACTTATCCGATGTGCCAAACACAGTAACAACAAAGTCTCCAATGGAGACGTTACTGGGCCCGCTCGAGCAAATCCATGATCAACGGGAGGGCCTTTACCTTTTACCTTTTAGGAAATAATACTTGGAGATGAAGTTAAACCAACGTAACTCGGCACCTCTCCAGCTTTTGTAAGCTGGCTGCGGTGAGAATGTTTGATACCAATTATGAACACAAGTTGGCTAGTGAAGAGAAATTTGCTTGAGCCTCCCTTTGTCATGTGCTCAGGATAGAAAAAGGAGAGGGGAGAGTTTGTGGGAAGTTGCAAAGGTAGCAAATTGATTACAGAGAGGATTTTTAAAACATGATACTCTGTTACATGCAGTATAACTGCCTTTTTTCCCTAAAGAAGCTTCAGGAAAGTCTGCATTATCCTTTTCTGGAGGATAGCATGTTTGCCTGGATAAATAAGTTTCTTTACCTCAAACTGCTCCAAGTGTCATATGGCACAGGCTATCTGGGTGTTTTATTTTATTTTATTTATTTATTTATGCTTTTTGGGTCACACCTGGCGATGCACAGGGGTTACTCCTGGCTCTGCCCTCAGGAGTTACTCCTGGCGGTGCTCAAGGGACCATATGGGATGCTAGGAATCAAACCCGGGTTGACTGCATGCAAGGCAAACGCCCTACCTGCTGTGCTATCTCTCCAGCCCCCTATTTGGGTGTTTTAAAGTGAGGTCTTTGTAATCATGCACTTCCCCTTTCTGTCTTGAAGGAGTCCGAATGTTGGATGGAGATGTCACTGACATGGTTGAAGCGAAATCAGTGAGCTTCAACCCACAGCACGTGCACATTTATAGCGCAAGCTGGGGCCCAGATGATGATGGCAAGACTGTGGACGGACCAGCTCCACTCACCCGCCAGGCCTTTGAAAATGGGGTTAGAATGGTAAGTTGTGGAAGTACGTTGGTGGTTCAAAGTGTGGCATTTGATGATGATAATCCTGAGAAGTCATCTTTGTAACTGGAGTTTTCACTCCTTTACTATATCATTCTGGAAACTCTAAAGAGAGGCATAGGTAGGCCAAAATAATGGGCTAATACAAAGATGCTGGATATTCTGAAGTGTGTGTTGTATCTGTTCTTCTGCAAATGATCTGGGATAAGAACATGTTCCCACTGATGAGAAGGAGATATATTGGAATGCTTAGATTTCTTCAAAGGACACAGACTCGTTATTGTGTTAACTTTGCATTTGGAACAATAAATTCTTGAAACTGTGACGTGGATGAGAAGTGGAGATACTGGAATTTCTCAGCCAGTGTTGATAGATTTTTCCATAAATGCCCTTCTGAAGACTCTTTCCTAATCTTCCCTTTATCCTGGGACAATATTATCTTTATGCCGACTTCCCTGTTCCTTAACCAGGTAGCTTAACCCATCATTTTTCTGTGATATTACTAATAAATCCACTGATGACTTCTACCCCAAAACTGAGCACATAATTTAATATAATAAAATGTCTGTTTTAAATTGCATGTGTCCTAAATCCTGTCTTAACATAAATTTTAAAAATTAATGCTATTTTAATCTTGAAAAGAGAGCGTGCCAATCTGAAGCAATTCCTATCTCTTTGTTACTCATACAGGTCAGGGCTGATCTCACCTCAACCTCCCTTTTCTTCCTCATCTTTTCATTTTTTTGTAATGGAAGCAGATACCACTATTTCTGTCATCAGTACATTTGCTTTTCTGTGTCTTTCCTGTTACAATACAGCCAAATCTTAATTAACTAAAAATGTTACTTCTTTCCACTACTAATACTCGGAGTTTCTCCCTATCCAAATTAGAGTTCACTTACCCCCTGCCTGTATTCTCTCTGCTCTATATTCTCACTGCAAATGCATTTATTTCTTATCATATTGTGCTTGTTATCACCGTTAATTTTGCATGTTTCCCTCACCCAATTTTAAGTGCCTTGAGAGCAGAACTTGCGCTCTACTGCTCTTTACGGGCATTACACACCCCGTCGAGTACATTGAACTAGATTACTCCATAAATGTTTGTTGAATTTAATTAAATTTACTACAGATTGTGCTAACCACAGGTTGTTATGTATTCAGGCCAGATTTGGAGTCATGGAATGCATGCATCTGGTTAATGTCATGTTGTAGCTGGAGTACACGTAGTAATGATTCTTGCACTTTTGTGCGATCCGTGTCTCAAATCCAAAGTTTGAGTGAAGCTGTTTCCTGGTTATTTGGAAATAGTGGGAGGGGCGGTGCGGACATATGTACTGGTTATGACACTTTCTAAAAGGGGCACTCAGGTTTAGTTGAGCCATACTTTCTAGATCTGACCATTTAATAGAGTCTTTTATAAAATTATAGGATCATGTTTTAAATTATTGCTTGGAATTTTCCTTTCACTGTATCTGAACACCAAATGAATGTATTCTAAATAATTTGTTGATCTCATTATCAAACTCCTGAACTGTGGATTACTATTCTTTCTCTTTCTGTGCCAGCAGTAGAATGATTATTCAAGTTAAATAAATCAAGCTTGGTTCATATTTAATTTTTAATTTTATGTGTATATATGACCCTTAATATATCAGAACAATCTTTAATATCTTATTACTATATTAAACATTAGTAATATACATAACATTATACATAATAGGCTTGACAGCACTTCACTGCCATGTAGACATGTAAAAAAAATTGTCTGTGTCAATAGATTCCATATCGATTGAATCAGATGATACCATCTAGTTCCTTCTAGATGTATTTTTGGTGGTGCTCTTACTTTTGATGGAAACTTTAAGTGAAATTCAAGGTGTAAGATAAATTTTTTTAAGGTGGTGCTCTAATTGCACCTGGGAAAAATTAAAATAAAAATTAAGGTCCTCAAAGAAAGTTACTCAGACTTAGAAAATGATTATATTTATGAATAAGTAAATTTTTAGAATAATTATTATAACCATTATTAATTATAAAGGTGACCCAAACATTATAATAAATCACACAGTTAAAAACAAAATGAAAAATAGATTTTTCCATCCACCGAGATAAAAACTTGTTGAAAGTATGGACTATAACTTTTGATTCTCCTATTTCATATTCATATATCTAATTGAAATCATATGCCTCTTCATGGTACTGTTTTTGTCTCGCAGTGTATACAGACATTCTTCTTTGGCTGTCTATAAGAAAAAGTTCATTAATTTGAATATTTCTAAAGTTTAGTGGAAGGGAGATACCATTGTGGAACTTTTACAGTTTTTCTTTGAAAAAAGGGAATTTATTTTTTTAATGAATCATTTACTTTCAGAATTAAGGGAATAACAGAACTCTAGGAGAACAAAATATTCTCTATTGATGTTGCTCACCAGCTATAGAAAAGCCAGTAGTGACCATTGAGTTTGTTGATAAGATTGACAGAAGTGGAGTTCTATGTGTCTAATACCCATCGACTTCCTTGTAATATACATAGCAATAACCATGAAGACATAAAGTTCCAAATTATTACATTATAAAATAAGCATAAAATATGCATTATTATGCCTTGAGAATTTATTTTTTGCTGCTCTCTGACTGCATACAGGTCAGGTTGCCTGCCTGCTTCCATTTCCTCATGGAAGTTAGGGCCCGATTAGTACTGTAGACTTGGTGGGGGGTGTTAAGTGAGATGGTAATGCATATAGAGCCATTGACACAATCTTTTGGATTTAATAGGTTCTCAACAAATAAATAAATTATGTGTAACATCTTTCCTTACAAGGAAAAAGTAAAAGATAATACCTTTCTAAGAAAAGTTCCATGTTTCAGTCCCCGGATTGTTGTTTCCTGAACCTTTTCCATATTGTAAAGTACCAGATGATTCCACTGACTTGCCTGTATTGGTGAATTAAAAGCAGTATGATAGGGCCACAATGTGTGGGTCCCATTGGATCTACCCAGTGAATATATCATACCCTCCACAGCACAGCTTGGGTTGGGCTCTGTTAAAGCTAATAATAATATTACAAAACGCAGTGTAGACGTTCTGATTATGTAATAATGTCATTTATTTGGTTATTCTGTGTACATTTGCTTCAGTTTTACTGACACTTAATAAACTCATCTTCGTTTCATTGAGATAACCTCTCAGTATACAAATAGATTTCAGTTATCCATGTTTGAAGTCTTGGACTTTATTTTGATTTTCCCAAAGGGGCGTTTTTCTGAACACCTATCAAAATGTAGACTGAGGAGATTGTCCAGTGAGTAAGTGCTTTCCTTGCACATAGCTGACATGGGTTCCTTCCTCGGCACTGCATGTGGTCCCCTTGGACAAAGGTACAGGTCCCTAAGCACAGAGGAAAAACTAAGGACTGAGCATAGCCAGGTGTTACTGCCAAACCAAAGTAAATAAATAAAATTTAGGAAAAACTATATAGCAATTCAAAGTTTTAAAAACAGCATATTAGTTTTTACAGAAAAAAGAAGCCCTTTCTCTTCTCTGTTATTGGATTTCCAATGAATCAGCGAACTTTATGGTTTTTGTTTTGTTTTGTTTTTTGTTTTGTTTTCCAATGAATCAGCGAACTTTATAGTTTTTTTTGTTCGTTTGTTTTGTTTTTGTTTTTTTGGCCACACCTGACAATGCTTAAGGGGTTCATCTTTGTGTTCAGGGATCACTCGTGGCAGGGTTCATCATATTATTCTCTGTCTTATCCTGAGTTGTGTTCTTTATATAAAACACATTGCCAAGCATATATAAAATAATTGGATAAATATTTCATATATAAAGATAAATTATAATGTAGATTGCAGTAAGGAAATATGGGACTGGAGAGACTACAGAAAGGAAAGCACTTTCCTTGCATGCAACTGCATGGGCTCTCACCCTGGTTTGAATCTCCAGCACCACATACAGTCCCCTGAGCACCAACAGGAATTACTCCAGAGCACAGAGCCAACGAAGAACCCTGAGCAAAACTGGATGTGGCCTCAAACATACACAGCGGTAGGGCGTTCACCTTACAAGCGGCCAACATGGCCGACCCGAGTTCGATTCCTCCGCCCCTCTCGGAGAGCCCGGCAAGCTACCGAGAGTATCTCGCCTGCACGGCAGGGCCTGGCAAGCTCCCCGTGTCGTATTCGATATGCCAAACACAGTAACAACAAAGTCTCCAATGGAGACGTTACTGGGCCCGCTGGAGCAAATCGATGAACAACGGGAGGGCCTTTACCTTTTAAAAAATAATTTAAAGAGAAGTGAATTATTGGCTAAATGCTTTAAGTTAAGGGGGAAGAAAGAATGAAATAATTGCCTCAGGCAGCTGGATGAAAACCTATTTGTCAACATTGTTCCGTTAGCCTGCAAGGATTTAACTACCCCTTTCCACAAAAGTAAAAGGATATTGGAAGTTACTCTTTTACTTAAATTTAGTGAATCCTTACTTTCTCTATACTTTAGGTAAAGGAATAAAGATGGTTCTGGAAACATGACAGGGAACATGCACAGAAGCAACAGGATCTTTTGAGCTAAGGACTAGGGGCATAAGGAGTTTTCTTTAAGGGTATGATAACTTAAATGGAGACATGAATGGTAGGATGGTGTCAGGTGCAGAAATTAGGAATGAATATCCTATGTAGAAGGAGCAGCAAGGGGGCTGGAGCAATAGCACAGCAGGTAGGGCATTTGCCTTGCATGCGGCCAACTTGAGTTCAATTCCTGGCATATCATATGGTCCCTCAAGCACCACCAGGAGTAATTCCTGAGTGAATGGGCCAGGAGTAACCCCTGTGAATCGCCGGATGTGACCCATAAAGCAAAAAAAAAAGAAGAAGAAGAAAAAGAAGAAGAAGCAGCAAGAGCAAAGCACCCCAAATAGAAGATGACTTGAGAATGTTTCTAGAACAGAATGGCCCTTTTGGTAGAGGGAATAATAGGAAAGCATAGCGAGCAGTGAGGAGATGGGTTTGAGAGGACCCAGGGTCCGGCTCAGGAGGGCTTTCTTCACCATGGGAGGTGTTTGTTTCTTATTCTGTTACAACACCACTGTGGATTTTCATCCCAGTGGTAACGTGGTGTGGTCCACAGTTTTCAAAGATCTCTGTTGAGAAGGGAAGGAACTGTGTGTGGAGCAAAGTATGGAGAGCGAGGGCGGAAGAATGAAATCGTTCAGAAAAGAGTTCAGCTAGGATGGCGGCAGAGTCAAGACATCTGAACATTGGTGGCATCTACAGTCATACCATGCTGAATGTGCCCATCTGAAAACATGGGTGGAAAGAGAGACAAATCTCCACATCAAAAATTTTTACAAAGGAAATTAATTTTGCTCAGGGAGTGCAAGTATCGACTGCCTCCATTTCATTTTTACTTGGCAATCAACAAACGTAGCAAATACTGAACTTCAAAAATGTTCCCTATTTGTTTACTGTAAGATAAGCATTTGGCTCAGTAGAATGTAACAGTTTTCAAAGACTTTAACAAAATCACAATTGATTTCGTTTACAGACACTGTAGAATTAATGCTCCAAAATTACATTAGAGAAACTGAACAAAACTTGTCATAATTGACAATGTTCTCTTTCTCTCCCAAGTAACATTTCACTCGATGCTAAGGAGCTATAAAGTTAAATGCAATATGTAGAGGTATATTATTGAGACTGAGTATTGTAAACAATATTAACCATGGATTTAATATTTGTCAGCCTCCCTGCTGACTCATGAAATATGTAATTTTTGATCTTTATCATATCCTCATAAAGGGTATGCATCTCTACAGCTTTATAGAAGATGGATACTCAACATAGATAAAGAAGTCAGAACATGTTTTTTGTTTGTTTGTTTTTTACTTTTATTAGTGAGACACCAAGAGGTACACTTGTAGACTTACAAATTTTTGTGCTTGGGTTTCAATTATACAATGATCAAATACCCATCCCTCCACCAGTGCCTATTTCCCACCACCACGGATCCCAGTATCCCTCCCACTCCCCAATCTCTCCCCCCCCATCCCACCCTGCCTCTATGGCAGGGCAGACCCTTTTGTTCTCTCTCTCCTTTTGGGTGTTGTGGTTTGCAAAAGAGGCATTGAGTGGCAATCATGTTTGGTCTATAGTCTACTTTCAGCATGCTTCTCCCATCCTGGGAGGATCCTCTCAACACATGGTTTTAAAATAAAAGAGTAAATATTTTATAGATGCCAGACAGCATGCTCAGTGGGCTGGGTACCTGGGGAAGCTTTATATGCAGAGACAGCAACAGCCCCCAGCATCTTTGCTCTGGTCCCAAACACTTAAAAACTAGGGATGGTTGAATACCCTGCAATAGAGGCAGGGTGGGGTGGAGGGATTGGGTGGGAGTGGTGGGAGGGATACTGGGATCATTGGTGGTGGAGAATGGACACTGGTGGAGGAATGGATACTCGATCATTGTATGACTGAAACATAAGCACGAAAGTTTGTAAGTCTGTAACTGTACCTCATGGTGATTCATTTTAATATAATATATATATATATTTTTAAAAAAACTAAGAGGGTGACCTGAGGCCTTCATCAGTGACTATCTTTTCTCCTGTTACTATAATAAATTGTTCATCTTGCTCCATTTCTTTTTACTTTGTCAAATACCAGGCTAAAGACTCTCCTTTCACCATTAAAATCTTCTCCCTACTACTTCCTTTCATATACATTCAGGCTCTTAATCTGTTCTTTTGAATGAATGAATTCCTTTGTCTTCTTTTTTTCCCCTTAAGTACTAAGTTCCTTGAGACAGTTTTCTATGCTGTCCCCTTTTCTGTTATCTCTCAAATTCACTGAATTGCTTTATCACTCTATTGAGACTGCTTTTGTCAATGTCACAATGACATCCAGTTTGTGAAGTCCAGTGCTTACCTCTAAACTAACTAATCTCAACTCTAATCTAAAGAGAAAAAAATAAAACCAACAGCAATAAGCATTAACTTGTCCTGACAAAGAGATGTGCTTGAATCACCCCATTCATATGTACTGTAATCCTCAGAAGTCATTCTTAGCAATCAGTATCCTTCCTTTTTGTTCCTTTTACTTACTTACTTTGTTGATAGACTTGGCTCCCTCATAAAGAGCTAGTTTTGCTGTTTTGTTCTCCTCTCTGTCTTAAGTACTAAAACTATATCAGGTACTTAACAAGTGAATGAGTGAAGGAATATATGAATGGATGTGTAACTGTCTTCAGTTTGCTACTTAAGGATCACTTTGCCATTGTTTGGGAAATAAGTTGGTATCATAATTGAGAAGCTTGGTTATAAATGTGTCCGGAATGAGGATGGAGACTTACCAGTGAAAATGTTTACTGTATTGTTCAATTTAAATTAGAATTTTAGTTTATTCCTCTATAAAGTTGAGTTAAATGCTGTTTTGAGTATTATATATATTTAGTGCTTATGAAATACTCAGCAGAGTTCCTGGAAGATAGTCAAGTCTATATTATAAATCATAATCAACACCACTGTAAAAGAACAGTGAAACAATCATTATTATATAAAATACTATAAAAAGCCTTGATCATTCTAAACTCTGAGTGTAATCAATTGCATAGTACTGAAAAATTTATGAGGACTGTAACTATATAATTTTGAGATTATTATTAAGAAATCAATATTAACATTAAGAAATTATTACGATTATTAATAAATTATTATTTTACATAAAATATAAGATAATAATTTTTAACAATCTCCAAAGTTCAAAATAATAATAATCGTAAAACTGTTCAAAAGTTTCGGTACACAAAAGCTTTTATTTTCATGACATTTTCATTATTGTTTACTTTCATTTTATGTTTTTAGAACTTTTTCATAAAATCCTCTCATTAGATGCTTAAAATCATGGGACGAGAAACAAATGTGGTGGTCAAGTCAATTCACTGACATTTATAGGTCTATGTTCATGTTACTGTCATTTGCTCAGCCACCCTTTCTAAAGTCCAGCATTCTTTCTTTTCCTAATCCAGCTTGTCCACTAAGTCTTAACAGCTACTACTTCTTAGAACCCTCTAGAATCCTGTCCCTTGTCCTCAGAATAAGAACTAACATCTCTGTAGGGACTTTGGCAGTAGCGTACTTTCAAAGCTTTCATTCAGCCTCCCTGCATCCACGCGGCCACTTTCAGTTCAGCATGAGTCAAGAAATACTTTTGCATGCAGAAGTTGTCATTCCACTTCTCTTCGTGCTCCCTGCCACCAACAGGGATTCTTCTAAACTTCTTAGGAGGGCACAGAGGATCTTTTGCAATTTTTGCCGAGTTTCGGAATTAGTATCTGTTTCTTAAGGAACTTCCTAAAGTTCCTCTCATTCAAACTGACATGATTCCACTTACCTGGGTGATCCATTGGCCTGGCTCCATGGTGTGCTGTGCAGAGTGTGCCCTCAGGGGAAACTCTAGGTAACAATGCCCAATTATTCATAAAGAAGCCAATGATTTGATAAAGTTAGTCAGTTGACATTTCTATAATATGACCGTATTTGAATGAGAATTTTGAATGACATCATATAACATGAATATATATAACATGTATATAATAATTTAATATGAAGCTGTTTGTCTAATTTTCTTTGAAAGACCATTCACTTATCCTGATTATATTCAGGAGGCATTTACTGGGTTATTGTAAACTCCACTTTGCTAGTTGATAGGGGAAGATAAATAACATTCAGGTACTGAAAATAAATAGATGCCAGAAAATGATTAAAAAAAAATAAAAAAGTTCTAAATGTAAGGAAACTCTCAAAATCCCTTTAGCAATATCCCAAATTCCCTGGAATGCAAACAGTAAGACTAAACAATATATAACAACAAAACTTACTGCAGTTTGGTTGCTCTAGAATCATCTTTTATTTCCCTATTTGTTTGGATGAACTTTTATAGTACTTGGTGTATTTGATACCCACCATAGATAAGCTTTCTAATGCATCGACAGCATGTGTTTAACAATACCATTATTGAAAATTCAAAATTTTTTTTTCATTATCTGAAAATCTTATGCTGTTTCCAGTGTTTTCTTATTATTTTGTTCATGCACTATTTCTTAAATACCCACTATTTGTTAAGCCCTGCTTGACATTTATTTTAATGTTTTAACTAGAAGAATCATGGAGTTCATTATAGATAATGTAGAAGCACAGCTTACGAGTTTGCTTTGCCATTTTATTTACAAGTATACTTTGAATTTCTGGTGATTTTTCTTTGACTTTGGGTTATTAATTAGGGCATTTCCATGAATTCATAACTAACAGTATCAGTGTCCAGAATGGGAATCAAAAGTATGTGAAAACAGAATTCTTGGACTCTGATCATCTTTTGGAACTGTAATATTCATCCATTTTAATTCTTTTCACATCAAGGATCCAGATGGAAATCGGGACAGTTGATCAATAACTATTAGCACATGCCATGTTGTTGGATTTGGGGGGAAGCCTTTGACTACTATCTACTATATTTCTTCCCGATCATTATTTTCTTTTTGATTTGTCATAATTCACAACTGATTGGTTATGTAAAATATTAGCTGAAAGTGCAAGGTCATTCTATAACATTATCTCTTACATATACTTTAACCGTATACATACACATTTCTCCACTCAAATTAAAGTCATGTGTTCACTAAAGGAGAGCAAGAAGGCATAATGAGTGTATAAAATAAAAGCCGCAATAGTAATCATAATAAAATTACTGGATTCCACTTGGGAGGGGCATGTTTTTATCTGCTCTCTGTTGCAGCAGAATTTGTACCAGTTTGCATCTTAATAAATGACAGATTGTTGCTAAATTATTTAGTGGAGGTTGTAAAACTTTGGAGTGATATATGGATAGGCAAATAGACCAGGGAGCTTATTTAATGCTGATTAACTTACAGAATTAAGCTGCCGTTGGAGCAGGCACCAGTGAACTGGAACTAACTTAGAGAGAAGTCTCAGCTTTGCACATCTGAGACTGAAGGGTCCCCCAGTGCTTTTTTCCAGATGCCTTTCCAAGCATTCACAATAAACCCTTACCTTACCCCTGGGATGGTTATGTTTTTTAGCATATATGAAAGGAATTTTTAAAATTCTTCATCTTCAGTATGTAGAGTAAGGATGGTGTCTTTCTAGACAATGAAAAAAATAGGTGATCATTGTTGATATTGGAAATGCCCTTCTCCGTGTCATAAACCTGGCTCTCCTGCTGATGATTGCTTTTTCTCCTTTGCTCTGGAATGATCCAAGGTATACTAACTTTTGGCAGGTGAGAGGATGGCTGTTTCCCTTCCCCAAATGAGACTGAACAGTGTATACTGTAGCTGTATCCAAGCAGTGGGGTCAGTGATTGGTTGGGATTATTTCTAAGGGTATGTGGCATCCAGTGGACTTTTCTTTAACTTCTTTCTATGGAGAATCGAGAAGTCTAATCTGCATATTCCTCCCTTCAACCCATTATTAGCTGTTGTCCTCACATTGTGGAGAAACTGTCCTGACAGGGTTCCGAGCTCGAGGACTGTGGCAGTAACTGGAAATCAGTCATGTGTCTTGCTGAGGCAAATCCAGTGAGGGAGATGAGGTTTGAGGAGAAATGAGGGAGTGGCCACCAAAATAGAATGACCAGAGCTATGACCACCAAGGCTGACTATTAGTGTGGATTTGTCCATGTGGTAGGCGTGATGAGGCGGGAGGTACAACACCTCATTGTACATCTCTGGTGCACTTTCACCTGCTTCCTCCATCAGCGTTGAGAATATTTCCCTAAATCAAGCTCTTAACCAGCATTCTGAGGAGCATGCCTTGTCAGCCCCCACCAGAGAGGACTCGTCCTGGCTGAAGTGAGATGGGGTCTTGCTGATTAGACCCGCCACTAATTAGCTTTGCTAATAACATCATTTCCTATGTAGACATGCAAACCACAGCACCCAAAAGGAGAGAGAACAAAAGGGAATGCTCTGCCACAGAGGCAGGGTGGGAGGAGGAGATGGCGGGTGGGAGGGATACTGGGATCAGTGATGATGGAGAATGGGCACTGGTGGAGGGATGGGTACTTGATCATTGTATAACTGAAACCCAAGCACAAAATTTGTAAGTGCACAACTGTAACTCATGGTGTTTCACTAATAAAAATTTTTTTTAAAAATTCACTGTATGACTTTTTAAATGTTAATATCTATGTACTAGCCTGAGTGCATAATGCAACTCCAGACTTTCATTGTATAAAATTCCTGAAAGCTGAAACAGGAATAAGATTTGCTGGCAAGTGTATTTATTTCCATTTGTAAACACACCTGGTTTTTATTACCCCCCAGTCCTTCTGCTATCCTTTCTTCGTGAAAGACTGATTTTTTTCCTCTTCCAGTCACACTTTATAAGCAAACCAAGGAAAATGGAATTGACGCTGTTCGAATCCTGAGTCAGGAGCCAAGGACCCAGCCTTATCCTCTTGGTGAGAAAGTCTAAGGAGCTGCATTCTGTGTGCCAGCCCGCCACTCAACCCATGGACAGAAAGGGCAGGTCTGATTCTGCCAACCTCCACAGCTTGATAAATACTGAATTTGTATTTGGGGAGACACAGGCAGTGAGCAACTCAGTTTTATATTCCCCCTTCTTTTTATTTGCATAGGAAATATAAAAGAAATATAAAAGTCTTTTTTGTTAGGAACTTGAATCTGGGGAAGTTTTATATTTGCAGTTTTGATTAATTAGATTTTATACTACTCTAGTCACGTTAAAATGGCTGGGGCTGTCCTCCCATTGTTCATCGATTTGCTCAAGCGGGCCCAGTAATGTCTCCATTTTGAGACTCGTTGTTACTGTGTTTGGCATATTGAATACATCAAGGGTAGCTTGCCAGGCTCTGCTGTGCGGGCGAGATACTCTCGGTAGCTTGCCAGGCTCTCCGAGAGGGGCGGAGGAATCGAACCCGGCTTGGCCGGGCTGGCTGTGCTCAAGGCAAATGCCCTACCGCTGTGCTATCGCTCCTTTGTGTAATTCAAATTACTTGTTTTGCTTTTTGGGGGGTTCACACCCAGTGGTGCTCAGAGCTCACTCATGACTCTGCGCTCAGGAGTGACCTCTGGCTGTGCACCAGGAACTATATTTGTGTAGGGGATTGAATTTAGGTTGACTCGTGACAAACACTTTACCCCTTCTATTATGTCTACACTCCCACTACTTATTTATTCATTTATTTATTGGGGAGGGGCGTAAACTCTGTCATGCTCAGGTTTACTCCTGGCTCTATGCTCGGGGATCACCACTGGCAGTGGGCAGGGGAATCAGAATGGTGCTGGTGATCGAACAGCAAGTACTTAAACTCCTGTGCTATCTCTTAAGCCCCCTCATGACTTCTTTAAAGACCTGTTTTAAAGAAACCATTAGAGTTCCTGAATTCCGTCATCTTGAATTCATCATTCTGTTTCCCTCTCGATAGAGTGAAAAAGACTTTAAATTGAGGTTAAAAGTGACATTTTAAAAGTTGTCATATGACCAGAAATGTTCATAACTGTCACCACCAGCAGCCGTGCTCCGACTTATGGTCAGGTACCCTGTTCTTTTTAAAAGTGAAGCCCAGGGGCTGGAAGGTGCATGCTTGTCCTGTGTGAGGCTGTAGTTCCATCCCCAGGATCACTAAACAGCACGAAGTAAAAGAAGTGAAATCGAATGCATTTGCTAATGCTTGTGGAGCATAGAAAATGGATTTGCACGTGTGCCTTATAAAATTAGCATGATGGCTAATAATTGCACTTCATATTTTAATATATTATTAAAAAGTCAGCAGCACATAAAAGTTGCTTAATAGACATAACTTTGCCGCCTCCACAGTATACATAGAACATTTGAATACAGAAAGCCTGACGTGGAGAAGAGATGGATGAAGGTTGGTGAGCTACAAAGGCAGGTGTGAAGTGATAAGTAGCAGGAAAGGCAGGGAGACAAGAATGGGTAGAAACCGAGTTGTTATTTCCAGGAGCCTTTTTGTGAACTCCCTTGTCACTTTCTTTTCCTAGGGGAAGTAGAAATGGTTTCTTTGATTTCCATCTTTTCTCGCATTGACCATCATTTGGTAGGCTACGTAGAAAGAACAGGCATGACAGAAACTCACTCTGCTGTGTAAATCTGTCTGTGGATGTTTAGACAGCCCTTCCTCTGAACCTGATTTCATGCTAATGGGTCACTCTGGCAGTCCACAATCCCAACACAGGTCAGGAAAGATTGAGAACAGCCGGAAGGGCAGGCACCAGGCCAGAGAAAGCACCAGGCCAGCAGGATTTGGGGTGGACACTCTTGTCCATTGGGTACCTGTTGAAGTCATCTTGGGGAAGCCATTGCTTTCTATTGCTAAGCCTCTTCTAGCCTGGCGTTTTCCTGGGAGAGAAGTGGCATTACTGAGCTGCTGCTGTCCTTAAGCCCCTGAATTAACCACAACTGATGAGAGTTTGGTATTAAAATACACCAGGTAGTTCGATTGTTTACTGTTAGTAATTCTGCAAGCACAGTAATTATTCTGAGAACAGAAAAGTGAAACCAGTATACTCTTTTCATCAGACATTCTGTGTTCTGGAACAGATCAGAAAAACTGAGAATCACCCATACTTATTTGCCAGATGTGTGTAGAATGGCCTCACTAACTCAACACTCTGCCAGGAGTTTTCTTGACAAAAGCAGCACTTAACCTTCTGATTCCTCATCTTCAGAGGCTGTATTTCCATCTTTTTACTCTTTTAAAAAAACATCTCATATCTGTCTGACTCTTGGTTTCCCTTGGGCTTTGGTGGGAAATTATGGTCCACTTTATTCCGTGGGTCTGTTTCAGTCTCATATAATTAATTTCCCAGCTCCTTCCCCATCATCAGCTGAACTGATTGAAGAAACAAATCTCAGACTCTAGTAAGCTTTTTTCCAAAGATAGCTTATCCTGCCTCTATTATGGCTACATTCTTTTGCTTCACCTCCAAAGACGTTTTCCCCCTGAACTATACCAGTGTGTTCTCCGGGCCTCGGGAGTGGGTTAACCATCTGTTCCTGATTTGTTTTCATTTGTGGATTTTATTCTTTTCAGGTTACTTTTCAGGCTTTTATTTTCATGCATATAATTTGTCCTATTGCTGTAATGAGTCAAAGAGTCATTATTAAGGATTGCCTCAAAAAGCCATGAATATATTAGAATTCCGGCACAAATATTTTGTGCAGACAGTACAAATATCTTTCAAAGTTTACTCTTGTTATACTGTTGCTTTGCCATAAGATCATTCTTGCAAACCCAGGCCAGTTGCTATCAAAACAACCCTACTCCATTATAAAATGAGATTTTCTTTCAGAAATATAAATCAGAATTTCCTTGAACTTTCAAAAGATAGATGGTTCTGTTGATGTGACACCCACTGAGTAGTTGTATGTGTCCTTATCTTTATCCTCGTCCACCCTTCTCCCATGATCCACGTGTGGAAAAGCTTGCATGTTTCTTTCTCAATAAAGGAAAACTCGGGCAGCGGTGATGGTGGAGAGAGCCCTATTGTAGGGCTTTAGTAAATTGAGTATCAGGTTGTGCTTAGAAGGTATCATGCACTGGTGGAGAGAGGGGTACTTGATCATTGTATAATTGAAACCCAAGCAAAAAAAATTTCTAAGTCTACAACTATACTTCATGGTGTTTTACTAATAAAAATTTTTTTAAAAAGTATCATGCATAAATAAAAATCACTGTCACTGTCCTCCCGTTGTTCATAGGGCGGGCCCAGTAACGTCTCCATTGTGAGACTTTGTTGTTACTGTGTTTGGCATATCAAATACATCACGGGTAGCTTGCCTAGCACAGTGGCAGGGTGTTTGCCTTGCGCACAGCTGGCCCAACCACACTGGGTTCGATTCCTCCACCCTTCTCGGAGACCCCAGCAAGCTACCAAGAGTATCTTGCTAGCATGGCAAAGCCTGGCAAGCTACCCGTGACATATTCAATATGCCAAACACAGTAACAAGTCTTAAGATGGAGACGTTACTGGGCCCGCTCGAGCAAATTGATGAACATCGGGAGGACAGTGACAGTGCATAAATGAAGGCTCTTCCTCCTGAAGTTGTTTTTGTGTATCTCTCCATGGTAAACACTTTGAGCACATGTGAAGGTTCTGAGAAATAGTTGAGCCCTGTCACTTGTTTTCTCCTCATTCTCATAGGACATACATATATTTCTTGAGGGGGGAAGGGGATGAGGGGGTGAGCAGGTTGTACTACACCTGGCATAGTCAGGGCATGCTTACTACTGACCTCATGCTCGCGGATCAATTCTGGTGGCTTCTAGGTGATGCCAGCAATCCAGCCGAAGTTCCCTGCATGCACGGCAAGTGCCTTAGTCCCTGTGCTCTCTCTCCACCCACAATTTCTTGATCTCTAAAAATGCATATTTAACTTGCAGGTATTGCTCTGAATTAACTAGTAAAATGAACTCATTTGTGTTCTAAAGAGTCTTCAACCACTTATTCATGTCCCTTTGAGTATAATTCTCAGCTATATGAGATCAAAGTGATATTAATAGACCAAATGAAATTTAACTGCATTGACTGAAAACATTTTAAAGAAAGAAATTTGGTTTCCTCAAATTGGACAGCCCTCAAACTTGGCTGAGGGTGTGTGATTTAATTGGTCATTCGGCACAAAATAGCCTCCTGAACCACACACAGAGACAAGAAATCCAGTTCTCTTTTACCCTTTAATAATGTTGATGGGGTTTTCTAAATTTGTTGTTGTAGGGTCTATGTGAGAAGAAGCACATGCACAATTAGACATGCAATGAAGGAGAATTTTAGAGTTTAGTCAAGTGAGTCCTATGTGGATTTCACAATATATTTTGCTTTAAATTGATCAGTTTTTAAACTTAGCGCTCAAATTGGAGGAATTTTTTCTTTACTCATTCAAAGGCATATTTAAATACCAGTTGCCATGACTTTATCAAATCAGAAAATGCTTTTTTATACTTGCAGGGGGCGGTGAATGTTTCAAGGTTCTTATTCCTTTCTAATATTCTGCCCACCTTCCATTTTCCCTACATCCCACAGTAAGATTTAATTCTTCAATTACCTACATTGGGGGGAAACATCAAGATTTCTTTTTGACCACATGTGTTTGGGGTTTCAGAATATTGTACGCTAATGAAAATCCCCTGTGTGTCTGTAGTGAATAAATCCTTGAATTGCTGATGGTTTCAGATTAACCCTGAAGATCTTTAGCAGCTGTCTTTATGGCATTTTCAGCCCACAAGTTGGGTCTGTTTATTTCTGGGACTTTAATCAGAGACTATACCCTCGTGCCTGAAGGTTGGGTTGCCTTGTGGGCAGGGTGGTAGCAGCATTGAACGTTCTGGAGCCTTTAAGGATACATCCTGTGTCCCTTCCTCTGATCATTCTTCTCAGGATACCTTAATAGAACTGGGTGAAGAAACAGAAGCATATTTTCTCTTAGTTCTGGGGAATGAAAGGCTGAAATGCCCAATCAAGCTACTGTAGGTGGATTCTAGGGATACCTGTTTGCACAATGAACAAACCTGCCGACAACTTCTGCTTCTGTCTTCACAGTGCCTTTTCTTTGTGTTTACACGTCCTGTGTCTTGTCCTTTTTATCAGGGTCTCCAGATAGGGGGCATCCAGGGTGAGCTCTTCCAACTTTATTTAATGTTGAGTGAGCTCTTCCAACTTTATTTAATGATGAGCGCCTCTTTATATGTGCTGTCTTCAAGTTCAGTCACTTGGAAGTGCTTCAACTAAGTACTGGGTGGAGCCATAACTTGGTGCCTAACATGTCCAAGGACAACCAGTGCTGGATGTCTCTTACTAAAGTTTCACCTCTCCTCTCCCTTCACTCGTGATTGCAATATTCTGTGATACTGATCTCTTTGACCAGATCTGTGGGCTCTCAGTTCTTCTGCTTCTTCTGGGGTTAGGGCTTTGTGTCAAAAAATGGAAACGGGGAAAGGAGTGTGAAATCTTAGTGCTTATTCCCCTGGTCCCATCTCTGCTGGGCCAACAAGAATTGCTGTGTCCCTTGTTCAGTTCTCAACTGATATTCATGTCTGTGTCTTCAACTGCAGTGACAACGGCCCTCTTCCAAAATCTCTACAGACTGGAATGTATGGGTAGGGGCTGACTGATCCCCACAGCTTCCTCTGGGATTTCCCTTGATCATGTACACTGACAATTTAATTTCCTTAGGTCATTTTTTGATAGAAGAATGATGCAGGGATTTTTTTTTAAAATGATCATATATTAGTTTACACAGAGAAAGCATTTTACACGACCCAACACATATTCTTTTTTTGTTGTTGTTGTTATATTTATTTATTGAATCACTGTGGGAAAAGTTACAAAGCTTTCAGGTATAAGTTCGGTCATACAATGATCAAACACCTTTCCCTTCACCAGTACTTATTTTCCACCACCAAGAACCCCAATATAACCCCTTCCCACCCTTTCCAGTGCCTCTGAGGCAGAATGATTTCTACTTAACTCTCTCTCTACTTTGATTACATTCATTATTATGACAAAAGATGCACCATTATTGTTTAGAATTTCCATCCAACAATCAGAACTGCTGAAAAGACATTGTGAAATAATTAGTTTTCTATAGCTGGTTATGAGAACTAAATGATGTTATCGTGGCCACGCGATTTTGGATTTCTGATATTTTACTAATTAAATCTGGAAGGATTTCTGCCGAGAGCCAGATAATTACGAGATTGGTTTCTGTGCCTCTGGAGCCATGACCATTCTGGAGAGCCCCTTGTGGGGAGCAACTCTTGACCTCCATAGGGCGTGAGGGATGAGCTGGTACCACCCCCCCTTCCCATGAGGCTGCAGTTGCCCCATCACCACTGGCTCATACCTAACTTTCCAATAAGCTCTGAGTTGGTGGCCACCTTGCTGCGGGGAGGGGGAAAAGGAAGAAGGGAGAGACACCCTTTCCCTCCCGGGGAGGCATGGCACCATAGTCTAACACATAGTCCATTCACTTTTCTGCCGCAAGCTGCTGGGCTCTGGATTAAGTCCTTTTGCCTCTGGAGCCATGGCCATGCCAGAGAGCCGCTTGTGCGGGGCAACTCTTGGCCTCCGTAGGGCGTGAAGGACAAGCTGGTACTACCCCCCTTCCCATGAGGCTGCACCAACATACATTCTTGATTTAAAAACACATAATAAAAGTAGGGTAGAAGGAACTTTTATGGTGATTAAGGCCATATACAGCAAATTCACAGCTAACATCATACTTAATGGGGAAAAATTGAAAGCCTTATCTTTAGGTCAGATGCACACAAGGTTGCACACTCTCACCACTATTATATAACATAGTATTGTAAATTCTTGCCAAAGCAGCTAGACAAGAAAGAGATAGTAAGGGAATCCACATAGGAAAAGAAGTCAAACTCTCCTTATTTGTAGATGACATGAGAGTATACTTGAACCCCCTAAAGATTCTTCAAACTATGCTTTAAACACAAAAAACTTGGGTAGTAAAAAGGCAGGCTACAAATTCAGCTTGCAGAAATTGATGCCACTTCTACATGCAGTTTAAAAAAAAAGTCTCATTCACAATTGCATCTCAATTTTAAAAAAATCAAGTACCTGGGAATCAGCTTAACAAACGAGACAAAGTGCTTACACAAAGAAAACTGTAAATCACTACTAAAAGAGGGGAAAAAGACACTGGGGAATTGAATCACATCCCCTGTTCATGAATCTGAAGGATTCATATTGTCAAAAGACAGTCTTACCTAGAGCACTATATAGACTCAATACAGTTCCTTTAAAAGTATTCATCATATTTAGAGACATAGACCAAATGCGGTTGAAATTTACATGAAGTGGTAAACCCCCCTGAATAGCCAAAACAACCCTAGGAAAAAGGAGATAGGAGGCCTCTCTTCCCCAACTTTAAATCATGCTATAAATTTATAGTGTAGTACTAGATAGTGTAGTACTAGAATAAATTTATAGTGTAGTACTATCAAGATAGTGTAGTACTAGAATAAAGATAGACTTTTAAGCCAATGAAATAGAATGGAGACAGATCCTTGAGGATCAGTTGATCTTTGGCAAAGGGACAGACAACGTGAACTAGAATAAAGAAAGTCTTTTTAGCAAATGGTGCTGGGGAAACTGTCAGTCACGTGATTCATAACATTTTATAACATTTAATTTAGAGGTATTTGCAATGACTAAATGTCATTGCCGAAGCAAACAGAAACAAAAATAAACAAATGGAACTGCATAAAATTAAGATTCTGAAGCACAAAAGATACCCTAAGAGCCAGAATAAAGACACCCTACAGACAGGGAGAAAATATTTGCCCATTTCTCACATAACAGTGTGACTGCCCAAGTTTCATAAAGCACTTGTAAAACTTAGAAACAAACACATCAAAGATGAGAGAAAAGATGAAGACACATCTCCTTATAGAAGACATACAGATGACCAATAGGTATATAAAAATATGCTCTTCTTCTTCGGTGAACTTCGGGAAAATGCAAATCAAAACAACAATGTGATAGCGCCTCACCCCACTCAGACTGATTCTCATCAGAAAAAAGAAAACAAAATAACATGTGAGGAGAAAGGAACCCTCATCCATTACTAGTAGAAAAGTTGATTGACTCAAATGAAGTTGGCTACATTTGAAAAAAACTAAAAATTTTCCATATGCTCCAACAATTTCACCTCTGGGTGTCTCCCTCAAGAGTCCAAAATAAGTCCAATAAAACATTTGCACTTGTAAGTTCACTGCAGCACTATTCACAATAGTAAAGGTCTAGAAATGACCCAAGTGTCCAAAAACAGATGATTTGATAAGGAAACTGATAAGTAGACACACTGAAATACTGCTTAACTATAAGAATAGACCTCCCATCACTATCCTCCCATTGTTCATCAATTTTCTCGAGCGAGCCCAGTAACGTCTCCATTGTGAGACTGTTGTTACTGTGTTTGGCATATCAAATACATCACGGGTAGCTTGCCAGACTTTGCCATGCGGGCGAGATACTCTTGGTTGCTTGCTGGGCTCTCCGTGAGGGGTGGAGGAATCGAACTTGGGTTGGCCATGTTGGCTGCGTGCAAGGCAAACGCCGTACCCACTGTGCTATCATTCCTGCCTAAGAATAGACCAAATCATGCAATATGCTATAAGGATGGATCTGAAGACCATCATGTTGCATGGAATCACCCAGAAGGATAGGGACAGATCCCAGATCTGGAATGATGTGTGATGTTAAGAAATACAATAGGGGAATAATAATAGCCAAAGGCAACAGAACCTGAAAACTGGTTCTACAGAAATGAGCTTACATAAGGGTCTATGGGGAGACTGTGGTGGAAGGTGTGATGTTGGAGCATTGTGTTCATGAAACCCTGTTATGAATTGTATTATATGCCACAGTGCTCCATACAAAAAGAATTTCCCCAACTCTTTTCTTCTGGGAAGTGGGCAGATAGGTTGGCAGTTGCAGTGTGTGTTTTGTTCACCTTCGCGCCTGAATTTGAATCCTGTCACCATATGTTCCCCACCCCCAGCACTGCTTAGTGGCCTTAGTGATCCCTGTACCACACCTCAGGACCCGAGCAGCATCATATCCTCAGGTCTGAGTTCTGACCCACACAGCCCAGTTGACTGAGTGTCCCTTGATTTGGTCCCTTGTTTACCCGAGCACGTCTTAGGAGCCTTCCACGAAGAGAAATAGAGAAACAAATGTATTTGTTTCTAACAATAATCCTTGATACTGAATAAAAAGAGAAAAATCTTCACTGATCTTTGCAAATAAGAGGAGTTGTACTTGTCATTTTATTACTGTACAAACCAAGTATGCTAATCTTTACATATACATATCTAAATGATCTTTTTTTCACCCAAGGAAGGAAGGGGATGGTCTCAATTGTAATTGTGATCAGGGACTATTTGTGGCTCTATTTAGGGATCACTCACAGTAGTGCTCAGAGAACCATATGAGGTGCCAGGGATCAACCTGGAGCTGCTAGCATACATGGCAAGTACTGTACTATCTTTCCAGTCAGATGGGATTTTTTTCCCCCAAATGAGACCATGCTAGATCATTTTCTATCCTAGATCATTGTCTATCCTATATTTGGAACCACATAGTAACTTGAGCCCCTTTTTAGCATTTTCTCATTGTCCTTTTTATTCGTTGCTTTTGAAGGTTTTTCACAGTGTCTTTTATATAAACACACTGCTATAACTTTACATTTTATGACCTTTGGGAATCTTTGTGTTTGTGCCAGGTTTGGGCATAAAAAATCGATTCCATCTCATATCCTTGTATGAAAAAATTTATAGATCTGATTGCAGGAAGTTTGGGTGGTCCAACATGTTTGGAAGTTGCTTTAGCTTGCATCCCTTTTTTATTTTTTTTATTTTTATTAGTGAGACACCATGAGGTACAGTTGCAGACTTACAAATTTTTGTGCTTGGGTTTCAGTTATACAATGATCAAGTACCCATCCTTCCACCAGTGCCCATTTCCCACCACCACGGATCCCAGTATTTCTCCCACCCCATCCCCCCATCCCACTCTGCCTCTGGGCAGAGGGCAAAAGGGCATTCCCCCTTATTCTCTCTCTCTCCTTTTGGGTCCTGTGGTTTGCAAGAGAGGCATTGAGTGGCAATCATGTTTGGTCTATAGTCTACTTTCAGCATGCTTCTCCCACCCTGGGAGGATCCTCCCAACACCCTTTATTTGGTGCTCCCTTCTCTCTCTGAGCTCCCTTTTCCCCTAGCGTGTGTAGCTGGCCTCCAAGCCATGGAGCAAAATTCCTGGTACCAATCTCGGCCATTCTTGGGTGTTACCCACAGATTTTGTTACTTTATGTCCCCCAGATGAATTCCATCTTTCTATATCTGTCCCTCTCTTTCTGACTCATTTCGCTTAGCATGATACTTTCCATGTAGTACCACTTGTATGTAAATTTCATGACTTCATCTTTTCTAACTGCTACATTGTACTCCATTGTGGAGATGTACCAAAGTTTCTTTAACCAGTCATCTGTTCTCGGGCACTCAGGTTTTTTCCAGATTCTGGCTATTGTAAAGAGTGCTGCAATGAGCAAAGAAGTGCAGATGTCACTTCGACTATACTGTTTTGCCTCTCTGGGATATATTCCCAGGAATGGTATTCACAGCGCTGTGATTTATCAAGTTATTCAGAGTGGAGTTTTAGACACTCAGTATTCTACCATCGCCAGTGTCAGCTTCACTCGGCCACTGTTCCTAGGTTTCCTCCCATTCAAATCCCCGCCCCCCAGCCTGCCACCTTGACACGCACATATTTTAGTTTGGTTGTTAGAGTTTGGATCTCATGTTTTCAATATGGTTGACTCTGTGGTGTGGACATACTGTTAAACCACTCCTCTTTGCCACTGCTATAACTGAAATCCCTGACCCTGGACCTCCATTTCTTTCTGCCTGCCTCTTCTTTCTTTCTGCTCTGCTTGATTTCTTTCCTTCTCTGTTCTCCACCCTGTAGTATGAGGTCATTTGTAATCCAGGCATCTCTCCTCTCCATTAATACAGTGCTTTCCTCGTCCAGTTATTTTGTATATCATAGCTAAGTGAGATCATCTTGTGTTTGTCCTTCTTGCTTACTTCAGTTAACATATCTTGCAGTTCCATCCAAGTTCCAGAAAATTGCATAAGTTTATTCTTTCCAGCTGCATAGTATTCCTGTGTCTGTCTGTCTGTCTGTCTGTCTGTCTGTGTATGTGTGTACCACATCTTCATGATCAGGTAACTGTCATTGGACACTGTAGTTGATTCCTATCTTAGCTATTATACTAAATGCTGCAATGAATAATGGTGCCATATGTCCTTTTAGTGAATGATTTTGTGTCCTGAGGGTAGATACTTAGAAGTGAAATTACTGAGTCATATGGCAGCTAAAGTCTTAGTTTACTGAGAAATCTCCATTCTGTTTTCCATACGAGTTGAACTGGACAGTATTCCCATCAGCGGTATATGACAGTTGCTTTTACCCCACATCTCTGCCAACAAAAATTGTTCAGAGTGGGGGCTGGAGCGATAGCACAGCGGGTAGGGCATTTGCCTTGCACGCAGCCAACATGGCCGACTCAGGTTCGATTCCCAGCATCCCATATGGTCCCCCGAGCACCACCAGGACTAATTCCTGAGTGCATGAGCCCGGAGTAACCCCTGAGCATCGCCGGGTGTAACCCAAAAAGAAAAAAAAAATTGTTCAGAGTATTTTTGATATGTGCCATTCTTATGGTACTGTGAGATAATATCAGATTGTGGCCTTGATTTGTTTTTCAATACTGTTAACTACTGGAGCATATTTTCATGTGCCTGTTTACCATTAATCTATCTCTGTCAGTGAGCACCTGTTATTCCTCTCCTGTTTTTTCACAGGGCTTGGGGATGCTTGGTGTTGTTGATCTTTCTGAGTACTTTACATCTCCTGGATATCAGTCTTACGTCTGGTGTTTGAGTATGAATGTTCTCTCCCATTCACTTAGAGTTTTTTGAGTTTTAGCTCACGTTTCTTCTGTCACACAGAAACTGCTTAATGTGGTCCTATGTTTTTAGTTTTTATTCTGTTGCCTTTGCCAATAGCATTATCTCATTGAACATAACGCTGAGGTCTAAATCTTAGGGCCTTCTGCCTATATTTTTCTCAGTGTATTTTATAGATTTCAGTCAGATCTCAAGGCTTTTGGTCACTCTGAACTGACTTTTGTGTAAGGTGTGAGCTATGGATCCAGCTTTAATTTTTTTACATGTGGTTATTTAGTTTTCTCAGAACCAATTGGTTGAAGCACTGCATTTACGCCATTTCACGTTCTCAGCTCTTTTGTCATGAATTAGCTGCCCATATACCTGGAGATTTGTCCTTGGAAATTCCATTTTGACCCATTGGTCAGAGAATCTATTCTTATTCTAGTATCATGCTGTTTTGGTGACTTTGGCTTTATAGGATAGTTTCAAATTAGGTAATGAGACACCTCCCAATATCTTACTTTTCTGTGTGGCTTTGGCTGTTTGGGGTCTTTTATGATTCTATACAAATTTTGTTACTATATTAATTTTTTTAATTTTTTAAAATTTTGCCCCATCCATTCTATTTTATTTTATTTATTTTTTGTGATTTTTTTCTTTTGGGGTCACACTTGGTGATACCAGGGGTTACTCCTGGCTCATGCACTCAGGAATCACTCCTGATGATGCTCTGGGAACCATATGGGATACTGAGAATCGAACCTGGGTCAGTCGCATGCAAGGCAAACACCCTACCCGCTGCGCTATCATTCCAGCCTCATTGTTACTATTTTAAATCCTTAAGGTATGTTATCAGAGTTTGAATATAGATTGCATTAAATTTACAATATTTAGTATAGTATTTTAAATAGGATGGTCATTTTCACAATGTTAATTCTTCTATGTATATGAAATATTTTTCCAGTTCCTATTGTCTTCCATCTCTTTAAGTTAGGGTTTTCACAGTATTGAAGTCTCACCTCTTGTTCAGTTGATTTCTAGGAACTTGTTTTTCGACCCTATTTTGGATGAGACAGACTCTTAGATCTCATTCTCCTCTGATTCATTATTTGTGTATAGAAATGTGACCCATATTTTTGTGCATTGACTTTGTATCCAACTGCTTTACTGTATTGGTTTATTTCTAGGAGCTTTTTTGTGTGTGTATTCTTTAGGGTAGTCTTCTATGTTTATTGTCATGTCATATGCAAGTAGCAATAATTTGACTTATTCTTTCCAATTTGAATTACTTTACTTTCTTTTTCTTGCCTGATTGCTATTGCAAGGACTTCTAACATAATATTGAGTAAAAGTGGAGATGGTAAACATCCTTGCATTGTACCTGATGTCATCAGGAATGCTTGCAGTGTTTCACCATTAAAAATGATACTCTTCTGTGGACTAGTTAGGGGTAGCAGTTACTATCTTGAGAAAGATTTCCTCCACCTCTATTTTTAATTGACGGATTTTTTTTTATCACTAATGGGTGTGGAATCTTATCAAAATCTTTCCCTGCCTAAGATTTTTATCTTTTCTCTTACTGATGTGGAGTAATATGTTACTTTATTTATATATGTTGAATCATCCATGAATCCCTGGTATGAATCGCACTTGCTCATGGTGTATGATTTCTGAGATGTACTGTTGATTTTGGTTTGCTTAGATTTTGTTGAGAGTTTTAGTGTCGATGTTCATCAGGAATATTGGTCCAAATATTTTTTTCCAGTGTCTATATCTGCTTTGGATATTAGTGTAATGTTAGCGTCATAGAAGGTCTTAGGGAGGACTCCTATTTTGTCAAAATTTCATAAGCGTTTAAGGAATGTTTGATAGAACTCACCAATAAACCAATTACTTACTTAATTACTGTTTTGATTTCCTTGTGATTGGTCAATTCAGGCTTTCTACTTCTTCCTTATTTTATTTTGGAAGCTTACTTGATTTTAAGATTATGTACTTTTCTTCTAGATTCTCCATCTTAACATTGTAAAATTGTTCATAGTAACCTCTTTTAATATATTAAATTTCTTAGAGGTCTGTTGTAATCTCTCCTCTTTCATATTTGATCACATTTATTTGGATATTTCCACTGTTTTTTCCCCTTAATGAATCTAGTTAATGATTTGTCTATCTTGTCTACTCTTTCAAACATCCAGCTCCTGGTTCCAGTGATTCTTTGTATCTTGGTTTCTATGTATTTATTATTATTTATTTTTGCTTTAGTTTTTATTATTACCTTCCTTCTATTTTTTAGTTCATTTGTTGTTCCTTCTTTAGATTTTTGAGATGTGTGTTTAGATTGTTGGTTTGGAGTTTTTTTTCTTCTTTCTTAATGTAAGCCTACATTGCTATAGGTTTCTCCATTAGTACAGATTATGCAATATCCCAGAGATTCTGTTAGCTTGTACCTTCATTCTCATTAGTTTTAAGAAATCTTTTTATTACTTGCTTGATTTCCTCTTGGTCCAGCTGTTACTTAACTATGATTTATTCAGCTTCCAAGTGTTGGAAGTTTTCTCTGTCTTCTTTTTGTGTTTAATTTCCACTTAGATGGCATTGAGGTTTGACGTAGTACTTTGTATAATTTCTGTGCTTGTAAATTTATGTGTGTTTGAACTTTACCATAGAACATGTACTCTTATTTTTGGGGGGGAGGGGGAGGGGGCGGGGTGGAGCGTCCTGCATCTGTCCATTCCAGTTCTTCTAGCTCCTCGTTTAGAGCTCTTGTATCTTTACTGATTGTCTGTCTGGGCAATTCGTCTAATGGCCAAAGTGCAGTATTGAGGTCTCTCACTATTATTATGTTTCTTCAGTGTGTATTGTTAAGTGTGTGAGCAGAATATTTGTGAACTTTACTGACCTTTCATTTGGTACATAACTGTTGATGAATTGTTACTTCTTAGTCTATTGCTCCCTTATTCAATTAATAGTTCCCATCTCTGTCTCTAGTTATTGTCTTTAGGTTGAATGCTATCTGGTCTAAGTTTGACTGTCCCAGATTTTTTCTGTCTACTATTCACTTGAGTGATTGTTTTCTATCCTTCCATTCTGAGCTCGTATTTATCCTGTGAGTTTATATATATTTCCTGTAAGCAACAGATAGATGGACTTTTTTTCCTTATTCATCCAGATTTTCTATGCCTTTGGTAGCAGACTTAGGTCCATTAACATTTAGAGAGATTGATATAAAGGACTGTGTGGCCATTTTGTGTCTGTTTGGGGCGGGGGGCAGTTATTTTTGCAAATGGCCATTTGCTTTTTATAATGCTTCCATCATTTAACTTTTTGTGTTTGTGGACAGGGGCGGAGAGGCCTTGGTTCTTGGCCTTTCAGTAATTCTTGCAGGATTGGTTTAGTTGTTGCAAGCATTGTCAGCTCTTTGATACTCTTATTTTTTGTAGCCTCCTTTACTGTCCTTCACATGTGGCGCCTGTTCCTTGCAGAGGGGAGACACAGCCTTCCAACGAAGGACATAATTAATCTTCATCCTCACTGACGATGCGATCTCAGAATGACTACATAAGCTCATTGTATTTCCTATTCCCAATATGTTTAACGGAAGTTCATAATAGTATCCACCTCATGTGGATAAAAATTTGAAGCAAGATTATATGACTCTGGTTATTATGTCTAGTAATACTCCAACACTTAGTGACTCTTGGGTTCAAATTTAGGGACTTTCACCTACTAGTTATATTTTAAGGAGCATCACTAAACTTTTGTACCTCCATTCTTCTTTTATAAAATGAGGACCAGAAAATGTTTCAATCTCATAGCATTGTTAGAAGAATTCAGCCAAATTTGTCTAGGACATTTAAAATTTTGCTCAATACATGGGAGCTACCTAGTAAGTGTTGGCTGTTATTATGCTCATTATCATGCTTTTGTTACTTCTGTGAACATATGGTATGATGGGATTTATTATAGTGTCATCTTAGCACAAATAACAGTTTCAGTCTAGCCTATTAGCAAAGCATTATCACACATCTTCTGCAAATACTTCATGTAGCATTGTTGATTTTGACCTTCCCTTTGACAAGAGTCTGTGGTCCTTGTCTTCCATCATTTAACTTTTTCTGTTTGTGGACAGGGGCGGAGAGGCCTTGGTTCTGTTTTTGTCTGGGCATCTGGAAATGGCGGAAGGAGCAAAGACCACTGCTCTTGTGACGGCTACACCAACAGCATCTATACCATCTCCATCAGCAGCACAGCCGAAAGTGGGAAGAAGCCCTGGTACCTAGAAGAGTGTTCGTCTACACTGGCCACAACTTACAGCAGTGGAGAGTCCTATGATAAGAAAATAGTAAGTGATATCTGCACATCTGTCATTATTTCCACATCTTTAACCAGGAATTTGTATGTATAAGTAATATCCAGAAAGAGTAGATCGTATTGACTAATTACTCGATGCAAATATTTATAAATTTCAGCGTCCAGTTACCAATTCATTGAACGTCCATACTGTTAAATTCCAGCAGTTAGTTTGCTCTTCAACATTATTAATCTTTAGTTTTGTTGACCACAAATTAATGGCTTGTTTGTGAGTTCACTCTGTGAATTTCTGCGGAGACTAGAATTGAGCTCTGATTCTCCTCACAGTGCCCTGTCTGCCTTTGAAACTTAGGTTCAGTGTTTTAACTCACAAATCCAGGGAATTCAGTGTAAAAGAAGAAAACTGTGTAAAGAAAAGCTCATCTCCATATTATCTGTACTTACTGAAAGTAAACTGAACGTATTCAAGAGGTGCTTTTCTAAGACTGTAGCACAGAGTTTACCTGAAGAAGCCTCACAGAAGTCCTGTGACATCTGCATCTTAATGTGCCCCAGGCTTTCTGCAAATAAGAAAATGATGAACGGGAGCCAGAGAGACGGCACAACAGGTTTGGTGCTTGCCTTGCATATAGCTCGCCCAAGTTAGATCCTTGGCATCCCTTATGAACCACAAATTCCTCCAGGAGTGACCCCTGAGCACAGAGCCCTGAGTACCACCAGGAGTGTCCCCAAAAGCAAACTAAATTACATTTTTTAAATGATAACAGGGTTGTGCACACTGCTTTGACCTACAGGTCTCAGAAAATGTCTGACTTTAGGGGTATCCAGCTCTGGAGTGCTGATCCTAAAAGCTTTCAAATACCTTAGCACATTGCTTTGGATCTGATCATGTTTTTATAAGTTGTCCAAGAACTGAGCTTTCTAAAATGGAATTGAGTGCTTTGCCAGATATTTTTTTAGATATAGCTCAGACTCTGCTTTCAGGTTTTGTTGATTCACACAGGCTTAGATCATCCTGCTGGTATGGTCTCTGATTTTCTCGAAGAGGTGGGACCACAAAGCCAAAACACCACTTCCTTCATATGATCCTTTCTCCACGTCCACCTGGCTCCTCTTGACTCCTAGTTAGGAGTGATTTTCAGGTTTGATTTCTAGCTACTTTTCTTAGTTTGTTTACTTGGTTTGCATTTCCTTAGTTTGTTTGCATTTTGCAGATGATCCTTGCTTAGCCACTGAGCAGTCTCATCTCTGTAGCAGCTGCCAGTCCATACTCGTGTTCCATCTGCTCCTTCTTTCCCTAATTCCTCCACATCAACTGACATCATGTGTACACATGAAACCTCGTTTAACCATGTCTATCATTTGTGCATAAACAAAACTCAGCAAGCCAAAGTGAAGTAGACGTGGAACCGTTCGCTGATGCGAGACAGGTCTTAAGAGCAGAGATCCGGGCATTAGCTGTACTTTTTCCTCATTGCTGCTTCTGAGCAAAATTTTCTGACTCACTTTATCTATCTGACTTATGTTCATTTCCACTTTTTGTCTCACCCTCTCTCTTCATTTCATAGCCACATGCGTAGCTGTTTCCAGTTGTAATCTCTAGCAGTAGACAGACTGTTTGGGGCTAAGGAAGGCCCTTCTTGGATTTACTCCATGACAAGGAGGAGACCAGAGCATCAGCCTTGCTGGTCCTGCTGCAGATAAGATGCTTCTGAGGTGAGGCCGTGGAGTATTGACTGGCACATGAGCCACTCAGCACGGAGTTGGCACAGTCTCTCCCTCCGTCAGCCTTCCCATCAGCATTCAGGGAGAAAAGGCTGCTCAGTTTTCCAGCTCTTATAAACAGAGACATTTCTTATACCTCCGTCTTCCCACTCTGTAAATGATTATATGATCTTTTCCACCCACCCGAGCAAGAGAGGCACTTTGACCATGAAATGTTAAGAGTTTGAACAGGATTAAATTTGGCAGCAACATCAGCCTTTATGGTCCATCTGACCCCTACTCCCTCTCCATGTCAGAATAACAAACAGTCCTGAATGGCTTCTGGGGCCAAATGCCTCTGCTCCTCAGAGATTCCCACATCCTGTTGGTGACAGCTGGGACTAAGTACCAGAATGACAGTTGTCTCCCTTTGAACCAGAGTTCTCTTCCCGAGGGTGTTTCCTCTTGTCAGGTGCAGCTTCTCCAACAGCGAGCAGTCTTCATTCCTCGTTCGTAGAACACCTTTGTGCTGTGAGTGAGGCTGGAGGCTGACCAGATTGTGGACTGAGAGAAACGAAAGAGTTCTTTGCTTCTGAGAAAATGTTTCTGTGAAATAAAATTTATTTGTTCTTCACTGAATCATTTTGTGAGACTCAGACAGGAAAACCCTGCTGTGGATTTCAGAACAGCCAGGTCTCTGTCACTTGGTTGCTTGCTGTGACTTAATCCAGGTGTGGCCCTTGGGTTTCCATTCATGCTTTAGTAGATCAGGATCAGTGATAGCTGTGTCACTTGTTATCGCAAATGAAACCTACAAAATGGCAACAGTCCCACTGTAGAAGCACTACAAGAAGCTAAATAGAAATTGGGTGCAATGTCATCATTGTTATAAAGCAGAATTATAAAATCATCTTTAATTATTTCATATGCATCTTGTTCCCTGTTGGAGATGTAATATATAGCTACCTGAACATGTCTAGGTCTAATGTTTTTAACCCTGCTAATACCCATCTTAATCTTGCACCCTTCACACCAAATGCATAGTATCTTCTAGACCTGTATTTTATTTTTTGGCTTTTTTGGGTCACAGCTGGTGATGTTCAGGGGTTACTCTTGGCTCTGCACTTAGGAATTACTCCTGGCAGTGCTTGGGAGACCATATGGGATGCAGGGATTGAACCCAGGTCAGCTGTTTGGAAGGTAAATGCCCTATCTGCTATATTACTGCTCTGGCCAATAGACCAGTATTTCTTAGACTTTGTCTGACTCTTAACCCATTTCCACCTGGTTTCATCCCTGTGCCACCCCCTACCCACCTCCTACTGGTTGGTCCCCTAGTCTCACCCCATGACCCATTCATGGGATTTGCACCTGTAGCCCTCTGGGAGTATTATAGGGTCCACATATGGCTCTGTGCCCCTCCCCAGTTGAGAAATGCTGCTCTAAGCCTTAGGTGGAACAAAAGCCTGCCCCCTGCCTTACAGATGAGAGAAATGAAGCTGCAAAAGAGAGACTCATGGGGTGAGCGGTAGAGCCTGGATCCCGTCAACATCAGATGGGCCCCCAAGTCCATCTTGAAGTCTTTGCATTCAAGCTTCAGATATGATACAGATATTTTCAGACGTGATTTAGATATTTTCGAGGACACCATGTAGAACCTGAAAAATGGTGTTTTCTTGCCCATTTTGGCTTCTTTTCCAAGTGGCTTAAAAGTGGGGACTAGAGGGGCTGGAGCAATAGCACAGTGGGTAGGGCGTTTGCCTTGCACGCGGCCGACCCGGGTTCGATTCCCAGCATCCCTTATGGTCCCCTGAGCACCACCAGGTATGATTCCTGAGCGCAAAGTTAAGAGTAACCCCTGTGCATTTCCAGGTGTGACTCAAAAAGCCAAAAAAAAATGGGGACTAGAGCAATAGTACAGCATGTAAGGTGCTGGATAACTGGGATACTAGCCAGTTGCCCCTTCACGTCTCACACTGGATACAAACTACTTGAAGTTTCTTCCCAGAGCCTGAACTTAATACATCTTGAATATTCTTGTCTAAATGACTCCAAAACATTAGGAAGGATGGAAACTTCACATTGTTTGTAGAGGAGAAGGGTGGGAGTTGTTTGGGGGCTGGTATCTGCTCCTTTAAAGAGAAATTTCTACTTGTAGGTTGGGGAAAGGCACAGATTATTGACTGTTTTGAACATAAAAAATTGCCTGCAGCAACAAGATGATGTTGTATGTTTAACCTCTCTTATTGTTAAAGATTCTATCTATAAACCTTCATTATCACTGAAACGGTCTCCCAAGTTCTATTTCAGAACTAAACCGCACTTCTCCTCTGCCTGGCTCCCCTCATTAAATTATCTCTCTCTGGTGGAATGAGTTCAGCCTTTGTTTTATTTTTCCTGTAGTAATTTGTCTCAATGGAATATAGGCCCCCACCTTCCTCCTCCTGGTACAGTCCTATGAGCTATAATTTGGAGATTCTGCTCTGCTGCTCTCCTGATAGCATTTTATTTATTTGTGTTCAAAACAGGCTCGCTGTTTGGCCCAGCTCATATCACTCCTGAGCTAGCAATTCCTTACCCAGGGACTCTCATTCCTCTGATGTTCCCAAGAAGCTCCATGGCTTCTACTCAGGAACTTTCAGCTCGCTCTTCTCCCTCCCCTCACTGGCCCTTTGATGGTCCACGGGCATTCCCTCTGCAGTGGGGTTGCCCTCACTCAGTTCTCTTCATCTTTGTTTTTCACCAGTAAGAGGAGAGCAAATCCAGATGTGTTTGGTTGCTTGGGATGTTTGATACCGATTCTCCTGACAGTATTTCAAAGAGCAAAGGAGAGTTGGTTTCTGGAAGGTTGTAATTTGGATTTCAGCCTGACATGAGACTCAGACAGTCTTTCTAGCATGGACTGGGCTGGACTCAAGGCCAACTCTGTCATCCCTCGCAGTGGAGGCCTGGGACTACTCACACACCAGTGAGCGCCCTCAGCTAACTCAGCCTGTTCTTTTGCTGCATTTTAGGGTGGGATACTTTACCATGTACCAGCTCTTCCGTAACTGCATGTTCTTGGATAGGTTAGAATTAGAATATCTAAGCATCCCCAGCCTCAGTTAACCAATAAAACAACTTCTTTGCTCAATTTCTGTGGGTTTCAGTATAACTTGTGTGAGCCCCCCCCCCCCCACCACACACACACACACACACACACACACACACGCTCCTCTTTGCTTCAGCCTTGCAACTTACAGGTGGTGGTGTTTGGGGAGCTATGCAGCTGGTGTCAGCAATGGAAATGATGAGACTAGAAATAGCTCTACTCTAGCTCCTAAGTTGAACGTAGACATAGACACACTTAATTTTTGCTGGCTGCTTGTAAGTGTAGGTGTGGTGGTTTTGAAAAGCAGATAAAGAAATGATCCTGAAGTACTTCTTACGAAGTGAGATCGCTTATAAAGTGTTGAACATACGAGTAAAATAGAGCTTAATGTTAGCAATTCATCATAGCAAATAAATACTCTGACTCTTTTCCTTACCCAGCACTGAGCTGATTAGGGAGAAGCAAAAAAAAAAAAAAAAAAAAAAAAGATAGACGATGGAATTCTTCTTTAGTGAAAGCACCTTCACATTTGTAAGCCAGACCTGACATATGTACTTCACATGTATAGAGCCTCCTACCAACATGGAGATGGGGTTTTGTGTGGATTTTTCAGTTGTGACTAAAATTTTGTGCCAGTCTTTGTGACTTTGGTGAAGACAAGAAGTCCTCATTGGCCTTTGCTTTCATTTTATTTTGTGAAGCCTAATAAATGAGCTTCATCTATTTTCACTGAAACAAATTTAAGAATTTGTTTCTGCCATTCACTGCCATGGCTATGTCTGAAACAGCTTTCTTGGCACATTTCTAATCCAAATCCAGATCGACACCAGAAACAAATTCAACCCAACAAACAGTAGAGTCAGTCCATGTTTCAAAAATAACTTCAGTTTTTTTTTTTTATTAGACATGAGACAATGTGGTACCTTCAGAATAAAACTGATGACGGGATAATAAGGGCAGAAAGGGTTGTGCTACAGGCTCATCACTTATGGTCAAAGTCATCCTGAGTTGAGCTTCCCTGGATATATTCAGCAACAAGCTAAAGGAAAAGATCCAGTCACCTTTAGGAACAAGATGTGAAATGTTGAGTAATAAAAGTTAAGAATGGGGAAAAGTGATGGTTCTTCCCATCACCTTTTCTCGGTCAAACCTGAATGATGCCAACCCCTTTGCACCAAATAAAAATGGCTTCCCTCATTCTGTGGAGTCCAGGAAACCATCTGCTACTCATCCTAAAACAGGCCGAAAATCTAATCTGCTGATCAGGACAACTTTGATCTGGCTTGGAGCCTAGTGTCATCTCCTGTTTTTCTCACTCTGATGGACAGAAATGATATTTTCTTGAGCAATCTGAAAAAGTTCCGTGGAGAAAAATAATTCTGTTTCTGATTTGGATAGGGGAGTGAGGAATTTGGAGAGGCTCAAGATCCACCACCAGGATTGAAACCAAATTCGAGACATTCACTCTCGCCACGGGAACCTGACATATTAAAGTACTTCAGTGTTTTCATTTTTCACATCGAGTTGCTGGCCTTCCTGGCCCGTGATGTGGGTGGACTGTTGACTGCCACTTTTCCTTGAAATTACACTGTCAGATCTTGTTTGCATGCATTGTGATTAATGGGGTTACCCCATGTGGCTTCAGTTTGGGAAACATCATTTTTCATCAAGATTGCAGGCTCTTTGGTGGTCTTGTCCTTTTTTTTTTTTTATTTTTTCCTTTCTAAAGGCAGCCATAAAAATTCTGATTCCCTGGCTTCTCTTAATGATGAAAACTCTGCTTTAGATCTCTTGGGTAATTTACACCTAAATATCTCTACCACTGACAGTAACTTTTTGAAGTAACCCAGCTGGAATTTCCACTTAAGGCAGGAGGAGAAGGGAGTGAGGATGTTTTTGTTACTTTTCTCTCCGTTCCTTTCAACCTCCCCCCCTCCATCACCTTCCAGCTGTACTCCCTCTCTAGCCCTACTCACTGCTCAAGTTTCATTTCATGAAAGTGGTTGAAATAATAATAAAAGCACCACCATGCTGATTTGGAATTCCACAGACTTGCCTGCATTAATGGTATTTAACACTTTACTGATGTTTATATGGAAAACCACTGAGTAACTTTTTATTGAAGCATCTATTATATGCGTCTATACCTGGTAACTACATATGGATGGGGCGTATTCCTAGTATTCCTGTTGCAAATGCGACATCATAAATTTTTTTATTGTTCGCATTTGAGGTTGGCTGGAGGTGGTTATTTATTAGGCTCAGAAATTCTGTCGACACTTGGAGTGTTTATCCTGGATTTGTTTCTGTGCATTGAAAGTGTCTGGTGCAGCTGAAGAATCGGCAAAATGAGCCAAGTGGGAAAACATGATGAAACATCATGAAGCCAGCACAAGTCATTGAAAAAATAAAAGCTGGCAAAGGGAAGTTACCAGGAGGGTGAGGTAAAACAGGAAGAATGTAGGCAAGGCCATCTCTCAACAACAGCCTGTCTGGAGTGCTGGACCCATGCTGCTCCCCAGCGCTGGTGCATTTGACTCAGGGTCTGGAGCTTTGGCGGATGAGGCTACACATTCACCTCTAGTTTGAAAAGAAACAGAGATGTCTTCTCAGTGTTTCAGCTTTCTCATTTTGGGGTATGTACCAAAAAGAATTCCAGATAGCATTTCAGAAAGTTATTCGTATCAGTTCTATTTCAGCATTATTCACAGGAGCAAAGAGGTGAAAACAACCACAGTATCTATTGGTGTGGCTGAACAATCAAGAACCTGTGATAGGTACATACAGTGGAATACTATGCAACCTTAAAAGAAAGGAGATCTGGCCAGATGCTGTAACATGGATGAGCTGGACACATCATTCTAAGTAAAATCAGCTAGTCAGATAAACCCTACCTGATGTATCTCTTGTGGTCAAACCAGTAGATGCTGAAAATAGAATGGAGGTTCCCAGGACCCTGGGAATTTTTTAATGGATAGATTTTTCAGTCACAAAGTTCTAGACACAATTTGATCAGAAGTGGCTATATGGTTGCAATACCATGCAGTTAAAGGTTGTTCTGGGAGCGAATTAGCATTGCATGTTTTGATCCTCATTTAAAAAGAAATACTCTTTTTGAGTTAACAATTGAAAACTGCAGAAAGTTTCTTTCTTGTTGATTTTATTTTATTTTGCTTCGGGGCCATACTTGGGATACTGGGAACCGTGGTGGTGGGAAATGGGCACTGGTGGAGGGATGGGTATTTGATCATTGTATAATTGAAACCCAAGCACAAAAATGTGTAAGTCTGCAACTATACCTCATGATGTCTCACTATTAAAAATTTTTAAAAAAGAAATACTGTTTTTGAGTTAACAATTGAAAACTCCAGAAAGTTTCTTTCTTGTTGATTTTATTTTATTTTGCTTGGGGGCCATACTTGGTGGTACCCAGGTGCTATTCCTCATTCTGTGCTTGTGGGTTGCTCTTAGCAGTGCTTTGGGAAGCATGAGGAGCTGAGGATTGAACCCAGGTCTCCAGCTTGTGTTTAGCTTACTGAGAACTTTCTCCATTCCCCAGAAAGTTTCTCAGTGTAGAAGCACATTGCCTGTTTGCCAAACACACAATCAGAACTTCTGCACCATATTCAGGAAAACAGCCCATTGCTTGTCATCTCCTACAACCAGATCTTAGTAGTTCTGTGCATTTGGATTCATTCTCAGTACCTGTCTATTGTGGATAATCAGGTAACACTAACATTAGAGTTGCCAAAAGGAGGAAAGACCATGAAAATAGATAACCTAGTGTGAAACAAGTCAACAAGAATGATAGTCCAGAGCCATACACAATAGTCCAAGAGTCCTCTCAGACATCCTCCTGTGATTCTGCAGTGGAGAGCCCTCTCAGACATCCTCCAGTGATTCTGCAGAGAAGAGCCCTCTCAGACATCCTCCTGTGCTCTGTAGGGGAGAGCCCTCTCAGACATCCTCCTGTGATTTTTGCAGTGGAGGGGATACTCAACCTTGCTGTAGAGACACTTGGCCAGGCTTGAGGAATTGGCATGATCCTGAGAATTCATCCTGGGGCTCCTGCATGCAAAGCCTGTGCCCCAGCCCATTGAACTTGCACCTTGGATCCATAAAATTTTCTCTCTTTTATTTTTCCTTGCTAAGGAGTTCAACCAAGGGAATAGGACTCATTTCTAAAGAGTTGTGTTCCAAGTTCTTCCCAAATCAACTCCTCTTCACACTCCCTCAGAGATGTACTTCAAAGCTTAGTTTCTAGCTTTCTGCACCTCTTCATTCTTTTCTGCTGACCTTCGTTGTCTTCTCTATAAAATGTAGGCGATATTCTTTTTTTTTGCTTTTGCTTTTTGGGTCACACCCAGCGATGCACGGGTGTTACTTTTGGCTCTTGCACTCAAAAGCACTCCTGGCGGTGCTTGGGGGACCACATGGGATGCTGGGAATCAAATCCGGGTCAGCTGCGTGCAAGACAAACACCCTACCTGCTGTGCTATCGCTTCAGCCCATAAAATGTGGGTGATATTCTTACGATCGAAGAAAGCTTGACCAGTCTTGCAGAAACTGCAGTGAGAACCTATGAGCAGGCAGCAGCAGTGATTTTGCTGCTGGAGACAACGTTGATGCTTGTACAGAAGAGTTGAGATATTTCAGTGGTTTGGGAACCGGGGATGTAGTTCAGTGGTAAAGCACATGCCTTGCATTTGTGAGGTCTTGGTTTGATCCCCAGCTCCATAGAAAGAAAATGTATTTTTACATGTGTAAATATGAATGCAATTGCTTGCAAAACCTTTGCTCAGAATGTTTAATTTCTCCTCATAAAGAGAATCAGGATCTAATTTCAACCCCCCACCCACCCCCGCTTGGTGACATGCCCATGGAACAAAGGTTGAGAAATTCTGCCCTTGCTGAAGGAAACGCTATTCAGCTACAGATGATGCAAACTGAATTTAAGCCAAAAGGGGGAGGGAAAAAAAAAGATTAATTCTCACGTTTGGCTTTGTAGGAAATGGAGAAAGGCTAATCTCCTAGAATAGACATTCGTGCTCTTGGCGCAATATTTTCTTATCCAACCCTCTGGGTTGAGCCTGGTTGTCAGTGTTTGCCTTCTGTCTCTGAGGAAGTCTGGTCTCTGCTTGCAGCATGTCTGTGAGTTCTGCAGGCGAGTGGAGGGGCCTGTCTTCTTCCTGCGGCCAAGCCCAGTTTTTGCTGAAGCCTGGCAGCTCGCCTGAGATAGCAGGTCAGGGACTGACCAAGCTTCAGCCTCTCATCATCGGGCTCTGTGTTTTTGGCTATAGATTCCACACACTTGATTCTTGAAAAATATTGGGATGGAAAAAGAACTTCCCTTTGAACTTGAGCTTGGACTTATGGGAGGTAGCAAGGCAGTAGGTGGAACAGTGACACACCCTCATGGTGTTTTTTGGGGGAAGGAGGGTTGTTTGGCTTTTTCTTCGCTTTTTTTTTAAATTTTATTTATTTATTGAATCACCATGAAATACACAGTTACAAAAGTTGTTCATGATTGGGTTTCAGTCATACAATGTTCCAGCACCCATCCCTTCACCAGTGGCACATTTCCGGCCGCCAATGTCCCCAGTTTCCCTCCCACCATACCCCATCACACCAGCCCTTGTCTATGGCAGGCACTTCTCTCTCTCTCTGTCTCTCTCTCTCTCTCCCACCTCTCTCTCTCTATCTCTCCCACCTCTCTCTCCCCCCACTTCTCTCTCTCCTCTCTCTTTTTCCCCTTCTCCCACCTCTCTCCCACCTCTCTCTCCCCTCCCTCCCTCCCTCTCTCCCTCCCTTCCTCCCTCCTCCCCCCTCACTTTTTTTCCCTCACTTTCCTTTTGGCATTACAGCTTGCAATACAAGGGCAATAGAAACAAGAGCAAAGGGAGTTGCCCACGGTTGGAAACTTGCCTCGAGTGGTGGAGGGAGAGAGCAGTTACAGTAGAGAAGGAACCACTGTGACAATGACAATTGGAAATGAACAGCCCCATGTTTCAGGCCAGAGTGTCCCGCCCACCCTGTTTGAGCAGAGGTGGCATCCGGTCTCCAGGCTCTTCCCTTCCCACTGTTGGTGGATGCAGGTCACCCTCCGCATGGGACGGTGTCACTGGCACGAAGGGTGGTAGAATTTTCAGTGGTTTCATACTACACCATTCCCCTTCGAGGAGTATTTTCCTTTCTACTTGCCTGTGATGCCAATCGACCTCAAAGACCTCCTTTCTCTACTTCTGTCTTCTAGATCACCACAGACCTGCGGCAGCGATGCACGGACAATCACACAGGCACGTCCGCCTCCGCACCCATGGCTGCGGGCATCATCGCACTGGCCCTGGAAGCCAAGTAAGCCTTTCTCTCTCTCTCTCCTTCACTGGGGACAGTCCCTCATCTCAGGGTCTCTGTCCCACCCCGGCCATCTCATTGGTTCCCCAGCACCAAAGCCTAGAATGTGAGCTGCCCACCTTGAGCATGCCAACAGCATAGTTAGGGCTTAGCATTCTCCCACTGTGTTCAGGAAAGAGGCAACATTTTAAAAAAAAAAATGGGGAGGTTTCCATATTTTTTTTTATAAAAAAGATCGAAGTGTATAATTACTTTATTATGGAGTCACAGAGTTAAGTCTGCCAGTTGGCTCTGCCGCACTTGCCTTGCTGAGGTTTTTATTCTAGTCTGGGAATGTTTCCGGGAGTCTCAGAGCAGTGAGGTCTGCCCGCTTCTGGGCGCTTTCCCTGCAGAATGCAGCTCCTTGGCAACGGCACCGGTTCAGACTCACTCAGGGGCCCAGACGGTGTCAAGCACTCAAGATAGAAGTCCAGAAACAAGAACAGTCCATTCGTCGTCTCTCTGTTCGGTGGAGTCCAATTCCATGTCTGAAGGATCCCTGGGAGAGCCAGGCCCCCTTAGCTTATTCACCATCTGGAGGGTCCCCCCCCCCTACTTCTAAAGAGCAGTAGGAAAGCCCAAGAGAAGCTAATAGGAAACCTTCCTTATTCTCAATTTTATCATCTAAAATGCCCGACACTCTGAAGTGTCTTTTTTACTAAATCAGCACCCTAACTTAGTTGCTAACAAGCCTTATCCTGACATGAGGCCCTTTATTGTGGAAATCCATCCATCTCAGGGCAGGAATATTATATTTAACCGAGTATACTTGGTTGTAAGATGCTGGACGTTTTGGGTCATGTGTGTTGTGGATATCATAGCTGAAAAAAAGTTTTTGATTTTCAAGCACATCTGGTCCAAGGACTTCAGGAGAGGGTTTACAGGTACCTGTCCTGAGGCCCTACCTACAGGGAAGCTGAAGTGATGATGTGTTTGACCAGAAATTGCCTTGTGCCTCTGTCCCAGGAGTGATGGAAAGAGCCTGGCCCCTCATTGTGGCTGATGCCGAATGGTAGTAGGTGGTAGGAAAGGAATTTGTGAATTGAAAGCCTGAAATATTTCAATAGGATAAGAGTTTCATCACCGTCACCTAGCTGGTCTCCTCTCCTATAGAGCCTGTTTAAGGCAGAAGGGTCTTAAGTGTACGATGGGCGCCTTAAATTTCCAAGAGTTTTACTCAGACTGAGACAAGAAGCAGAGCACATGCTTTGAATATGGTGCTGTCTTTGGGCTGCCGATAAAAGAAAACTAATCCAGTAAATGGAGTCACTTATGAGCCACAGATTTTTCTCCCCTGGAAGGGGAAGCTGTGAATAAAATACAAGATGAAGGCATGGAAAGATTTGGGGTATGGGGGCTGGAGCAATAGTACAGCCGGAAGGGTGTTTGCCTTGCACACGGCCGACCCGGGTTCAATCCCCAGCATCCTATATGGTCCCCTAAGTACCGCCAGGAGAAATTCCTGAATATAGAGCCAGGAGTAACCCCAGTGCATCACCCAAAAAGCAAAAAAATAAAATAGAAAAAGGATTTGGGGTCTGGTGATGACTCACATCATAAACAGCTTCAAGCAGTAACAAGAGCAGTCAAGCCGACTGAAGGAACTTCCTTCAGTCTCTTAGAAGCCATAAACCCATTTCAGAATCCTCAACCTTCAGAACCTCACCACCACCCAGAGGCCTCATCTGCTGATGTCTAAACACTGAATGTCCGTTTTCAAGCTATGGGTTTGAGGGTCTCAAACATTCAGAACATAGCAGTGACTCTCACCTAAGCGTTAACATTAGCTGATAATTAAGCTCCCATGAATGTTTGAATATCTTTTTGTTAAAGGTTAAATATGAGAGCATTTCAATCACATTTCCTCTTGAAGTATTAAGAGGTTGAATTTTAGCAAGGAACTGGCACATATCCTGTGAAATTCTCACTCATTTTTTTCAGTAGATGGTTCTGATTGTTCTAACAGAAGAAGTCTCAATTAAGTGTGTTTCTAATTTGGTGGCAATAAATTGGACTTCTGAAAACATATTGTCTTCATTCTGCATTCTGGGTACTTTGAAATATTTTCCTATCCACAAAATAGTGAAGGAAGAAAATCAGGAATTCTCTCTCCAACTCCACATTTCTCCCCAGAAGGATATAATCTCAGACTTGGCAACCAAATCCTGTTACTGGCAGCAAAGAATCATGATATTTATATTGAGTTACTACTAGAGATATTACTATAATGCTAATAGTTTCAACCATAATTCCTTTGATTTCTGTAGCACGGTCCTCCCGTTGTTCATCGAGTTGCTTGAGTGGGCCCAGTAACGTCTCTTTTGTGAGACTTGTTACTGTGTTTGGCATATCGAATATGTCACAGGTAGCTTGCCAGGCTTTGCCGTGTGGGTGAGACTCGGTAATTGCCAGGATCTCCAAGAGGGGCGGAGGAATCAAACCTGGCTAGGCCGGCCGGCTGCACACAAGGCAAATGCCCTACCGCTGTGCTATTGCTTTGATTTCTGTTTACGCTTAAGTGAATCTTTTTCCCCCCTCCAACAAACCACTCAGTTACATAAGGTCATTTTGGGAATGGACAATATACCAATCAGAGCTTTTCATTTTTTTTCTTTTAAGCTTATTATTATTATTATTATTATTTTTTGCTTTGCTTGTTTGGGTCACGTCTGTCAGTGCACAGGGGTTATTCCTGGCTCTGCACTCAGGAAATACTCCTGGTGGTACTTGGGGGACCATATGGGATGCTGGGAATCAAACCCGGGTTGGCCGCATGCAAGAAAACCCATGCGTCCTGTTTTAAGATTTTTCAAGTAATCTATTTTGGCCATGAGGCCAGAGTAGCTGATAAGTAATCTGGCAAACCAAGAAAGACTAAACTGCTTCATTGGTGTGTCCAACTGGCCTGTCTCAGTCTGTACGGGAAGCGGAAGGTTAAGAGAAAGGGGTCTGAGGACTAAATAAGTCAGTTTTACACTGATTCTAGGATCCATAAGCTGCGTGAGTAAAAAGTATCTGTAGTCAAGAAAAGTGTAGGAGGTTTTCCAGTAACAGTGTTGATGCTGATCGACTCAAACCTGGCTGACAGTAACTCACCCATCAAATTGAGCTCCCACCCCTGCAAACGTCTCTTAGACTAGTGCTTCTCGGCAACGTTCAGACCTTGCTGTTTGGGGACTCCACCTTTACTGGCAAGTTGAGGAACCTGATCTAAGAGTTCACCTCCTGGGAGAAGAAAGGAAGCCAGAGCTCGCTGCATTGTGCTTTAAATGTAACCCAGCATTACAGAAATTCACCACTTTGATCATGTTTGGAGAGTAATGGGAGGAAGGTCAGGAAGTAGAGTTAGCCAGACCCTCTGAATTGCAGGGCTCCATCCTTTCGGTACTATAAAGAAAGGCATGTTTTTTCCCCCTAATGTCACCAGATTGCAGCATTTGCCCAGGAGCACACTCTTCTGCCCTAAGCAGGAATCCTGCACTCTGCTCTCTTTTCTTTCTCGAGCTCTTTCCTGCCACAGTAGGATTTGGGGAGATCAATAGTAGCTCTTTCAAACAGTGGCCTCTAGACCGGTCTGAGTATTTCTCACCCCCTAAAGATAGAACTTTTTCATTTAAAAAAAAAAAGAAAAGAAAAGATTTGAGGAAAACTAGGAATAGAAATTAAATACAGAACATAGAAACAACTGAGCTTCCAGTGTCCGGATTTCTTGTCTGAATGTGACGGTTGCTGGGTCATGGATTAACTTTGCCATGACAACTGTCAAACTCCTGGGCTCTAACCCCTTCTCCCCGCCACAACAGGCACACACACACACACACACACACACACACACACACACACACACACTCATTCCCCGGACATGTAAGAACACATGTGGCTACAGACTCTGCTGTAACACCACCAGACACCACGGAAAAATTGTGCTACTCCCAAGATCATAAGGATTCACTCTTAAGCTCCTGCCTCCTCCCCATTCTTTTCTGGGTTTGAACCTCTTTAATTAGGGCTGCCATGTGCGACAAAGCTGCCTCTGACAATCTAGTCATAAAATTTGCTTCTCTAGTAGATCGGATGATTTTTCTGTTCTCAGAGATGCTTCCTGGGTACAGAAAACTCTTAGCTCTAGATTCTCCTAAAAAATCACAAGGGCAGGAGAGATACTACAGGAGTTAAGTCACTTGCCTTGTATTCAGCTGATTCTGGTTCTCTCTCTAGCACTTCATGGTCCCCTGAGCATAACCTCCTAGTACTACTGAGTGTGGCTCAAAAAAAAAAAAAGAGTGAAATAAAATAAAAATCTTAAACAGCTGCCAAGGTAGAGAAAATATTGTCATCTTGAAAAAAAGGGGAGAAAGTGGATTTTTGTATTCTCATTATTTATTTGTTCTTCATGTCCAATATATTATAATATTTTGAAGTTTATACTATTTTACTAACATGAATTTCATGGACATGGGAGTAATTCTCTGGCTTTCAGTTTTCTTCGATAGGAAATATGTAGCCCGTACTTACAAGTAAGCTACCATTTGGGTCATTGCTCCTTGAAATGATGCCTTTATATAGCATAACTCAGAATGTCCAAATGACATTTCTAGCTTGGGAGTCATTTTTACTAAGTAAAGTAGTAAAACATGACTGGTAGTGTTAAGTCAGCAATTTTAATAGTTTTACTTGTGCCAAGTCACATTTATAAGGTACTTGTTCTTAGATGCTGGTGAAAATTATCAATATTCTGAACCTATAGTCATCCAGCTTTCTGACCCCTGTAAACCAGCAGTTAAAAATACTGCTTTCAGCCTAGGAGAGAGAAAATGTTGCAAACACATGATGCTGTATATAAAAGAGTAAACAAATCTTTATAAGAATAGGAAATTTAGTACTAAAAGTTTTCCTTTCCTGAATCTGCAATTAGCAATTAACTTTGCTATTATCAATAATTAATAATTATTAATAAATTAGTAATTGCACTTGCAGTTATCAAGGAAAAGTGATTTTACAGGAGTGTTTTGTGTGTTAGTCTAGGAAATTTAAAACTCGAGTTCCCCCAAAGAAGCCTTTTTGGCCTTGTATTACAAATGGCCTCCTTGGATCTTATAGGTTCAGTAATCAAGAAACATTTTTTCTGCATACTGACTAGTAAATAAAAGTGGCCGAATTGAAAAGAAACTTCTAAAATTGTTAAAAATTTAAAAGGAGGGTACTGATATTAAAAAATCCTTTTACAAATTCTTAGTTGAAGTAACTCAAAAGTATTTCCCTCAAATTTCATATCTCAAGGGTCACAGGATACTTTGTTCTAAGAAAACCTGATATATAGAGATCAAATTTAAGGGGGGAAAACATATTTTAGTGGAAGAAGTTACTCTGTAACTTTGCACCTAATATTAAATACTAGTATTTAATATTAGTATTTAGTACTACTAAATACTAATATTAGTATTTAGTATTACTAAATACTAATATTAAATACTGATGTGCTTTATACACATTATGTTGACACATTTATAGGTAAGCTTACTTGTTTGCTTCTTATTAGCTAGGTATTCACTCCTATTACATTTTACCACTGGTTTATAGAGATTAGCATATAGGAATATATAGAACATGATATATACAGAGAGAATACACTTCTAACTAATTTAAGCATTTTTTAAAAATTTTACTACAGATATTTTTGTTTCATTATCTTCTGAATAATGCTTAAAGTTTATGAGAATAAGGTTCTTACTCATTTTATGTATACATGATATGCATATCTAACATTTAAAAATTGAACATTTTGTTAGGAATAAAGTGAATTAGTTTGTTTCAGATACATGTGAAATGTGTCACTCGTTTTCAAAAGATACAAACATACATGTGCATACACACGTATGCATACAAATTATTTTAGGAATTCAGTGCAATAATTTGGTAGGGTGTTCTTTTTTATTTTGAAATTTGTTTTGAACTACAACCGGTGTAGCTCAGAGCTTACTCCTGGCTCTGTGTTCCAGGATCACTCCTGGCAGGGCACAGGGGCCCATCTGGGATGCCAGAGATAGATCTCAGGTCTGTCAGACTGCATTCAGGGAAAACACTCCACCTGTTCTACGAGCTCTCCTTCCCCTCAGAGCAGTAATGTGCAGGGAAAGGTTAGGAACAGTGCAGAACTTGAATAAAAGTAGGAAAGACCCGCCTCAATGATCCACATTGGAATGCTTGTTGCCATGGTTCTTTCCAGTTCTCCATTACATCTAAGTATAGTGTTTTGAAGAAGGTTAATTCAATGCAAGCATTCAAGAATCCACCTGGTCTAAGCGGCAGAATTTTGGCACAAAGGAACTGAAGTTAGACTTACTCAGCCCTCTCCAGCCAGGAATGATTTTCACCTTTCATTTCCTCTAGTTGATTTCTGTCTGCAGTGCCTCAATGCATTTTTTTAATTCAGTTGTCTTATTATTTCTTAGAACTGGGATTAACCAGGGTACATAAAATATAAGATGCTATCCCTTCCCTTATTTCCAAGAGAAGTGCCTGCAGCTTTGATGTGGTGCTGGAAAGGATGATGTTTCATAGGAAGGTAAAAGTATGAGGAATCAAAGATCCGCAGACTCACAGGATGATGTAGATACCATATGTTGCTGATGATTGTGTCATCAAAATCTTTTTCACAAAAAATTTAACTTATCACTTATAAAATTTTATAAGCTATAGAATCCATCTAGATCATTTTTTGCAGTTTCCTTCATCAGCTCTTCATGTCTTTGATTAATCTCTTACCTTTGTTTATTTTCCCAATGTAGAAAAATACCCAGGAAATACCCTAAATATGTAGAATGCATTTATTATAAGACGCTCATACCTTGGATAGTTGAGAGGGAATCTGGAGCTTTTAACAAGATGAGTCAGAGTAACTCACTGAGGGGGTTCAAAGTCCTTGAACTACTATCTTGAAGAGAAGCACCATAAGAGTTGGTAGAAACTTAAGTGTTGGGTTTGCATTAGTCATGATAACTCATGAGCTACTCTTATCATCTTTGTTTTATTTAAGGGAAATCATATATTTTGTATAAAATGTCCCATTAAAAATTCTATCACTGGGCTGAGATGTTCGAAGGAGGCAGTGCTGCTCTGGCCCTGAGATGAGAGGGATTGCTCAGGTTCCCCTGGCATTGTTCGTGCTTCTTTAGGACCACACCTTTTGGTGTGTAGGGGGCCTTTCAGTCTAGAGTGGTGATGCTCAGTGTTTGCGGTAGGGCCAGGCTCAGTCTTAGGCAAGGTTTAAGCTTTAACAACTTTACTATTTGTCCTACTCCAAAGTCCTTTATTTTTTTTGGAGGGGGAGGGGCACACCTGGCGATGCTCAGGGGTTACTCCTGGCTCTGCACTCAGGAATCACTCCCCGCAGTGCTCAAGGGACCATATGGGATGCTGGGAATTGAACCTGGGTTGGCCGCGTGCAAGGCAAACACCCTACCCACTTTGCTATCGCTCCAGACCAAGTTCTTTTTTTTAAAAAAAAATAATAATTTCTTTAATCTATACAGGGTCTAATTTATAATACAATGTGCCTTTAAAAAGAAATTTCAAAGCTTATCAAATTCCTCCCCTCACAAATCTGCCTGGCTCCCACTTCCTTCATGCTTTGTAATGCTTTTAATAATCTAATAAATATGCCTATTTTATAAATAAAATTTTTTTTATCAAGGGCTGGAACGATAGCACAGCGGTAGGGCGCTTGCCTTGCACGCAGCCAACATGGCCAACCCGAGTTCGATTCCTCCGCCCCTCTCGGAGAGCCCGGCAAGCTACCGAGAGTATCTCAACCGCACGGCAGAGCCTGGCAAGCACCCCATGCCGTATTGATATGCCAAACACAGTAACAACAAAGTCTCCAATGGAGGTGTTACTGGGCCCGCTCGAGCAAATCGATGGTCAACGGGAGGGCCTTTACTTTACTTTTACTTAAAGATCACATTCAGCTGTATGAAATATTGCATGGATGCTGAGCTAAAATACTTTTGGAGGGGCCCCAAGTAATATTACAGTGAGTAGGGTGGCTTGGCTTGCATGCAGCCGACCAGGTTTGATCCCATATGGCCCTCTGAGTACTGTCAGGAGTAATTCCTGAGTGCACAGCTAGAAGTAACCCCTGAGAATTTTCTGAGGTTGCTCACCCTGAACATGTGGCCCAAAATAACAAACAAAAAAATGTGGATGGTTATTAAAGTAAAATATCAGTATGCACATCCAGCTGTTTTTTTTTTTAGTTTAGTTTTTGTTTGGTTTGGGGGCCACACTGGTGGTTCTCTGGGCATACGCCTGTCTCTGCGCTCAGGGATCACTCCTGCCAGGACTTGGTGGACCATATGGGATGCTGAGGACTAAACCCAAATCAGCCATGTACCAGGCAAATGCCCTAGGAGCTATACTGCTCTCCTCTCCCCGTGTTCATTTTTTGTAAAGAGATGTGCTCGTTCATAATATTTGAAAAGAATAATGCAAAACTAGTGACTATACAGGTAAATACTTGAGGTTTCAAGGGTAAAGGAAGACTTACCACCAATGCCTTTTCTCCCATATCCTTTTAGAGTTTATGCATTATAAGGTTGGAGTTTCACTCTAGAAATATAGGATACACAGTATGAGGAGAAGAGGAATTATAGTGTAATAGGGGAGGAAAGCCGAAAAGGTTTGTGAGGTAAAAAAGTGTCCACATTTCCACTTGAGGACTCACGGACAGAGCAGGGATGTCCTGTCCTGGATTGTTCCCTATAGTGAAATAATTGTAACCAGACCCAGAGAACAGTCACGATGGGCCTGCTGCCAAGTCTGCATGAAAATAGCTTTGTTATGTCTACACACGCACGCAGACAATACACTGTGTCCTGAGCACTTTTCAAGTTCAAATTATGTAGAAGCCAATTTTTGCTGGCCTCGTTTTTTTGCAACCTAACTAATTGTTAATGGTTTAAAGCAGTGTGACTTCCAGAATTATCCTTTTGGTCCTAGGAAAACCCTTTCAGCAGACACATTCACCTTTCATTATCTGGAGAACTGGTTAGTGTTTTCCATCACTTTTTTATTTCAATTTTCATTTTGGGTCACGCCCAACTGTTCTCAGGACTTACACCTTATTCTGCACTCAGGAATTATTTCTTTTTCTTTTTCTTTTTTTTTTAAAATTTTTATTAGTGAAACGCCATGAAGTACAGTTGTCGACTTACAAATTTTTGTGCTTGGGTTTCAGTTATACAATGATCGAGTACCCATCCCTCCACCAGCGCCCATCCTCCACCACCACTGATCTCAATATCCCTCCCACCCCCCCATCCCCCCCTCCCCATCCTGCCTCTGTGGCAGGGCATTCCCTTTTGTTCTCTCTCTCCTTTTGAGTGCTGTGGTTTGCAAAAGAGGCATTGAGTGGCAAACATGTTCAGTCTGTAGTCTACTTTCAGCATGCATCTCCCATCCTGGGAGGATCCTCCTAACACACAGGGATCATTTTTGGCAGGCTCAAGGGCCCACATGAGGTATGAGGGTCGAACCCAGGTCGGCCACATGCTAGGCAAATGACCTATCCTCTGTACTATTGCACAGGCCCCTTCCATCCTCTTCTTGCAGTGAAAAATATCTAAGAAACTGGGGTGATAGTTGAGTTTCCCAGAGATGAAGCTGAAGGTCGAGAAGTCCCTTAGTGATTTTTACCTGCTGTATTTTTAGGGACATATTGTTCATTGAACATAGTTTGCTCTGATTACTCTGATGGTGAGGCTTGTCTCTTTAGGAGTGGTTCTCCTTCCTGTTGCAATACCCTGAGATTTTCTCTGTGTAACTGGTCACTTTTCATTTTCAAAAGTTACATGTCATTTGTGAGAATTGTCTTCTATGATAAATCCCCAATTTGTGATTTAACCTAAACAATCTCCTTACAGGTCATGGTCAGAAAGACCTCTACAGTATTCTCTGGTTGTGACTCATTTCACAGTGATTATGTTATTATCTATCGTAGTGTTATTATAGCTGCCAGTCTAGGGAATAAGCCGGTTCCATAGGCATGGAAAAGGTGCAAACCATTCATCTAGGATATGCCATCTTCTTTGGCACCTTAATAAGAATCCCAAAGGGTGCTGGCTTTAAGAATTCTATGAACAGTGATACCCTCTGGGAAAATCAAAGATAGGAGCTTCTCCTAGCTTATGTCCAGGGTATCAGGGTGGAGAGTGATGGAGAGATTGTAAAAAGAAACTTTGAGGGGAAATTTCAAGTATGACCTCATTTTCCTCATCTTTCTCAGTTCTGAAAGATATATAAAGAAAGATGTGTGTAGGTAATATAAACCTTACATAAAAACAGTCATTATTGAATTATATATGTGTTAATAGCCTATAACTCTGTGTTAATTCCCAAGCTAAGCATGGGGAATTGAAGGGTGGATTTTCACAGACTTGCAGCTTTCATCGTATTCAGTGCGGTAATCTGAAAAAGCAAATGGTGTCTTCTAAGAGACACACCAAGTGGCATAATGGAATGTAAACTGGTGGCTGGAGGAGCAGTTTTGCAGAGTAGTAAAGGCAAAACTTCTTGAAGAAGGTTGATTTTAGCTGAAATCTGAGTTAGGAGTTTGTTTCCTGAAAGAACCAAACTGAGAATTCTAAGGAGAAGGAAGAGCCAGTTGGTAATTCCTTCTAGTAGGGAGGTGATTACTGATTGATTTGAGAAATATGAAAATCTGGCCAGCTAGTGTGAGCTAAGGAAAGGATCATATCACAGGAAATCATATCAGTGGGACAGCATGGTAGCGAACTAGGGAGCCTTTTAAGGAGGGACATGGGGGATTAAGGTCTTTGGGCGACACCCAGCTGTGCTCAGGGCGTACTCCTGGCCCTGCAGTCAGAAGTCACTCCTGGTAGTGCTGAGGGGACCATATGGGGTTGGTGGGTATGGAACCTGGGTAGGCCACATTCAAAGCAAGTACCCTACATGCTGTACTATTTATTGGCCCTTTTTTTGTTGTTTGTTTGGGGTTTTTTGTTTGTTTGTTTTGCTTTTTTTGTTTGTTTTTTGGTTTTTTTGGTTGGGGGAGGGTCACATCTGCGATGCTCAGGGGATACTTCTGGCTCTCCACTCAGGAATTCCTCCTGGCAGTGCTCCAGGGACATATGGGATACTGGGGATCCAACCCAGGTGAGCAGCATACTAAACAAGCTCCCTACCCACTATACTATCACTCAGTCTCATCTGCCCCTTACATTTTATCATGACATTCCAGCGTCTCAGAGAAGTTACTGGTATGGGAGCAAGGTAGACAGGGTGTGGGAAGCTACTTCATTATTCACAACAGATAACAGTATCCTGGTCAGGGTGATGATAGATGATGATAGGGGACAGAAAAAGGTAGATCTGTTTTATGTACATGTAGGAGTACAGTAAACTGGGAATGAATCAGCTCATAGCTTGGAGTGGGGGAAGGAACAACTGAAACTGACTTTTAGTTTATTCACTGAACTCTCGGGTGGGTTGTACCCCATCCTTTGTCTTTCTCATGGAATCCTTAGAACTAGGTGAAAGATAGAGACCTAGTATGGTAAGATCTCAGGGTTTACTATCATTGCCACAAGACCTGTAGTCAATTTCTACAACTACTAAACTGTGCTTTGGTGCATCTGCTTCCCCCAGCAGTTTCTTAAGCCTTAGAAAGTGCCTTTCATCAAGCTCCTAAACACTTTAAATGATGGAGACATTTGCATTTTAAAAGAGAGGAGGAAAATGAAGAATATATATTTGTATTTTAAGTTGAGCCTATTCTGTGCCTTGCTTTTTAATTTAAATAGGGTATTAGCATCAAATTAACCTTAATAGCTGTTAAGAAATTTTAATATATTAGTGGATTTACAAAAAGCATGTAAATTTTAGTATTCAAACATAGGTTCTTGAGATTTTGTGCATTTTATTCGTTGCCAGGAAATTTTTATTCTTGATAGTGTCTATGGTAACCCCCTAAATACCATCAAATATAATTTTTCTTGGTAGGAACAAGAAAACACTGACTTATTTTTCAGGGTCTGTCATAATCTCACTTCATGGTCTGCTACTTAGTCACTTTAATCAAAGCATATTTCAGTATGTTCTACAAAATGACTTACTCTAGCTTCATCAAATATCATTATCTTTGCATTTGAAGATTCTTAGATGTGTTCCTAAGCCCTCTATTGAAATCCAAGTTAAAATTCAAAGCTACTTTTATAGCTAATGCTCTTGGGCTGAGTTTTGAATCAGTCTTCCCTGTGCTTCCAATATATTTTTGTCCCCATTTGCTTAGAAGAACATAATTTTAGTTTCACAGAACTTAATTTTTTTATTTAGTCCCTTCCTTCCTTCCTTCCTTCCTTCCTTCCTTCCTTCCTTCCTTCCTTCCTTCCTTCCTTCCTTCCTTTCTGTTTCTATCTTCCTTCCTTCCTTCCTTCCTTCCTTCCTTCCTTCCTTCCTTCCTTCCTTCCTTCCATTTTTCCTTCCTTCCTTTTTTCCTCCCTTCCTCCTTCCCTCCCTCCCTCCTTCCCTCCCTCCCTTCCTTCCTTACATCCTTCCTTTCTTTCTTTCTTTCATTTTGAGCCAAACACAGTGATGCTCAGAATGACCCTGTGTTCTAGCATTACTCCGGGCAGTGCTTGGGAAACCATATACATTGCTCGGTATTGAGCCGGATTCATCCACAGTACAGCAGATAGGACATTTGCCTTGTACACCACCAACCTGGATATAATCCCTTGCACCCCATATGGTCCCCTGAGCACTGCTAGGAGTGATTCCTGAGTGCAAAGCCATGAGTAACCCCTGAGCATCACCAAGTATCCCCCCCCCAAAAAAAAAAACCAAAAAAAAAAGTGGGTATGTTGCACTAGCATAGGAATCAGGAACAATGTTTCATATATAAGAGGCAATATATACACATATATATATATATACATAGATATATTGAATTGTAAGAAGAAATAACTGGTGGGAAGGAATAACTGGTTATTCAAAGGTATTGCCAGGTATCTATTTGTATATCTTGTTATCAGAAGACAGTGGCAACAATTTAGTTATAGCTATTGACTGACTCTCACAAGAAGTTTTCATTGGGCTGGGAAGATTTCTTCCAAAACTGGGCTTCTGCTTTACACATGGAGCCCTAGGATCAATCCCCTATACCCTGTAGACCCCTGAGCACCATACAAGTAATCCCTGTGCACTGCTGGTCCCCAAATAGGAGCCAATCAGGATCAAAAATAAACAAACAAACAAGCAAAAAGATTTGTTGAGTCCTGCATATTAACATAATGTCTTTACTTCCAAAGAGACATATTTTTTCACACCTCTAAATTTGCACTCCATTATACAGATATAGTTCTAATCTTTAACATCTGAGTTGGGATATATTTATTTATACATGGGGCTAAAATGAAAAGACGTCTCTGAGGACATCATGGTCAGTTTCAGACCAAACTTTCAGAAATCTAGAACAATGTGTATGTCATGAAGACAAATGTATGCTGTGCTGAACATCCTAGCCTCAGGAAAGTACATGTCCCAGGGGAGGAAGCCATAAATTAATGATCTTTCACCTAACATTTAGCACTAGAAGTTAAAAAAAAAAATCAAAGGAGGGTGATACTATGGTAAAGACGGTGGTTGAATGTAGATAGGAAGAGCAAGTATTAATAAAATGAGAGAACAAAGAGTAAAAACATTAGTGTGTTGGCAGCATTTTTGTGGAGACAAATCATTTAGGTTATCCAACATGGATTTTGTAAGTTTTTATTGGGTTATTTAGTATTCACCTTTTCCATCCAATACTGCTTGTCATCCCAATGAAATAAAAAATAAAAAGGTTCTTTAAAAAAAATTCCTACAACAAATAAACAAATATGATTAAAAATCAGTTGGGCATTGCTTCAAAGATTAAAATTGTTTCATCACTCTTAGAGAATATAGTCAGAACCTTTCTTTTTCTTTCTCTTTTCAGTGAGTAGTTTTTCTGAAAAACTCAGCACACAGCCAGAGGTTGTTGAGAGGAGGAAAAAGAATTTGAGTGAAATTGAAGATAGACTCTTGGAGGAGTCGGCTTATTAGTTAGCTATTGGAAACCTTTACAACCAGCTTGAAATATGCTGGAAGGAGCTTCCTGGAGAGTCACGATTTGAGAGCGATCGTGCTAGTCATGCTGAATTCTTACTCATTGCCATGAATGTAGGTGCCGTTGGAGTTGACATATACTAGCATCATTTTCCGTGGCAGTTGTATTCAGTTTTATAATTTTCATTCTACTAAATCTCTTCATGATAAGGTACATGGAGTATAAAGTATTTATTATCTGTTTTCTGAGAAATCATAACCTTGGAAAGTCATCCAAGGACCATCTAGGCTTTACAGTTGCTCTCTAGTGATACTGTTCAGTGATTGCTAGACAAAGGGGAATAACAATGTATCAGTTATTTGTAAAAAAAATTATCTTTTTAACCTTTAAAAAATTAAAGTGACTTCCTGGAAGTGATATACTGTTCTGTATGAACTTTACTTGATTCCATTTTTTTTAATTATTGCATTCTTATAGAGAAAAATTTAACATGACCAATTTTCCATTGATTTACAATTTTAAATTCTTAAAATGAGTATCTAAAATCTTGAAGGCTGAGAATAATTTTTTTTTTCATCCTAGTGTTGCTTGCGACCATTCCTCTGCATCCATTTCTGGCTTTTTAGAAATTTATTAACCAAGATTCTAGGAAGAGCAGTCCTATAACACCGGTACTATTAGAAATAAAATAATTCTTATATTTAGATTATTACCACTTAAATATTATCTAGTCTTTGTTAAAATATAGAGAACATGCAAATTTACCTAAGTGAAAATTGAAAGTCTTCCAGCACATCTTTCAGCCATTTTTACATGCTTGGGAAACATATAAGAAACATATAAGCACCTTACACTGCGCTGTCAGCCCCAGATATTATTAACATACACAGTGTATTTATTGTTACAATGTTTCATACCTCTCACACCTCAATATCTTCTGTCTGCATGTTGTTCTCCTCCTGACTCTGTTATTTACTCTGCACAAATCTCTCCTGCATTGATGTTTTGTAAGCTTTGAACTCAAATGCATGTTTAACATGTAATAGAAGCAGGAATAGATCAGAGGCTTCAGATCTTACTGGGATTGTATCTGTTCAGTTGTTGGAATTGGGTGTTGGCTTTTGAGAAAGACCTTAGTCCGTGACGCTGTTGTGTACCACCGGTGACTCACACTTGAGTGTGGTTTAATTGACACAAATTGCAGTACCAGTGTCTCTATGTTAATTGTAGGAAAATATTGGAATTCAATATCTGAAGTGTTTCAGAATCACTCAAAAGAATAGTGATGCTATGAATCCTATACAGATCACCTAATAATCTTCTATGTGGTTTATAATTTTCTTATTAGCACGAAAATACTGACTATATTATCCCTCAGCGTAGCCTTTGCAAGTGTCTTGTGGTTTGTCATTTGTGTTCATTTTTGGAGAGGTTGTTTCTTTTTTTTATAATGATTATTTAATCACATGTATAGACATGTATGAATTCCCCAGTTAGTCATATCTTTACCTAAAATATCTTTGGATATCTTCTTGAGACATTTATCTATGGTGATAAAAATCATGGATGCGTTTTCAGTACAAAGGAACTGCTACACAAAGGATCACAGGGTAGGCATTTATTCTCCACTGGGTCATTTGAGGCTCCCAGATTTAAAATATTTAGGTTAAAAAGTCCTTTTCTGTCTCAAAATCTGTTTATTACCAGTTTAGATTTTCATGTAGTGTTTATTTTTTTTAACTAGAATTTATTTTGGTGTTTACTATGAGGATATAAATCAATTTTTTAAAGGCTTCTGTTGCTCAAATTTACCATTTGTTTAGAAATATTTCTCCAAAAATGATTTGTTTTGCATTCTTTAAGTTGTTGCATTTATGAAGGTCTCTTTTAAAATTATCTATGTTATTATCCTGTCAGTTCTTTTGACATATAATTCATTGACAGTAAATTTCATTCTGCTTTTTGTAAAACACTTTCTAAAATATCCTTACCTGTTTATTTTTCCACGAAATTCAAATTTCTATAAATCTCATAACTGTTTTGCCATGTTCTGTAAATAATTCCGGTAATAATTTATGACAATTTTATACATCTTGGCTTTTTCATAGTAGTTGGTTTTCCCATTCAAAAAAATCTGTCTCTGAATTATTTATATATTCCTTACATTGGCAAAATAAATTTTCAGACTTGCTTTTAATTCTGTACTTTTGGATTTAAATTTATTTTTCAGAATAGTGGTTATTTGTGCTATCTAATAATGGTAAAGCTGTTACAATTTTTTTATTTAAATGTTCACTATTTTTGTCAGTTTTTCCTATCTCTAACCTTTTTATTTCACATTGTTACAACTCATCACCTCATTTATTTAGGGTCTGTGTATATGACACCTAACAATCATATTTCTTGTCTGTGTTCATTTGTGTATTTTATCTTCATTCTTACTGAAAATTATATAAATGATCATTATGAGTTTGTTGGAGTGAAACTGGATTCAAGCACATTATTAGTATTGATACCTTCCTTATCTAGAGCCTTGTATAAATGAAAATGAATGTATCTAATATTGTTGAGTTTTCAGTTTCTTCACTTGAAATTTGGGCTAACAACCCCAAATTACTGGGTTGTTGAAAAATATTAAGAATGGAATATTTTCACAATTACTGTTATTTTAATTCATCGTTTTCATATCAATAATGACATAACTCTTTTATTTTCTCTGGATTCATTACTTTAAACTTTTTTTCTATTTTGGTTGCCATTAGCTTTTCTTCATCGAGCCAATGTAGGGTTTTGTTTTGATAAGTTTTATTAGATATTAATTTTGAGTTAATTAATTAATTAATATCTGGGCTGGAGCGATAGCACAGTGGTAGGGCGTTTGCCTTTCACGCAGCCAACATGGCCGACCCGAGTTCGATTCCTCCGCCCCTCTCGGAGAGCCCGGCAAGCTACCGAGAGTATCTCGCCCGCAGGGCAGAGCCTGGCAAGCTACCCGTGATGTATTCGATATGCCAAACACAGTAACAACAAGTCTCATGATGGAGACGTTACTGGGCCCACTCGAGCAAATCGATGAACAACGGGAGGGCCTTTACATTTTTTACATTTTTACAATTTTGAATATGAAGTTGTCAGTTTCTCTTGAGATTAACTATATAGTTTTTCACAATAGAATTATTGATGTGATTCATTAGAATAATAGATTTCCTAATATTCTGTGATTGTGTTCATGAATCAAATTTATTTTTAATATGTAATTGGTTTAGCTTTTAAATTTTTATTTTTGCTTTTGTATATATTTTAATGAGATTTATAGATTTTTCTCATTTGTAACATATGTGTGCTCCATATTATTGCTTGACCAGCTAGCTTTTATTTGTATACTTAACAGCAAAGTGTTTCATAATCATTCTTCATTGTCTATTTTTTCCTCACACGTAAGATAGCTCATAAGACAAGAGTAAGGCTGGAGCGATAGCACAGCGGGTAGGGCGTTCGCCTTACAAGCGGCCAACATGGCCGACCCGAGTTCGATTCCTCCGCCCCTCTCAGAGAGCCCGGCAAGCTACCGAGAGTATTCGATATGCCAGACACAGTAACAACAAAGTCTCCAATGGAGACGTTACTGGGCCCTCTCGAGCAAATCGACGATCAACGGGAGGGCCTATTTTTTTTATGGTTTCCTAGCCTATATTGGTGTTACCTTGAAACTCACCACTGCCTCTGCCCATTCTTCATATCAAGTGGCAATAAATTCACAAACTAAATTTTGAAATATTACAACTTTCTTCTCTATGAAGACACTTGAGACCACTGTCCATGTAAGTTTATTTAAAAAAAAAAAAAGCCAACTTTCTGTCCCAAAAATCTTTGTTGAGAGGTAATGTTTTGATAATTTCTTTTCAATTTTTTTGAGGGGTCACACCTGGCATTGCACAGGGGTTACTCCTGGCTCATACACTCAGAAACTACTCCTGGTGGTGCTCTGGGGACCATATAGGATGCTGGGAATTGAACCCAGGTTGACCATGTACAAGGCAAGCGCCCGCTGTGCTATTGCTCCAGCCCCTTTTCAGTTTTTGATCCTCTTATGTATTCCCTCTAAAACATTGTCCATTTCTTATATTTTTCAAATAAATTAGACAGCTATTGGCATTATTAACTATTATATATATTATTGAATATGACATAATTATAGATATGTTTTAATACTGTAAAATCTCATACTAGTTTTTATGGGTATCTTATTCTCTATAATTTACTAGTGTTGAGTGATTTTCTTAGATACTTTTACTATGTTTTCATAAGGCTAGGTCTTAGAATGCTTGAACACTAGGGCAATTTTTTTCCTTTGATTTGTTAAATTATTCTCTAACTTGCCTCCTGTTAGCCTTCGAATGACTCCTGTTCTTTTATAGATTTTAGTGGCTGAATCCTGGGTCACTTATTTATTTTTGTTTGTTTCTCATTTTGCTTTTGGGGGGGACACACTCAGAGGTGTTACAGGCTTACTGCTGGCACTGTGCTTAGGGATGAGTCTTGGCAGACAACAGAGGGTGCTGTGCTGGGAGTTGAATCTGGCTGAGCCACATGCAGGACAAGAGCCCTCCCTGCTGTAGTATCTCTCTGAGCCCTCATTTTTTTTTCTCCTTTTATATGGAGGCCATTTTTGTTTTTTTGATCTTAATTTTATGCTGGGCCACTGCAGCAATACTCAGGGCTTACTCCTGGCTCGGTGCTCAGGCATCATACTCCTGGTGTAGTTCCAGGAACCATGTGAGCTGGGGACTAACTGAACCCAGGTCGACTGCCTGCAAGTTACATATCCTACCCGCTATATTGTTACTCCAAACCCAGTATAATTTTATTAATTTCATAAAGATTTGGTTCACTTTTGAACGAGCCATTAACTGACTGCCATTATAATTTTTTTTAACAGTGTTTTCACTTCCTCTTTGGTAGAGCAATTGAAAGTAGTCCTAAGTATTTAATAAACTTTGTCATTATTGACATTTATGATTAACTTATTTTCAATATATCATCAATTTTGTTTCAAAATTCTTTGATGATTTTTAAGTGAGAAATACTGTGTTCATACATTTTAATAGTGTCAAAGTATTTCTGTTATGTGGTAATAGAAAATAAACCCTATTTATCACAACATATTGAATTATTGCAACACTAAATGTGAGTCCATCAGGTTTTTTTTTTCTTAGAATCTTTGACATTCTGTTTCATTTATTCTATTTATTTGGCTTTTTGTGGCAAAACCGTTGGTCTCAGAGGTTACCCCTGGCTTTCACTCAGTGTTCTCGCTGGTGGACTTTCAGGGGACCCTAGGGGTTCCCACAGATTGAACCGGGGTCAACCAGCCATGTGCAAGACCAATGCCCTACCCTCTTTTCGGCCCCCTAAATAAATACATCTTAGTGAAGTTATCACTTAGGTGTTTCACTTTGTAAACTTGCCTTATATTTTCTTTTCTGCACACATTTTTCCTCATTTATCCATTTTAATGATCTACAGTCTGAAGTTATGGAGCAGATTATTTTCATTGACTTCTTTCTTACCATTATTTTTCTTTTGAGAAGAATTGTGTTCAAATTGGGCTGGAGCAATAGCAGCGGTAGGGCGTTCGCCTTACAGGCAGCCAACATAGCCGACCCGAGTTCGATTCCTCTGCCTCTGTGGGAGAGCCCAGCAAGCTACCGAGTATCTTGCCCACACGGCAGAGCCTGGCAAGCTCCCCGTGACGTATTTGATATGCCAGACACAGTAACAACAAAGTCTCCAATGGAGACATTACTGGGCCCGCTCGAGCAAATCGATGAACAACGGGAGGACCGTGACCGTGACCATGTTCAAATTAATACTAGGCCTTACCTACGTTGACTTTCAGAATTAGAAGAAAGTCTTTTGTAACAGTTCCACTACTCAGAGTTTTTAACTTGACTTATTCATCAGCTGAAATAAATCTTTAAACCATTTTTATTTTATTTTGACTTTCAGAATGTGTTTGTAAAAAAAGTAGCTTAGTATATTTTTTCAGTTGTGCAAATAGGAGCTTTCCTCTGCATTTTCTCAGAAAGGACTAGGATGAAAATCTTAGGATAGAATTCTTGGGTTCATTTCCTTTTAGTCATTTTTGCTGTCCTGTCATTATCTCTTGAAAGTAGGTTTACAGAGTAAATCTTAAGACAGATGCTGATATATTTTGTATATTAAATTTTTGAATAGTTGTTTGATGATATTTTTCTTTGTATATAATGAAAAAAATTATATTCTGTCTGGGAGATGCAGATCTTAAAATTTCCGGTACTGCCTCCCTTGGCCATACTGAGTTCAATAGGATCTTATTACTGAGCGTATTCATTGCAGGGCTTCAGAGCTCGGGTACTGGGACATAAGAAACCCATGCCCATTAGTTTTATGACTTTGGGTAAGACATTTAGCCTTTCTAAGTTTCTCACATCTGAATAAGGGGCAGGAGAATGCCAGGTTCCTTTTCGGGTGGTGTTGTATAGCTAGTGAAATTGAATGCCTTAAGTATCCATTGGGCAAGAAGGGGGCATAGATAGAAAAGACCAAATTAATATTTAGAGGAAGACAAGCTCATTTCTTGAGCTGGATTTCAGTTTTGTACCCAACAAATCTATCATCAGGTCTAACTTTTCCTTTGTTTTGTATTTGGTTTAAAAACTGTGGGCAGTTCTCGCATTCATATCACACATCATTAACTCATAAATATTTTACCCACTGTATCTACACCAGTTTACTCACTCCGATGCAGACTTTGATTTTGATAAATTAATTTTAGAGTCAATCTGGTCTTTCTTTCATCTTCCATTTTGACCTCTTAATTTGTTTATTTCTTTTTTTCTGTAGTTTTTTTTCCCTAATGACTCCAAATTAATGATCTTTTTTTCTCTGCCTTCATCTTTTTCTTTCTCATTCTTCTCTCTCCTGTCCCTAGAACTGTTTTTCCTCCTATTCTTCCCTTCTTTTATTTTCACATCCTTCAATGCAATATTTTTAGTTATTCTCATTGAGATATACTAAATTCAGAAAGAGATGAAGGTCCAGCTACTTTCTCTAACATCCTAGTGTATACACTGACACAAAACTGCCAGTATAGACAAACCCCCGGCCAATCCTGAAATCTGGAAAAAGTGACATTTCATCCAGATTAAGATGCTGGATTAGAAAGGGGGTCATTTCTAACTCTTCCATCAAAATTGTAAGCTGAAAGCCTTGTTTTTGTGGAAAAGTCCATGTTCTTGAACACATCACTTTGCCCATTCATATTCCTCTAAGTAAATTTCTCTAAAACTCTTTTGATTCCAAAAAATAAAAGAACTGGAGGCTTGCACATCCTTCTCTTCCATACCCCTGCTAAACTGATTCCTCCCATCGCCGTTCTCTATTAATTCTAGACAGTGTGTGGAGAATTAAGTAGTGGTGCTAGTCCTGGGATAGGTCCTGAGCCAGGTCATTGAACCTTCTGTGCTTTAATGTCCTTATTTTGTTGATAGCAATCAGGGTGTCCATTTCCTAGTATTGTTGAGAAATTAAACGATGAATATAGGATACTTCGGTGCTTGACACAAAGTCAGCCTACAGAACAGCTTCTACTTATCTGTCCTTTGGGAGATTAGAGATATTTCTCTTAGGAATTGTTTCCAGTAGCAAGACTCTAGAGAACAGGAAAGTCAAAAGTCAGAATATAGCTTCAGATGCTGAAAGCTGTCAAGGCCAGTGTTTCTTTTTTTATTCTTGATCTTTGTTTTAATCTGTAAGACAATTAATGAAAATGAATAATTATGTTAATGAAGATTTAGGATCAATGTCACCTTCACTGTCCTCCCGTTATTCATCAATTTGCTCAAGCAGGCCCAGTGACATCTCCATTTTGAGACTCGTTACTGTGTTTGGCATATCGAATACATCACGGGTAGCTTGCCAGGCTTTGCCGTGCGGGTGAGATACTCTTGGTAGCTTGCGGGGCTCTCTGAGAGGGGCCAAGGAATCTAACCTGGCTCGGCCGGACTGGCTGTGCACAAGGCAAACGCCCAGTGTATCAAGCAGAAATAAAACAAGGAAAATTCCTAAAGAAGAACTGTTGAGCTTGTTTTTGAAGGCTTGTGCCTAGTGTGAGCAAATGGTAGAATGGAACATGAGAGGAGAGGGATGTTGATTAGAGGAAGATTCTGATGTTCCTTATACACTGGCATAAATGATTTGTATTTAACTGACTGCCCTCATGAATGGTAAAATAATTTCATATTGCATCAGCAGAACTCTTTCAGAACAACTTATATGTTCAAAATTTGAACCAGTCTCCGCCTCTCTGAAGCCACTGGGGTATACAGAAATGCATACAGGTTTGTGAAGTATATCAAGATTTAAAAGAGAAAATAGGGGCTGGAGCAGTAGCACAGTGGGTAGGGCGTTTGCCTTGCACGCTGCCGACCCGGGTTCAATTCCCAGCATCCCAGATGGTCCCCCAAGCACCACCAGGAGTAATTCCTGAGTGCAGAGCCAGGAGTAACCCCTGTGCATCGCCAGGTATGACCCAAAAACACAAAGAGAGAGAGAGAGAGAGAGAGAGAGAGAGAGAGAGAGAGAGAGAATAGTAGGTTGGTCAATTCTCATTCTTTTCTGTTTTGTTTCATTTGTTGATCTCCCAACGGTGCTGAACCAGCAGAACCAGGGATTATACCCTGGATTTGTACATGGCATACATGCACTCCAACCCTTAGAGCTATCAGCCTGACCCCCACATTCTTATGTAATCATTTCTTAATCGGGGCTGCTGCTGCAGCCACACATGTGCATTCAGGTAAAAAGAGGAAAGGCAGAGGGTGGAGGATTAGGCAGTGAGTGCAATGTGCTTAGTATTGCATTAAATTATGATACGAATTATATTAATATTACATCTTATATCTTAATATATGATTATATGGTATAGAATATTATATAATACCAATTATATTTTATTAGTAAGAAATCTAACCCATGTGCACCCCTCACTTCTAAGACATCTGAGAAATCATGATCTTGCTATTGCCACAGATAGAAAAGGAGAGATAATGGGAAAGAAAATTGGGTTCATGGAGAGATAGTACAATGGATAAAGCACTTGCCTTGCATGCAGACAATTCAGGTTCAGTCCCCACCATCGTCCCCCAAACACTGTTAGGAATTATTCTTGAGCACAGAGCCAGGAATAAACTCTGAGTACCACTGGCTGTGACTCCAAAACATAATATAAAATAAAAGGAAAAGAAAAAGAAAACAAAATTGGAATAGGGCCTCAGCACATGTTTTGCATTCGGGAGTTTGATTTCAGCATCCTATGGTCGCCTGAACACTCTTGATCCCCAGTCTTGAACAGGGACCCTGAGTAACTCTTGAGCACTATTAGATATTCCCCTAAAGCAAACCAAAAATGGGAATTTAACCCTTTTTCCTGCCATAATTTCTGAGTGTCAAGACTCTGAAAATATAGACAGAAAAAAATACTAAAGTTAATTGTGGGCTGTCTGGAAAATAAAAAGAAAGAATTTTTCTAATGAGAACTACATTTTAGTTCACAAATAGATTGGGTCTGTGGTGATTTCCATAGTGTAGTGGTTATCACATTTACCTCATGCAAATATGTTGGTCTTTAATTCAAGACATGGGAAAACAGGGCTGTAGTTTTTGTGCGTTTTTATTCTTTACTCCTTTGCCTTCTTTTCGATAACTAGCCTATTGTATTTCCTTACCAAAAAGTATGTACAAGAAAGTTATAAGAAGTTCTTTAAGTTAAAAGAAGTTCCTTCCCTTTTCTCATCACATCAATCATAAGGCTATTTGAAATATTCTCCAAAATTTTTGTAATAGAGTTCTGTTCATTCTGATTGATCTTTTTCTCATGAGTGTGTACACATGTGGAGTATGTATTTTTAAAAATTGTTGTTGCTATTAATGATTATTATAAAGACCGTTGAGAATGGACATAGTAGATCCAGGATTTCTAACATTGAATAACATTTACTTAAACGTCTAGATTCGTCAGTTATAAGTGACTTTCATTAAAATTAAAGATGTCCTGGAAGTAAGGCACTTGCCTTTCATGTGGCTGACCCCAGTTTGATCTCCAGCATGGTCCCCAAGGTATTTCGAGGAATAACCCCTGAGCATCACCAGGTGTGCTTTAACCACATCCACCCAAAAGTTAAATATGACCATTGAAAATCATTTCCTGCAAACATATTTCTTCAAGGAACTAGTCAAGTAGTATAGGGGATAGGACACTTACCTTGCATATGGCTGATGTGGGTTTGATCCCCAGAACTGCATAGGATCCCCTGAGAAGAGACAAGAGATCACTGAACACAGAGCCAGGAGTAAGCCCCGAATACTATGGGTGTGATTTAACCCTCTCCCACTACTTCTTGAAGCATGTGAAAAGCCTGGTCTTAATATATAACAGGAAATAAACAGAGAAAAATGCTTTATTTTAGGCTAATGGTAACAGAGAGTAGAACAATTTTTTTTTTCTACTTATTTGCTGAGATTGCTAAAACCAGGTCTTTTTGTGTGTGTGTGCTTTTTGGTTCACACCTGGTGATGCACAGGGGACCATATGGGATGCTGGGAATCAAACCCAGGTCGGCCACGTGCAAGGCAAACGCCCTACCCTCTGTGCTATCACTGTAGCCCTAAAACCAGGTCTTTTTGACAAATCTTAGTAGCATTATTATTTCACTAAACTGAAATATATCAAGGTGTTTGGCACACTATTCTGTTTTTCTTACATAAATTTTGTGGTACTGAGAGCAAAGCACTTGCCTTGCAAACAGCCTACCAAGGTTTTATCCCCAACCTCACATGGTGCCCCTGAGCCTTGCCAGGAGTGATCCCTGAGCAGAGAGTCAGGAGTAAGCCCTGATCACCACCAGGTGTGGCACAAAAACAAATGAAAAAAGGGTCATCACATAATAGGATAAATTCAGAGTGGGTTTTTTGAGTGGGTTTTCTGCCATGACAGATTGATTGTTCATTACAATAAACGATGACTATTGTCTTTGCAAGCAAGCCAGTCCATGTCTAGTACTTTAGACTCATTACCTCAAATTCTTACACTGCCCTGCAGAAGAAGAAGCATAGTCTCTGTGTTTTAACTGAGAGTTACTGTGTCACAGAGAGTCAGTCAGCTATTAGGCAGGTTCCAGAATTACAAGGAGCAGATCATGACTGGTCCCAAATATTCCTTCCTCTAAAGCCCAGTGGTTTATACACTGTTTATCAGGTGATTCAAGGTTATGTTTGCTATTTTGAGAGCAAGATTAAGTAAGAACTAGAATTAATAGGGATAACAGTGACTTCCTGCAGGACTAAGTGAATTATCTTTTGATCGTGTACTTACTCTTGCCGTGTGCTGCACAAACAGGCAGAAAAGAGAAAGTGAGTAATTATGCTCCCTCCTCTTTCCCAGACTTGGACTTCTCATAGCTTAACTGAGATGCAAGTAGGGAGGAAACTTGAATGTTGAGTTTAGCCTACTTTAGGTGTTTCTAGAGCTGGGAGACCAAAAGACAAGTGATTTAGATTATTTTTTTAAGCCCAGGTATTTATTTATTTATTTATTTTTAATTTTTATTAATGAGACACCATGAGGTACAGTTGTAGATTTACAAATTTTGTGCTTGGGTTTCAATTATACAATGATCAAATACCCATCCCTCCACCAGTGCCCATTTCCCACCACCACAGATCCCGGTATCCCTCCCACCCCCCATCCACCCGGCCCCACCCTGCCTCTATGGCAGGGCATTCCCCTCTGTTCTTGCTCTCCTTTTGGGTGTTGTGGTTTGCAAAAGAGGCATTGAGTGGCAGTGATTTAGATTTAGAGTCTTAAGTTGTAGGCTGAAAAAGAGACCTACATTTTTTTTTTCATTTTTATTCGTGAAACACCATGAGATACAGTTGTAGACTTACAAATTTTTGTGCTTGGGTTTCAGTTATACAATGATCAAATACCCATCCCTCCACCAGTGCCCATTCCCCACCACCACTGATCCCAGTACTCCTCCCACCACCACCCCCCATCTCCCCATCCCACCCCACCCCTGTAGCAGGACATTTTCTTTTGTTCTCTCTCTCCTTTTGGGTGCTGTGGCTTGCAAAAGAAGCATTTAGTGGCAATCATGTTCTGTCTATAGTCTACTTTCAGTATGCATCTGTCATCTTGGGAGGATCCTCCCGACACCTTTACTTGGTGCTCACCTCTCTATCTGAGCTGCCTTCTCCCCCAGCATATGCGGCTGGCCTCCAAGCCATCAAGTGAACCTCCTGGTACTTATCTCGGCTATTCCTGGGTGTTAGTCTCTCATTTTGTTACTTTATATCCCCCAAATGAACTCAATCTTTCTATGTCTGTCCCTCTCTTTCTGACTCATTTCACTTAGCATGATACATACTTTCCATGTAGTACCACTTGTATGTAAATTTCATGACTTCATCTTTTCTAACAGCTGCATAGTACTCCATTGTGTAGATGTACCAAAGTTTCTTTAACTAGTCATTTGTTCTCGGGCACTTTGGGTTTTTCCAGATTTTTGCTATTGTGAATAGTGCAATGAACATAGAAGTGCAAATGTCATTTCAACTGTTTTTTTTTTACCTTTAGAATGGTCACAATTATAGTTTCAGGAAATGGTCTCAGTTGTCAGAGAAAAGAGATCATATGAAAAGACTTGGAGCAATGTTCGATATCGTGACTTATAGACACAAGTTAGTAGACCTTCCTGTGAGTTTTTTTCTATTAAATTTTGCTTTATAAGATTATATTTGGCTAAGAATTTCAAGAAAATGGTTACTGAGTTTGTATACAAAGTACCATTTATTTTACAAGACTGAAGAAAAGCTAATTTATGTCTTTTAGGTGTAAAGACAAATCCTGCAGAAAAGCACACCTGTCTTTTTTGGACTCTATTTAGATAGAGAAGTTTTGTACCTTTAGTTTGAACTAAATTTAGCAAGCCAGTGAGTAGTTAGTTTCATCAGCGAGTGAAACCAAGTTGGCTTGCGGGATTCCAGACAAAATTTTTCTTCCTCTTGCTTGAGTTCAGGTTTTTATAGGTCATAACTTAATATCCTAGGAATAATACAATACACACAGTCACATTTCTGATAATTAATTGTATTTTCTGTCATATTACAACTCTTATTTTAGTTGTGGAGCTTTTGAATTATTATAGAACACAAAACAAAACAATTGAACTCTTATTAGGGAGTATTAGTGCAATGCCATGAACAGTTGGAGACTCCTTTCGACATATGCAGTACCTGACAAGGAAGATTGGTTTCGCCTTTAATTCTGGAGTCACTGTTGGCGTGCACTGGCTCCAATCAGAGTAATGACTCTCCCTGTTGCAGCAGACCTTAAGCACTTTCTGCTTCATCTTCATTGTTCTGGCTCACAATGGATCTCGCTGACTAATTTAACATCTATATAATCACATTAATTTTCCGGCTACTTGTTTCTAATTTGTCTTACACAATCTCAAGAAACACGTAAGGAGACTGATCTTGTCTTGTATTTCTTTTTTTTTAACACTAGTTAATACATTAGATAGTTGGACAATTACTGGCTGGTCATGCTTTTTGCCCAGTGGTCTAATCACATGTTGTTCATCATTGCTTTAGACTGAATCACTCTTTTAACAGAGATTGCCCTTGTTAGAAAACAGTTTTCATGGATGGGTTTGCTAGAGCTCTTCTTGCCATTCTGTTTCTCTAAGAAGATGTGGGTCTGTTGTTCTCTTTTTTAGCTGCCCCTAAACTGCTTGTGATGTTACATCCACTTGGGAATTAGGGGAGAAAGCTTAATTTTTCTCTCTCTATTCAACAAATGCAAGTGACTCTGTCACTCCATTGTTTCGTGTTTTGTTTTGGTTTTGGTGGGGCTTCTCAAGCAGTGCCCAGGAGGCTGAGGGGCTTCTTCCTGGATTTTCTGCTGTCCTCACTTTGAGGGTTAGGGAGCTTCTGAGTACCAGGAATCAGCTCTGCGGAGGCATCCACAGGTCTATCCAAAGATGCTTATGGGACCAGGTGATGCCTTGGATTGAACCTAGGATTGGCTACATGCATGGCACGTACCTTAATTCCTATCTCCCCAGCTCCCCAAATTGTTTGTTGTTTTTCCAGACCAACAAGTCCAGATTCATTTCATACATTCACTCATATGCAAAATCATCAAGGGAAACTCTTGGAGGGCACACTTTTCTGTTTGTTTATTCTTTAAATTTAAGTGCTAGCATTTACATTTAGAAGTCAAAAACGGAAGCACTGCACAGACTGTCTCACTTCTCGTAAACCTACTTTGGGGCACAGAAAATATATAAATACATGGAATCTCGGAGGGGGAGGGCAAATCTAATGTAAATACCAGCTAACGGTGATAGTGTTGTTAATGATCTTGTTTTTGTAGCTGAAAGTGTTTAGGTTGGGGCTCCGTTCAGGTTCTCTGACTAGAGGAGAGTCCTCAAAAGACCACAAGCCATGTCAGTGTGTGTTCATGTTGGGCAAAGTTTGACAACCTGTTAACAATAGTATTCAAAAATCATATAACAGTGTGGTTATGCATGAGACATCATAAACAGCATTAAGAATAGCATGATTTTCCTAGTTGGCTGTTTTTCTGCTTCATCTTGATAGAGTATGAAAAGGCTAGGTCTTTGGAGTCTACAAAGCAAATTCAGTCTCAAGAATTTCCTGTAGCAAGCAAGATTCAGCCTGTCGAGATAGACAGTGCAGGTACAAAAACTGTGTGTGACCATAAAGATGAAGATGTGACATAGCACACATGACTCCTGAGCCATTTATCAGAGGGGTCACCTGATAAATCTCCGTATGTCCATTTCATCTTTGTGGGATCCCACTAAACAGAGATTAATAGTGTTCAGCCTAGTGCAGCTGATTGGAACAATGGGGACTGCCACTCCCTGGGTCTAGTTTCTGTATGTAACTCAAAACTTCAGTTGTCTTCTGTGAAATGGGCTTATAACCTTGCCTTTATGATATACTGGAGGATTAGAAAAAAATAATGATATACATACAACTTGCAGTGCCTGAACATGACCACATGCTCACTAAATGTTGGTTATTAATTTTTTTTAATTAAAACATGAAGAATGGCAAGAGAGAGAGACAGACAGACAGACAGAGAGTACAGGAGTCCAGATGCTTGCCTTGCACAAGACCAGCACTGGTTCAGTCCTCGGCAGCACATTCTATCTCCTCCTCCTTGCACAGCCAGGAGACAGGAGCCCAAGGATTGGCTCCTTGCAAGGAAATAAGCCCTGAGCACCACTGGATGTGGTCTTAAGAAACAAAAAATATATATAATAAAATGATTCAAAACATCATAACAGGAAAAGGATATGTGTGCTAGACTCCCTCCAAATTTGTGGGGTCTTTATGTCATTTTATTTATGTGGGGAGTAGGGCCACATCCAGCAGTGCTCAGTTGCTTACTTCAGACTCTGTGCTCAGGAATCACTCTACCAGGCTCAGGGGGTCATATGGGGTGCCAGGGATTGAACCTGGGTCATCAGTGTGCAAGACAAATGCCCCACCTGCTGTACTGTCGCTCCAGTCCCTCTTGTATGTTTTATTGCTTTGAAAGATCATAACGAACTAGCAGCCTTTTGCAGGCATTTTCTAAATGTTTCCCTCTTAGCCTATCTTGCAGGTTAAGGGTACTGGTCAATAATTCAGAGCTCCTTATGATTTCTGAGGCTACCAGACCACTCAGAAACTCATACACTCAGGGCAGAGAAACTGCTCTTGTTCTCCAAGTCTGATGGACTTTTGACTTTGCTATGGTTGTTCTCCCAAAGCTTGAATGTGCAGACGGACATTCTGTTCTTGGAGGGGAGAAGAGTATCTCAGTTTTCAAAGGCCAGTGGAGTCAGGGTTCTTGGTAATTGGCACAAAGTTGAGATATTTTTGGTGGGGGCATGTCATTTAATATTTTGGGGGTGGGATGGTATCTCCTATATTCCCTTTGTGGACTATGAAGTTCCTGGCACAGGGTATTTGGTCCTTGCTTCTCTTTTCTTTTTTCACTGTACATAGTTTACCATGTCTACATCATCCCTATGAACATGAGTACAAATAGATTACAAAATGTCAAACTTCCCCATATATAAAATTCTTCTCTGGATACTAGCAAATTATCCTTTGACTTTCTGATTCCCTCTATCTCCCATAGGTAACAATACCACAGCTTCAAAGCCCTTGGTTTCCCCTATTACCTTTCCTACTTTGTTTTGGTGAAATCGGGGAAATTGGGAAATTAAATCTTATTTTTTGAAGTCATGCATTATCAAATATCACAGTAAAATTATTGGAATGCATCTTTTCCACATGTAGCTCCAATTTCCTGAAGCTGATTTCTTCTTTCTAATTACAAACACTCCAAGAAGAACTCATTTTTGCAACTCAGCATGAGACACGTTAACTCATGTCTTCAGGCGCAGTTGAATGCAGGAAGCTTTCTGAACCTATCTGAATAAAGTTCCTTAAGTTATGAAATAAGTGTTTCCTGTTCTGGTATTAAAATTAAGCTTTTAGTGCCAAGGAGCACCAAGGAATGGTTTCCCAAGGGTTGAATATTATGCTTGCTATTTCTGAAGCAATCTCACCCAGATCATAGGTAATGTGGAAAGCTTGTTTTTGTTTTTGTTTTTTTTTCCACTAGAGGATAATGTGTAAAACAAAACTTGAACATTTTAATTATTATAAATGTTCTTTTAAAATTACTGAGGTGAAAAAAATATGATCATTAGGATGGTTTAGATATAATTACCAAATCCAAATTATGCTTTTTTCATAGTTTGATGTTGCTAATGAAAAATTTAAAACCTCTGTGTTTAATGAGAGGAGCGGCCTTACCATATATGATTAGCATGTCTTTTTAATGGAAGTTCTACTGTAGATGTTATCGCCACTCACACTGAGAAAGTGAAAGATTGCTTTCACATCTTGCCTGAGCTGGAGCTTCTAGAACACTAGCATTTGCCAAGAGCCAACCTTCCTAATTCTGAAATTTTCCTAGGGCAGTAATATCAATCTTTTATTTATAATCTGCGGGCAAAACAAAGGTATAACCAACTACTTTGTGCATTTCTCTCCCCGTCTTCACCTCTCAAGCCACCACATAGTAGGTGAGTCATCACATTCATCAAAATGATGTACTGACCGCCTCCTTATTGGCTGTGAAGCCCCTGGAACCAAGTTGGAGACTTGGTCTTACTTTGATTCCGTTGGTACAGTAAAGGGGAAGCGATGTGAAGCATGCACATCCTAAGGAAAATTAAGACCTTGACATAGGGATTTCGATACATAAGAGGTAGAGAAGGAGGAGTAGAATCTGAGTGTGCAGTCCATTCGCCTTTGGGTGTCATCTTCCATAAACATTCGATGGAATGGGAAAGTGAAATCCAGAGGGTAGCAATGGCAGTTCCATTAGTGAAAATTAGGAACAATGAAGATGCCAGCTTTCTTTGTGCAGAGGAATTACCAGTATTACCCCTAGGCGTATGAGGAGGCACAGGGCTGCTGCATGCCCCTGTCTGTCATTTCTCAAGGAAGGTAGTGAGTCACTGTCCCCTATCCAACTGTTCTGGCGCATCTACGGCGTATCCACTCCTAGAATGAAAGTGGTGGCTGAGAACCAGACAAGTAACTCTACAAGCTCCATGATACTGCGTGTCTCTCAGTTAATTGAAAGATCCCCATCCCTACCATTCAAACCGTTGAAAAAGTAGTCTAATTACAATTGCATGCTCCCACTGAATCAAATGTATATATGCTTTGAGAGAGAACAAGTCTATGAATATGAACTGAATTTCTTTTTCTGTGTTGTTTATGATTGTTCATCTCCAGTGAAAGTACTCCTGCTTAATATTTTCTTTGTGCTCTTCAGTACTAATAACAACAAGGAGTGGATATCCTTTAGTTTATTATAATAACTGCTGACTTAAAACTAAGAATATCCCCGCTGCTATCTGTGCCTTTGAGTTCAGTTGTGGGCTCTGTACCATATCCCCTTCCTTGGAGAACACAGAAAATGTGAAAATTGGTTTGAGATCAGACTATTTCCCCTATCCCACCCAACATGCAGAATGCTAAACATTTCTGAGTTCTTTGTTAAATTACAAATCAGTTGCCAGGCTAGACAACCAAACAAGGAATGTTCCCAATGCCTTCAGTTTTCACTTGAGCGTATTATAATTTTTCAGTGATAATACAAGTTTTTACTAAAAAAAAAAAAAAAAAAAAGGACAGCAGGACCAGAATTGGCATTCATTTTGTTTAGGAAGCAACTGGAAATTCTCCGGGTAGGGCGTTCGCCTTACAAGCGGCCAACATGGCCGACCCGAGTTCGATTCCTCCGCCCCTCTCGGAGAGCCCGGCAAGCTACCGAGAGTATTCGATATGCCAGACACAGTAACAACAAAGTCTCCAATGGAGACGTTACTGGGCCCGCTCGAGCAAATCGACGATCAACGGGAGGGCCTTTACCTTACCTCACTGAGTAATATCACATCATTTCTTACATGTAAGGTTACCTTTTCTGCCACCTGTAGACGATAGCCACTACTCCACACGGAGGACAAAAGTGGCCAAGTTTGTCCCCAATCCAAATTGCTGACCCTTTGTTTTTCGTACTTTGCCAGTTTGCTTTCGCTTTTTGAATTTGCTTGTGACTCTGCTTCCCCCATCTTTTTTTTTTGGTACAATGATTCTTGCCTTGTCTTTCCCCAGTCCGTTTCTGACCTGGAGAGATGTGCAGCATGTTATTGTCAGGACTTCCCGTGCAGGACATTTGAACGCTAATGACTGGAAAACCAATGCTGCTGGTTTTAAGGGTGAGAATTTCTTTCCTATTCTGTCACAGGCAAAACATTTTTATATCCCCCCCCCTTTTTAAAGGGAGAGCAGGAAGTATTACCCCTCCAAAGAAACTAGAAATTTTGTGCAAACACATGTAGCCCTTGATATGTAAGTAAACAGCAAACACTTAAAAAAAAATGAGCAGGACATATAAAGCAGATTTCCTTGACTTTCCACATTATAGGTCAGTTTCACAGAAGATTCCAAGTCTAGTTAGCCTATGGGTTCCTAATTTATCCACTGCTTACTGCCATTGATATCTGAGTGGCATTTGTCACTGTATCTTAAACCCCTCCTCCCTTCCACCATGCAAACAACTTGTCTGTCTGGTTGACTTGAGTCTACTAATAATAATAGCTAGTCCCTGTGTTTAGGAAATCTTTGTTTGTTTTAAAACTCCCATGACTAGAGAAACAGGCATAATTTTAATGTACCTTTCTATAAATTAGAAGTTCTTACAAAGCCATATAATATACAGCCTTCATACAATTGTATACAATATAAACTAAGTCCTAACTCTTTCCCATGGCTGATGAGGGTTATAGTTCCATTAAACTAATTTATTAACAGTAGTCTTTTGTATGTTGGCACAGATAGCCCATGTTGTAAGCAAGCAGATCATTATATAGAGTAGGTAACAGATTTCCTGAAGTTTAATGTATTTACTCATTTCAGATTACCATAATTTCAACCAATTAATTAGTTAACAGAAAAATTACTTTTGGGTCTTATCTGCAGACTTAAATTTACTCCCCAAAATATCTGTATCACCCTATATCCCCTTCAAAATAAAATAGTATTCCACAGTATATTGAGTCTCTGTTTAAAAATTGGAATTCTCAGCGCCAACAAAGTAATAGTGAGGCTAGGGCGATTGCCGTACCTGCAACAAACCCCAGTTCTGTCCCTAGTACCACATATCGTCCTTCAGGCACTGCTGGAGTGATCTTGAGCACAGAGTCAGGAGAAATTCCTGAGCACTGCTGGGTATCCACCTACACACCACACACACACCACAATAAAAGAATTTGAAATTCTGTTCCTCACATCAATGGGTAACATACTGAATAATTCTATGCAAGTTGTAGAATCTTTCTGGCTCCTATCTCCCCCAGCTTAAACATTTTAAAATTTGAATCATGTTGTCAATATGTGTTATCTTACATATAATTATAATGTATATTTAGTGAATTATAGCAAGGTATGCAGATTTTCATGCTGGAAATGTGTGTTTATTAAAAAAAATTGCAAGTAGCTTATTCTATTTTTATGATTAGCCAAAATCTGTGATTATATGTCCAAGTAGTCAGTACCATATAAAATAACTATTTGATTAATATGTTCATGGAAGACTTTACTTCATTTTTAGGAGGAAAAAAATCTGTCTAGTTCAAAGTATCATCTAATCCTTTCCATGTTTGTACACTATATATTGCAGCAGTTTTCAGTGATGTTTAAGTCTAAAAAAAATTGCAGCTACCTAATTAGAATAAGTTAGTTTTTTTTTCTGAAGCCCAAATGAAAACACTTGATCTCTAAATAACAATTATTATTTAGTAATTGCAACAAAAGTATTTGAAATTTCAGTTGTTCTAGAAAGTCAGGGGTGTAATTTCCATTAGATATGTTTCATTTTGATTAGTTTTCACATACTCCCAGCTCCTTTTCTCTCTGTGAACTAGGAGCTGGGAATGGGAAGAGAAGGGAAAGGACCAAAGCATAACTTGGCTGGCTTGGTGCTGCTGTGAACTTCTTATTAGAAGTCTCTCAGACCAAGTACATTGACCTCTATGAAGCTGCGGAATCAACTTCAGCCCAAAGAAAAGTCCTAGTTTTACTCATTTCTCTTTTGCAAACTGAAAAAGAGCAAATGGTCCTAATAAAAAACACATCTCTTTTGAAGAGCTCTGTTGGTTTTGGAGCAGGGGGAAACAGGATTTAGTCTCCATGGCCAGATCCAAACGTGAGGGGCTGCACTCCCATCTCTGGCAAGGAGGGAAGAGCGTTTTACTCTTGCACGTGGCAATATTTAGTATGATATTTCACTCTTCTCTTAGATTGCTGCCAAGAGTAACAATTAAAGTTCACTTTTTTTGTAGATGAATTACCCAGAACTGTCTGACTCCCGGTGGAATTGTTGTGCAATTTGGTCAATGGCAAACCCCATATTTCATCTACACATGATCATAATAAGAATTTTTCTTAAGTTATTTTCTTCCCTACTCCAAACATTACCATACCCTCCCAAGTGTCCTACAAATAAGTGATTCAGGCACTGAGTTAGCAGGAGAAGCAATGTGATTTGCAGAAGAATGCAGGTCTCTAGCACTGAATCAGGGTCACTAGAACTGAAGCAGGGTAGGTAGGTTGACTGTTTACAAAATAAGGAACAAAATGTAGCTAATGCTTAGAATAATCCTTGTAAGCAGTTGATGCAACAAGAGCTCAGCAAGCGCTCATATTTTGAAATGACGTCAGCCAGCTTTTTTGGGCTTTGCTTAGTAAGAACACATGGTCAAACATTTCTCTTCAAGAGAAAACGGATGTTGCCGTTCTCTCCAGACAGAAGCATGTAACCAGGTGCCTTCTTTCTTCCCACGCAACTGGAACCTTACCCTGAAAGAGGTGTATGACCGAAACACCTGTACTTCCAGAGGCTTGCATTTGTGCTGTGATGTTGAGCGATTTAACTAGTCTGCAGAGCAGTTAAAAACAAGACAAAAAAAGCAAGCAGCCAGGAGAATAAGTTTGCAAATTAGACCATCACGGTGCTCTTCTGCAAACAAATGTCAGTGTCAGCATCAAAATGTAGTCCTCAGGTAAAGCAGCAGCTCAGAGTAGCCACCAAACTGATGGGGGGTTGGGATGGGGGACACCAGCATCAGCCTTGATTGGCTGTCACTGGGAACTTCAAAGAAGTCAATGCCCACTTGCCAAACACATTTCTCACCAAACCCTGACAAGTCCTTACACCTCTTCAGAATAGCCTTCCGCAGTTCGTGTAAGCAGATAACTGAGCCAGATATGTTATGAACCAGGTTGGTCTGTGCCTCTTCTCAGGGCTGACTTGATCCAGACTTACCTGCTCATATTAAAAATCTAGAAATTAGAAGCACCTGCTACCTTCCTGCTGACTGGCATGAACAGGTTCTTGTCCAGGCAAGCAGGTGGCTTTTGAAAATTAAAATAATCAACTCACTACTGACTCATGTTTGAGTTTCTCTGAAAGTAGGCGTGCCCCAGAGTTGTAGACAGAGGAGGTGGATACAGATACCTTTCCCCTCCTTTCTCTAGACTCTCGTAAATCGGAACACTGTAAATGATTCTGTAGGGAATATCACCAAGTGATTTTCCAAAGATGGAAACCAGGGCCAGAAAGGGAAGAATGAGACTTAGGCTCTTGCCTTAAAGGCCTTACATGTAGATTTGATCGCTGGCACCACATATGGTCCCCCTAAGCACAGAGCCAGGAGCACTACTGGGTATGTCCCCCCCCCCATACAAAACAAAACAAAACAAAAAAATGGAAGCCACTCAGCAACGTTTTGATGCTAATAGTACCTTCATTTTTAGAAATCTTAATTGAGTTAAGATTATTCTGTTCTGCTGCTTCTTTAATAGTAATTTTTATGGTATACTTAAAATTCTTGCAGCAAATCCATTTTTGCAAAATAAAAAATGTATATACATGTGTACACACACACACATGCACACACTGCACACACATCCATACATCCACACAGACACCTATGGAAACTGACTAAACAAAGTTTTGGTTATTTTGTGAACAACACTAGCTAATTTTCAGGCACCTTTTGAGTTTAAAACTCCTCCAGAGATTATTTCTTTAAAAATAAAGTGGAGAGTGAGACTGTGGGGAGGCAAGAGATAGTTCATCTGACTTTTCTCATTCTTTGCATGTTCCATGGCCAGGCTTGGTCTCTGGCATCCCAGGGTCCTCTGAGCACCGCCAGGAGAGACCCTCAAGCATAGTGCCAAACATTTTCCCTGAGCACCACTGGTATAGCCCAAAACCTAATAAAATTAAGTAAAATAAATAGAATAAGTATCATGTGCTTATGAAAGAATGCACTTGAGATTATACATTAGAATGGAAAAATATATTATGATATGAGACAGATGAAGTGATATGATATTTGCCACTCTGGTACTAAGATCCAACTAAGATATTGTTAGTCAGTATCTTACTAGTGACCAATATTTGCAATGCTAGGACATGACTTATGCATTGGGGTTGGGTTTTCTTTTTTTGTTTGTTTATTTCTTTCTTCCTTGAACAATTCCCTTTTGTCTTGTGAAAAAATATCCTTTAAAAAAAAAACAAACAAACAATGTTCCCTGCTTGTTCCTTAAAATGTACAAATTGACTGTAGAAGTAAGGGCTTTACCATCCAGCGTTTTTTGTTGTTGTTTGGAATTGTTTTTTGGAGGGGTACGGTGGGGGAGCTGTGTCCATGAAATTGCATTTGTTCTCTTCATTTCTTTGTGTACAAATATTTCCTGAGCACCTTCATCAAGCCAGACCAGTCATCATAAAATACACCCCAAAATTGGGAATGCAACTGTCAGTGACCCAGTGACATACTCTGTTCTGTTCAAGCTATGCTAAGGAAATGGGAATTTGTCCTGTGCCCCTCAGTAAAGCCCAGCCTGCTATGCTTATAACAGTCTTGTCTGTTTTTTTGTTTGGGGGCCACACCCAGGGGTGTTTAGGTGTCACTCCTGGCTCTGTACTCAGAGATCATTCCTGGCGGGCTCAGGGAACTGTATGGAGTGCGAAGGATTGAACTGGGGTCATTCGCATGCAAGGCAAGCACCCTGCCCACTGTAGTGTTGCTCAGTTCGTAACAGTCTTATAATGCTTCTCACATTAGCCCAAATGCAGCCTAACTTCAGTAGTAGAAGACAAGGTCAAGAACACATTGTGGCAAGAGCTGGACTTAAGCATCTTGACCAGCTCCTTGTGCACGTATGTGGCCGTAGAGGACTTTAGTTCTAGAATCCATGGCTTGTCTCATTTCAGGGAGAATTCTGCTCTTTTTATTGTCATCACCTCCATTCTGCTTGAAAGAGAATCTGCCACCCTCTCTTTCCCCACGTGCCTGGATTTTGCCAGCTGAGTCTGTCCCTGGCATCCCACCCCCACCCCCGTCCTTATCTCTGGTTTACAGTTATAATGATAATTGAATGCATGCAACATTGGTGCTTTAGGGTTTTTTTTCCCCCCAAAGAATCTGTACTTGGATTATATTACTGTATACAGCTAAACTCTCTTAAATCTAGGAACAGGAATAGTCATCAGATAATAAATTAGGACCTTCTGTCATCTTTACTAGGCGAAAGAATGAAAAAAATGTCATTGACAATCAAAAATGACAGCTAAGTGAGCGGGGTTACCACGCCTTCCATTTCACTGCCCTCCCAGACTATGTAAGTCTCTTTTCTTCTACCAGCATGTTGCTGAAACCTCCCCCCCCTCCCCACTCACTCCTTCTTTGACCACAACTAAACCACTAGATTTTTTTTTTTAATTTCTAACTGATTTCCCATCACGGAGGAAACGATTGACAGTCTAACATGACTTTTTGGCCTCCGAGGTCTTAACGTTTAATAACCTTTATTACTTTTAATTGCCATTATTTTATTTCCACTGCTAGGGCTGGTAATTTTAAGATGTACCAATATATTTTTTAATTCCTACCTGCCTTGCTTTCGGTCTGTAACACATATTTAGAGGAATTATAAGTGCTAAAACCATTAAGCATGCCATGTGTTGGAATGAAACGGAAGGTTTTGAAATGTGGGGGACTTTTTTAAGTATAAAAAATGATATCTGATGTGTTGTCATATGAAAGAGTACTTTATTATTTCGATGTGCACATAATATCTCATCTTTGCCACCCAGCATGCAGATGTGATGTTGGTACTGATGATTATAGCTACATAATGGCCCTTAATTGGTAATCTGCACATCATGTATTTGAAGAAAGGTCAGAGTGAAATGTGATTCATCTGGTCAATGGCAGAGGTAGTATTAGAATCAGATGCTTGATTCTACCCCCTTTGCAGAAATAAGGCATTTAGCTCTCTCATACTATATAAGAACAGGAATGATAAATGCATCTGATTCAATCTAATGAAATTTACTCACCAAAACATCCTCCTGATTCTTTCAAAATTCTAGTCTTTAAACCATTGCACTTTGTGAATGCACATTCATTTGATATGTATCCATTTAAAATCTCGCATTCTTGGGGCTGGAGTGATAGTACAGCATGTATGGTGCTCTCCCTGCACACAGCCAACTCAGGTTTATTCGTGGCACCCCATATGGTCCCCAGAGCCCTGCCAGGAATAATCCGTGAACACAAAGCCAGGAGTAAGCCCTGAGAACCATCAGGTGTGGCTCCAAAACCAAAAATAGCAAAATAAAATCTAGCATTCTTTATATACACTTGTGTCTATGAGTTAAACTTTTTATTATTTCTTAATTTTATTCCATTAATCTTTATGAATAAAATGATGGGAAGTATATAGCATTTAGAAGTTTACCTTTATGTACTCTTTAGTAACTCTCTCCTAGTTACCTAAACATCTTTTTGAAAACAGTAATATTAATCCTCCATCGGCAAACCCTACTTGCCAGTTACTGACCCACATATCCAAAATTTTGACTGTCACATCAGTGTTCAGTTCATGCCACAAGAGATGTAGGTTTAAAAGTATTTCCTGCAAAGCAAATTAGCCCAAAGGATATTAGCACCTAACTTTGGCACTTGAGATCCTGAGCTCATTACTGTCACTGTATGGCCCCCGCACAGCTGGCAGTACTCTGGTGGCCCCCGAGTATCCCTGGGAGTGACCCCCCAGACCCCTGAATACTAGTTGAGCAGCGCCCGCCCCTCTCACCAACAAACACACACACACACACACACACACACACACACACACACACACACACACCATTAAAAATATAATAATAATCCTATAAATGAAAAGTTTGGTTGTTTTTTTCATGCTAGTTTTTGACTGATGGTAGAATTAGGCTTGCTAAATTTTGGAACCCTTTTGTTTTGTTTTTATCTCTACATACACAAGTTTTACAGTTCATGTGGTTTCACACTTCAAGTCTGTCTTCAAATATAATTAAAATATGATTCCATTATGTATATGACTATTATCTGTATGGCAGATATAATTAGTTAATTAAGAGGATTATGTTTGGAGTCGTTTTGTGGTTTTTGCCATGATCTTAAGAGCCTTTAATTCTACAGAGTCTGTTATTGATATTTTCTTTGTCCTTTTAGGAAACAAATTAAAGTTTTGTCTTCTGTTTTTTTTAAATGTGGGTAACTAATCACCAAACATAATGAAAAAGCTGGCTTGAATGGAAATGCTTTAAAATCGAAAAATACCAAACATAAAGATTCTTAAACATGTATTTGGATACATCACAGATGTCTACTCCCTGAAGTTGGGATAAAAGAAGAGATCAGTGCTATATATTAAAATGCTGTTTTACTGTTGAAATTAATTAAAGTAGCTTGAATTGGCTAGAGAAAATATATTATGAGCTTTATAATAAAATTATCGCTAAATCTTTACTTTTATCTCATAATTACATATAAATAATTTTATTGTAGGTCTAACACAACTGTCTTTAATTCTGTTTTGAATACTAGTCTTAGTCTTTAATATTAACTTGACTTCAACCAACTGAAATATTGCTTCAGCATGGGGACTAGTAACAGAACTCCCGAGCTAACAGTAGCTGTCAACATTCTGTTGACTCTTAGGTCCTTTATATATAATATTAAAGCTGTGAGTATAAAATATGGTTTTAAACATATGCAAAAGTTTTTCCACTTTGTGTAATCACCTGATGAAACTAGATTTCACAAATCTAATGCTGCTAGACTTTTTTGTTTTTAAAACTCTTCTTTCAGTATATACAAATCTGACCTCCATAGTAGTAGCAAACCTTGTAATTTATTAGAACAGCTGATGTTTTCAGCAAAGATAAAATAATGAAGCCGAAACCAGGAATTACGGAGAATGATCAACCAGGGACATTGCACATTTCAACCCAGAAATGTGTTGTGACTAGAAAGTAATGAAACGGATTTTTTTGAATTATCAATAATTGCTTTTGGAGTCTATTCCAATGAGATACCCAGGAAGGCTTTAAATCAAAACAATCTTATCAACACACACACACACACACACACACACACACACAACACACACGCACACACACGAACACATTACACAGACTTTTATTTGTTTCTTGTTTAATTGGTTTTTGGTCACAGCCAGCAATGCTCAGGAGTTACTCCTGGCTCTGCACACAGGAATTACTCTTGGCAATGCTTGTGGGACCATATAGGACACCAGGGACCGAACTGGAGTCAGCTGTGTGCGAGGAAACTCCCTACCCACTGTACTGTCACTCCAGCTCCTACACAAGCTTTTAAAAGTCAGCAGTTTCTTATGTGAGACTTTATATCTCTGTTTTTATTGGCGTTGGACTAAATTGACCACTTTATTGAAAAAAGAGGGAATCCAAGGTCCTCTGATATTCCCACCCTCCCCTGTGGTCCCAGGGGCTTGGTTTCAGGCTTAGGGTGATCAACCCTCGTAGAGGCTAGAGAGGGGCTCCAGAACAATTCTGGGGCATACTGGGGCCTTGGTCTCACATGTCCACCCAGAGTAGATGGTGAGATCCCACTCACTCTCTCAGTGTTGAAGCTCATCCAAGGCAATGGGCCAAGCTCTGACATTTTTCTTATTTTTATAGAGTGTTTTCTCTAACTTAGGATATTGTTGTCATTTGTCAATGATTTTAACTGATTCTGGATAAAGGGTTAACCTTATTTGTCTTATTATCTTTCATGACTACTTGGATTCCAGTACACAGAAAATGGGCTTTAAAACATTACAAATTGAAGTCAATTAATCATCAATGTATTTTTTAATTTTATATAAATAACCTGAGTTAAAAGCATAAATAGAGTATAGAAATACAAAGTATGATGAACTGATAGAAAGTGTTTAAGAGCTTTAGAGTTACTAAAAGTTAGGGAACTAAAACTTATCTGAAACAGGTGTTATTTTTTTACAAATTTTTAATAATAAATTGGTTTTCTTATAACATAAAGTACATATCTCTATAGTATAGTAAGTGACAATTATGAATTAAATTTAGACTTAATGGCACAAAGCAATTGGTGGGGTGGCAGTAAGAACAAGATTTAATGGGAGAAAATTCCAGAAAGGGTTAACAGAAGAAGTCCATAAAGAGGTGAATGAATAAACAAAATGTGGTATATCCCTATGATCAAGCCATTCCTTAGAACAAAAAGAAACAAACTACAGATAAACTCCGAAACATTTCAAATGGAAATGTGTTGAGTGAAAATAGCCAGATGAAAAACTGCATAGTGGGTGTGACTACCAAGGTGCCAGAAGTAGAGGGACATGGGGAGAGGTAACCCATTCCTTTGAGCCTAAAGTTTTCATTAACAACTCCTACATACCTGGGATTTTCTGCAGATTCATTCACTTATCCGAGCCTGTGGAGAGCAGCCACAAGTATGGCCATGATTGAGTTCTGGAGGTTTTAGGCCCCACATAATCTCATTAATGGCCATGATTCACAGACTCAACAATAAATATTTCGGAAGAGAGCATAGAACCATGCCGCACCGGGCTGTTTCATCTGGAGCAACCTGGGGGGGGGCGGGGGGTAGCTGAGTTCCCACCCCTAAGGACCCGGCAGCTGAAAACCTACAGAACTCAACCACAGCCATGCTCATGACCGCTCTCTGCACCCTTGGATGAGCCTCACCCATGAGTGAATCTATTCCTGGACCACTGCTAGACATCTCATACTTTACACATTGATATACCAAGAGTAGCATACCACATACAGTGGGATTTAAAGTAGAAGGCAATCAGTCTTAGGGGCAAATTTATACACACACACCCCCACACACACACGCAAACACACACACACGCTTATGTAGCACACAAGGCTCAACCTTTAACATGTTACTAATCTCTTATTGACTTAATGGCTTAATGACTCCTGGGTAAAATACAACAATCTTCACACACTTTCCTCTAAGAAAAAATTTTTGGATTGTTTTTTTCAGTGGATTATTCCTAGTTCTGCCTTGGGGGCAGGGTTTGGGATTTGGAATGAAAACGTTCAAAATATGGTGGTGGGAAAGTGTAATGGTGGTGGGATTGGTGTTCAAATATTAAACATTATCAATTATTGTGAACAACTTTATAAAAAAATAAAACTTAAGAAAAGGAAACAGTCCATAGTATATGATACCATTGATATAAAAATATAGAAATTATAGTTAATCTATAGTGACTTAATGCAGATTTCATTGGTTGCTAGAGTCAGGAGTAGGTTTGAAATAGGAAGGAGTTTTAGAAGATTTTGAATAGTTCCAGAAGAAATAGCACTGTAGCACTGTCTTCCCATTGTTCATCTATTTGCTCGAGCAGGCACCAGTAACGTCTCCATTTTGAGACTTTTTGTTACTGTTTTTTGGCATATCAAATATACCACAGGGACCTTGCCAGGCTCTGCCGTGCGGGTGGTATACTCTCAGTAGCTTGCCAGGCTCTCCAAGAGGGACAGAGAATCGAACCCGTGTTGGCCATGTGCAAGGCAAATGCCCTACCTACTGTGCTATCATTCCAACCCTCCAGAAGAGATAAAGGAGAGTATTTATAAAATACTCTCAATATCATCTAAAAGGGGGATGAAGTGTGACCTAGTGTCTGAAACAGTTCTTATTTTTTTCTTTTAAATTTTATTATATTATTATTTTACACATGGGCCACATCAGAAACTTTTTTTTTCCAGTAGTCACGGTCACGGTCCTCCCGTTGTTCATCGATTTGCTCAAGCGGGCCCAGTAACATCTCCATCGTGAGACTTGTTGTTACTGTGTTTGGCATATCGAATACGTCATGGGGAGCTTGGCAAGCTTTGCCGTGCAGGCGAAATACTCTCAGTAGCTTGCCGGGCTTTCCAAGAGGGGCAGAGGAATCGAGTTCCGGTAGGCCATGTTGGCTGCGTGCAAGGCAAACACCCTACCGCTGTGCTATCGCTCCAGCCCTTTTCCAGTAGTATAACATTTATTTCATCATTTCAGTCAAATTACATTTTTTTTAAACTTACAAATTTTTGTGCTTGGTTTTCAGTTATACAATGATCAAGTACCCATCCCTCCACCAGCGCCCATCCTCCACCACCATGGGTCCCAGCATCCATCCCACCCCCGATCTCCCCCATCCCACCCTGCCTCTGTGGCAGGGCATTCCCCTTTGTTCTCTCTCTCCTTTTGGGTGTTGTGGTTTGCAAAAGAGGCATTGAGTGGCAATCATGTTTGGTCTATAGTCTACTTTCAGCATGCTTCTCCCACCCTGGGAGGATCCTCCCAACACCCTTTATTTGGTGGTTCCTTCTCTATCTGAGCTGCCTTTTCCCCTAGCATGTGTGGCTGGACTCCAAGTCATGGAGCAAAATTCCTAGTACTTATCTTGGCCACTCCTGGGTGTTAGTCTCCCATTTTGTTACTTTATGTTCCCCAGATGAATGCAGTCTTTTTGTGTCTATCCTGAAACAGTTTTTAGATGCATTATTTGCTTTGTTTTTGAGGTTTTCTTAATCCACATCTATCTCCTCTTGATTATAGCTAGTATAACTTTCATTTAAATATTTTTTTATTCTTGGGAAAGGAACTTGGGTTTGGAGGTGGTTTAGGGACAATCAGGGTGTGGAGGAAAATCGTGGACACTTCCCTGTGCAGGGTAGACTGGCCATGGGGGGGTCAGGAGGACACACGAACTTTGTGCTTCAATGCCAGAAAGTTAAACACTATGGGTGACTCTGTTACATCAACTATAATATTCTTTTTATGAAATAAAATGATAAAAATTGGCGATTTTATAATTGCTGAGGCAATAGAGTCATAATAGTATTAATGCTTAGGTTATTGATATATACAAAGAGAATGTGAAATTTAAACCAGATGGCAGAAGTAATGGCCAGGCAAGGAAGAAGAGAGAACCCCCAATGTGTGAAGAGAAATAGGTGAGGAAAAATAATTCAAAAGAAACGGAGAGCATCATGATCATGATCCTAATCCTAGAGTTAGACATTCTCATTTGATTTTAAAGAACATTCTGGAGCTACTGCCATTATTTGGAAAAGTGAGGTAGATAATAGTAATAGTTGGTTTCAATTTCTAGGCTGATTATCAGGAAGCCTTACTTTTTAGACTAATGGTGGAAATCTATTGGTATTTAGGTAGTCCTGCATAATGACCATATTAGAAATTCATCGCTAACGTGGATAAAACTTCTGCAGTGATCATTTTATATTGTCTTAGTGTGCAATTGTCTATTTCTGACCTTGGTACTCTGACATTCAGCAAAATTTTCTATCATCTTTTTGCCTTCCTCTAAATGAAGAGAGTTATAGAGTTGGTATATATAATCATCTTTGTTCAATTCTTTTTTTTTAAAAAAAAAAAAGAAAGAAAGAAATGCCTTTTGAAATGGCTTTTTAATAAACCCAGGGCAAAAAGGTGTGCTGACAGAATTGCTTCTTAGAAACCGCCAGGCCAGAAATTATACTTGGATTAGCCTCCACCAATTTCCTTCGGCTGGCCTTTTTACTGGTTGTCGTTGTTCACCATGACCTTCATAAAGTCACCTAACTTCCCAATACTTGAATTTTCATCGTATATAGTTATATGTCTTCCACGTATTTGTAGAGATTCAGAAGAAGCCAAGTAATATAATTCTACTTGGCTTTTTCAGCTTCTGTAAGACTTATGCAGGTAGAATGACATTTTATTTATTAATGAGCTTTGTTAAGCTTTACAGTATTTATTTTCTGGGCCTTGAAGAAAAGTTAGAATCATCTCTAGTTTCAGGAAATTGTGGGTTTTTTTCCCCGACTGGGTCATACTCAGGGATGTTTGGGGCCAGTCCCAGTGGGACTCCGTAGAGTGATTAAGCCCAGGAACCCTCCATAGAAAGCAAATGTTCCAGTTCTCCATAAAATGTTTTTATTGAAATAACATTGCATTATAGAGTGTATGAGTTTTTAGGGTGTATGAGATATATACTCAGTGTAAGGTAAAAGGTAAAGGTAAAGGCCCTCCCGTTGATCGTCGATTTGCTCGAGCGGGCCCAGTAACGTCTCCATTGGAGACTTTGTTGTTACTGTGTCTGGCATATCGAATACTCTCGGTAGCTTGCCGGGCTCTCCAGTGTATACCATTATAAATCAATTCATGTTATATTATCACGGCAGAGCCTGGCAAGCTCTTCGTGGTGTATTCAATATGCCCTAAACAGTAACAATAGCAGGTCTCAGTCCCCTGACCCTAAAAGATGGCAGCGTTGGGAAAAACAAGTAAGGAGAGGCTGCTAACATGTCAGGGCTGGGACAAATGGGGACATTACTGGTGCCCGCTCGAGTAAATTGATGAACAACGTGATGACGGTGATACAGTCATGTTATATTATATTTACTGCATCTGTCTGTGTTACAGTATATTGACCACAGAAAGTCTTAGCTCCATCCTACACCATAGCATAGATTCCTTTTACCCAGTTTGCCCAAACCCCCTCACCCTTCCTTTCTGGTAGCCAGTAATTTGGTCTGATAGTATAAAAGTCTATTTTTGTTTTATTCAGTTGTTTGTTTTTCAGCATTCCACATGAGTGGAATCATATGGCTTCTATTTTTCTCTTTCTGACTTTTCTCAGTGTAATTCTCTTTCCCACACCTTTCCTGATAGCAGAGGAATACTCTGTCATGTCTCTACCATACTTTCTTTGTCCAATCCTTTGTCACGGGCACTTAGATTGTATCAACAAGGCCAGAGGCTAGAGTGCATATACTTTTTAGATACTGTGCAGAATAGTTTTGTCTAGGAACTTGGCTTCCTTTCCTGTTTTACCCTCAGAATTAACTACAGAGCCAAGACCAGAGCTGTGTATCCAGCTTTGTACCAGAGCTCAGTGCTGTGCATCTTAGAATAGCACTGAATTCTAACCACGTGTGATTAAAGAATCTGTGAAGAGATTTATTTTTTTTGAAAAAGGCAAGAAATGTCAATGACTGTATGAAAGAACTGTTATACTTGGCTGCCCAAGTTATTAACTCTAGAAGGAAGGCAGTCTGAAGAGTTGGGTGGAATCTGAAATCCAGCCTTCGATCCTTTCCTGTATTTTCCACTGCAAGATTACGTCTGCCTTAAAGAAAGAGGCAGTCTGCTCTCAGTCCCCTCTGTTTCCTGGAGGCAAGTCCATTCATGGAATGCCAGTGCACTTTCTGCCACCTTTAACAAAGGCGTGGTTAACTTAAAGGTGTCCCTCCAACAAGAGTTTTTTTTTCATGTTAAATGTCACCTTTTGCTTCAGCCTTTGTATTCATAGTATCTCTATGAGCAAAGTAGCTCAGGATTATTAGAGTAAAATCAAGTTTTCCAAATTAGTTATTATCTTACCACCATTTTTTTAAATTTTATTGAATCACCATGAGATATAGTTACAAGTTTTCATGTTTGGATTATAGTCACACAATGACCAAACACCCATCCCTCCACCAGTGCACATTCCTCACCATCAATATCCCCGGTATAGCCCCCCCACTTTCCCACCCTCCCCCTGCCTGCCTCCATGGCAGACAATATTCCCCATAATCTCTCTCTACTTTTGGGCATTATGGTTTGCAATACAGACAATGAGAGGTTATCATGTTTATCCTTTATCTACTTTCAGCACACTTCTCCCATCCTGACCAGTTCCTCCAGCCATCATTTTCTTAGTGATCCCTTCTCTTTTCCAGCTGCCTTCTCCCCTTTGCTCATGAGGCAGACTTCCATCTATGGAGCAATCTATCTGTCCCATGTATCCTTAGGTGTCAGCCTCATGTTATGTTGTTTTATACTCCACAAATGAGTGCAGTCCTTCTGTGTCTGTCCCTCTCTTTCTGACTTATTTCTCTAAGCATGATAATCTCCATGTCTATCCATTTATAAGCAAAGTTCATGACTTCATCTCTCTTAACAGCTGCATAGTATTCCATTGCATAGATGTACCAAAGTTTCTTTAACCAGTTATCTGTTCTCGGGCACTTGGGTTGTTTCCAGATTTTGGCTATTGTGAACAGTGCTGCAATAAACATATAGGCACAGATGTCATTTCTACTGTGCTTTTTTGCATCCTCGGGATATATTCCCAGAAGTGCTTACCACCATTTTTAATACCAACTCTAAGCAAAATTTAAAGTAAATGCTTAGAATCTTAACTGACTCTGAGTGCACTACACACGGATCTATTACTTGTTGTTTTTCCCCTTTTGCTGGGGTCTCCCCAACAGTCCCAGGGAACCCCTGGGCCACTTGCAGTGACTTTCAGCCTACCAGAGGAGACAGTGCAGTGCTAGGGCCCTGCAACGCAGCACTGCTGAGAGCATTCGGAGTGTGGGGAGACACATGTGATTCTGGCAATCAAACTCAGGCCCTGCACATTAGGATATGTGCCCCTGACCCCTGGGCTGTCTGTGATTTCTTTTCCTATTCTTTTCTATTCAATCGATCTATGATTCTTTCCCTATTCTTTTTATAGTCTCCTGTTTTTGATAACCAAAAGTGGTGATAGCTTTGTGAGTTCAAATGTGTGGTTATTTGGGGACCAAGAAGGGAAGATTCCTACTGGAAATTGGGGGAGAGGGGCAGGGAGGGGAGAGGAACCTGATCAATCTTGGCATATGAGAAAGGCATGAACAGCAGGCATATGCCGCTGTCAGGGCTTGAGCCGAAGCCTCCTCCATCATCCTCAAGCGGCCCCAGAACAGCACTCCCCGCAGACTGCCTGCTCTCCTGAGACAGAGCACTTGGACGGCGGGAGGAAAGTTATGCTTGAAGCACATGGGCCACTGCCAGTTCGGAGTCCACTGCTGGCTTTCCTGGCAGAGTCTGCAGCTACCATTTCTCTCTCCCATCTGAGGCAGGAGCCTCTCACCCATCCTGACCATGCTGCAACCATGGCACACGTGGGCACTGCTATAGTTGGGAAACTGCTTCAACCTTAGCAAGATGGTCCAGTGCGCACAGGACACAGCGTGGGTCCACAGCTCTTTAAGACCATTCTAGTTTTGTTTTTGTTTTTGTTTTTATATTTTACTTGCAAACTGAGACAGGTGCATATTACAATATTATTAATAACTGTTTCTCATGGACAGGGTACCAATACCATAGCCATCACTGACACTTTTAAAAAAGCACAAATTCAGGAGAGAAGACTTAGCCCCTCCAGTCTTTATTTTGGTGCCAGTGTCTGCAGCATAAAGCAGCTCCGAGATGGAAAGGGGACCCCTGGAAGTTGTTCTTGCCTGAGTTGGACCCAAGACTTCCTAGGACCAGTTGCCTCGAGCAAGTACAGCTGTCCATGGGTGATGGCTGTGAAGAATGCACCAGGATGAAGCTTCTGCCAAATCCAGACTCTTTCTCCCTTCAAATCTCAGTTCACTTTTTACACATGTTCACATCTTGCTAGCCTTAGCTATTTCAAAGCCGTTCAACTTTTGTCACACATCCCAGTAATAGCCTCAGCAGGCTTTGCTTTGCGGTGTTACACCAGGAGACACGGTGTCTGAAGTTTCCAGAGTCATTTTTGAAAGAACTGCAAGGAAGTGTTTGATGATCTCTGCTGAATATTTACACATAGGAAGCTGTTCTTTGCCACACAGTGTCACCCTTACATCAGTGCATATCTGGTGTGCCCAGTAAGAAAATGGCCTAAGAAGTATGAAATCCTTTTCATAGCCTTTTAATATAGCTTCAAACCCTGGAAAATCCGCGATAAAAATAAATTGAAAAATCATTTTGCAACAAGAAATGGGTATAAGGGCTTTGGGCCAGGATTAGCTTTCCTTCCGAGTCCCACACATTGGCCTTTCTGCATGTGTGACTTTAATGAGTTTTCAAGAAGGAAGCAATGTTTGTGCAGGTGATTAACAAATCTCAAAGATGACCAAAAATGTTCCAGTTATCAGTGGCTGGGGTACTGCAAACAGTCTTCATGTTCATGGTAGATAAATTTCAGAAATGTTCTTGCCCCTGCTACCTTGTTATTCTGAGCATTCATTGGGATTAAGTACTTTCTTTGAAATGTTGTCTCTCTCTCTCTTTCTCTCTCTCTCTCTCTCTCTCTCTCTCTCTCTCTCTATATATATATATATATATATATATATTCTCGCTTGCTCTCACTCTCTCCATATATATTGTGTGTGTATGTGTGGGTATATATATATATGTGTGTGTGTGTGTGTGTGTGTGTGTATGTGTGTGTGTATCCCTGTCACTGTCACTGTCCTCCCGTTGTTCATCAATTTGCTCAAGTAGGCCCAGTAATGTCTTTATTGTGACAATTGTTACTGTGTTTGGCATATCGAATACGTCATGTATAGCTTGCCAGGCTTTGCCGTGCGGGCGAGATACTCTTTCTTTCTTTCTCTCTCTCTCTCTCTCTCTCTCTCTCTCTCTCTCTCTGTGTGTATACACACACACACACACACACACACACACATATGCATGGCAGAGCCTGGCAAGCTACCCATGGCATATTCAATATGCTAAAAACAGTAACAATAGCAGGTCTCATTCCCCTGACCCTGAAAGAGCCTCCAATACAGCAGCGTTGGGAAAGACAAGTAAGGAGAGGCTGCCAAAATCTCAGGGCTGGAACGAATGGAGACATTACTGGCTCCTACTCGAGTAAATTGATGAACAACAGGATGACAGTGATACAGTGATATACATATATATGTACATATATATATCTTTACACACACATACATACACACACAATGAAGGGATTTCAACAGGAATCCTTCAATGAGGAAGGAATTCCTGCTCTTTGGGTGAATTCATTGACTCTTTGACTATTTCTGAGATTTATTTTATCTCAACTGTAACATGCGAGCAAAAATCTCTTGCTATAGGACTCATGTAAAGATTTCATTAACTGATATGTATGAAATGTAAATGTAAACGTATTGTTTTTGTCTCACCTATAAAATTTCTTCTGGACATTTTATTTTGGGAAGCAGCCTAGTATTTTTGGTTGGTTGGTTAATGTTTTGGGGTTTAGGAGCCATAATTATATCTACCATCTACGTATCACTGAACTTCCTGTGCACTTGCTCTCTCTGGCCCTGGGAAGCATCCTTTATATATTAAGTATATGTAAGTGACCTTTGTATAGTAAGTGTACTTAAATGGTCTTTGTGTATTAAGTGTACTTTCATTGTACAGACTGAAAGTCTAGATAAAGAAGATTTTAATAGAATAAATAGATTAGTTCAATGACTATTTTCATTGTTGTAACTAATCTTGAATTTTTATCTGAACTCAGTCGCATCTTAATTATGTCCTAATAATATACAGTTGTTACTGTGTACAGAACTTAACTCCAGGGGTAAGGTAAAATCAAATAAGGAAAATACGTGTTTGGAGATTGAGGGATGATGCCTCAGTAGATTAAATAGAAGAAATTTATCTTCTCTTAAATATTATTCTAGAGAAACAAAAGATGTGTGTGTAGCCATTTGGAAAGATAGTGGTGTGCCAGACTGGATGACACAGTGATTTCCGACCCATTGACTCCTGCTGAGGAGCACTGAGCTCCATACCACAACTATAGCCATAATTCTTGTCTTGTACTCCTGGGATGATGGTCAGGTGTATTAAATCATAGCCATGAAGACTAGGACCCTATCCTGTGTCAGAGATGTTACCCTAATGAACTAGATTTTCCAACCAGACAGATGCTGTCTCTAATACCCTCAGGCAGTGGTTCACAAAGTTAAATCCATAAACGATCCATATCAATATCCTCTGGAAACTTGATAGAAATGTAAATTAATGGATCTTACTGCAAAATTCTCAATCAGTGGGATTGAGCTTGAATGAATTATGAGAGATTCTGATACTCAGACAAGCTAGGGAACCACATCACACTGCATGTAATGATTGAACCCCTTTGCTCTGCAGAAGTAGAATTGCCTCTAAATTCAATATTTTCCCCAGTAGCTTAAATTTTTAAAAATTCTTATTTACAAAAGTTGTGCATAAAAAATCTCATCCTATCAGTCAGCCATCTGCCTGCTCCCAGCCAGGTTCATTCTCAAGAGGTCTTGGTCAGTTATCTAGACCTCTTTAGACTCTCTCTCTACCCCCCATTTAGGCAGAGGAAAAATTCCTCTAATTTTTTTCTCCTTTACTTTCGTCCTTGCTTACACCACCAAGAGTGCCCAACAAGCAGTCTGAATTGGGTCTCCTGTTCAGCCGCTCTGCAGTTCCCTGCAATCTTCTTTCCACTTCCACCTTTGAAGTGAAATTACTCTTTGAGACTTTCAGCCATCTCCTACTTACCAAATCAAGAGGCTTTTTATTTTTCTCTACAGTTTCATGCTTTTGATCTGCCCAGTCCAGATCTGCCTTTCCTTGCTTTCTGTAATGGAGAGGTAGACCCCTTGTTCTTTGATACCGATTCCTTTTTCTTCCTTCCTTACATCTCAGCCATTCCCAAAGATCTGTTGTTGCTTAGAGCTTGACCAGAGACTGGCTGTCCCTCCTGCTCTGCTCTACACACTTTCTCTCTCTCTCTCTCTCTCTCTCTCTCTCTCTCTCTCTCTCTCTCTCTCTCTCTCTCTCTTCCATTTCCCTCTACCTTTTTCCCTTCCCTGTCTCTCTCACATCTTCTTAATTCCAGTGATTTTCTTTCACGGCCCTGATTAAATCACACTCTCACCTTCTAATAAATAATTCAATTCTGCATCTTCAACATTATCCATTGCCAGTCTTGAGTCTCTGCATAAGATTGCCCCCGTCATCTAAAGCCCCAAGCTTTTTAAGCAGAAATTCACCTTTATAGTTCAAGTTCAGTTTGTGGTTCACCTCTTCTCTGTCTCCTCCAATGCATCGTTTTGCATTCTGCTGTTCTTTCCTGTGATATCCTTGTTTGCGTCCCCATCTTCAGATCTGGTCCATGATCCATCATGACTGCTTCACCAGAATAACTAGATCTCTGCTTTGTTTATTTAACTTTTTTCAAATCCCATGTACCAAGGTTAATTATTAGTCCTCTGTAATTCAGTCCAACTCACCATTCTGGGCCCACACAGCTTCCTTGAAGAAGTCACCATTCTAAAAATCTTTTTTCAGACCCTTCCCCAATTATTTCTCCAGAAATTCAAATATTTCTCAAGGTTTTAAGACCCAATTCGAGTCTTATTTCTAAGAAGATCAGTAATCTTCATAAGGAACTGAGTTTTCTGAGATTTTTGAAGAATTGTTTCTGATTGTTGAAGCCTCTTTTTTTTAATATACTTTTTTTGTAAATTTACTTATTTATTGAATCACTGTGGGAAAAGTCATAAAGCTTTCAGGTTTAGGTCTCGGTCATGCAAATATCAAACACATTTCCCTTTACCAATACTTATTTTTCACCACAAAAAAACTCAATAAAACCCCACCTCACCCCAACCCTCCCAATGCCTGTGAGGCAGATGAATTCTAGTTAACACTCTATCTACTTTGACTAGATTCATTGTTTTGATAAAAGATGCACCATTATTATTTAGAGTTTACGCCCCCAAATCAGACATGCTGAAAAGGCATTGTGAAATGATTTGCTTTCTACAGCTGGGTTCAAGAATTAAATGATGCAGCTATCGCGGCCGCGCGGTTTTGGATTTCTGCTATTTTACTTATTAACCCTGGAAGTATTTCTGCTGAGAATCAGATAATTAAGAGATTGGTTTCTGTGCTCTGGAGCCATGGCCGTGTCGGAGACCACTCGTGGGGGGCAACTGGTGACCTCAGTAGGGCGTGAAGGACGAGCCAGGAACACCCCCCTTCCCATCCCTCCACCAGCAATGATCCCAGTAAGCCTCCCAGCCCTCATCCCATCATCCCCCCACCTTATCCCCTCCCACCCCACCCTGCCTCTGTGGCAGGTCATTCCCTTTTGCTCTCTCTTTCCTTCAGGTAGTTGTTGTTTATATCCCAGAGAGGCAAAAAAGTATAGTAGAAATGACATCTGCACTTGTATGTTCATTGCGGCCCTGTTTACAGTAGCCAAAATCTGGAAAAAACCTGAATGCCCGAGATCAGATGACTGGTTAAAGAAACTTTGGTACATCTACACAATGGAATGCTATGCAGCTGTTAGAAAATATAAAGTCACGCAATTACTTCTTACTTAAAGACTCTCTTGGCATACTTTTCAAAAGTTTTGTTCTTCTCTCTGTCAAGCAATCTTTGTTTCCTAAGAACTGGGGTGAGAGGGTGGGCTGGAGTGATAGCACAGCGGGTAGGGCGTTCGCCTTACAAGCGGCCAACATGTCCGACCCGAGTTCGATTCCTCCGCCCCTCTCGGAGAGCCCGGCAAGCTACCGAGAGTATTCGATATGCCAGACACAGTAACAACAAAGTCTCCACTGGAGATGTTACTGGGCCCGCTCGAGCAAATCGATGATCAATGGGAGGGCCTTTACCTTTACCTTTTAAGAACTGGGGTAGTTGTGATCTGAGCGTGTGTGTAGCTTTCCTTCAGCTCATACAAGAGTTTTCCAACCTCCATTCAAGAAGTACTAGTCCATCAATTCAAATGAATTTCTAGCTTAGCTTAACCATGTTGGAAGCAAATCAAAGAGAAATGGTCAGAAAAGACAACAGTCTGATTCTGTTCCTTTCCTTGGAGGAAAGGAAAAAGGTCCTGGGAGAGAAGGCCCATGTTTGATTGTAAATCGAAAATCATCATAGTAAACACATACTTGCATGACATTGTGTATATGCGCAGCTCTGTTTATGACCTGTGTGGTGTACATTGAGAAGCACGCAAGCAGTGTTTACTAAACCTTCCCTTCTTGTTGCTATATTGAGGAGTCTGTGTGACTACCTTCCTCTGCTGGCAGTGCTTTGAAGTATAGACCCCCGCAGCCAGCCAAGAAGCAATTCTGGAAATTTACCAAATGCAAGACCTCAGTAGCTCTGGCCCCAGGAGCCAGGTTTGAGCCTCGCTGGAATTGTTTCCTCAAGCCCAAGAATTTAGAAGCAACAGGGGAAAGTGGAGAGTCAGGCTGAAGCTGCAGTTCCCAGCCCGGGAATCTTCTACCTTTTGCACTTGTGGGACTCCGCACCAGGCTGTTTTCACATGGGGCGCCCCAGAGTGGGGCGGGTGAGAGTCCTCCCCGACCCAAGGGACCCAGCCCCAGCAACTAACCTCCACTACCCAACTGCCACCATGCTCCAGGCCACTTTCCTGACTGCGCAACACATTATAAAACACTTTCTACCCAATTTTCCATAATTACCACACCAGATTTGATAGAGTTCAGACAGTAGGCAACAAATAATAGAGAAAAATATATCAATATATGCCTCTCGGAGAGCCTGGCTAGCTACCAAGAGTATCCCGCCTGCACAGGCAGAGCCTGGCAAGCTCCCCGGGAGCTTGGCATTCAATATGCCAAAACCAGTAACGACTACAGGTCTCATTCCATTGACCCTGAAAGAGCCTCCAATCATTGGGAAAAGGCTGCTAAAAGAATAAGAAGAGTTAAGAAGAGGCTGCTAAAATCTCAGAGCCGGGAGGAATAGAGACGTTACTGGTGCCCGCTCGAGTAAATCGATGAACAACGGGATGACAGTGATGTGCACTTGTGGAGGTAGAAGCCCAAAATCCCAGTTCTAATCCTCTCCCGTAGCTTCTGTGCCTTTTACAGCTGAGCTGTAAAAAAAGGACACAGACTGCAGAGACACATGGCAAAGAAAAGAATACAAAGGGAAGGAAAGCAGGCTATTTGAGAGGGCTCTTCATTTTCATCTGTCCCTTGTTTTCGGGAGTAGAAGTGCTGGGCAGGGAGGTTGAAGACCATCATGCTCCAGTTTTTCATCCCCATTAAAATGAGAGGTTGTTTTGTTTTCCTCTGCCCTGTTTTTTTTTTTTTTTTTTACTTTCAAAGGCACGGCCATATGCTTCCACCATACAGCGTGTGGATCTGGGTGCACGAAACAGCACCACCACGGACTCGCTCCTGTTTCAGCCTATTGAGCTTGGTTTGATTAATAGGTGCGGGAGGCGCAGGGCCCCTGGTGGAAGCAGTTATTTCAGAGCAGATGCTTCAGTGGCACTTTGGGGATCAAAGAACCCAAAGGTGCGAGGAACTCCAGCAGCTGCAGGCGGCTCTTTGATCTGGAGTTCATTCCGGAGTTTCTGCACCTCCTGGCCCCACCACAGATCAAGCCAGAGCCCCCTCCAAACAAAGATGTGCATAACAGTCTTTTACTTTGGTGGTTTCGTTGGAAGCAGGTGAGCGTGGCGGCCGCCTGATGGATGGATTTGAACAGCCGACTGTCTCACTTGGCTCACCTTTTTCTCACAGTCTGCCCAGTCCCATTTCTTGCCCTGCTTACCACTGTCTTTGCTGAACACACACCGCCAGCAAGGCATTGGGGTCTGCTGCTCACCTCCTGGACCCAGGAAACTCCTTGCAAACCTAATGAGGATTTGACTTGGAGACTCAGTCTTGGCCCCTGGTCTGCATCTCCGCTTACTTGAATCCTTCCTGATCTCCTGATTATAGCTCCAGATTCCACCTCAGGTCTCTGGAATACTAGGTAAAACAACCTCTCCCTGATCCCTTCATATCCACTGACATATTTTTTCTTTTTTTTTTCTTTCTTTTTTCTTTTTTTTAAATTCTTACTCTTTTCAGGGGGTGGAGCGATAGCACAGTGAGTAGGGCATTTGCCTTGCACTAGGCCGACCCAGGTTCGATTCCTTCATCCCTCTCGAGAGCCCAGCAAGCTATCAAGAGATCCCGCCCACACGGCAGAGCCTGGCAAGCTCCCCGTGGCGTATTCGATATGCTAAAAACAGTAACAAGTCCCACAGTGGAGACTTTACTGGTGCCCACGTGAGCAAATCGATGGACAGTGGGAGGACAGTGCTACAGTGCTACTCTTTTCAGGCTTTTCACACGTAGAGCTATTCTAGCCAGTGCTTGTTTTTTTTTTTTTAGGGGTACAGTTATACTCAGTAAAGCCCCTGTCTGAAACCAATTATTTTCTGTTCCTTGGGCAACCTCTCTATGTCGGACCCAGAGCAGATGTTTCCCAAACCCACAAAATTATTGGGATAAATTTTCAGTACAACTTGGGATTGTGTTGCAGTTGACACTGAATCTTGAGACTATATTTTCTCTTTAGCTTGTTGTACACATCTTAGCAAGTACACCTCAACACTCCAGATCCCTGTACCACCTTTCAGTTACTAAGTGAGACTGATATGTAAAGAGGTGATGATTGTGTGTGCCACTTAATCATAGTAGGAAGATGCTCTCAGTGCCTCGGCTGTGAACCTTTTTCCTGGTTTTTGAGGATGAGAAGCTACACAGGCCTCAGGCCTTTCAGTGCTAAACTGGATGACTGGGCAAACCCAGACATTCAGTCACATGAGCACAAAGTGTCTCAATAGAAGAAATCAGCTGCCCTGGCATAATCAATGCCAGTAATGGAGGGCTATCACTTGATTGCACTTTTTTTCAGTTACAGGCAAAATTTTAAGTTTCTCTTTAGCTCTTTATACAGTTTTTGTTGGTGGTGGTTGTTTGTCCTATTTTACTGGATGCTGCATATCACTGTTTATACATCTGACAGCTGGTAGCAGAAAGGCCTTACTTAGAGAAGTTCAGAATTTACAGCAAAAAAAAAAAGCATCATTTTAAGAACCATGTCCTTTATTATAGAGAGCTTTACTAATAGTCATTTCAAAGTTATCATGAATAACTACTCAGTGTAATTTTTTAAATGTATTTTAAATAACTAGCTCCAGTAAGGAGAGTTCACATGTTCTAGTTTCTTCATCTCATACTTTTCTTCTCAAAAACTTCTTGGGTTTTTTTTTTCCCTCTCAACTGATCTTTCTAGCTTTTCTTTAGAATCAAATTTTTGGGGCCTTCCTGCTCGAACTGCTTTCAGTGTACGCAATCCCCTGTCAACTTTATAGAGAGCTTCTCACAGCACTTCCTGTCTCAGAAATGAAAACATACTTACTGGAGAATATGACCAATGTTCTTGTGCCATCTTGTTCTTCTGACTGATCCGAACAGTCTTTGAATTGCTCGGAACATAGAGTGTTAGACTTTTAGCATAGCTGTGTTCCATTTTCCTGAGTCCATCTGCATAAACAGCCTTTTCAGCCTAATAAGACAAATATATTTTTTCAATTCCCTTTTTAAGCTTGTCCAACATCATTCTACCGTTTAATTTAATTTCTGAAATATACCTCAATAACTTGGTTTCAGAATCTTTAAGTACTCCATATACATGCCTTGTTCCTTCAGTATCTTTAATTGATTTTTTATCTTTACCAGTCCCAAAATTATGGATGACAATTGCCCACCGCACTTGAAAGAATGAGCATTTCTGTAAACTGGTTAAATCCTTGTTCATGCTAGCATCGTAGCCCTCTAACTTCAAGAATTTTGTACTTTATGCCATTTGGGCTTTATACTCTTGATCATCATCAACTTATTTCCAAGCCCAGATTTCCACTGAGCTTGACATGAAAAATGCACATAAGTAAGATGACTTTAGGGGCTGGAGAGATAGCACAGCGGGTAGGACATTTGCCTTGCACATGGCCGACCCGGGTTCGGTTCCCAGCATCCCATATGGTCCCCTGAGCACCTCCAGGAGTGATTCCTGAGTCCAGAGCCAGGAGTAACCCCTGAGCATCGCCAGGTGTGACCCAAAAAGCAAAAAAAAAAAAAAAGTAAGATGACTTTAGTAAGGGAATGACCATATCCCAACCAATTGTTTGCATGGTATATTTATTATAATTATAATTTTTACTGTGTCTGGCATATCGAATACTCTCGGTAGCTTGCCGGGCTCTCCGAGAGGGGTGGAGGAATCGAACTCGGGTCGGCCATGTTGGCCACTTGTAAGGCAAACGCCCTACCCGCTGTGCTATCGCTCCAACCCCCCTTAATTTTTAAGATGAATTATTTTTTCTGCCCTTTAATAAATTTTGAGTGTTAATGGTGACTTTTATAGAAATCAGTAATAATAAAAGATCTTAGGGACTGAAGAAATGGCACAGCTTGTAGGGCGCTTGCCTTGCCCACAGCTGACAGAGGTTCATTATGGCATTCCCTATGGTTCCCGAAGAATTTCCAGGAATAATTCCTGAGTGCAAAGGCAGGACTAACCCCTGAACATCAATAAGTGTGGTTCAAAAACCAAAAATAAGTAATAATGAGAGACCTTTGTTTCCCTTACAACCGTCCTATACACCGTATATGCAAGTAGGTGAACCCCATAAATGTTCTCTTGTTAGTTTGGTGTCTGTTCAGTTCACAGATACTTATGAAAACAATTCACTTACACCAGATCCTTTGCAGCCCTGGGGAGGAGTTTTCCTCCATGGGTTCATCACAGTAATGGCATGATGGTCAAGAAAGACTTAACCCAAATGGTCACCAAGAAAAAATAGTACTTCTACATGTATGACTGTTTTAGAATGTGAATGTTTATATTATACAAAAAAAAAATTCTATGTCAATCACAGCTGAAAAAATGTGCTAGTGTTTCCTGACTAATGACTGTTTCCCCATAGTGATACCAGTTTTTGAAGGAACCTTTATCTGCCCAACACATTCACTGTATAATTATTTTTCTATTAGCATATACCGAAATCCAAATAAGCAACTGCCAATCAAAATATGTAAACCTGATATATTGCTAGCACGCATTCCCCACCCATAAGAGGTAGTTTTTTCTTAGCTGCATGGCATAATGGTAGTCGTGTATGTAATTTCCCCCAAAGCCTAATGTTTCTTAATTTAAGTATTTTCAATCCAAATAGCCTTATAGTTTTTATTTTTTTTTAGTTTTTATTTTTTAAATGTAAAATTATTTGGGAGTTTTTTTTTAGAGTTCTATTACATTAAAAAAAGTTTTATCATCTTTTAAAGGCATTTGCAATGGAAAGGTATGTGTATTTGTAATGGAACTTTTAATTCTTTTAAAAATTTATTTTTGTTTCAATATCCTTTGTTTATAAGGGCATAAATGTTTGTGCTTCCATTGTACAAATTTACCATACCACACCTACCCTAATAATCAATTGACTCCTTTCAGGTCACTCCCAACCCCCATACCGTAGTAAATTCAGTTTACTATGTGATCAGACTCTAAGGGTTTGTTCTTAGGAGGTATGATACATTCCCTTTGTTTCTTTGCACACCACATCTTCCAGATTTCTCTTTCTCCTCTGACTTACTTCGCCTCACATGACCCATTCCACTTCCAACCACGTTGCAAAAAGCAAAGTGTCATCTTTTCTTACCACCGAGCACTGTTCCACAGTGTACCACCTGCCACAGCTTTTGATCTCCACATACCAGACCTTGGCTATTGTAAATAGCGCTGCAGTGATGAAGGTGTGCATACATTTTTTATTACTTTTTTGTAAATTTGGGGGGTAGATAGCTAGGAATGGAATTGTTGGATCATAGTGTAGTTATGTTTTTAATTTTTTGAGAAATCTCCACACTGCTTTCCATGGAAACTGAACTTTAACTTTCTTACCCAAAAATGAGTGATTGTTCTATACATACCTACCAGCATTTGTTTCTGACCACTTTGATCAGAATCATGATTTCCGGTATTTTAAAATACTAAAAAAATCTCTTAACACTGACCCAGTGGCTTTCACTGATGGAAACTAATGCCCTCATTCGCTAATATTATTTTGACATCTACCTATTAATGTAATTTAGCTGGTTGCATCAGCCTCAATTTTTTTATATCCACTGTGTGGAGGAATGAATCCAGTCTTGCATGAATGGTCATTATCCCTCAACAGGGTAAGAATTGAGTTGAAAAAGGAAACAGATTTATGACCTTCATAAAGATTCAAAGTGCTTTTCTACTTAGCTCAAGTGGTTGTTTAACAGAACTGAAGTGTTGGTTGCACTTGATGACTAGGTATGTGAATTTATGTCCAGAGCGTTGGGTTGGCAGTTACTGGGGATGGTGGAGGGAACAGGAATGAATTTAACTGGACAGAAGCCCAAGCAGCCCCAGTCCTGTGTTTATGCCAGGCCTTTGCCTTTCTGGAACACCAACTGCCCCTCTTCCCCACCCACTGTATACCACCAACTCCTTCATCTTATTTCCCCAAACTGAGATAAAGTGGTGAATTGTACTAGATTAAAATCACTTGATACTAGAGTTTGTGTCAAAGAGATAGTTGGAAACTTAGACATAACTAGAGCACCTGGCATGGCATCTTTTGCAATAATTTTAATTTATCCCTGGAATTCAAATATTTTGAAATGTCACCACAATTTGACTTTCTTAAGCCCAGACTTGACATTTTTCCTGACACCTGTGGACATTGTCTCTCTTTTAGCTAAAGAGAAGAAATTGCCTCACAGAATGTGCAACTAAAACTCACTATACAGAACTATTAATAGCAGTGTGCAGTTCATGGCGATAATTGTTGAGTTTCATTTTTTTCTTTTCCGGATTTATTTTATAATTTTACAATGAATATATGTTTTTGAGTGAAACTCACTTATAATATAAGTTACACATGCATACATCTATAAAATACCACATTTGGGACTGGAGAAATAGTATAGAAGGTTACAGTGTGGCCAACTCTGATTTCATCCCAGGCACCATGTACCCAAAACACACTCTGAGGACCATCAGTGTGCCTTCCCAAAAAAAAAAAAAAAAGCACTCTTCTGTTTATCCTTACCATGGAAAAGTAGTTTTATTTCATTTTATTCAGTATGTCTTGTCTGAGTATGTGATATTCTAATAATTATATAGTCTTATATAGTCTTCACTTAAATTTTTGTATGTGGAACATAAGAATATTCAGTCAACTATAGGATAGATCTTGATTTTTCAAATGCAAGAACATGCTTGCTTTTGTTGTTGTTGTTGTTGTTGTTTTTAAATTTATTTAGCTTTGGGCTGGAGTGATAGGATAGCGGGTAGGGCATTTGTCTTGCATGCGGCCGACCCAGGTTCGATTCCCAGCATCCTATCCTGAGCACCGCCAGGAGTAATTCCTGAGTGCAAAGCCAGGAGTAACCCCTATGCATCACCAGGTATGACCCAAAAAGAAAAAAAATTATTTAGCTTTGGTGTCACACCCAGTGATGTTCCTGCCTCTGTACTCAGGGATCATTCCTGGCAGGGCTCAGGGGACAACATGAGATGCCAAGGACTGAACCTGAGTCAATTTTATGCAAGGTGTATATACTGCCCGATGTATTTTTCTCTCTAGCTCCCAGGAATATGCTTTTGGGGTTTTTTTTTTTTTTGGTTTTTGCTTTTATTCTTTTGCTGTCCCAAGGACTAAACCTAGGCCACATACATTCAAGGTATGAGCTCCGTCACTGAACCACATCTGCAGCCCTTAGATTATATATTTCATATTGTTTGCCAAGAATTATGTAATTTGTAAGTAATAGACATAGAGCTGTATTTCCAAGTCCTGGCACAAGTTTTTTTTATGTACTATAATTTTTCCTTTATATATATAAAGCTGTGCTAACTTTATGAAACATAAATATAAGATCCAGTAAATGTACTCATTCAGTTATAGGATAAGATAAATGCTGACATAGAGTTAATGAGCAATTTGCTGGATGACCAAGAAGGTATAGCGCCAAGTTCAATGTGAAAAAAAATATTGGATTAATGGATGGATAGATGGATGGGTGTGTGGAAGGCAGGATGAGTTGACAAGTGAATAGACTTGTAAATATCACCAATTATGGGAATTTCAATATCAGTAAATATCTGTTGACTTTCATTGATCAGATATATTTCAAGAAAGAGAAAATAGACTAAGTCATCAGGAAGTTGTCTGAGTAGAATGGGACTTCGGAAAGAGAAATGAGTGAATTTCAGAGCAAAGACTAAGTATAAACAAAGGAAATGAGGCAGAAAGGACAAGGTATGATCAGGAATTATAGAGGTGTAGCTTTATACAGGCAAAGGATTTAAATGCACAATGTGACTGTATTAGAAAACATGGCAAATTTTCAGCTAAGTATCTTCAGTTCATAGGCACATAGGAATATAGAAACTTCAGCAAAAACTATTATTTTTATGATGAAAATGTTTTTAGAAAAAAATTGGTAAAGTATGACTGTGTTAACTGTAAAAACAAACAATACAAAGTACAGATTTTAAGTTTTTAAGTTTTTCAATGGGATTTTATTGTACTTGAATTTATTTTTTTATCTTGGTCCTATACTTGGTAGTGTTTGGTCTTTCTTACTCTTATCTCTGTGCTCAGGGTTCATTCTTGGGGGTGCTAGGGTCAGGGTGCAGGACTCCCTATATATGTAATACCAGGTATTGAACCAAAAGCAAATCTCCTAAACTATCTCCTAAATTATCGTTCTGGCCACTTAACTGGGATTAAAGAACTGCACATCTTGCTGTATTATTATTAAAATATTCCTATATATAATTAAAGTCTCTGATACATTTAAATGAAATTCCCCTTTAGATAATGGATTGATCATTGAGAACTAGAAGACTCCAATATTTGAAGATTAAAAAATAGAGAGAGCCTCCTAATATTTCATGTACAAAGTTTAATTAATTTTTAATACTAGAGGAAAGGAAAAAAATTATTTCTTCTGGGATATTCAACCTAAATACTAGCTGTGTCATAAAATTGGTTTTCTTACATTTAAAGTTCTTATTGTGCCAGAAGTTATATACATTGTCACTTTCCTTTAAACCTGTTATTTTATTGTATAAAATTAAGATGGCATCACTTGGAAATTAGTTAACAGTCAGCCCTTGGAGCAAAACTGTTGTGTTGAAATTCAGCTGAACCACTGAATTGCTACTGAATTCTCCCTTTTCTTCAGTTTTCTCATCCAGGACTGATTGTAAAAATAACACTCACAGCTGATGGTTATTGGGTAAATAAAACGTAAAGCTATGAACAAGTGTCTGCCATATAGTAGCAGTTCATAAATAATAGACATGTTACAAGTGGCACTATATAATCAAATCACAATTTCTATTTTCCTATTATTTTTTGTTTTAATCATGCTAGGATGGGGGGGGGCATGACTCAATGATTATAGCTTATGTCTTGCATGCATGAGACCTGGGTTTGATCCTCAACACTGAAAAAAAAAATCCATGAATCATTACTAAAAAAAAAAAAGTAAGATTCTATAGAAATATGTCTGGATTCTCTATGGAGGGAAATTTGAAGTCCATTTGTCTAACACAGATTGCTCCTAACCACAGTGGAACTGATCAAGTTTTTGCCTTCCATAGTGAGCCATCTCTATGGATTTGGACTGATGGATGCGGAAGCCATGGTGATGGAGGCAGAGAAGTGGACCACCGTTCCCCAGCAGCATGTGTGTGTGGAGAGCACGGACCGACAAATCAAGTAATGTCCACTGCAAGCATGGCAGTGCTTGGCAGAGAGCAGGCCAGTGTGCACTCAAGACAGCCCCTCCCTGTGCCTAGACACTAAAAGCTTGTATAGTGTCGTTTCTGGTCTAAAACCAGGATATCTCCCATTTTACAAAGTAGAACCGAGGGATCTGTACAAGAACAGCATGATTGAAATGGAAATTTGGGATAAATCTTAAAGACAGGTATTCTTCAGATTTCTACTCTGCCATATGTTTTTCTGATGGTAGAGGTAGTCTTCAAAAAATTGTAACCTTACATTCTTGAAACTTAACTTGTACCTTGCCATTCTCCAAAGAGTCATAATTTATATGACGCTCAGGCCTCTACTATTTTAGCTGTGCTGAAGTTGTACTGACTGTTTATAGTGCTAAATCAGGATAGGATTCATTTCTGGGATTGTACATAACCGGTATTTGGCTGGGGTCATTCTTTTTAGAGAAAAAGGTATTTAGCCTTCAGAAAAAAAAATGAAAACTTTGGTGTGTGACATAATTTGAACCATTTTAACATCCAAGGCAATTTGTTAGGAAGCAGAAATGAAAGAACTAAAGTTTTGGGGGTTGGTTTATTGGGGGATAGTGGGGGGGGGGGAGTGGTGAGAGGTCTTTCTGCTGGTTTTTGGCAAAAAAAAAATGAAAGAAAAATTGAAGAGTAAAAGTCAGCCAGGATTTATTGAACCATACTGAACACAAGTAACTTCATGTGTGTTTTATTATGTAGTTTAGTTTGCTGGAGGCCTGGGGTCAGTCCCCAGGACCACATATTATCTGAGCACCATGAACAATGACTCCAGTTACAAAAGCAGTTGCAAGTTCTGAGTGCTGCTAGGTGTGGTCCCCAAACAAATAACAACAACAAAAAGAAAACTGATAACAACATGGATATTATTCCCATTTTACAAACAGGAACATTGGATTCAAAGGAGTATTTGGAATATTTGTTAATTCATTCACAAATTCAGTTACCAATGATTTTTCTTCCATGTACTGAATATTGAGCCCTAAATCATATCTTAGGGATAAAAAAGGCTATAAGAAAAGCCTTCTGATTTTGTGGAGCTTAAAGTCTAATGGGAATAAACCCCCAAATTATGTAATTCATAGATGATTACAAATTGTAATAAGTAAATGTTGGAAATAGAAATCGTTGTTCGTCGATTTGCTCAAGCGGGCCCAGTAACGTCTCCATTGGAGACTTTGTTGTTACTGTGTCTGGCATATCGAATACGTCACGGGCAGCTTGCCAGGCTCTGCCGTGCGGGCGAGATACTCTCGGTAGCTTGCCGGGCTCTCCGAGAGGGGCGGAGGAATCGAACTTCGGTCGGCTATGTTGGCTGTGTGCGAGGCAAACGCCCTACCACTGTGTTATCGCTCCAGTGTTGGCTGTGATAGCACAGCGGTAAGGCATTTGCCTTGCACGCAGCCAACACGGCAAACCCGGAAATAGAAAAAGTAAAAAAAAAAATAAAAAGAAAGGGTCATATATTATTTTACAATTCAATGATAGACAGTAATTTTTTCTTTCTTCTTTCTTGAAATTTTTATGTATTGCCCGGGATTGAACTTGGGTCTCTTTTCTACTGAATCACATCCCCATCCCTCAGAGAATAAAATTTAAACTTTGACCTTGAAGCAAGAGAAAGCACATCATATGAAAAACAGAAGGAAAAGATGTTTAGGCAGAATAGTATATGCAAAGCAATTAAAATGGATACTTGAATTATCCCAGAACTTGAACTGACACTACACCCCAGAGTTCAGTGGAGACATGACATAGCTAGAGGGAAGAAAAAAAATTTTAGGTGAGGATAAAGGGTTCCCTTGCATTCTAGAGCTAGGAAATAGGAAACCAGGATGGACCCAAAGCCACGTTTCTCTCTCCAATTCCCTCTCTAGCTTATTAGCTATGAGGTAGTTTTTCACAGTCCTTCCCTAGTTCAAGCAACATCCCTGTCTGCTGAGCTGACTAGAAATTCAAATCATGACCATTCATCCCAGCAGTCATCTCTTTCACAAGGTGATGCCAATGTATTCTCAAGTTTGGCTCGATAGAACAGTAGGTAGGGCATTTGCCTTGCACAAAGCTAACTGGAGTTCAGTCCCCACCACCACTTATGGTCCCTCAGGCACCACCAGCGGTGATATCAGAGCACAGAGCCAGGTGTAGTAAGCCCTGAGCAGGACCAGGTGTGGCTCAAAAAAGGGGGAAAAAAAAATAGGCAAACCAATGTGACCCGAAATCTGATATCCACTGCTTATGTAAGATGAACACAATGGAGTTAGTGTGTCCCACTAGTGGCTCACACTTGAATGTGGTTTAATGAACACCAGTCGCAATGCTGGTGTTAATGTTAATAAAACCTTTATTGCCCCTTTCTCCCACTTAACTCTTTTGCATCTAACCAATGCTCATCCTCTTCAGTGATGTGGATTAGCAGGGGCGTGCTTTGTCAGGTAGTAGCATGGGTACCAGTTCACGTGACATACTCTCTACAGACCCCCAGAGTCAAGCCAGCCATGTGGCTACTCAAACTTCTCTCTTGTCTCTTTCTTTTGCAGGACAATTCGTCCGAACAGTGCAGTGCGCTCCATCTACAAAGCTTCCGGCTGCTCCAGTAACCCCAACCGCCATGTGAACTACCTGGAACACGTAGTCGTACGCATCACCATCACTCACCCCAGAAGGGGAGATCTGGCCATCTACCTGACCTCGCCCTCGGGAACCAGGTCCCAGCTCTTGGCCAACAGGTATAGTGAAGGCCTCTGCCACCGCAGAGGGTAAATACACAACTGTTTTGGAGAGAAGTGTAGCTCTGGCATCAAATGCTGGTGTGTGATTCTCATATCAAATGCCAGTGTGTGCTTATTCCCTGACTCTGCCCCATTTTCTGAACACTTTCGGGGTCATTTATGACTTTATTTGATTCCATCTCAAGTCCCATTTACCACCTGGTCTCCTGACCCTCCGACTGTCAACAAGAGGTTTCTGTAACCTGCTTTTTCGGCTCAGGTCAATGGCTAAAGCTATTCTCAGAACTCACAAAAATATTCTCTTTATGTGATCACAGTTCATTATAGTATATCTCAGAGTAGATGCATTAGCCAGATAGGGGGAAGGGCACTTTGGAGGGCAAAGGTGAGGGAAAATCATCATCAAGTTTTCCTGCAGAGGGGTGATGGACACTCTTCCCAGTTTGGATCTAAAAGGCAGAGTCTAGTTGAGCAGATCATTAAATGGGAGTGAAAAGCTCATCAGTGTTCTGTATAACCAAAACAAAGGCCTGCCTTGTAGGTAGTCAACTGTCCGTGTAATCTTTATTTAGACATTCTAGCAGGCAGAGGAGCTGAGAGACAAGAGGCCAGAGCATGTTTCCAAAACCAAAAGTGACAGTAAACAATTGTCAGTTGCCTTTCAAAATCTCTAAACAATCTGTTGGAGAGAGAGAGAGAGAGAGAGAGAGAGAGAGAAAGAGAGAGAGAGCCATAGCATTTCTAGAAGAGAATGAACTGGCAATACCCAGTCCAGAATCTTTTAGCACTTTTCATTTCTGTGCCTAGAAGACTAGTGTTCTTTTTAATGTTATTTATTCAGTTATTTGTGTTTGGGGGATTATATCCAGTGGTGCTCAGGACTTACCTCTGCATTCAGGAATCACTCTGTCATTCTTGAGGGATCAATTTGGGATGCTGGGGATCGAAACGAGGTCGGCTGCATACAAGGCAAGCATCCAACCCACTGTACTGTCACTCCAGACTCCTTGTATTCTCTTTTCAAGCCTGTCCTCTTTGTTACCGCTTGTGGATGCCAGGGATGAGTATATTAGGAAGCCACATTGCTCAAATCAGTCCATGCAGGTGTAAGGAAAGAAGCCTCTTTGGCACGAGGCTGTTGTGCATGCCTTTTCTCCCTTGCAGAGAGGAACTGCAGCTTCTCACAGCAGGCAGTTGTTACTCCCTTCTCCAGCCTTCTTCCCAGCAAGCCGGAACTTCTGCTGAGGAATTCCTTAATTACCTGAGATCACACCTAGCTATTGGACAGAGGCCAGGAAAGTCCCTTTTCTCTCCGATTTTGGGGGGCTTTTGTCATGTGAATCACTGTAGTGATTCATAGTCAGAGACAGTGTTTGGTATTTGTTTCTGTTGCCAGTCAGGAGCTCCTAAAATCTTGGGATTTCCTACATGAGGCGAGCATTTCTCTGTGTCGGTGAGGGGGTCCTGTGGGGAGCATCTAAGATTAGGAGATGGTTGCAGGTGGTGCCTTCGAATAAGGGTTGGAATTTCCGGTCCAGCTGGTGACTGAACTCCTTCACCAATAGCCAGTGCTCCAACTCTTCCTGCTTATCTAATGAAGTCTCCACAAAAAAACCAGATGGTCGCAGTTTGGAGAGCCTCTGGCTGGTAAGCAGGGGGAGTTGGGGGACCGGGGAAAGGGAGTCAGCAGAGGGCATGGAAGACTGTCCTTTCCCCATACTTTGGCCAGCAGATCACTGTCATCGGGCAATTTCTAGGCTAGGTCCTATTACAATAGCCCTATGGTCTGTTGAGGAAAGCATTCCTCTGACTTTTAGACTGCACTAGCTAGTCTGAGATGAGGGAATTCTCGGAGCTTCTCGGAGTGGGAGATCCTGCCCCACTGGAGGGAACTAGAAGGATGGGGCTGTTCACTAACAGCCTCAGGTGCAACTGGGGGTGTTCTGTTTTTCACTTAAAGAAGGCAGATCCCCAGCATGTGCGGAGTGATTTCTGGAAAGGGGGAGATGAGCCTTATAAGTATCTCTCACTAATTGATCACACAGGTGATCCGATGATTGTCTGGGCTTCTCAAACGGAAGGGGTGTAGGAAGCAATAGGATTGCGCACTTAGCCTGTGAAGTCTGATGCTATCTTTCTGTATTTTTTTAAGTGATTCATTAGGAAGTGGTATAGGGCATGCACAGCGTGGTATCCTTGTACTTTCTTAAAGAAGTAACTAGAGGGGCCAGGGAGATGACTCTGGTAGGAACACACACCTTGCATGTGTCGGGACCCAGGTTTCTTCCCAGAGATTTTCTTGCTCCTGTTTTCCTAGACATCTCATCTTCGCACTCCCTGGATTTTTCCTCAGCTTCTGTTATCCTGCTGCTCAGACCTCCAGTTGAGGTGTTTTGTTTTGTTTTGTTTTTCTTTTTTTAAATCACCCACCATACTCTTCATTTCTGATTGTAGTTTTCTCATGTCGGCTCTCATACTTTCCTGTGCTGTGCCGACCACCAGTGCCATCATTTCTTTGAGCTCATTAAGCATCCCTTCCATCATGTCACACATGTCACTCTCTGGGATTTTACAGAGCTGGTTGGTTCTGTTTGAGCTTCCATGTTGTTGGTTTCACCCACTGAGCTTGGTGGGTTTCTTCTGCCTTCCCCATGGGTTAGCTGTACTGAGGGTGAATCTTTATAGTTATTCCTTTTGGGAGTCTTTGGGAGATTAGGCTGGGAGTTGCCCTTTTCCTTCCCTGCTGGCCTTCACCTAGTAATAGGAAGAGTAACTGTGAGCAGTGTAAGATTCAATTGAGAAGATTTCACCTCAGTTCCAAAATGGCCCCAAAGCAAAGATGTCAGCCTGGAGATTAATCTCACCTGGAAGGCTGGGGCACAAGTAGAGGCTCAGGAGATGTAGAACTGGGCCCACTGATATATGATGCTATCTCCAGGTAGTGTTAGGACTGAGTTAAATTGCAGGATGCCAGCTGTTGTCCAAGAACTGTTTTTCCACATGAGACCCCCTCTTCCTCCCACATCATATATATACACACACTGGAATTGTTGAGCCAGACCTTTAAGCATTCGTCTGCTGCAGTGAGAGTGGAAACTGGGCGAACCCTGGGTTAGTGCAAAGGGTTTAACTCCACACATGTGCGGATCTTCTCCCTTAGGCCCTCCTCGTTGTCTAGAAAACTCACTCTACAGTTGCCGTTCGCTTGCAAAACTTAGTTCCTTTTGCCTATTTTGGGCTCTGCCTGCATATTCCTTGCTGGCTTGCCCTGAAATGACTCCAGTGAGGAAGTCTACGAGGAGAGGGGTCACGGGCTCCAGCACAGGCATTTGGTGAAAGACGGTGTCGCTGGCTTTGCTTTCACATGCTTCTGTGGCAGCAGAAATCTGCTTTGCTCTCTGCAACGTGCTGGGCCAAAGGGTGCAGTCTGACTTGTGTCGGAGAAGAGAAACAGACTTTCCAGAGGCTCAGTGGCCGTCATCACCAGCTCTGCCCCACTGTGTCTGCCTGGACCAGAGCATTATCTGTGAGTGTTGCTTCTTTTTGTTTTCCATCTCTAGGCTCAAAAGAGGCACCTCCAGAAAGCCTTGGGATGACTGGGATAGAGGGAAGTAGCGGGGCCATTGGAGTTCCTCTGCCTGTCACTTGCCCAGCACTGTTTGGAGCAGCTCACCCATTCAGTGTCAATCAGCTGCACCTGAACCCCAGTCCAGCACGTGTGACCCCTTCCCCAGGGCGGGTCCTGCCCCCGTGTTGGACACTAGTTGAATCCCTCCTGTCTAGGATGCCTGGCGTCCTTTTTCCTCGGGCTTATTCCAAAGGTCTCCTTTTCAGAGAGTAAATATGGAGAAGACTTGTTCATCACAAACCAGAGGATAAGGAATCCTTGTGGCCTTTCACCTTGACCCCGTTTAAAAGCATTAGCCCTCCCAAGAGGGGCAGCTGCAGGTGATAATTCTGCACAGAGGGTGTGGAAGGGCCAGAGCAGCCCAGCTCACTTCTGCTGCCCTTCATGTTACCAGCAAGGCAGAAACACTGGTCCACACAGCGAGGGTGAATAGCTAACATTCTGGAAGGAATGTGTGTGTCACAGATTATCCATGCCACCAATAGCTTATTCCTGTGTTGGACATTTCCCTTTTTTCCACAGAAGTTTGGATTTCTCGGGACCCTGTAAAGCAAAGGGCACTGCGATGGGCTGGAGAGATAGCACAGCGGATAGGGCTTTTGCCTTACCAACCTGGGTTCAATTCCCAGCATCCCATATAGTCCCCTGAGCACCACCAGGAGTAACTCCTCTGAGTGCAGAGCCAGGAGTAACCCCTGTGCATTGCCGGGTGTGACCCAAAAAGAAAAAAAAAAAGGCCACTGCAATAAACCCTCAGGTATCTGGAGACACTGACATCCCAAGTTCCCTAGAGTTTGGTTTGTTTTTGGGCATTGGGGGGTGGTCATTGGAGGTGAGAAGGCAGCCGGGGTGGCAGGGTCAGCCCCTTCTGCTCCCTCCTGGCTCTCCAAGGAGGGTTGCCTGCTTTGCTGCTGTAGCCCAGAAGCTGAGACTCCCTTTCGGCCACACAATCAAGAAGCGCAGAGAGCGGCAGAGCAGGTTGGGGACATGAGTGCTGGGGGCCGCTGCCTTGCTCTCTGGCCCTGCCTGTTCTCTGCGGCATTGGCAGAATAGTCACCTGGCCCTCACACCTGAAAACACGTGCCAGAAATGAAGGTTCCCCAAGGACATGAAGACAGACTTGGCTCTCCGGAAGCTCTTGTTGTTTCAGGCATTTGGTTGCGGGGGGTCGCTTCAATGCTACTGACTCTGTCAGCACAGCTGTTCCTCAAGAACCAGGTTCCACAAAGTCACCATGCACTTAGCCTGGGTGGGCCGTCTGGAGTCCCTCGGGGGCTCCCTGTCCCGCTGACGGGCACGGCTTGGGCTCCCGTGGAGAGCAGCTGCTGGAGGAAGAGCGTCCCCCGAAGTGGCTGCAGGTGCTGGGCCTGGAAGCAGCAGCTCTCCGCGCGATGCCAGCTGGAACTTCCTGCCCCACTGGCTCAGCACCAGGCTCCCCTGGCAAGGCGGGTGTGGAATTTAGTGGGTGGGAACCCTGGGCAGACAGAGTCAGCCTGGAACGGACTGGGGCTAACTCCTTCTTTGTTTCCTCCTGCCCTCCCCGGCCTGCCAATCTGCACTTGGCCTCTATTTCCTGCCTCATGGAAAGCCAAACGGAATAATTGGCCCAAATGGTTTTCTTCTGGCGGGGTGGGGGATCATGGACGTCGGCTGCTGGCGGGGAAATGTAAGAAGCTCAGAGTTTTTCACAGTGTTTTCAGACGAGAAACTTCAGCAGTGATGCAGTCGGATCTCCAGATTCTGCCCACCTAAGACTCTTGCAGGAAAATAACCTGGTCCTAGGAGATTCTTCCTTCAGCTGCATTGCATAGAGTAAGGGGAAGCTCTAACCCTGCCTTCCCCGTCCCACTCTCATGTACTCCTCTATTTAGTTAGCTGTATTCGCTCTCTCTTCCACCTTTTGGCCTCTGTGTGAAAGCTGAAGGTTTGTCTCCCTTTCTCACTTTGATCACAGGTCAATTGTTCCCTTTCAATTATGGTCGTAAGTAGAGAGGAAGAAGGTGCACTTACTATTCTGCAAAAGCTATTTCTATTATGAGCTGTGCAACTATGCAGAGTTTATGTCAGAGTCGTTTGTGTTTTTGTTTTTTGTTTTTTTTTTTTTGCTTTTTGGGTCACACCCGGCGATGCTCAGGAGTTACTCCTGGTTCATGCACTCAGGAATTACTCCTGACAGTGCTCGGGGGACCTTATGGGATGCTGGGAATCGAACCTAGGTTGGCTGCGTGCAAGGCAAACGCCCTACCTGCTGTGCTGTTGCTCCAGCCCGTGTCAGAGTCATTCTTGTCTGTGCCCAACCTCTCTGTCCAGTGACAGGTCTTTAACATTTCTAAAGAGTTAGGCTATGTTAATACAATTGTGGCTTCTAGTAAAAATCACGCTTCTGCAGTGAAAGTTTTACATTATGGCAGATCCTCTCCATAAAACTCGCTCTCTTCATTAATAAAGGTAAAGGTAAAGGCCCTCCCGTTGATCGTCGATTTGCTCGAGCGGGCCCAGTAACGTCTCCATTGGAGACTTTGTTGTTACCGTGTTTGGCATATCAAATACTCTGGGTAGCTTGCCGGGCTCTCCGAGAGGGGCGGAGGAATCGAACTCGGGTTGGCCATGTTGACCGCTTGTAAGGCGAACGCTTCATTAATAGTATTAAATAGTATAAAAGGGAGTTTTTAATCATCTTAGGCATTGGCAAATTTAGTAATATCATCTTTAGCATGAAAAATTGAGCTGGGTTTGTCTGGGTCTCCCTAATGGTCATGTTCAACTTTGGAAAAGTGACTCTCTAATCTAGAAAGCAGATGTAATAGTCTCCATCACAGTCATTATGAGCATTAAGGAACTTACAGCAAGCCCGGAGCCTCGCTCCTGCAACAGTCAGCGCTTATATGCGCTAACCCTCATTTCTATGGTGTTTCTCCAAGCACCTGGCAGAGGACTGTGTCCAGCACAGATGGCCCGGGCCCCTTGCCTGAAGATTCAGATTCTGTAGATCAGTGGGGTGAGGTCCAGGAATTTGCATTTCTAAGCAGGACCCCCAGGTGATGTGGAAGCTGCCTGTCCCCAGAACCACACCTTAAATAACAGTGATTTCAATAAGCATGCAGCTCCTGAATCTTACTTTTATGTCATCAAAAAATGTGTAAGCAGTTTGTTGTTGGATGCATTACAAGTAATTCACAAAAGAGTTTATAATATAAAGCATATAGAAGAGGGAAAAAGCCATCTACTGTTAAGTGGACTATGTATTCAGGCAAATTAAGTGCTTACATCATACAACCACGAGAAAGAATGCATTTTGAAATTTTGGCAAGTTAGTTAATGGTGTGCATATTAATAGTATTAAATAGTATTAAAAGGGAGTTTTTAATCATCCCTTTAGGCATGGCAAATTTAATAGCAGCATCTTTGACCATTTAGATTAAGGGAAAGAGTAAAAACAGCTGGGGGGAAAAACACCTATATTTCAGGGCCACAGAAATATCACAGAGGGCTGAGTGCATGCCCCATACATCATGGTCCTTTTAGCACTACCAGAAGTGACCTCTGAGAGCAGAAACAGGACCTGACCTCTGCCAAGTATGATAAAAATCTTTTAAAAGAGCAATTTCAGGAGAAAATTATTTAAAACTAAGAAAAGTCATGCCTCTGAAGAAAAGCTTTGGACTCATTTATAATTCCCAGTATTTCTGTCTTGTTAATCTTTAGGTACGTTAATATCAGCGAAGCATAGTGTGACCTTGTCCCATCACCTCCACTCTAAGTGAGAGCTGACGGTTATTTCCCGAGTCAGTTCCTCCAAAGGACGTACCATGCTTTCTGGCAGTCTTTTCCATCATGCTTCATCCATCGTGATTTATTTGAGAACCTCTCCCAGGAATAGGACTGAAGGGCACCATTTTAATAACTGGATGTATCATTTCTGCCAGCATCTGCATCTATCATTTCATTGAGTTCATGATGAAGGCAATTCTAACGGAACAGGGAGATACGGATAGGAACATGGAGTTAATCTACTCCAGCTTTCAGCACACCGGCCCTGCTTCATGGACATGTTATTCCCACTAATAATGTTGGCGTGTCTGGTATTTTCGCTGTTGGCACTGCACAGACAGACTGGCCATTGGACTTTCCAGTTGGTAAATGGAAACCACTCAATTACTGACAGTCTCCTTATCCTATGTCTAGTGGTGCTTTTCACTGATTGCCTTGAGTAAGTATGTTCTTTGCAGCACAGATTGTAGATATTGAAGCAACGTTACCTTTTGTTATGGAGCTGAAGTGGGTTTTTTTAAATGTTACCTTGCTAATAGGGAATTCAGAATTAAGTTCAACGTAAAAATAATACATTTTTACATGAGTGAGATTAGAAAAGTGAATGTTCAACTCAAATAGAAATACATAATCAGAGTTCATTTCTTTCCCCCATAGATCTTAGCAAAATTCAGGGAGATTTGGCTGCATTTTAATTCTTCTAAGCATTGATGTCTATATGAAATTAAAGAGCATTCCAAGGTGAAGAGACCAGCCTGATAATCTGGAGAGTCAGGGCGATGAAACCCACTTTATTCGGGCTTTGAAATACTTCCTTGACTTCATTACAGTACTAACTTTGGAATATCTCTTCTCGGAACCCAGTTTGTATTTCATCTTTGTTCCAAATGTGATTGGACATTGATTGGTATCAATGGAATTCTTTTCAAAGGAGGACAGGAAGAGGTACAAGGAAAGCAGCCCAGAGGCTGCTAATACAGCAAATCGCTGATCCGTGAGTAATTACAAGTTGGCAGAGCTTGTGGAAACGACACTGCCCCGCATGTGATGGCAGCCTCCAGGATCCTTTGTAGGTCTTGCACATGAGGCAGTGAGCCAAGCATTCTGTCCAAACTGTTTGGAGATTGTTTTTCAGCTCGGCAATTTCAGAAAGGTATTGTATGACAAGCTGCTGCCCTGTGCCCTCAAATGGCCCAGTAGCCTCAACCAGTGAGGACCTACATTAGAACTGTAGGCTGGGAAGTGATTAGAAAAACCAGTGTTCCTCTCCCATCAATTTCTTTCTGTTGTTGATTTTGTTTTTGATTTTGTTTTGGGGGTCATCCCCTGCAGTGTTCAGGGCTTACTGCTATCTCTGTTCTCAGGGATCATTCCTGGCAGGTTCAGGGAACCATATGGAATGCCAGGGATTGAACCCATTCAGCCACGCACAAGGCAAGCACCACACCTGCGGTATACTGTCTCTCCTGCCATGTCAGTATATTTCTTTATGATCTCCCTCCAGTAAGAAGAACAATTTTCATGGGGTTTCTCCTCTACTACCTCTATCTTTTCAGTTAGTGTACACACTTTCTGTGTTTGTCATAAGAATTATATAGATAGATAGAATTAGATAGATCCATTAAATATATATAATATTTCTAATACCCAGTAAATTCCTCCTGACTGTGTCCAGCTTTAAGTCAGAAACTTAGGAAGTTAGTCCTGCTCTCATGATAATATTGGACTATATGGACTATATGAAATATATGGAATATAATATTGCCACAACATGTATCATTCGGGGGCTGGAGAGCTAGTACAGTGTTAGGCCTTGTCTTGTATGCTGCCTATCCAAATTTGATTCAGTATATGGGGACACAGTATATGGGGACCCCCAAGTACCAGTAAGAATAACCTCTGAGCACAGAGTCAGGAGTAAACCAGTAAACCAGCACTGCCAGTATGACAGAAAAAAAAAAGAAAATAAAACAGGGGGGAAAATTACAATCATAAATCTTTTGAAGAACAATTACAGTGAGAAACCATTTATGTAAGGAACATAATTTCTATCCCTCTTATAATGAAGGAGAGTCTTCATATCTATCCACTGCAGCCCTCATTAAAATGCCACATGCCTCTGTTCAGAGGCAACTTATGTAGGTAGTATAGGTTGAGAGAAACTGGTTTACCTTACTATCAAAAATTAAATTGTTTCTATTTGATATGATAAGGTAAGTCAATTTGGGGGAATTGGGAATGTTCCGTTTTTATCCATATAAGTTAATGGTAGTATCATTCAGACCCCTAAATAACCTACTAAATCCTATCAAAAATAATAAAATATCTTTAGATAGTAAGAAAGCCTATATTCTGATTTAAAATATATATATATATACACACACACATATATATACATATATATAGATAGAGAGAGGAGTGGGTGTTATTATGGGTACAGTGGGGGAAGAGAATGTCCAGGCGATAAATTTGCAAACTGCTATATGCCTCTTTAACCCCATTGTGAGATTAACAAACTATATCAGCTATATTAACCATCAAAAAGATAGTTCAACTTTGTTCAACTCCAGCTCAGCTATACCCACAAGTTGGTTGGTTGTTTCATTTAATACTCTGGGACAAAGGATACTAAGTAGTTTTTATTTCTCTTGTCATTCCCAAGGACTCAGGATCATGTGGCAGGGTACTTTCCTGTGTATTGCTTTCTCTAGGGAAGATTTCTGAGTGACAGATGTTCATCTAGTTCAGTGTGTCACCCAACTATTCAGCTGACATTACAGAGGGAAACTTGATCACCTTCACAGAAACCATTTTTCAAGTAGAAGTCTAGTATATATTTTTATCATTTTTTTTAAAAAAAGAATTACATTTCTGCTTTGTTTGGGAGAGCTCACTCCTGGCTCTGTTCTCAGGAATTAATCTTGGCAGGATCAGGGGATTAAATGGGGTGCCGGGGATCGAACCTAAGTCTACTGCGTTCAAAGGCAAGAAAGTGCCTTGTCCACTGTGTAAACTCTGTAAAATCTTATCACGCCGAAGGTTGTGTGTTCACGGGCTCACTGGATGGCACTGTCTCACCGCCTGCGTTCGGTGCTCTTAAGCCACTGTGTGTGGCCTGGATCAGAACGGCTGTTGGCCAAGGGCAGACGGAAGAGGAAACGAGGGCCAGGCCGGTCTATATCAATAGTAGTTTATTCCAATCCTCTTCACTCCTATCTTTCTCTGCCTCCTTCTCTCCTGAGCCCCAATCTTGGAACCTCTCTCCTTCTGGCTCTGACTCTGGATCTCTGGAGCCCGAGCTCTCTCGCTTCTGACTCCAACTCTGGATCTCTGAAGCCTGAGCTCTCTTGCTTCTGACTCCCTTTCTGAGCTTACGTCTTAGTTTATATAACAGTCACATAAGGCGGTGACATAAAGGTGGGTTTAATACTGACGAATCAACAAAGAGAGGTAAGACCACTCCTCCAGGAGATTGACTCAAGGATAAAATCTCATCTACAGAGATTACTTCAGATTACTAGGAGATCCACCCAAGGGCGGGATCCCAACAAGGGTGTGTTCTTCCCTCAGTTAGTAATCTACCTAAATAGTTGTAATAAATCTACTTCTAATATTTCTAGCAATGTCATTCTGTATGAGCACAGTAAGAGATATAAATTTAGTTTGGTTCTTCCTGAGAACATCTCACTATACATTTCGCAGTCCTCAGGCCAGGTTAATATTCCTAGCTCCAGCAGGGTCCTAGTCTCGTCGTTACTTACTTTTGGATCATGACAGCATTTGTCCATGATCATGCCCTCAACTTATAGTTGAGTATCGTGGCTGTTTGGCCTGGCCCATTTCGATGCCAGGGTAGCTCACTGCTTGCCTTGGGTCCATTCAGTCCCTCGTCGGGACCCTGCTTTTGGGGTGCTAGGAACTAAGGGCAACTGAGTCAAGAAAGCAGATGCCCAGGAGTAAATATTATTCGGAGTCAATCAACTCCCAAGTTACAAAGCATAATATTAACTGTCTTCCTGTGTCCACACAGAAAGGACATTGCTTACAATACAAGTTCAGTGTCCTTAGATGGGTATGACCTGACAAACCTAAGCTACCTGAGGAAGGACAAAAGAGTGTTATCCTACAAACTCAAAAAAGACAGCAGCTGCGCCGGCTCTATCTCTCCCACTGCCTATGTTCGGTAGTCTCACGCTGCTTCCCCCACCCCAGGGAGGACCATGGCAATAGGCAGGCAAGGGAAGGAACGAGGGCCTGGTTGGTCTTAGTTGCAGTTTATTCCAATCCTCTGTCCATCCACTCCTGTCTCTGTCCTCTGCCTTTCCCTGCCCCTTCTTCCAGTCTCATTATATCCCCCAGCATGAGGGATTGTGGTAATAATTACACATAGATGTGGTCACAATCAATAGGGGTAGAATTCTTTCCCTTGGGGAAAGCCGCTTCTAGGACAGGTTATCATTTTCAGATCAACCCACCCTAGAGTGGAATCCCCTGAGTGCATTTCTCATCTCCTTGTCCAACGAACATATAAGCATATATAATATAAATCATTTTGTATGGATACAGTAAGAAATCCCTTAAATTTATAGAATTGCTCTCCTAGGGCCATCTCAATCTCAGACTACAGTGCTCAGGCCAGACAGTCTTTCTTATCCCTAGCAGGGTCCTGGTCTCATCATTGCTTTTGGATCATGACAGCATTTGTCTGTGATCAAGCTCTTATAGTTAAGAATTGTGGCACTTTGGCCTGGCCCATTTCGATGCCAGGGTAGCTCACCACTTGCCCTGGGTCCATTCAGTCCCTCGTCGGGACCCTGTTTTTGGAGTGCTAGGAACCAAGGGCAACTGAGGCTTAAGTCAAGAAAGCAGATGCCCGGGAGTGAATAATATTCAAAGCCAATTAAGTCCTAAGTTACAAAGCATAATATTAACAGTTTTCCTTTATCTATACAAAAAGGGCATTGCTTTAAAGTAAACTATTCAAAAGACATAAGGAGAGGAGAAAGACACTATTAACTTACAATACAAGTTCAGTGTCCTAGAAGGATCTGACCTTACAAATAATTAACAGATTCTGATTAGGGGGAAAGCTGATTAACTGGTTGGGGAGGAGAGCATAGGGAAGAGTTTACAGATAAACACAATGGAATGGAAGTGCCTCAGGAGCACTGTAATAAACCTTAGTTTCTCGTGGCAAGGGGGAAAAAAGGGCAAACCAATGTGAAGCCTAAAATATTTGGAGCTATATTCCAACAGTCCACTACACTTTGTCTACAGCCCCTGACTTGTTTTACAGGGGCATGTTGCAGGTCAAATAGCAAACACCAGTTTTCTTGGTCAACAGGAGCGTAAGGCCAGGAGGTTGACTGCATGGTCTCAGCATTAGCTCTCAGAAGTCAGATGCCAGGACCTTCTTGGTCAGCTATTTCCTGTCAGCCAGGCACGATAGCTCCTAAGTTAGTGCTGAGGTATTTCCCTCTATTTCTCTCTCTAGCTGCTTGCTCGAGTTTCTTTCCTTGTGTTCCTTGTTTTCAATTTTTAAAAAAATGCATATAATTTGAAAAGAAAACTTGTTTAAAAACCTGTGTTTTGCCCTATCTTTCACAGTTCATTGCCACAGAAGTCATTTAAAGATTTCCTTCCACAATCAATCCATATTATATGCCTTCATAAATTATTATTTTTTATTGAAGTAGCATCAGTTTATAGCATTATATGATAATATATATGTATATCTCAGGTGTACATCATTATAAATCCATGTCTGTATACAGATATGTGTAGAATAAGTATATACGGTATAAACAAAGTACGCTTTATGAAATATAAATATACACAACAAAGTATATATAACTATAATAAACTCTTCACTGGGAGTCTAATTCTATCCTTCACCATAAGATTGCTGATATTTTGCCGATATTAACTCATCCTTTTCCCTGTTTTTCTTCAAACCACTAACTTGTCTTATAGAAACTCCATTTTTATTAGACTTAGTCCATCCATTTTCTTTCTTTCTCTAGGTATAAGGAAAGCAAATAAGGGAAATGACACAATGTTGAACTTTCTCTTACTTCTCTATAATCCCCTCAGTCCAACTGTGTTGTTGCAAAGGCAATATTTTTTCATCTTTATAGCTTTCTGTACAGCACATCTTTATTCATTTGGTTTTGCATGGGCACTGGGTATGTGTCCAGCACTTGGTTATTATAAGTAATGGTGTAATACACATGCTGGTGCATGTGTGAGCCCCAAGTTTAATCCCTGCCACTGGAAAAATTAAAGAAGGGGGTGATTCTCAATTAATCTTTCTATATTTTTCAGGTGACTACCTAGAATTGATAGAATTGGATTGATGAAGTTTCCATTTTTAATAGTTTGAGGACCCTCTAGGGTGCTTTTCATAATGACTACATAGATTTATATTCCCGCTAATGGTGTACAAGATTCCATTTTCCCACCTTCTCTCCAATATTTATCACTTATCTTTCAGATACAAGTCCTTTTCACAAGTATGAGGACGTATCTGTTATCAGTTTTTTTTTGTTTTGTTTTGTTTTCTTTTTTTATTAGTGAAAAACCATGAGGTACAGTTATAGGCTTACAAATTTTGTGCTTGGGTTTCAGTTATACAATGATCAAGTGCCCATCCCTCCACCAGTGCCCGTCATCCATCCCCATGGGTCCCAGCATCCCCCCCCCTCATCCCCCCCCCCCCCCCGTCCCATCCTGCCTCTGTGGCAGGGTATTCCCCCTTGTTCTCTCTTTCTTCTTCTGGGTACTGTGTTTTGCAAGAGAGGCTTTGAGTGGCAATCATGTTTGGTCTATCGACTACTTTTAGCATGCTTCTCCCACCCTGGGAGGACTCTCACAACACCCTTCATTTGGTACTCTCTTCTCTATCTGAGCTTCCTTTTCACCTAGAGCCTGTGGCTGGCCTTCCATTCATGGAGCAAAATTCCTGGTACTAATCTCAGCCATTCCTGGGTGTTACTCTCCCTTTTTGTTGCTTTATGTTCCCCAGATGAATGCAATCTTTCTGTGTCTATCCCGCTCTTTCTGACTCATTTCGCTTAACATGATACTTTCTGTTATCAGTTTTGAGATAAAAGATGTTTACTGGGGGGCAGAAGAGATACTAGGGTGGGTAGTACTTTGCATACAGCCAATCAGGATTCCATCCCAGAGACCACGCATGGTCCTTCAAACTCTCCAGAAGTGATTCATGAGCATAGAGCCAGAAATCAGCCCTGAGCATGATCGTATGTGCCCCAGGGGAAAAAAATGTTGATCATCTTTTCATGTTGCCCATTCTAGTGTGATTTTTGGGAGGGGGTGGCCTGTTTCTTAATCAGGTTTGGTTTTGTATTATTGAATGAGTTCTTCCTCATGTTGGCTCTAAATTGGCTATTAAACTCTCTATGCAGTATATGATATGCAGATATGTTTTTCTATGTCAAAAATCTCTTTTCAGCTTGATGAGTTTCTTTTCCCTCATAGAGTTTGTTAGCTTGATGTGATCACAATTGCTCAATTCTGTTTGGATTTCCCTTGCTATCAGTACTGAGTCCCCAAATGTGTCTCCAGGACGGTTACCTTTGCCTTTGTATTCTTGTTTCTTGCATTTTCTGTTGACATCTCTTTATTTTTAATGAAGACTCTGATTCCTTATGTCTCTTCATATTTTGTATCTCTCAGAATGACAGTATACAAAATGAAAATAATTCGACTTCAGGGAAAAAGATTTCTGGTAGGGTTTTGGAAACTTAGTCATTGAAAGGACCTGAGAAGTAGAATCTAGGCTAGAATTGCAAGCACAGCTACCAGAACTGGATTTGAAAACTCAGGGCTGGGATTGGGGTTTGGTGGTAGAGCACTGAGTCATAATTTATATGCATTGCAATGAAGTACTGTGCAGGAATCATTTATTATTAGGTAGTATTATATATTTTATATAATATACCATATAAATTATATTATTATATATTACATATGGTATATTATATAAATATCTCATTCCTACTTTGGACAAACTTGCAGGCTATCGAATGTAGCCTGCCCACAGGGCAGAGTCTGGCAAACTCCCCGTGGCGCACCAAATATGCCAAATACCAGTAACATTGATGGGTCTCATTCTCCTAAAGAGCCTTGAATATAATCTCAGGGCTAGGATGAAAGAGACGTTACTGGGGCCTGCTCGAGGCAATCGACGAATAACAGGATGATGAATGAATGAATGAATTATATAAATATGCCATGACTTGCTTCTCCATTCACCAGTTGAGGGCTATATGTGGATTGTTATAAATGTTTTATATATGAATATAGCTGATCTATGTATGGGATTCTTTGTGTGGATCTCCATTTTCTCTATAATATCAAGGAGAGAGATTCTGGAATTTATGACAGTTGTATGGACACTGCCAACTGTATTCCAAGCCATTATGCCATTTTTCTTCCCACCAGCTCTGTCAGAGTCTCACTTGCTCCACACTCTCACCATTTGGTATTTTTCATGTTGTGGGTGGAGTCTTAGTTTCTCTGATGCCCAAAATGATCGGCTCTTCCATATCTGCTGTTGCACGCCAACCTGCTGCCAACTTCCCTCCAGCAGGATAATGATATATATTTGGATCAACCATTTGGTAATGTCCAGATGAAAACAACTTCCCATTTGGGACCAAATATGTTGGTAGATAGAGATAAGCATGCTTATCACCGTATCTTACAGAACACGTGCAATAATGCTTTCTGTTTCTTTTTTCTCCCCACAGACTTTTTGATCATTCTATGGAAGGTTTTAAGAACTGGGAGTTCATGACCATTCACTGCTGGGGAGAGCGAGCTGCGGGTGACTGGGTCCTGGAAGTATATGATACCCCATCTCAGCTGAGGAACTTCAAGACTCCAGGTGAGCGCTGTGACACTGTGACTGTCACACTGGGACATCTCTTGTCATGTGTTGGTGTTTAGAGTTGCCTGCGTGATTTCCAGTTCTCGAGATTACCACTTGAAAAGTAATAGTTTAGTGATTAAAGAATACTTAGAAATTAGTGCAGGATAAAATGTGAACCTTTACTTAACACTTTAGAATATATGACCCACTTCTCCAACCTGCTTCCCCAAATTAACCGGCCCATTCACTTGTATTGGCTGAATCGATGGATTTTCTTATTATATGTTTCCTTAGTTCACGCAAAAATTAATTTTTAGCACAGTCCAGACAGTGATCTGCAACTCTCTCTGCTAACTTGGTTGCCTTGAGAGGAAAAAAAGAATAACAATGAATGTTAGTTCTCAGATGTCCTTTGAGCCCACTAACTAGCACTGCACTGCACTGTCCTCCCATTGTTCATCGATTTGCTCGAGCGGGCCCAGCAACATCTCCATTGTGAGACTTATTGTTACTGTGTTTGGCATATCGAGTACGTCACAGGGAGCTAAGGAAAAGAAAATGTTTCTTGAGATGCAGAGCAGAAATTACCATTTTCAAATCATTATCAGGTAGTCCCAGACCCTGTTTCTAAATGAGCTACCATCTGAACCTTGTTTTTAAAGTGAACTAGGGGGAAAGACCAATGCATTGTGGGGTGGGAGGTCAGGCAGCTTTTGTAGTAGCTCAGGTGACCCAGATGCAGCCCTGTAGAGTGCGTGAGTCAAATAAGAAAAAACCTGCCACAGAGGCAGGGTGGGATGGGGGGATGCGGGGTGGGAGGGATACTGGGATCCGTGGTGGCACTGGTGGAGAGATGGGTAAAAGAAATACTGGGGGTATGAATGCATTACAAGGTCAATTCTGCCAGTATGGAAAATGTGCACTCTGAGTACTAGATTTGATGCAGCAGTCCATATGAATCTGCCTTCCAGAATTCTGTTGCTTTTTCTTAGGTGAGAAGGAATTAAGTATAGAATCATAAAATAAACTATGAAACTAAAGGGTGAATGGCCATGCATTGGTTTCATTACTGTTTCCCCAGGTAAATTGAAAGAGTGGTCTTTAGTCCTCTACGGCACCTCTGTACAGCCATACTCACCAACCAACGAATTCCCCAAAGTGGAGCGTTCCCGCTACAGCAGAGTAGAGGACCCTACAGATGATTATGGGACAGAGGAGTACGCGGGTAAGCTCCTCCCTCACAGGGACCCATGCTAAGGAAAAGGTTCTTGTGTGATCTTACTGTGCAGAGATAGCATCTACTGATATCCTTAGTTTATGACCCCTTTTCTATCCTCTTTATACAAAATTATACTGTATTTTTTCATAACCTTTATTTTCAGAAAGGATATTAGCTTACTTCCCTCTTGTCAAAGATCCTTTGGAGAACACACTTTGGAGTCAGTATGAGACTCCCTCCAACAAAATTACTATAATATAGTAAATATACAACCAAGGAAATAGTTTTACCCTAGCTTTGGAGGAACATCATTATCCATCTTGATATGTTTCTTAAAGTTTTGTTCTAGCTGTAGATCAAAAAGAATAATCAGTTTTAGGATTTGGATACGTTTTATCAAACTGCTCTCCAGATCATGGCAGTATGCACTGCGAGCATCTGTGTGAGTGTGTGTTGCACTCATTTCTGGTCACAGTGCATGGGAAGAAAATAAGAAATACGACAAAATAAAGGAAACTTTCAAATGCTTTATAACTCTAATTGGTAAATCTAAACGGGTTTTCCTCTGTAGTTCTTCTCCAAAGTAAATTCAATTCTTTTACCCATTCTCCTGTTCCAAGTGGCAAAAATGTGCTTATCTTTGAAAACTCTTTGTTGTTGTGTCATTTGCTGAAAACATTTCTGTAACTATCACTTAGTTCTGAAATATAATATATGTGTGTGGAGGTTATATTGTTTTGACAGAAAAGAAAATTGGAGGATAGAAGTTTTTAGTTTCAGATACAGCATTTGTAATTTTTCTGTAGAAGTTTAGAAATCCTTTTAAATCAGCTAAATATTGGGGCTGGAGAGATAGTACAATGGATAGGCCACTTGCCTTGCATCTACTCAGATTTGATCCCTGGCACCCTATATGGTCTGCCAAGCCACACCAGGCAGGAGTTATCCCTAACTGCAGCAGTTGGGAGTAAGGTCTGAGCACTACCAGATATGGCCCCAAAACAAACCAAAAAGTCAGCTAAATATTTTAACCTCTGAGTTTTATATTTGCCATTAATTCACCTGGAACTTATTTTGTTTTCTGATATATAATGTGGAAATGAGTTCCATCTTTCAATCTTGTCCAAGAAGTCTAACATCACTGACTGAGTTAGCATCCTTTTATTGGCTTCTTAGTTTATGATGTTTTTTTCTTAATGATACAGTAAGTTTGTATACCAGGTGTTTTTCTTATACCACCATCTCTGATTTATCAATCAAAATTTGACTTATCAATCTTCAACTTGAAGCTCCCACACAGTTATAACTATTTAGGACTTGCTAGGCATTGGCTTCATATTTTCATAATAATTCTTAAGTCCCCTGTTTAAAATCTCCTAGAAGTTTAATATAAATTTGGATACCTTCTTACTCTTTTTGCAAAGTACATCTTTCCGTTGAAACCATATGCCATCTCTCATTTTACTGAAATCTTTCTATTTTTTAATTTTTTTTATTTTACAAAGTAGCTCACAGTATTTTATTATAGTTGATATTCAAACACCAACCTACCACCATTACACCGTCCCACCACTATATTTCCGGTGTTTCCATCCCGAACCCCAATCCCTGCCCCAAAGCAGAACTGAAATAATATTTTCCTCTAAGGTTGGTTGCTTCCTACTTTGAATCCCATCAAATGTGGTTTGGCACTCTTGGACTAGGGTATGTCCTATGAAGTGTCCAGGAAAAGGTTCACTCATGGGTGAGGCTCAGCCTGAGCACGTGGAGCGTGGCTATGAGCGGGGTGGCATTTGAGTTCTGCAGGTTTTCAGCTGCAGGGACTGAGTCACTTAGGGCAGGGAGAAGTCTCACCTGCCCCCCTCTGTGGTACCCCAAGTGAAACAGCCTGGTGTGGGGTCTGGAGGCATGGTTATGGTGAGCGTCATATTGGAAGGACATGTGACCTGGATGGTGGTCAATGACAAGATTACCTGGCATCAGCCAGGGGTGGCTTATGGGTGTGACTGAAATCTTTTTATTTAATGTAGCATCATTCCTAAGTATTTTCAGTCTTATTGCTATTGTAATGGAAAGTGCTTCATATCTTGTTTATATTTTAGTTACTGGGTCTTGCTCAGTGATAACGAGGGCTTACTCCTACCTCTGCACTCAGGGATCACTCCTAGTGAGGTTCTGGGGACTATCTGGGACTATCTGTTTCAGGGAGTCAACCTGCACTGGCAACATGCCAGGCAAACACTTGACCTGCACAACTGTCACTCTGGCCCCCTGTTCCATAACTTTTAATTAGTATGTACTGATATCTCTATAAATATTTTGGCATTTGTTGGCTTGTGTTGGTGGTGTCTAGGATCTCACATATGAAAGGCAGGTGCTCTCCCACTGAGGTACGACAGTCCCCACTCTGGCCCCAAGAAATTTGTTGGATTCTGCCTGGCTGTCTTACATCTAGCCACTTTGTTTAATTCCGTATATCTTTTTGTTTTTGTTTGAGTACCACACCCAGCAGTGCTTAGGGCTTACTTCTAGCTCTGCTCTCAGGCATCATTCCTACCAGTACTCACGGAACAGTATGTGGTGGCAGGAATGGATTAATTCCATAGATCTTTTATAGTTCATTTTCTGGGGTTATTTAAATATTGTTGCCAAATCATTTGCAAGTCTTATGTCTCCTTCCCAATACCTCTTTCAGGGAACAGTTAGTTCTATGGGAAGATGCTGTGTAACACAAACAAAGTGTTTATTTTTTTTTCTCATGGAAAGATGTTTCTGAGTAGTTAATTGTACTTCTAGATGAGATTTGTTTTTCATTTTTATGTTTTTGTTTTTGGGCCACAACTGGCAATACTCAAGGCTCATTCCTGCCTCTGTACTCAGGAATCACTCCTAGCTGTGCTTAAGGAACCATATGGGTTGCCAGGGATTGAACCCGGATCAACCTTGTGCAAGGCAAGTGCCATACTTGCTGAAATATCACTCTGGTCCCCAGATGAAATATCTTTTTAACTAAGTTCTCAGAAAATTTTTCTCTAGATACTAAAAGTGCCTTATTCACCTTCACAAAATATCTTAAATATACATATGTGCTTCCTTTTGTTTCAGTAGGTGTTATCCCAGAATGAGTAATAAACTGAAATCATTTAGACCTATTGAGCTACCTTTAGAATTTCTTTCAAGGTTCATATTTTAACTACCAACCTATTAGATAGGTGCATAAATCCAGAAGCATGCATGAGGCATAATAGTAACATATTTTCATATGCTTCCAATTTGAATTTTGGTAATATTAAAATTTTTTTAAAGTTGTATATCTTCTTGATTTTTCTTAATATATCTCTACAATGTCCACCCAGGAACATGAGAGACAACAAAAAGAATTACTTCACTGCTAGTCAGTAGCCTAAAATACTACTTTGCATCTAGGAGAGTCTAAGATTATAAAAGAAAAGGTACAACATGGGCACTGTCATTCTCAGCTCTGGCACGTAAAGACTAAATGGTTTTTGAATTTTCGTTGCAGAAGTCTCTGAGGAAAGATTTAGGTCCACCCATCACTCCATTTCTTTGGACTGATTCTCACCTTCATTTAGTCAGGTTGTCTAAGATGCACAGATGATACCATCCTAACCAGATCCCTACACACTTGACTCAAATTCCAGGAATTTCAGAAACCACCATTGACTATATATGTTGACTCTTACCCACAGAGACATCCCCTTCTAAGTACCAGAGTAGACAACGAGAATGTCCCAAGATGGGCAGACTGTGGCATTGAATTTAGAGACTGACTAGAGACTGTAGGAGAAATGGAGATAAACAACATTGCCCAGTGACTCCTGTGATTAATCAAAAATATAGTTTACTATATTTTTTACTGAAGTAGTACAGCAGGTAACGTTGCACACTGGCCAACCAGGTTTGATACCCAGCACCATATACGGATCCTGAGCATCGCCAGGAGTACTCCCTGACCTCAGAGCCAGGAGTACTCACTAAGCATATCTAAGTGTGACCCAAAAATCTATATGTACCTTTTTTCCCCAAGTCTTAAATGACTCTTAAATGACTCAGGTAGAAAGGTTATCTTCTCTGATATGTGATTTACTATCTACAAGGTCATCTGAACTAGAGTAATTGGATCTCAGCTCTCCTAGCCAATAGCTAATACTGCAAAAATCATTGTAACTCTTGGAAAAAATTTGTTTCCTCATTAGTAAAATTAGGGTGTTTGACTACTAGATTTTTCTCAGAGTCATTCATTTCAAGTTCAACCATCTTATGTTTCTGTGATTGGCTAATTATAAACCTATAATGACTAAAAGAGATCAAAGTTCAAGTTAGGTGCTTTTGATTGAAATAAATATGGCTCAAGAGATTTCTAGCCAGCTTAGTGTTGGTTTATTTTGTGCAACTTATTTATTTAAAATCATATGAATTTTCAATGAGAACAGCCTGATTATGGAACCAAATCTCCCTAAATATGGAGAATAAGGGAAAAAAAGGACTTCAGGGCAGCAAAATTCATATCACTATTCCTTGACAGTAGTAAGTTTTTTCATCAATCACAAAATAGCTTCATCTTTGTGGTATTTATTTTCTGCCTGTGTATTGTCTCTAGCTCTATACCAAAGCATAGGTAGCAAGAGAGACAAAAAACCTTCATCCCAGGTTAGGAATTCTTTAAGCTTGCTCAGATTTTTCTAATTTATATGTAGTTTTCTTTTGTTAAGTTGCCTTTTGACCTTACGGGTAAGATACAATTTTAAATTCCTTATCTGTCCTGAAGTACCTGCTTTGTAATTCGGAACTAGAAACCATTAAGCTTGTGTCAGATGCCATAACGATGTTTCTTGCTAGCTATAATATCTCAGGGGTATTCGGTGGCTTTCATGATGTCAGACAAGGTAGGAAATCCCCAGCCAGAGAGTAAATCATGACCTTTTTGCTTTTTTAACTTTTCTGTCAACAGCTTAACTTGTTCATTTTTCTAAATATCTGACATTTTTATCATTAGACATATTTAATTCCTTTTTTCCCAGTTGTCACGGTGACATTGTTCATTTGAATTCTGAAATATTTTCATAGGCCACAAGGCAGCCATTTGTGGTTTCAAGATCTAACCGTGACTTGGATTTACATTCCTGATACTTAGGTCACTGAGGGTTTCCTCAAGAAAGTCAAGAGTTTATCTCTGGGCTCAGGGCCACATCAAATATTGTTATTCCATCTTCAGCTCTAATTGCATAGGGGTGGGGAAAATCTTACTTTATACCAAGCTGAAATAAACTTTGAAATGGTCGACTCCAGAGGCAAAAGCAATAGTACAGCAGGTAGGATATTTTCCTTGTTGGCAACCAGCCCAAGCTTGATCCCCTGCACTGCATATGACCCCTCAAATCCTGTTAGGAGTGCTTCCTGAGCATAGAGCCAGGAGTAAGCCCTGAGCATCACCAGGTGGCCCTACAAACAAAAATGGATAGTTGTAGGATAACACTGGTTTGTCTTTTCTGCCTTGCCACAGGGAGCTTAGGTTTATTGGGTTGCATCCATTCACAGTGCTCCACAGAGGCACTCCCATTCCTCTGTGTTTATCTGTAACTTCTTTCTTTGTGCTCTGCTTCCCCAATGGGTCAGTCACCTTTATCTCCTAATCAGACTCTGTTGACTTGTAAATATTGCTTTTCTCTTCTCCTTATGTCCTTTGCATAGTTAATTCAGAGCAATGTCCTTGTCTTACAGACACAGGAAAACAGTTAATGCTATGCTTTTATAACTTGGGAATTAATTGACTTAGAATAATATTCACTTCTGGGCATCTGTTTTCCTGACTTAAACCTCAGTTGCCCTTACTTCCTAGCACCCCAAAATCAGGGTCCCGACAAGGGAGGGACTGGATGGACCCAGGGCAAGCTGTGAGCTACCCTGGCATTGAAATGGGCCAGGCCAGAGCACCATGATACCTAACTGTAAATTAAGAGCATGTTCATGGACAAATTCTGTCATGATCCAAAAAGTAACAAGTAGATTAGGACCCTGCTAGGGTTAGGAAAGATTAATCTGGCCTGAGCACTGTAGAGTGGGATCCATAGCAAGATGCCCCCAGGAGAGCCACCCTACAAGTTTAATGTATTTCTTACTGTGTCCATACAAAAATAACTAATATTAAGAAGTAGAATTAAGATGAATTTTTAAACGGTTATTGGACTAAGGAAAGGAGAAAAACCCCTAGGTGATACTTGGCCCTTGAGCTGGATCTCCCTTCTGGCTGCAGGCAATAAGGAAGGGCTTTGATATGTTGATTGTGCTACCTAGGTGTGCTTGCTACCCCCGTGCTGGGAGGTTGGGAGAGGCAAGAGAGAGACCCAGGCGGCAAGTCCTAGAGGAGCGACCAACAAGGAAGACAGGAGGAGACGGGAATGAGGGGCAGTGTGAGACTGGAATGGGGGTTTAGTGAGACTGGAACAGGCGTGTAGGGAGAATGGAATAAACAGCAACTGATCACCAACCAACCTGGCCCTCGTTTCCTCCTTCGTCCGCCCTTGGCATCAGCCGTCTTGGGTGGGGAAGTGACCTGAAATCTCCAAATGCAGGTGGTGAGAAAGAGCCACACGATTCTTAGAAGTCATTTGTGAATACACAAGTAATGACCAACCATAAAATAGTTTTTATTCCAAGTGCTTTTCTGTTTTCCTTCGGAAAGGTCTCTGTGACCCCGAGTGCAGCGAGGTGGGCTGTGACGGGCCAGGGCCAGAACACTGCAATGACTGTCTCCACTACTACTACAAGCTGAAGAACAACACCAGGTAAGAGTCTAGGCCATCAAGTTCCCTGCAACCTGGTCCTGGGAACCCCCAGGGAAGCAGGCTGTGTCTTACCAGATCAGAAACCCCAGGGTACATACACACTGTAAAGCAGCCAGTGTCGGGACTGGAGGATAGGACACTGGGTAGTGCATTCACCTTGCACACGGCTGGCCTGGATTCGATCCCCTGCATCCCATATGATCCACCAAGCACGGACAGGATGATTCCTGAGTACAGAACCCTGAGCACTGCTGGGTGTGACCCCAAACAAGAACAAAACAAACAAAAACCTTGCCAGTGTCTCTTCTCTCATGCAGGTTGTGGAGACTAGCTATCACATGCCTGGTCTTCCTCTGCCCCGCTCCCTGCAGTCTTTCCATCCCATAGCCAATTGGTGCCACAAATGCATTTGTCCTTCATGGAAGTGTTATTGCAGGGCTCCAGTGCGTGCTTTCCTGCGTTTCCCAGTGTGGCTGACTGTGGTTCTGCTTTCTGCTTATTCTCCCTCTCCCGCTCTGAGCATTGAGCTGGGTCTCCTCAAACCCTCTGTCTCCAAGAACCGCATGTGCTGTGCAGATAGGTGTCCATGCAGAAGGGCAGTGGGACAATGAATGGCCATCTGAGTCTCTGCCTCCCCAGGCATGTGTGTCCCAGCCCTGCCACTGTCTCCTACCTCACGTAGGTAGACATTCAGGATTGACTTACTCACTTATGAATATGCACTCCAGACCTACACACATCCCAGCTTCTGTTTACATTCATGCAGGAATTCACGTTCCCTAAGCAAAACACCCTTGGTTATCTGAACACTTCTTTTGTCTTCTAAGCTTGAGCCAAAAGCCTGACACTTAATTGATACCCAGTAAATATTTGTTGAGTGCATAAATAAAACCCTGCCCTTCAATTATATATAAACCAAGAGGTTATTTTTTTAAGTTTGTCAGAAGCAGCATAAATTTATTTAAATATATTTACACCACCTCTACCACACACATAGGTTACATATGACAAACAAGACACAGTAATATAAATAATTCATTATTAGTAGCCTTTTTACGCAAAATCAGTGGAAGATAGTTTAGACCAACACATAACTTACTTAATGGATTTTTATTGTGTGACTGCATTAACTCCCTCCACAGGAAAAAATTTAACCAACAGAACTTTGTCCCTTAGACATGATGTTCCCCTCATGGTTTAAAAAATTCTTGGAAGTGCAAACAGTTGTTTAGTCAATACCTCAAAGGGAATGCTTAGAATTATTTCACTGGGTGACTCTGCTCTTCTTTCTTGTCATGTCACAACACAGGATTTGTGTCTCCAGCTGTCCCCCGGGTCACTACCATGCAGACAAGAAGCGGTGCAGAAAGTGTGCCCCCAACTGTGAGTCTTGCTTTGGAAGTCACAGTGACCAGTGCTTAGCCTGTAAATATGGCTACTTCCTAAATGAAGAAACGAACAGCTGTGTTACCCACTGCCCGGATGGATCCTATCAAGACACCAGTGAGTTAATCTCAAAGATCAAGGTTTACAAAAGGAAATGGAAGGTTTTTATTTGAATGAACTTGAGAATTTCTTCTCCAAGAAGTGTGAACTATGCGTCACATCAAACAGGATCTAATAGCACAACAACAACACATACACACCACACCAAAAAAATAAAATAAAACCAGAAAAATTGAGATTTTTTTTTTTGAAAAATGTGTTTTAAGTCAGCTGTCAGGAGCTCCTCAAGCCCTTCCTTAGACTCAGTTTTTTGAGAACACACAGATTTATTTCTTAGTGGTACTCAGAGATATGATTAAGTACAATGAAAGGATATGGAGGGAAAGCAGATATGAGAACAATCTGGAGCAACTAAGCACAAGCTTCCAACTAGTTTGCTCTTAATGGTATCACACCAGATGCATTTAATTCTTCCAGTAAAATAAAACTGATCAAGGACCCCATCAAAATCTCAGCTTTATGATTGTCTCAGTATCTGGTCAAAAAGACATCTTTCATAGCCTGTACCAAATCCCAGAGACTTCTAGAAGGAATGCAGGGGTTCCCCTTAGTCATATGGATGGCACTAATGGTATAAGCACCATAAGCCACGCTTACCAGCTGGGGAAAGAGAGCTAACAGCCCTCCTTCAACCCAAATTCCTAGACGCTAGACATGGGCCAACCTCCTATGTAGGCTCTCAAAGGAACCAGACCTATGTGATATCAAAGGACACTTTTCAAAGTCTAAATAATACGACATTCAAAGACTTACACATTAATGAGGAACCTACAAAATGACAGATAGTATCAAAAACTCTGAGGTGCTGGAATCACTGAGAAAGTCATGAAGTCCATTTAATGCGGTAGAAGCAAGCTACCCGTGACGTATTCAATATGCCAAACACAGTAACAACAAAGTCTCCAATGGAGATGTTACTGGGCCCGCTCGAGCAAATCGATGAACAACGGGAGGACAGTGACAGTGACAGTGACTAGTTGGGCCTAAAACTAGAATTTGGGGTATTATTTTTTCAAATGAACGCAAATCATTTTCAGCTTTACCAAATAAAAATCTGAAAATACACATGTAGCCTCCAGGAGTTTGGTACCTGGAGTTGCATTAGAGAATGGTTTCACACTCACTGCCCTGTAATGGGCAACTGGAAACTTGCGTTGTTTCTAAGTTTATACCAGTTGCCTTAACATGGGCATCACATTATGCCATCTGACACATCAAAGATGTGTTATGCAAGCTTCAAAGAATAAGACTTACATTTAAAAAAATAAAGAAAGAAATCAACCTAAATGGTACAAGCACTTCTCTTACATGCAGCTGATTCTGGTTCCATCCTTGGCACCTCATATTGTCCCAAACACTGCCAAGAGTGATCTCTTAGAACAGATCCCTGAATTATGGAGGCCCTGAGCTCTGCTCAGGGGTGGCCCCAAAATACTAACAGTAAACTGAGGATTCTGGACACTCCTGTTTCTTAAGTACTGTATCAGTGTCATCCCGTTTTTCATTGAATTGCTCGAGTAGGTTCCAGTAACATCTCCATTTGTCCCAGCCCTGAGATTTTAGCAGCTTCTCCTTACTCCTCTTTCCCATTGCTGCTGTATTGGAGGCTCTTTCAGGGTCAGGGGAATGAGACCCGTTATTGTTACTGGTTTTGGCATACCAAATATGCCACAGGGAGCTTGCCAGGTTCTGCTGTGCAGGTGGGATACTCTCAGTAACTTGCCGGGCTCTCTGAGAGGGATGGAGAATGTGTGTAAGAGAATATAAGCAAGTGGTTAAAACCAAACATGTGTGCTGCTTTAGGTATTAGTGGGCTAGACTCGAGGCCATACACTTCCGGGAGCTTTGTTTTATAGTCTCTGGATTTTGGCTTTTGATGGGATTACATGGCGCTGGGGGCAGTTTGTGGATGTGACTGCCAAGCTACTGGAAAATGGGGAATCTGGGTGGAGGACGCCCAGTCCTGATCTGAACAGGCTTGGAGATCTCAGCCCCAGGTCCCACATACCTGGGTTCCTCTGCAGGCGTGACGCTCGTCCGAGCATGTGGAGAGTGGCCTTGAGCGTGGCTGAGGCTGGGTTCTGGAGGTTTTCCACTTAAGTACAGTTCTCTTTATTCAGATGGAATCTCAGTGGGCAAGGATTTTCTTTTCCTCCAAAATAGCAGACATGAACTAGAAATTAATGGGGAATATGAAAGTGAAAAGAGGCATAAAAGAAAACAGATGAACTCAGGGTCAGAGCAATAGGACTGCAGTAGGGCCCTTGCCTTGCATGTAGCGGACCCAGATTTGATCCCAGACATTCCATATGGTTCCTTTAGCACCATTAGGAGTGATTCCTGAGTACAGAGCCAGGAGTAACCCTTGAGCATCACCTTGGCTACATCACCAGGTGTAGCCCAAAAACAAAAGAAGAAAAGAAAGAAAAACAGTAATACTTAGAGAAAAACTTCAAATTTGATTTTTTTTTAATGTTAAGAAAACTGAGTTTTTGGAAAGAAAGTCAGTCTTGAATGTTGTGTGACAGGATGAAGATCAAGAATCGGATTTGAGCAGCAATTTCTTGGCTTACATGAATAGTCTACCCATTCTGTAATCACCTCTTGTTACACTTTTCTCATTCAGCAACTGGCTTATAGCTCAGTGATCATGTATGATCCTGACTGGTAACTTACTGACAACACATTCACAGTGTTTTAGAGCTAATAGTGTTCTCTTGAATGGCTCCATCAATTCCTCAAGACTTGTTCCCTGGAAATGTTAAATCTAGGGTTTTGTTTGTTTGTTTTTTGTTTATTAGTTTGTTTGGTTTTTGCTTTTTGGGTCACACTCAGATGCTCAGGGGTCACTTCTGGCTCTTCACTCAGGAATTACCCCTGGCGGTGCTCAGGGAACCATATGGGATGCTGGGAATCAAACCCGGGTCGGCCACATGCAAGACAAACACCCTACCTGCTGTGCTATTGCTGTAGCCCCTAAATCTAGGTTTTTGAGTAATCTCAGTGACACCATAAGAGGGAGATCATGTGCAATGCTAAAACCTTGAACAAACCTGGGTTAGAACTTCATGGGTCCATGTTATGCTACAGGTTTCACAGTTGCACAATCAACTATCACAGGTGGAGATTACATAGTTTGCATGTTGAACACATTGGCTATGGAAGACTAAGCTGTATGTGGATTTTATACCACACTGGGGTCGTACCTCTAATCCTCCCACTTTGTTCAAGGTACAAATGTATTTCATACCTAAGGACTCAGATTTGAGACAGAAGATTCTTAGTAAAATCTTAAAATCACCATTTAAAGAGAGTAAGGAGGACGAGAAGCCAGTTAAAGCTTCATTTGGCTCTATTCGTGTTTATAATTCCATTCTGTCTTCTAGAGTAGATATTTGCAAAATAAATTCCTGTCATGTCTGTAACAACTATAAAGTACATTAGTTTGCAGTCCTGGGGCCAGAAAGATAGTACGTGGATTATAGTGACTGCCTTACATGCACCTGTCCCAAGTTGAATTCTCGGCATCCCAGATGGTCCCTTAGTCCCACCAGGTTTGATCCCTCAGTGCAGAGCTAGGAGTACACTCTGAGTAACTCTGGGTGTGACAAAAAAAAAATTTGTGATTACCTTTAATTTAGGTATTCTGCTGTCTAGTGGAATACATCACAGCTGCCTTGAAAGCTGTGAGTCTACTGAGGATGAGCAGGACCATTCCACCTCCTTCAACAGCCTCCAGATTCTTCACATTCACAAAGGAGTGCTGCCTCAGGCAGGTTTTCTGGGATCAGAAGTTTCAGTCCTTCTTGGAAGGAAGAAATGGGACTAGAAAAAGTCAAACTACACACACAATTAAGAACTCAGTGAGCTGCCATTTTATTGTGTGCAAAATAGATATATGTATAGCACTTCTCATTGCTATAATTCCTAGGCGCTGAATTTGGTTGGTTTGCTAGAGGTGATAGCAATGTTGAATGTGGAACTTTTTTTTTTTTTTTTTTTTTTTTTTTTTTGCTCAAGAACATGCAAGTGGCACTCTTTACAATAGCCAGAAACTGGAAGAAACCTGAATGCCCAAGAACAGATGACTGGTTAAAGAAACTTTGGTACATCTACACAATGGAGTACTATGTAGCTGTTAGAAAAGATGAAGTCATGAAATTTACATACAAGTGGTACAACATGGAAAGTATCATGCTAAGCGAAATGAGTCAGAAAGAGAGGGATAGACATAGAAAGATTGCATTCATCTGGGGGATATAAAGTAACAAAGTATGAGATTAATACCCAAGAATAGCTGAGATCAGCACCAGGACGATTACTCCATAACTTAGAGGCCAGCCGGGTATCCTAGAGGAAAGGGCAGTTCAGATAGAGAAGGGAGCACCAAATAAAGGATGTTTGGAGGATCCTCCCAGGAGGGGAGATGCATGTCGAAAGTAGACTATGGACTGAACATGTTTGCCACTCAATGCCTCTTTTGCAGACCACAACACCCAAAAGGAGAGAGAGAACACAGGGGATTGCCCTGCCACAGAGACAGGGGGGGGTGGGGGGATATTATCCATGGTGGTGGAAAATGGGCACTGGTGGAGGGATGGGTATCTGATCATTGTATAATCGAAACCCAAGCACAAAAAATTGTAAATCTACAACTGTAAAAAAAAAAAAGAAAAGAAAGAAAAAAAAAAGAACATGCAAGTGTTCTATCATTATATATTAGCCATGTTTAAAATATCTCCAGGGGCTAGAGCGATAGCACAGCGTTTGCCTTGCATGTGGCCGACCCAGGTTCGATTCCTAGCATCCCATATGGTCCCCCAAGCACCGCCAGGAGTAACTCCTATGCATCACTGGGTGTGACCCAAAAAGGAAAAAACAAACAAACAAATAAATAAATAAATAAAATAGCTCCACGTGCATTTATGGATCAGTTGACTTAGTGGTTTGTAACCTGGTAACTTTCTTTTTTTTAACAGAGAAAAATCTTTGCCGGAAATGCAGTGAAAACTGCAAGACATGTACTGAATTCCACGACTGCACAGAATGTAGAGATGGGTTAAGGTAAGAGAACAGAGAGTTTCACAACATAACACTGTGCCAGGAACTTCTTGATACACTAAACTGAAGGAGAAAAACACATGTAAATAAATAACGCTTGTTCTGTCTATCCTTGGTTTGACTCACAAACACTTGATTCCTGTTTGCATTATCCTTCCCTTTCCATATGATAAATTGGAGGTCATCTTGACTAAGGAAGGTTGATGCACAAAATATAATTTCCTTCATAGAGGATGGCTCAGATACAAATAAATAAAATTGCCATTTGAGAGGCTTTCTTCTTGCTTTTTTGACCTGCAGAGTGTCAGTCAAGGATTACTGTGTGGGTAACACCAGTGAATTATATTTAATCCCCTTGATTCATTATTTTGATGTTTGGAGACTGTTCCCTTATCTTTACTTCTCTCCATATAGCCAATCATTCTCTTATCTTAAGTACCTCAGGCCTGATTCCATTATGCTGTGAAATACCCTCCTGGAGATGTTTTTCTTCAATGGATGCTTCAGCTCATTGCTGAAGCCAGATAGTTGATACTCAGCAAGAGAGCAGAATGTAGCTCAGATTAACCAGGTAGCCTCATGCAGTCCACGGAAGGTCAGAACCTCTTCTGTTGAGCAAGGAACTGGGCTCTGGATTTTAAAAATCTAGAATCCTGCTGCACTTTGTCCTTTCGTATTGATTGCATCTTTATCCTACTTTTGATCAAAGGTGACAAATAAGCACATCAGGCTCATTTAAGATAGTATTCTTCACAATAATAGAGGAAATTGGGGGCTGGAGCAATAGTACAGCAGGTAGAGTACTCGCCTTGCATGCAGCTGACCTGGGTTCAATTCCCTATATCCTATATGGTTCCTTGAGCACTACCAGAAGTGACTTTCTGAGTACAGTGCAAGGAATTACCCCTGAGTATCACAGGCTGTGGCCCAAAAACCAAAATAACAATAATAACAGTATAGGAAGTCATTTCTCTTTTGATTTCTTCTCTGTGATTTTTTTTCCCCATAAATTCATTCATTGTTAGTTTGCTTAACACTTTCTATCTCAAATATTGATGTAATTAGCCCTGTATGTCGATTGGAAGAAGGAGCACTTGGGTATAGGGGAAGGAGATACAGGCTCTAATCTTCTGTCACTGTTACTATCTGTGTGAGGTTGGTCAAGCCACAGCCCCTCCACATGCTGGACTGTGATAAGGATTGATTGCCCTCATATTTGCAAAACATGGTCTCCTTGAGAAGACTCTGGAAGAGTTTCTGTTTTGAAGAGAACATTTTATAAAAGTGAACCGACACTGTCCAATAGGAAAAAAATTATATATATATATATATATTTTTTTTTAGTTTAATTTTTGCAGAGCTGGGCATCAAACCCAGGGCCTTACATGAAATGCATGTACTCTTCTGCTGACTTCATCTCTAGCTCCTATCTGTGCATTTAAAATATGCCACCACTCTGGGAGAAAGGCCAAAAGGATGGAGCACATGCCTTGCATGTTCCAGGACCCAAACTTGACCCCTGCAGTACCTCTGGGGGTAGCCATGGTGGCAAGGCTAAGTATCACCAGGTATTGTCCCAGAATATTGGGCACCTTCTATTTCAAAAATAGAAGTGAGAGCACAGCAAGTAGGGTGTTTGCCTTGCACATGGCTGACATGTTTTTTTTTTTGAACTTCATATTTATATAATTTATTGACATGCAAGGGACTCTTTTTTTTTTTGGCTTTTTTTTTTTTTATTTATTGAATCACCGTGGGAAAGGTTACAAAGCTTTCAGGTTTAGGTCTTAGTCATGCAAATATCAAACACATTTCCCTTTACCAATACTTTTTTTTTACCATGAAGAACCCCAATAAAACCCCACCTCCACCCCTCCCAGTCCCTGTGGGGCAGATGAATTCTAGTTAACACTCTATCTGCTTAGATTAGATTCATTGTTTCAATAAAAGATTCACCACTATTATTTAGAGTTTACCCCCCCCCCCAAATCAGACATGCTGAAAAAGCATTGTGACGTGATTTGCTTTCTACAGCTGGGTTCAAGAATTAAATGTTGGTTTTGTATTTCTGCTGTTTTACTTATTGACCCTGGAAGTATTTATACTGAAAGTCAGATAGTTAAGAAATTGGTTTCTGTGCTCTGGAGTCGTGGCCGTGCTGGAGAGCCGCTAGTGGGGGGCAACTGGTGGCCTCGGTAGGGCGTGAAGGGCGGACCGAAACGCCCCCCTTCCCATGAGGTTTTAGTTGCCCCCACTCCCCCGGCTCATACCTGGCAAGGGACTCTTAAGACATAGAAATTAGTCAAATTGTTTTAGTCAAATCCCGAAACCACCAAGAAATTATAATAAACCTCATTTATGTTATACTTTTTTGTTGTTTTAATTTTATTGAATAACCATGAGATAGTTACAAGCTTTCATGTTTGGGTTACAATCACACAATGATCAAACACCCATCCCTCCACCAGTGCACATTCCCCACCACCAATATCCCCGGTATAACCCCCCTTTTCCACCCTCCCCCTGCCTCCATGGCAGACACGATTCCCCCATAATCTCTCTCTACTTTTGGGCATGATGGTTTGCAGTACAGACCCTGAGAGGTCATCATGTTTGGTTCTTTATCTACTTTCTGCACACATCTCCCATCCCGACCAATTCCTCCATGACTGACATGGTTGATTCCCAGCATCCATTAGAGTCCCCCAAGCACCATCAGGTGTAATTTCTTAGTGCAGAGCCAGCAGTAACCCCTGAGCAACACTGGATGTGACCCAAAATATAAAACAGAGCAATTTAAAAAAATCAAATAAGTCAGTAGCCCCTTGAAAAAGTAAATATACAAGTGAAATTTATTTAAAAATAATTTAACCAAATATCTGTTTTTTTAATTATTACTTCAACATGAAGCAATGCATTCCTTTTGTTGTCATCCAGTGTTAGAAATTAGGTGTGTATGTCTGCTGGAGGGATGGGTGTTGGAACATTGTATGACTGAAAACCAATCACAGACAGCTTTGTGATGCTTTATCTCACGCTAATTCAGTAAAAATAAAAACTAATACTAAGAAAAAAATCAGTTGTGTACACCACCAGTAAGGTTCGTCTCAGTTCCATTGACTTATGACAAATGCTTGTTAGGCATTACAGAATATTGCTGTAGTACATTTCCCATAGACAATTCCTGAACAGTGTGCCAGTTTTAAATTTTTAAACTGAAGTTGATCAATAAGCTTTTGAATTTCATCCCTTGAACACACTGGCCACCTCTCAAGTTCTTGGCGACCATAGCATTGGGCCCATGGCCTGCCCGGGTCAGTGTTTGGATGTCACAGACAGATGCAAGGGTGGAACTCGCTGCTTCCTGAGTCTCTGCAATCCCAGCCTAGAGGCAGCCGGGGCTTCCGGGTTCCCAGGAGTCGAGAGGCAGCAGAGGGTGACTGTGCTTGTTGTGTGCCCCGCTTAGTCCTTCACACAGAGCCGCCTCTGTCTCCCGCTGACTAGATGCCAACCTCAGAAGGAACGTTCCTTGTTAGAAAACAGAGCGGCTCTTTAACACCTATGATAAGAGTTTTGGGTGTCCTGTTTCCTCCCACCAAAGCATCTGTTTGCTGCAATGCCCCTTTTTCCAGCTTTGGAGAAAAGGAGCTGTGGGCTCCTTTTGACCTTGGTAGAGGCAGGAGACTGGCCACTGTGTGACACACCTCTGCACTGCTTCCTTTTTTTTTTTTTTTTTTTGGCTTTTTGGGTCACACCCAGTGATGCACAGGGGTTATTTCCTGGCTCGTGCGCTCGTGCACTCAGGAATTACTCCTGGTGGTGCTCAGGGAACCATATGGGATGCTGGAAATCGAACCTGGGTCGGCCGCATGCATGCAGCCACTGCACTCCACTTCTTGACCCTCCCTGCCTTTCCCTTCAGGGCTGCTAAGGTTGATCACTGATCTCAAGAGAACTGAAAAGATTTTACTAGAATCAGCCACAGAACAATTGTTGTGCCTAGAAAACTGGAAAAAAAGAGATTAGAACTTGTATACAACTGCTCAGGATTCTTTCTTTATCTGTTTACTGGTTGTTCATTCCAAACTTTTTGAGGAGCTTGGAGAGCAATATGGTTTGCTCATTAAAATTGCTGTGACCCCTGTACCAAGCATAGGCAGGTTCAGGAGATAGCACAATGGTTGAAGCTGCCTGAGCTAACCCTGAGCATCACACAGTTCCCAGAGCATCCAGTGTACTGGAATTCTGCTGGAGAACCAAGGGAAGATCATCAGAAAGCCTTGAAAATGAGAGATTCCTCTTGGGAATCGTGCTGGGGGTTGAAAGGGGATTTCATTTACTATGTTCTGATTGTGTTTATGTTTGGGGGGTTTTATTTTCCCCTTCGGTTTTGGGGCCAAACCCAGCAGTGCTCAGGATTTATCCTGGCTCTGCCCAAGGATCACTCCTGGTGGGCTCAGGAGAACATATCTTGAGCCAGGGATGAACTCAGGTCAGCCTCATGCAAGACAAGCTGTCTCCCCACTGTCCTATCTCTCTGGCCTTGGTTGTGTGTATGAAGACAAAGCAATAAAACAAGTTTTGAATATGCTACGCTGCTTGTCCGAAGAGGAAGGCATTGGCAAGCATATTACCAGGCAAGGGAAAGACTTTGCCACAAATATGGTTTTTAAACCTCCAGCAGAGAAAGTAGACTATAGACCAAACATGATTGCCACTCAGTCTTTCTTTTGCAAACCACAGCACCCAAAAGGAGAGAGAGAACAAAAGGGAATGCCCTGCCACAGAGGCAGGGTGGGATGGGGTGATGGGGGGTGGGAGGGATACTGGGATCCATGGTGGTGGGAAATGGGCACTGGTGGAGGGATGGGTATTTGATCATTGTATAATTGAAACCCAAGCATGAAGATTTGTAAGTCTACAACTGTACCTCATGTTGTCTCACTGGTAAAAATTAAAAAAAAAAAAAACCATCCAGCAGAGAAAGAGTGTGTCCACCACACCATTAGGAATGTCCCCAAACTTATCACATTTGTATGTGCTGCAGGCATCGTGAGAGCCACAGAGAAGTACTAGGGACAAGAGGGGAACGTGAGGACAAGATCTGTTTGTCGTTCTTTGAAACATGGCCAAATCTCTGAGCTGGAAGCAGGGGTGGCGGTCGGGGGACATGGTTGTATCCGATGCGTCTGTGGTATCGCTGCCTCGCTAGCCTTGGTCCTGAGTCTCTCTCTGCCTTCAGCCTGCAGGGATCCCACTGCCACGTCACCTGTGAGAATGGATGGTTCTTCAACGGACAGGAGTGCCAGCCCTGTCACCGGTTCTGCGCCACTTGTGCTGGTACCGCTCCCCTAGGCTCTTCAACCCTGCTGTGGCCAGGCTGTGTGGTTCTCAACACCACTTCCATAAACCCTCTTGAATTTCCAAGCAAATGCTGGAGACACAGCCTTGCTTTCTGCGTGGCACACACTTTCTCTTTAGCAACGCCCGCCACGCTCATTCTGTCCTCTGGGGAGATCTTGAATTCCATCTCCTCCTCTTCCCAGAGTGGTTGGGTATTAGGGGTCAACGGGTTCAGTTTTAAATAGGAACAATTGTTCCAAAGTCTCTAAGTGCACCCATATGACAGTTCTTAAAAGTATGACATCGTAATGCCGCTTCCACACAGGTCCATGGGGCTTTCCTTCCTGAGACTGGGTATCTGTTTTCTGCATCTGTCTTGCTTTCCAGGGGCAGGCGCCAATGGGTGTATTAACTGCACAGATGGTTACTTCATGGAGGAGGGGAGGTGTGTACAGAGCTGCAGCATCAACTCTTACTTTGATCACTCTTCAGAGAATGGACACAAATCCTGCAAAAGGTAAGTTGCTCTGCCCTGGAAGCACTCCCGTAGGGTGATGGGGCCCCCTCCATGGTTTTCATAAACCAAGGCTTGAACATGTAATGATCCAATCAGGCTTCAACCCAAAGCTACACATCCATTTACCCTGGAGTTTTCGCCCATATTTGATGTTTCTATCTGGGAGCCTCATGAGAACTTTAAAGTTAAAAGTTTCTCTTCCAAGATCATGCTACCTCCCCTTTAAAATGAGGGTTAGGTGGGGAGGGAATCTGAGAACACTCGTGGAGGGAACTTGACACTGGTAGAGGGATTGGTGTTAAATTATTGTATGGCCAAAACTCAACTACTAGTAACTTGTAGATCATGGTTCTTTAAATAAACAAATAAATAGATAAATAAATAAATATATAAATAAAAACAAAATTAACAAGGTTCATCAGGGCCAGAGAAATACTATAGCAGGTAGGGCACTTGCCTTGCATGTTATCGGCCCAGATTTGATCTCTGACATTACATATGGGTCACCAAGCCCCACCAGGAATAATCCTTGGGCACAGAGACAGGAGTAAGACCTGAGCACACTGCCAAATGTGGCCCCAAAACCAAAACTAAAATAAAGTAAAATAAAATTAGTCAACCAGACCAGAGACAAAGGACAGCAGGTAAGGCACTGGCCTTGCACGCTGCTGACCTGGGTTTGATCCTCAGCACCCACCCGCAAGCCCCGCCAGGAGTGATCCCTGAGCAGAGCCAAGAGGAAGCCCTGAACTCTAGCAGGTGTGGCCAAAAAATAAATCAGTGAAATAAAATTTCAATTAACCAAAGAGTTTGACAATTGTCACAATATTTTTGTGTCATCTACTAGAGGAGTATTAAGTTTAAGCATTCAGAGTTTGATCGTAAATATATCATTTTCTCTGGTATGATATGTGAAAAGATGATAAATTGTAAATGTTTCCCATAGATGTGACAGCAGCTGTTTGACATGCAATGGCCCAGGGTTCAAGAATTGTACAAGCTGTCCCAATGGGTATCTCCTAGACTTAGGAATGTGTCAGATGGGAACCATCTGCAAAGATGGTGAGTACAACTTCTCACTTGGATCTTCTCAGTGAAACTCTACTTTAAGGCCTAGTATCTAAATAAAATAATAACTCTACATTAAGATCTGATAGCTAAAAGTTGGGTTTGTATTCATGCAGATGACTTATCTCAAAGATATAGGATGAAATTGCTTTGAAATGTTGTTCTAAGAATCTTCGAATGTATTAGGAACATTAAAACTGGGGGTGGGGGGCGGGGAATCAGGCTGGAGAAATAGTACAAAGGATAGAGCACTTGTTTTGCATGTAGCTTACCTGGGTTGATTCCCCACCTTCCCATTATGGTCCTCTGAGTACTGCCATGAATGATTCCTCAGTGCAGAGCCAATAGTAAGCCCTGAGTATTGCTGGATTTGCCCCCCACCACCAAAACACAATAAAAAGAAGGCTGGAACAGTAAGTAAAAGATAATCTCCCTGGGTTTATTCCTCCCCTTCCTTTGAATGGTTCCTCTTCTGGAAATGTCACAAGAGGCCAGACAAGTGCAGAAGTGGGGACAGTGTGGGTTCAAGAGTTAGAATGCTGCTGGCCCCATGGAGACACATCCCTACACGCCTCACCTTTGTTGTCTACAAATCCGAGGTGATTTCTGCTCTGACTTCATTTGGTTACTCTCCATATATGTAGTGGGCATTTGAAAGATAAGGGCTAAGTTGGGGCTGGAGCGATAGCACAGCAGGTAGAGCATTTGCCTTGCAAGCGGCGGACTCGGGTTCGATTCCCAGCATCCCATATGGTCCCCCAAGCACCGCCAGGAGTAATTCCTGAGTGCATGAGCCAGGAGTAACCTCTGTGCATCACCGGTTGTCACCCCCCCCCCCAAAAAAAAGATAAGGGCTAGGCATGCTATCATTGCAAATACATCACTTATATTTACCCTCCACGGAATATCATAGGGGACTTTGTATCTTCACAGTTTCTCCGGTAGATGACTGGCCTGCCCTTTTCAGACTGTTGTTCCAAGGTTTTCTTAGCCAGGGTCAGTTCTCACCACACTACTCCAGGCTGAGCGCATTAGGGTGAAGGCAGCCCCAGGGCAGGACAGGATCACCTTCCACTTGCAGCAAGCCCTACTTAAACCTTGACTTTAAATCATGGCTCGTCTGTCTCTGACTATGAGTAGGACTTTTTGGTAGTAACTTAAAAACCAAGAAGGATTTCTAAGTGGTGTGCCCAGGAGATCAGCTGGGGTTTGAGATTTTCACCCTTGCCCGTTGGTAACAGGTTTGTGCTACTTTAACTATTTGTCCTATACAGTGGGGTAAGTTATCCCAGATGACACTGTGATAAAAGGGGAATGAAAGACTTGAGGGCCAGAATGAGGTATAAAGAGCCATCCACTTGGAAGCAGTCCATTGTCAGGTCACTTAGCAGTGGTTTCCAGCCTTTTTATGCCCGTAGATCATTGGTGGTCCATGGACCAGTGGTTGAAAACCACAAGTCGAAGAGATTATTGATGACTCACCAGGCTTTCAAATCATGGCAATTACATTATTAGTATTGCACTTTATTCTCTTCAACTGTCATTTCAGTGATTCTAAGACATATTCATTTTTACATGTTAATATCTCTGGTCAGGCACAGCTTACAAGTGCTTTTGGCCAGCAGATTTAAGTGGCAGAATCATCATTATCTGTGACTCATTAGCAGAGATGTGTGCTCACATGAGTTACACACATAAATCTACATACATTTGATTGAACTGCATTTCAAAGTAACTTCCAAAATATTAAGCTTTTTGAATATTGAACAAATGCAGAACGAAAACATGAACACTTACTGAAACAAATATATCAGTATCGAATTAAAAGTCTAATAGGTTTAAAAATATTGTGTCTCCCTTTAATAAGAAACATTTCCCCCTTTGGTGGTACTTAAAGTAATGCAGCTAAATTTAGTGTCTTGGAGCCACTGAAATAAGTGATTGTATACTGTCTGTTCTAGGTAATTCTAAAAAAAAAAGAAAATTTCTTTGCTTTATAATGTTGATTTCTAATTTATTCTTTTTCTAATCTTTTTTTCCCTTTTATAACTGGATATCAATCACATTTACCGCTGGACTGCAATATCTCTTCTTGAAAAACAATGCTGTTGACTGAAATCACTTTGGGTGGACCAAATTCCCTCCTTGTTGACTGCTCCCGAATGATCTCTTCCAATCCCCAATCTGCCTCTCTGACCAATCAAAACCTTCTTCCATGTGTGCGCGCCATGTTGCTGTCATCTTCAACTTCCCCTTCTCTCTTGCTGACTCCCCGGAAAAGCAACGGAAGAGTCCTGGGCCGAAGGTGGCTTCTGTATGCTTGTGAAAAAGAACAATCTGTGCCAACGGAAGGTTCTCCAACAACTTTGCTGCAAAACATGTACATTCCAAGGCTGAGCTGCCATCCTAGATTTCTTTGTTTCTGTAGACTTATAGATAACTCCATATTATTATTAAAAAGAAAAAAAAACAAGCAAAAAAAAAGCAAGCCACCTCTCTCTTTCTTGCTCTCTTTTTCTCTCTTAAATTTGTGCAGGGAGAGGGTGAACTGTTTTGTCAGAACTTAAATGGAAAAAAAAAAAAATAAACCTACAACAAGCCTACCTTTTATAACTGGGTGTTTAGTGCTAAACAGCCAGAACCACAGAGACAGTATTGTATGACCAAAGCATTTGATGCCAAAATTTGACGTTAAAGTAATGATTTGATTTCCTGCCCTGGTTTTGAAGGTCCTCTTTTTTCCTTTTACATTTACTTGCTTGTTTCCCCCTCTGAGACACCTCTCAAATACCATTCTAAAACATCACAAGAGCAGACGTAGATCAAAATAAAACAGAAAGCTCTTGCATCACTGATTTTTTTTTTATACTTGAGTCCGTTGTGGGGGAAATGGCAGAAAACTATGCCTAAGGGCATTCAGAACATCCCACAGAATTGTGCTCAGTGTCGTTTCTCTTAGCTTTTCACCGTTGAACATTGATCCTTTCCACATGTAATTCACACCAGGCATTACGTGCTGGTCTGGGCATTATACGCACTTGATGGATTAGTCGGCTCCATGGGGTTTCATCAGATAGACTTGCTGCTACTGGCTTCTCCATTGTAGAATTGGTAGAATTGGTTGATTTTGCACACCGCTGGCCAAATGGGGTTGCTCTGCGTAGTCAAATTGGTGATGAACAGAGTGTAAATTTTTGTAGCATCTAGCGCCCTCAAAATCCAGAGTGTTCATTTCATAAGCCCTGCACAATCTCTTGGTGCTCTCAACAGTTTATCACCATAGCATTTTTCAAAGGCCATGAGCAATTCCATTTGTTGTGGTGGGAAGTATTTCAGGCATGATGCAGGAATTTTTTCCCTAGAATCAAAAGTTTCTAAAAGGTCCTGTATTTTTTAAGAAAGAGAAGTTATTTCAATAGTATTTAAGCTTGTGTCCTAAAGGCCAAGCAACATTTTTTTCAATGGTGCTTCTTAGTAAATTTTTTCATCTTGTCATTTCAAGAAAATAAAACTGGAAATGGAATATGAGTGGCATGATTGTACCCTCCTGGTTCTTACCCCTTTCCTCTGTCCCTCTGTCACTATACTATGATATACCTGTTCGTGGGTGTCATTAAGATCATCTGTTCCCTGGAAGTATCTTCACTGTTTTTCTGTGACTCCCTAAACACGTCCTGAAATCAAGTAGCCTAAATTATGCAGAACTGGTGTAGAATCAGTGGTCAGATATGAGGGAGGCTGAGTCTCTACAGATTTTGAATTTGTGTGTGTGTGAGAGTGAGGATAGAAGATATTAAGTTACTTCATATTTTATATCAAAGCTCCATTGGTGACCCATTAGTGATACTTTGGAGGCCTCAGCCATCTCACAGACCGCTTCTGAGAGCCTCCCTTTCAGGGTATCTCTGGCTTCAGAACTGAGAAAAAGAATGGCAATACGGAGTATTCAGGGAAGGAGCTGGAGAGCGGATGCCAAGGTCCTTGTCCAATCACCCAGGCAGTAAAAAGCCTTGATTCCAATATTTATTCCTATAAATCGAAATAATCATTTAACCCAGTGTGAAGAATAATAGTTTAGTGGCCCCCAGCATTCTGGTGATACTGAGTCATGTAAGGATTGATTCATACATAACCAGGAAATCATCTGATTTTGCTGAGCAATTTCCCGCTTTGTAGCTGCAGAAAGAACTATCTGATACAAAGAAAGCAAGTTAATTCTGAGTACAGTATGTAAGTCTTATATTTAAAGGCAAAGTCTTTTAATAAGCAAATGTGGGCAAGAGCCTAAAGCAAAATCAAGAGATGATGGAACCAGATTTGCCTGCAAATGAATTCATTGAACTGAACCAGCCCATAAAATTTGAAGCACAAATTTACTATGAAAGATTGAAATGATGTCTGTGTCCTTAGGCAGTTGCCCTATGCAATGACAGCTGAGTTCCTCGGGGGTCCTCCAATGTGTGTTCATTTCCCACTGACCATGCAGACGCACTTCACGGAAATACTGGTTTATTGACTAGTGTGTTACTGCCTCGTTTATCTACAGAATATTATTAACTAGAACATAATGCTTTCAAAGTTTAAGTTAATGTTATATATTATGTATAAATATATATATATATTCATAATGATCTATGTAATGAATAGTACAAAGTTTGGAGACTTAACAAATGCTCTAACCTTCTAGAGACAAAAGTCCTATCTTCTGTTTTCTTTTGTCTTTTTACCTTTAATTAGTGATCCATTGTTAAATCCAAATCCACTTTTACTGAAAAATACTGTACATGTGTAAAATGTTCAGTTGTTTTTTTGTAAAATATAGCATAATGGTTGTAATTGATACTCGCCCAAAACAATGTTATTCCATATTTTATTTTTTCTATTAAATTAACCTAAGTTCCTGTTTATTTGATCTGTTCATACCCATGTGTAAACATCTCTAAAAGGGCAAGGAAGGGAAATTTGTTTGCACATAGATGCTGAGTATGAAGGAAAGGGCAGAGATGAAGCAGAATCCGAATATAGCTAGAAATGAAAGAAAGAGCAGAAGTTGACTCAGAAAAGAGTGAAGAAAGTAGTAGAGCAGCCTAAGAAAGAATTTAGGTTTGATTTGGTCATGAGTAATTGTTCCATCTCAAAGCTAGATGCTATTTCCTTCCGACAGAGACGATGCCATCCCGGCACCATTCCACCCCAAGAGTGAGTGATGACCACAGGGTATGAGAAAGTTGAGGAACCACAGAGCTGGGAAATAGGGGTCAGGAAGCAGATAGAGGAGAGGAAGACTTTGTTCAGTTTGCTGAGATCCTACATCAAGTGCACACAGCATCTCTATCCCAGGAAACCTAGGGATGACCTCAGAGCAAAAATGACCATGAATATCCTTTTCTGTGAATACATGAGCTCCAACCTGTTATAAAGATCTGGAGGGACAGATAATGTGCACGCTTCACAGTGTGAGGTTACCAAGCATATAGATTGATGTCAGTGGATCTTCTTAATTCTCACAAAAACTCGAAAAGCAGAGGAATGTGTAAGATCATCTGTTCACCAAAGCTGAGACATAGGTGTCCAATAAATTCACAAGCTAAACTTAACAGGAAGACAACACTAGTGAATGTGAAGAATCTAATAAAAGAGAAACTAATTTACTAAGTTTAGACAGGCAAAAATTACTTGAAGCTGAACTTTGAATTTATCAGGGCCTGTATCTTAGAGCTGGAAGAATTAGAATTGGGTGTTGGGGGACGACTGAGGCTTAATTAAGCAGATAGGTCAAGAGCATTAAGAACATTACCAATAAACTTTGATGTAGATGAGATGTTCAGGGAAGCAAGTAAATGGTTTTAATCTAATTAGTTCGTTTCCACAGAGCACAGTGACACATTTGATGAATTAATTAAGAAGAATCCACATTCTTTTTATTTATTTATTTATTTGCTTTTTGGGTCACACCTGGCGATGCACAGGGGTTACTTCCCAGCTCTGCACTCAGGAATCACTCCTGGCGGTGCTCAGGGGACCATATGGGAAGCTGGGAATCAAACCTGGGTCAGCCGCGTGCAAGGCAAACGCCCTACCCACTGTGCTATCTCTCCAGTCCTGAAGAATCCACATTCTTACACTTTCCAGGAGATATATGTGTTGTCCCTGCCTGCACCTCCTGCATTCCTGGGTGAACTTTAGGCATCATCATTCTCTATCTGTGGGCTGATCAGATGCTTCTCACTTGCTACCCCGCTGAGGGGGATTTATCACCACATTGCTGACACACTCTTACTGGTTCCATTGTCCACTCAGTAAGCAACCCTTTATTTTGAGGAACTGGCAAACAATGCATGATGGGAAAAAGGCAGAAATTTGTTTTAGCAGCTACTAAATTTAGATGTCTCCATCAAAGGACCCAGTACTTAAGGCACATCTGATTACAGGCCTTAACAGCCTATCCTCTTGTGCCAGAAGAATATCACACGACTGGAATAGAAGTAGCTTGCTTTCTTAACTGCTTTTCATCAGTCTCCCACAACAGGCAGTTCCAGATAGCAGCATGATGAGCATGGAAAAAATAGAAGGCAATTTTAAACCAGGGTCTGACCAGTTCAACACTCCTGCCGTCCAGCCAGCCTCTGAGATAGAGTTGCAGAGAGTACAAAAAGCCAACTACAGAGTGATCTCACCTGGCTCAGGTTGGGCCCCAGGCCTCAAACTCAGTTTTTGACAGAAAATAGAACTCTGCTTCTCTCCTCCAGTCACCATTTCCAAATGTTACCTTTGTTTCAGGTCCTCCGTGAATACTTTGGAGTCATTGACAAGTTTAGTATACCCTAGCCAAGATGGACTTAATTTTGCTGCATCTCATTTGGAGCTAGTTAGCGTCTAGAATTTCTAACATAGAAATGGAAAGAGAAAACATCTTAATGTTTCTTTATCACAAGAAGAGATGTGGTCCAGAGTCTATCCCTGGGCAGGAGACATTCAGTGATGTAGCATCACTTGTGTCCGGAAGATGGTATGAGATCTGAGGGCATCCATACTCCTTTTCCAGTCTGCTAGCAATGGATTGAGATGGATTTTTCACTGTCTTATTACTGAAGGATTTTTCTGGTGTGTGTGGGGGAGGTCCTTTCAAAGTTTGAGAATAATTAATTATTGCTTTGTCAGCCAAAAACGAATACATTAGTTTGTATCCCTACATGCTAGAAACTTCCAAAACATTCTCTGAGACTTGAATTATTGTAGCTTTAACTTCTTTTTTCTTTCAAAGTTTTAGAAAAGAAGACAGAGTGTTAAGATGGACCGTATTTTACCAAAATGACTTTATTTCATTTAGCCCTCGCCAAGAATTCAGAGACTTATAAAGATTAAATTTCCAACATAAGATCTACCGCTAGTGAGAGGAATGGTAGGAACCCAAGCACCCGGCATCAACCTCCTTACAACACTGCCTCTTTTAAGAGTGCCAGAAAGTAAAAGCAAGTCCTTGCCACATTGCCACATGTGTTGTAAGACAGAGGGGTAAGAGCCTTTCCCAGTGCAGATAGAAAGCACATTGTATCTCCCTGTTCATGGACTTGGCTGTTTCTCCTTTTGAGTTCAAGTTAATTGCCTCCATAAATATCAAGGCTTGCTCACATAGCAGACTCAGGTCCTTCTTGCCTTCTTGGAGCTTATAGTTGGAAACAAACAAAAACACTGTTCTAATATGAAGCTGTTTAAGTGCCTTACAAAGCCCTTTGACTTGTACAGAGGAGCAGTTCCAAGTAGAAAAGGTTCCATGTCTTCATCTCTAAGCTTTCAAAGGGCATCCAAAAAATTGTGTGAAGCATTAAAAACTGAGCTGTTTCTAAAATGGATGAAGTCGAATGATAATTAAATATCTGTAAAATACAAAATGCCAAGTGCACCTCAATTCTTAAGAAGTGGCATAGAATTAAATTTCATCCAATAAGGTAAAGGTAAAGGTAAAGGCCCTCCCGTTGATCGTTGATTTGCTCGAGCGGGCCCAGTAACGTCTCCATTGGAGACTTTGTTGTTACTGTGTCTGGCATATCGAATACTCTCGGTAGCTTGCCGGGCTCTCCGAGAGGGGCGGAGGAATCGAACTCGGGTCGGCCATGTTGGCCGCGTGTAAGGCGAACGCCCTACCCGCTGTGCTATCGCTCCAGCCCCAATAAATTCATCCAATAAATTAGAGAAAAATGAATTTCAATATTTGACAAAATGTTGATGTGGCATCTATCAAGGTGTAAGAACCTAATATTTGTGGGGATCTTCACAGGTGTAAGAACCTAATATTTGTGGGGATCTTCACATCCATGAAGGATGCTGAAAACCTCTCTTCACGCTAGGGAGATGAAAAGATTACATAGATATTCCTGAACTCTTCCCTCAGGACACCTGGAGATCTAAATAACTACTTGACATTTCCTTTCAGATGTCTAATAGGCATTTTTAAATTGACATGTCTAAAATAGACCAGATTTTCCAGTCTCCTAACACATTTACCAATAAGTAGTTCCCATACCTGTAAGTGGCATTATAATCCTTCCATCAGTTTTCTTAGTCCTCCAAACATAAGATTCCTCTTTATTTCTACTCCAAATCCTATCCTGCTGTTAGCCCCACACTCCCACAGCATATATTTCAACATTCCAGCCCCCAGTTCATGGTTTAAGGGGCCACTGAGATAGTACAGTGAATAGGATGCTGACCTTGCTTGTGGCGAACCTGGATGCAATCCCTAGCACCATGTAGTGTCTCCTGAGCACTGCCAGGTTTGATCCCTAAACACAGGGCCAGGAGTAAGCCCTAACCCCCTCCAGGATTGTCCCCAAAATGTAAAAATTCAAAAGTAAACGTAATCCAGAATTCAAACACCTTTATCTCCAGCCTGACTCCCTGCTTCCTTTCTTTCCTCCTCCTTTTTCTCTCTCTTCCCCTGTCCGTTTTATATACTCAGATAAAATCTGAAACTTTGTGTTGAATTTTTGGGGAGGGGGCCACACATGACAGTGCTCAGGGCTCAGTGCTCAGGAGTGATCCCTGGTGACACCAAGGGTTTTGTGTGGCACCTAGAATCAACTGGGGCTGGCTGTATACAAGGCAAGCACCTCGCCTCCTTTACTATCTCTCCAGCCCTAAATTCTGAGTTTTTCTTTTTTACCTAAGTTTCTTCCAGTTGCTTCTCAAACCCCTTAATCATCATGTTCTCATTACACAACCTCCTTATTTTTTTCCACTTAAAACGAGTTTGTTCCTCAAGATCCCTGTCCTTCACACAGTTGGTTTCTTCTCACCCTACTTGTCTTATTTCAAATATAGCTTCCTCAGAAAGCAGCTCCCTCTGCCACTCTCTCGCACCTGCCCACTTTTTTGCTCTTGACATAGCATTTACCACAACATGACATTCTGCGTTTCACTCCAGAGTTTACTGCTGGGCTCTCCCCCCATGTCAGTCTGAGGGGGTGTTCAGTTGTCTTGTTCACAGCTGCATCTTGCATGGCTAGGACAGTGTCTTAATAAATATTTGTGGGGTGGATGAATAAGCAACTTTCACAGAGAAATAACATTTGATCTGAGTTTTGAAGGAAAATATAAGCCAAAGATAGTGAGAAGTGACAGAGAGAGAAAGAGAATGAGAGAGAGAGAGACAGAGACAGAGAGAGAGAGAGAGAGAGAAGAACCAATAGGAGGGAAACTATCAACTGTCTTATGGACTGAAATGGCAAGGAAGGCACTGAAGGGAGATAAATTTAAAATGGGCCTTGGATGGCCCCTTCCTCCATATGTACTTGTGATCAGTGTCTTCAACTTTTAACAGAGGTTGAGTGACTTACCTTCTCAATACTCCCGTAAACTCAATTCATGGCCTCTTTCCCACATATCTGAATATCTGAAGAGCATTCATTCAGACAATGCTGAGGAGGCCCATTCCCTGCCATCTTCAGAGGATCAAAGACTCAACTAAGGCAGCTGAATGAAAGGCCAGGGCAGAGCTGAGCTGTTAGATGAGCTCACGTCAGAGGTGGCAAATCAGAGTTTCACTGTGATGACTATGGGCAAAGTCACCCACTTCAAATTTGACATGACCTGTTGACAGGACTTGAGGACAGGACTTGGTCAGAATCTTCCCTCTAAACTGCCCTCACCAAAGAAGAGCAAAAATAACAAAGTGATGGACTAGCATTCCCCCAAATGAACAACTGTCTCCATACAGTATGTTGACTTTCTGTAAACTCAGCACTGTGCCACAAGCTTTCTATAGATTGTTTCATTCAATACTCCTAAAAGCTGCTTTTATCCTTCCTTTACAAATGAGGAAGCTGAGGAGGTAAATGCCTAAGGCACCCCAGTGGTAAATGAAAGGACCTGGGATTAATTTAGACCCAGACAATCTGATACCACAGTCTCCAGAAGGAGAATTACAAGAGCCAAGGAAGATGTCTGTCAAAAGGCCCTTCAGTCCTTGGCCTAAAGTCAAGTTTACATCAGGATTATATACTGTAACCAGTACAGTCTGGGCAAGACTCGGATTACTTCTTGTGAAAAAAAAATAGTCATATCCGCCCAGGGCTACTTACCACGCAGCCATTAGAATGTTTTATGTGACCAAGCCAGGAGTAGATATTAATATCACAAGAATTAGTAGCAACCAAAGAACCATGTGGGCAAGAAATTAAAATGAACCTCAGTCCCCACAACCACCACTGCTTGGTCCCAGAACAACCCCCAGCACTGTCCCTTCAAACAAGCAAATAAACAGAATCAACCTAAAGGCAGTGAGGCCATCTTGTTAAGAAATTGGGCGCCATGTCTTCTTTTATGTTTTCTTTGTCTGAGAGCCATCATTTGCATTCTTGAACCCACGAAAGGAGGTAGGAGTCGAATGCAGGCAGTAGGAACATGGAGACATTTCATGATGCTGGTCTCAATTCCATGAGCTCCTCTGACAAATCTCTAAAACAGAAAATCCAGGTAATAAGAAAACAGGATTTGGGAGCAACCTCACTCATTACTATAGCAAGACAATAAAAACTATACAATAATGGGCCTGCATTCCTCCAGTACAGGGCTTAAGTCTTGCATCCCACCAACCTCTACGGGTCAGTTCTGAGCACACATTTTTTTTTTTATAATTTATTTCTTTATTGAATCACTGTGGGAAAAGTTACAGAGCTTTCGGGTTTAGGTCTCAGTCATGTAAATATCAAACACATTTCCCTTTACCAATACTTATTTTTAACCGCGAACCCCAATAGAACCCCACCTCCCACCCCTCCCAATTCCTGTGAGGCAGATTAGTTCTAGTTAATACTCTATGTACTTTGGCTAGATACATTGTTTCGATAGAAGATGCACAATTATTGTTTAGAGTTTACGACCCGCCCCCCCAATCAGACATGCTGAAACAGTGTTGTGAAATGATTTGCTTTCTACAACTTGGTTTAAGAATAAAATGATGTCGCGTGGCCGCGCGGTTTTGGATTTCTGCTATTTTACTTATTAACCCTGGAAGAATTTCTATTAAAAGTTAGATAGTTAAGAGATTGGTTTCTGTGCTCTGGAGTCGTGGCCGTGCCGGAGAGCCGCTCGTGGGGGGCAGCTGGCGACCTCGGTCGGGCGTGAAGGACGGCCCAGATCGCCCCCGCTTCCCATGAGGTCCCTGCCGCTCCCACCACCCCCGGCTCAAACCTGCTGTCCACAAGGCTCCCGTGCGGCCGCCATCTTTCTTTCCAGAGAGGAGCAGGCGAGCGGGTCAACACCCTTTCCCCTCCAGGCAGGCATGCTGGAGGGATTTAACACATAGTCCATTTGCTTTTCTGCTCCAAGTGGGTGGCTCTCTGTGCTAAGTCCTTGTGCCTCCGGGGCCGTGGCCGTGCCGGAGAGCCTCTCGTGGGGGCAGCTGGCGACCTCGGTCGGGCGTGGAGGACGGCCCATTACGCCCCCCTTCCCATGAGGTCCCTGCCGCTCCCACCACCCCTGCTGAGCACACATTTTTAAATATAGGGATATATATTTAAAAATTGAAACAAGAAATGTTAGGGTTATTTTTAGAAATGTGATTTTAAGTAACTTCTATCATAAGATGCACAAACATCACAGGAACCAGGAGTTCTCTTGCCCTCCTATGCCAGTTTAATTCCTAAAATGTGTCTCAGATTTATTTTCTTTTTTCACCTTTCCTATCCAGATTCACCTGGGTCAGATTACGTCTCACCTGGGCTGGTGCATACCCCACCCCAGCCTGGTGTCACTGACCACTATTAGATCCTCACTACACACCCTCACCTTCCTCTGATCTGTCTTCCATCACAACTAGGATATTTGGTTTGGGGACCACACCCAACTGTGTTCAGGACTTTCTCCTGACTCTGTTCTCAGACATCATTCCTGGAGGTGCTGAGGACCCGAATGGGGTTTTTTGCATGCGAGGCAAGTACCTTTTCTGTCAGGAGTTTTCTCTCTAGCCCTGGAATTGTCTTTTTATAGATTCTAAAGCAGATGTTACTGTTTAAGACCTATGTACATCCTCCCTCTTCACCAAGGCCCAAGTTTCTGTGGCCTTCAACTGGAGCATAGTCACGCTGACCAAGCCCACTTCTCACACTCTCCTTTCCCGCCCTTGGTATTTTCCACACATGCTAACTTCCTGATTCTTATGTTCTGCCTTGTACCTGAGGACTTTGCCATATACCAGTTCCTCTGCTTGAATGCCATCCCACACCTTGTCATCTATACCTACCTGATACTTACCTGAACCTCAGTTCAAATGTCACTCTTCCTGATCCACACAAGGCTCTGTTTTATCTTAACATGACTTAACATGGCATAATTTGAAACTATATGACAAAGCTGTAATAATCAGATCAGTACAGTATTGGCCAAAAAAAAAAAAACACAGCCACAGATAATAGAATAGAATAGAGATTCCAGATTTTTTTTAAATTCATAGTTAATTTATGACAGTTAAGGCAACAAAATTTAATATAAAAAGTCGGCCACTTCAATAAAGGATATTGTCGTGTCCAGGGGATGACTTGATGACAAAAAGCAGCTGTCATATAAGTGCGAGATCCTAAGTTTGTTTCCTGGTCCAGCCCACCTGTATGGTCTTTACAGCAATGCTGTCTGGGAATCCCCAGTATAGGAGCAGTGTGAAATCTCTAGCATACACCAGGTGTGTATAAGCCCCACAACTAAAGTGTGTGAACTATAGTGAGCACTGTAACTAAAAGATGCAACGCTTTGTGATCCAGAAGTGCAATCCCACATGTATAAATGCAAATACCGCAGCTAAAGTGTGGCATCCCCAGTAAGAAGCATACCTGAGTATGGGAGCACTCTAATATGTGACGCCTGGTAAGTACCATAACCACTGTGTGAACATCACAACTAAGTGTTTATGATCCTGCTCAATGCAATAGCAACAAAGGTGTGAGAAAGCTAAAGGTGGGTTAATGCACTTTTCTTGCACACAGCCAACCCCACTTTTATTTTTGGCACCAATTATGGTTCCCCAGAACACCACCCAAACATGATCCCTGAGTACAGAACTAGGATTAAGTAAGTCCTAGCTGGTTATGACCCAGAATCCCCAAAGGAAATGAATTAATTAAAACAAATATAACATATATATATGTATATAGGCTAGAGTGATAGCACAACGGTAGGACGTTTGCCTTGCACGCAGCCAATATGGCCAACCCGAGTTCGATTCCTCCGCCCCTCTCGGAGAGCCCGGCAAGCTACCGAGAGTATCTCGCCCGCACGGGCAGAGCCTGGCAAGCTACCCCTGACGTATTCAATATGCCAAACACAGTAACAACAAGTCTCACATGGAGATGTTACTGGGCCCGCTCGAACAAATCGATGAACAACAGGAGGACAATGACCAGTGACCATATAATGAGGAATATATTTGCAAATCATGCATCTGACAGATATCACCTTGAAACACAAAGAGTTCATAACTCAATCCTATGTATTGGGGTAGCTCAATGGTAAGCACCTGCCTTGCAGACATGATGTCATGAATTTGATCTTTGTACCACTCCACAAGCCAAGTGCAACCTCTGCATCCCTGCCATTTGTGATCTCCAGCAGGAAAGCAAAGTATACAATTGCTGGAGCTCAACTAATCTTGTGGGGAGGCACTATCACTGAAGAGTTGGTTGGACCCTCCCATTCCATATGAGCACAACTTTATATGTATGAATCCAAAACTAAAGTGTGACCACCAGCAAGTACCACAGTGAATATTAAGCATAACAACCGAGTATGTATAACCACCATCATTGCAACAACAACAAAAGAAAGGTAATTACAACGGGGACAAAACCAATCAAATAAAATGAGCAGAACTGATGAGATTTTTTTTTTACAGAAGACTTAATGATAAACAACAGGCACATTAATGCATCACCAGCATGGAGATGCAAGAAAAAACAGAAGGTAACACATAACCCCTGTCAAAGAGGTTGTTACCAAAAGGACAAGAAACAACTAGTATTGGTAGGGACATAAAGAAAAAGAAACTTTTGGCAGAAATGAAAATAAGGTGGTCCTAATGAAAAATAGTATTGAGTTACCTCAGAAATTTAGAATAGAGCTACCTTATTATCCAGAAATTTCCCTTCTGAGAATGTATGCAAAGAAACATAAGCACACACTCAAAATTATAAATGCATGACTATGTCTGCTGAAGCTTTGTTTAAAATAGAATAGATATATAATACCAGTAGCCGAGAGGGTAAAATAACTTAAGGCCCCATAGATGGAAGAATGGGTAAAGACAATTCAGTGTGTGTAGGTATCTGTACACATTAAGTGTGTGTAAAATGCACATATATAGGGAGTTATACTCAACCATGGAAAATACAAAATTTTTTATAAACAAAAAGCAATTTGTCATTGTGACAACAGAATAGAACTTGCAGCTGTTGTGCTACATGCAATATGTAAAACATTTTATCATTTTAATTATATGTGACCTATGAAAAATGGGAGGATAAAAAGTAAAGTCAGAGACAGAAAGCAGATTGGTATTTCCAAATGGCAGTGCATTGGGAGGTCAATGGAATAGATGAATGGGAATCAAGAATTTCAAACTACCAGCTACAAATTAAAAAGTACATCAATAATATGGTATTGCAAATTTAAATGTTTGCTATAAGATGATGAATTATTCTGATGAGGATTCTGTTATATTCAGAAGTGTCAAATGATTACTTTATATCTGAAACTGTATAATAGACTAATTTCACTTCAATAAACAAAAATTGTCACATTTTCAATTGAATTAAAAAGTTAAAATAATAAGTTGAACAAAAAAGGTGAAAGAGCAGAATGCTGAAAACTACTAAGACATGGAAGAAAGAAATTGAAGAAGACAAAAATGAACGATGGGAAGAATTAATATTGTTTAAGTGTACATGTTACTGATCAATTCTATGGCTACCAAATTCCAATGGCATTTACAATAATACCAAAATTTACATGTAATTACAAAAGACCCTGAAGATCCAAAGTAATCTTGAAGAGGAAAAATTGGAAACATCACATGCTATTTGTCACAAAACTCTAGGAACCAGATCCTTAGAGTATTGATATGAATACAAACACAGAGATGAAAGGTTAGAGCAAGAAGTTCCAAGTCACAATGCAGAGAAAAAAGTAGAAAATGCTATCTTCAAATATAATAAGCTAAAAAGCATAATAAAATTTTAAAAAATGAATATCTAGGAGTCAATCAAGAAAGGATATATAGTGCTCATCTATCTATATATATGAATATGTGTGTGTGTACAAGCCCAACTTGTGGGCTTCCTAAATATACAAAACAGTTATTCACAAATATCGAGAGAATAATTGAACTTAATACAGTAATGGTAAAGTAGTTTAAGCCACTTCCAGCAATGGACAGATCATCCAGGCCAATTAATAAAAGACAAGGGAATAATGATACGAGGAGAAGGAATTGAAGAGATGAACATCTTAATACGTACAAAATTTTCATGCCAAAATAAATGAACTAATACAGTTTTCTCAACTGTACACAAAACATTGCCAAAGATAGGTCAGATATTGGGAAACAAAAAGAGTTCTTGGGGTCTGAAAAATAGCACAGAGGGTAAGGCACTTGCCTTGTACGTATCCAACCTGGGTTAATTCCCACACCTCACAATATTTCAAGTCTCACCAGGCATGATCCTTGAGCTCAGAGCCTGGGATAAGTCCTGATCTCAGCTATCTGTGATCCCAAAACAAAAACTCAGTCTTAACATGACTTTTAAATGTAAGGGTGAATAAAGATTGAATCCTATGAAACATCTTTTCTAGTCCAAACTATACAAGCCCAGACATCACAATAGTAACAAACAGGAAAAATGCCGGACTAAAGAACATGGGTTGTTGTTAACTCATGTGTCACTCAAGAAATCAAATTTAAAAATTAAAGATACTTGAAAAATAAAAAAAAATCAAGAACAAATTATTACACACCAGTCAGTACAGTAAAAAGCAGTACTAAAAATGAAGATTATCATTATCCAAGACTCATTATCAATAAACAACAATGGCCTCAAATGATCTAACTTTACACCCAAAGTTACTAGAAAAAAAAGGAACAAGCTAAATTAAAACTCAAAAGAAGGAAACAATAAAAACAATAATGGAATCAAATGAAAAAGAAACCAAACCCATTTATTTGAAGATAAATGGAACCTAAAGCTGGTTCTCTGAAAGGATTGATAAAATTAATAAACTTCTTGATAGGCTCACCAAGAATAAAGAGAAAAACTCCGATGAAAATAATCAGAAGTGAAAGAGATGATACTGCAGAAGAACAAAGGATCTTAAGGAAACACTGCAAGCATCTATATGCAGACACAATGGACAACCTAGAAGAAATGAACAAACTTTTGGAATGATACAGACTTCCAAGACTGAATCTGGAAGAAAACGGATAGCTTGAACAGATCAATCACAAGTACAGAAACCAGAACAGTAATCAAAAAGTCTTCCTCAGAACAAAAGCCTGCATCAGGTGTTTTACCCAAAATATCCAACTCTTAAACACATTCTTTGTAGCCAATATCCAATTCTCAAGTCAGAAGAGGAGAAAATACACAAAATAAAAGAAAACTAAACCAATATCTCTAATGAGCATGGAAGCAAACATCATCAACAAAATCTTAGAAAATTGAATCCAACAACCATCAAGAGAATCATTCAGTTATCCAATGGGATTCAATTCAGGAACATAAAGGTGGTTTAATGTATTTTAATAAGTCAATGATAAGATAAACATGGTCATAAAAAAGTACTGAAAAGTCTTTGACAAGATTCAGCTTCCATTTATCATTTCAAAAAAGCTCATTAGTTGGAAATAGAAGGAACATAATAAGGATCATGTGTGAGAAACCCACAGTTAGTTAACATCATAGAAAACCTAGGGTTTTTTTTCAAACCTAAAACTAGAAAAGGTTGTTTACTCTCACCATTACTCTTCAACATAGTTTTGGAAAACATTGCCTGAGTAATCAGGCACGAAAAAGACACTTAAAGAATCCATACTGGAAAAATTGCAAAACTATCACTCATAATCTTATCATATTTTCAGATGATATAATTAATGAATGCATCAAGATGGTGTTCAACAGGCTAAAACCAACAACAATTAACATCCCAAAGGCTAGGGAGATGACTCAGAGGGTTGGAGCACAAGCTTTGCAGATAGGATCCCAAGTTCAATGCAAGGCCTCCCAAGCACGTCAGAAGTGGTCCCCTGAAAAATCAGTACACAATCTGTTACATTTCTATATGCAATGAGTTTGATAAAATGAAAAACAAAAAAAAATCCCATTTAGAATAACACTGAAAAAGATAAAATACGTGGGAATAAATCTGTTTATCTACACACAGACAGGTTTATGATATTATTAAAAGAAATGGAAGGTGACACAAAGAAATAGAAAGATTTCCCATACTCACAGGTTAGACAATAAACATCATAGATTATCTATAAAAGCAGTAAATAGTCAACAACAATAGTTTCTATAAATACCAATAACGTTTTTAAGGAAGTGGAACAGAATTCAAAAATTCATATAGAATAAAAAACATAAAACCAAATCAATTACTGGACAAAACCGGAAATGGAGATATGCTCTCTGGCTTTAAACTATATCATAAGCAGTAATAATTGAAGAAGTATAATATTGGGGGGGCATATGTAAATAAATAGAACAGAGCACCCAGAGATAAATCCACACATGTATGAAGAGATAATCTATGACAAAAGAGTTATATGCATATTGATGGAGATAAGAAATCTGGCATGTGCAATTAAATGAAACCTAATCATTATTTAACATTAAAATCTACAAAATTAACGGAATAAAAATAAGTGTGTTAAAGACATATACTAAACATGAAACCATACAAAAGAAAATTGATGAATAAAGAAAATGTAGTTTTTACATAAAGAACGGAATATTATTTGACCCTAAAGAACACGTGGGGCTGGAATGATAGCACAGCGGGTAGGGCGTTTGCCTTGCATGCGGCCAACCTGGGTTCAATTCCCAGCATCCCATATGGTCTCCTGAGCACTGCCAGGAGTAATTCCTGAGTGCAAAACCAGGAGTAACGGCTGAGCATTGCCGGGTGTGACCCAAAAAGAAAAAAAAAAAGAAGAAAAAGAACACGTCTTACCACATGTGATGAAATAGAAGAGCCCTAAGGACAGCTTCCTAAGGGAAGTAAATCAGAGGGAAAATTCTGTTTATTCTCTTATTTATATGTGGGATCTTACAAAAGCAAACGTGCTCACACACACAAAGATGGGTGGTTTCCAAAGAGGGCAAAGTCGAATGAAAAAAAGATACTTATTTTTAGCTATAAAATAAATTATGACAATGTAATTATGTATCTATCAGGTATAAAATAAATCTAAAAATATAATTATGACATTGAGGATGGCAATCATTTTGCCACATATAAAATATTGAATCATCATGTTATATAGTTTTATTATAAAGTACCATCAATTAGACTTCAATTAAAAACTAACCAGAAGAAAACCCAGAAACTTGGGCCTAATCTACACAGTCCACCGTAATCTTTCCCCAACCCCAAGAGGATCTGTGAGCATTTCAAAGACTGAACATCCTTCCCTAAGGGCACTTTTTTTCCAGCTTGACAAGTCTCCCCCTGATTTATTGGTGCCAGTACTGTAAGGTTCATGTTTTTAAAGGGGGTGCACTGAAGAATTTCCTGAATCCCAGTCCTTAGATGGCCATTAACCAGCAGAACTAAAGCCAGTGAGTAGCACTTTGGATCAAAGGAAAAACTAATGAGAAGCTAGAGTGTTCTGATCTCCAGCCTTTGAGCCTAATGGACCTAGACTCTGTCTGAAGGTGTGAATTAGGGATTTGTTTACAGGCTCCCAACACTAGCTATTAGCAGTGATTGGCAGCCAAGTCTGCCAGTTGCTACTTTTACAAGCAGTCAGCTCATCCTTAAATTCTGCTTTGGTACCATTTCGGCTCCCTGAAATGAAAAATTCACTTCTTCCGACCATTTTCCCTGCCTGTTCTTTGGAATATGCAGCATGATTACCTCATATTTGAGAAATGGGCCAATGTAAATCCTCATCCATCTCCGTTTCCCTGACTGCGGATTTAAATATCTCATTTGCACACCCATCACCTGCTTTAGACCAGACTCGGGCCTAGTACCTTTCCTGTTACTTAGCAATGCTGTGCGGTTGTCCACAATTTGAGATGAGGAGTCGGAGGATGAGGGGCCAGCAGTGCCCTCTCAAGTTCCTGTGATTAGTTGGCTCTTTCCACGCGAGTATAGTCTTCATCTGGACAACAACACAGCTGTCACTCACTCTCACTTTTCCACCTTCAAACTTTCAAAGCACTTCTAGTCAGCTGGTAGTCACTTGTACCCTCACCTCATCCTTCTCATTTGTGTAGCCAAAAGTGGAATCTGGGTTAAACGTGGGATATTTTACTAAACAATTCCTTACCAATCTCTAGCCAAATGAATTTCTGTCCATCCTTGTTAGATTAGATTAGATTACATTAAGCAAGTTAAACTAGTTTAAAAGTTCAATGTCAAGGTAAGACTCAGAATCTGATGGGAGGCCACCTAGACTCAGCACTGTAGCACTGTCCTCCCATTGTTCATCGATTTGCTCGAGCGGGCCCAGTAACATCTCCATTAGAAACTTTGTTGTTACTGTGTTTGGCATATCAAATACGTCACGGGTAGCTTGCCAGGCTTTGCCATGTGGGTGAAATACTCTCGGTAGCTTGCCGGGCTCTCACAGAAGAGCAGAGGAATCAAACCCGGCTCGGCCATGCCGGCCACGTGCAAGACAAATGCCCTACCGATGTGGTATTGCTCCAGCCCACCTAGACTCAGATTCTGGCTATATCACTAAGTGTGTGATTATAAGAAATACATTGAAACTCTCTACGTCTCAACATGACTAACTGACTCAACATGACTAGAGCACTTAGAACAGAGCCTATATTATCAGAGACAACATGGACTCGTTACAGTTGTGTGAATGAGTAACAGGAGTTTAGATGCTTCCCTGGTTCTCCCCTTTAGTCCTGTGATGAGGATGGCAGTGTCAATATCTGATCTCAATATCCCATCCACTGCATCATCCTGGCCTCCCAGCAAGAAATTCTGGAAGTGCTAACCTTCCCCACATATCTGAATGTCAAACTGGACAGAGTTCTCAAGGAAGCAGTCCTAATTTTTTAATCTCACGTCGCCTTTTCCTCATTGGTGATATAAATCATTTCTGTTATTTATATTTTCGGAATTTAACTTTAGAGTTTCCCGTTACAGTGAACCATTATCTTCCCTCGAGTCTCTACCAATCTCATCTTTAATTTTCTTTTCTTGAACATATTCTTATTGCCTGGGTCTCATTTAACCCCAACTACTTGTGACTCTTTTTTATAAAGATATTCAAAGGATAAATGTACTATGTTGACTATTTTTTTTGAGAGGGTGGGGAGGTTCCTTTTATTTATTTATTTATTATTTTTAATTCACTTTTTTTATTGAATCACAGAAAGACACACCATTATAAAGTTGTTTATGAATGAGTTTCAGTCATATAATTTTCCAATACCCATTCCTTCACCAAGTGTACATTTCCCTCACCAGTGTCTTTTCCTCCTGCAACTTCCCCTCCTGACTCTATGATGGTAGTCACCTTTCTTCTCTTTCTCTATCTATCTATCTATCTATCTATCTATCTATCTATCTCTATCTATCTATTTATATCTCTATCTCTCCCCCGTCTTTTGGCTATTATGGTTGGTTTGCAGTACAGATACTGAAACGTTATATGTGTATTCCTTTACCTACTTTCGATGTGTTGACTGTTAATGTTTTATGTCAAGTGCTGGTCACTCGTACAATATTGTTTTCAAGTTATGTGCTGTTGCTGAAAAGTAAGCTTATGGGCTGGTAAAACCCAGTTATCTTCACCCTCCCCGGTTACCTCCTGAAGCTTAAAACTCTACTATGCCTTTGTCTACTGGTATTATTCTCTCCATGAACTTCAGTAAATTGGGAGTGAAGGGGCTGGAATGATAGCACAACAGGTAGGGCATTTGCCTTGCACACAGCTGACCCGGGTTTGATTCCTAGCATCCCGTATGTTCCCCCAGCACGACCAGAAGTAATTGCTGAATGCAGAGCCAGGAGTTACCCTTGAGCATTGCTGGGTGTGACCCAAAAAAAAATCAAAAACAAAAACAATAAATTGGCAGTGAACAGTTCTCTATTGAGAAGACATTTTGCATTAAAAATTGGATCAGTAGCAGGCCATCTGCCTGGAGACTACATGTCTAGGAAAGAAGTCATTTTAACTAAGGATATTACAAGTCTAGACAGAATAAGGCTGAAGTACTCTGAAACACAAATGTCTAGTCTACTGGAAGCAAAAGACAGTGCACTGCATGTTGATAATTAACATCCTCAACTAATTTTCAGAACAACTCCAGCCTAATGCTCACACCCTCCTCCTGGATTCAGTTGCTGTGGTCATGGGTTCATCACTTGCAACTTGCATCCCCTGTACTGCCCTTCACTATCACCTCTGGGTTTGCTGGACTTCCTCTCCTTGTTACGCCCGCACCCCGCCAAGGAAATTTTTAGTTACTGACCATACTCGGTCACGGTCACGGTCATACTAACAGCACAAAACATACAATTTTATTTATGGCTTATACTTTGCTCTTGTGCTCTGATATGAGCTTATACTTTTATATTAACAGCCAGAGACTTGTGTTTCACCCTTGCTGTATCCTAATCCCTGGAATAGTGTCTGACATATAGTAGACGTGTCATAATTTTATATTACATGAATGAATGAATCCATTTCCATGGAACTTTCTGATGTCAGGTGTCACCTTTCCCACCTTTATTTTGCATCTCTCCCTTGGTAGATGTAAATCCATCTACCAAAATGTTTTGACTACCATTTCAATTGGCAATTGTGTGAACACTTAGAAGTTTCCTATGTCATTCCCTTTTTTCTTTCTTCTTTTTTTTTTCTGCTCTTTGGTCTATACCCAGTGATGCACAGGGGTTACTCCTGGCTTATGCACTCAGGAATTACTCCTGGCAGTTCTCGGGGGACCCTATGGGATGCTGTAAATCGAACCCGGGTTAGCCATGTGCAGGGCAAACGCCCTGCCTGCTGTGCTATCACTCCAGCCCTCCTATGTCATTCTCGATCTGAATGAATAACAAATCCCACCAAGGAGACACTATAAAGACATAGTGTACTTTTCTGGTGGTGGGTATGATGTTGGAACACTGCATGCCTGAAAAAAATGACTATTAACAGTACTAAAGGTACCAAGTGGGTAGTAAAACCTTGCACGTGGCCAATCTGGGTTCAATCCCCAGTACCTCTTATGGTTCCCTGAACACTGCCAGAACTAATTTCTGAGTGCAAAGCCATTGTGTCACCCAGGGTGCATCCCCCCGACACACACACACACACACACACACACACAAATAACAAAATGGCACATGGTGTCCAAATATAAAAGAAAAAATTATACATTAATAACTACAATTGTATTATGTAGGATGAACTGGATAAATGATACCACCAACATTCCTTTGGTTTCAAGTCTTTGGTCAACCCAGCAGTGACATGGTTTCTTTTATTCTGGGTATTACCTTGCCTTTATTTCTCTTTCAAGAATTATCATCTTCCCCCCATCCCCTGGTCATAGTTGTATCACTGTCACTGTCACTGTCGTCCTGGCTGTTCATTGATTCGCTCGAGCGGGCCCAGTAACGTCTCCATTGTGACACTTGTTACTGTGTTTGGCATATCGAATATGTCAAAGGTAGCTTGCCAGGCTTTGCCGTGCAGGTGAGATACTCTTGGTAGCTTGCCGGGCTCTCCGAGAGGGGTAGAGGAATTGAACTCGGGTCAGCCATGTTGGCTGCGTGCAAGGCAAATGCCCTCCCCGCTGTGCTATCGCTCCGGCCCATAGTTTTATACAGAAAGGAAATACAGCAGAAATAAAAGCAATGAGCAAAGGTGCATGAGCTGAGAGCCTGGTGTAAAGGACAATTGTGAGTAGCCATGCAGACTGTCATTGTTTCATCATTTATAAAGAGAACCCTGCAAAGCAGCTAATCTGACAGTTAATAAACTTTCCCGAGAGATGGGCTTTCCAAAATGTTTACTCTCCTGAACACAAAGACCGCCAAACCCGTGCTATTGCTTTACCAGGAACTCATCCTGGTGAACACAGACCTGTCCTCTCTGCAATTCCTACAAGCATTGCCTCTGTGACATTCCTTTCACCTAACCAATGCCAGCCAAGCTTCTCTGAGACTCTGTTACTGGATGAATAAGGACTAACTATTTTTAGAATAGTCACAGAAACCCAAGTAAACAACAAAGTACTATGTCAAATGCCCTTTGTAACAATTTGCCTCCTCCTTCGTGGACTTTTATTTCTGAGTGTCTGCAGATACATGATTTTTCTGCTCAACAGTCACTGTGGCCAAGAGTCGGACACCCTTCCCACTCATGTGGAGAAGACTCTATTCATTTTACTATCTTGTCATCTGAACATGACACTCTATCTGGTATCAATGCATTGAGCTCCTGTTTGCGGCACAGATTCTGAACAGAGAAAGCCTTGAGTGTGTGTGCTATATTTCACACCATAAACGTGAGTTATGTGTGTGAAAGAAAGTACAGTAGCTCAATGTTCGACAGACCCCGCAAACAGGCCACTGTCCGAATACTGCTTATGGCATGTATGTAAACATATGGAGCTATTCCAGGAGTAAAGTTTAAAAACATCTGTTAGGGGCCAGAGCAATAGTACAGCAGGTAGGGCATTTGCCTTGCACGTGGCTGACCCGGGTTAGATCCTCGCATCCCATATGGTTCCCAAAGCACCGCCAGGAGTAATTCCTGAGTGCAGAGCCAGGAGTCACCCCTGAGCATCGCTGGGTGTGACCCAAAAGCAAAAAAAAATAATAATAAGTAAATAAATCACTGTCATCCAGTTGATCCTTGATTTACTTGAGCGGGCGCCAGTAACGTCTCTATTCCTCCCAGCCTGAGATTTTAGCAGCTTCTTCTTACTTGTCTTTTCCCAATGATTGGAGGGGGAATCTTTCAGGGTCAGGGGAATGAGACCTGTTGTCGTTACTGTATTTGGCATATTGAATACACCACGGGGAGATTGCCAGGTTCTGCTTGTGCAGGCAGGATACTCTCAGTAGCTTGCCGGGCTCTCTGAGAGGTATATATTTATATATTTCTCTCTATGATCTGTTGCCTAAATAAATTAATTAATTAATTAAATAGAAACATCTCCTAGATCATCTCTGCCAATTTCCCTCCCATTCTCAGGCCATGAAGATTTGATCATTATTTTACTCACTTATGGATTTGACTCTTCTTTCTCCACTTGTTCTCCATATACAAGAGTCGTCATTTGTCAATAGTAGTAAATTACTTGCATGGAGCCATAGCACAGCAGATAGGGCATTTGCCTTGCACAAGGCCAACCCAGGTTCGATTCCTCTGCCCCTCTTGGATATCCCAGCAAGCTACCGAGAATATCCCACCCACACAGCAGAGTCTGGCAAGCTCCCTGTGGCGTATTCGATATGCCAAAAACAGTAATAACAAGTCTCACAATGGAAAAGTTACTGGTGCCCGCTCGAGCAAATCAATGAACATATACCAAGAAAATTCTATACTAAATTTTTGTAAGTACTGTATCAAATTTAATAACATAGTTATTAAATTTATTAAACATATGTTATTATCTCATTCTTTCTTTGGACAACCTGGCAGGTTACCGAATGTTACCTGCCCACATGGCAGAGTCTGGCAAACTCCCCGTGGTGAACCCAATATGCCAAATACCAGTAACAATGATGGGTCTCATTCTCCTAACCCTGAAAGAGCCTTGAACATGGCACTTTTTAAACTCTCAGGGCTAGGACGAAGGAGACGTTACTGGGCCCTGCTCGAGGCAATCAACGAACAACAGGATGATCATGATCGTGACTGTATCAAATTTAATTGTTGAAACTTATTGAGATAGGACTATTTTTATTCCATTTTTGTGACTGTGCAAACAAAGGTTAGGGAAGTAGCCCCAAATCACAGCTAGGAATTAACAGAGCTTAATTTGAATCCAGCTTTCTCTGTCACTACATGGTATTATATTCCCTCCCAAGATGTATTAAGAATCATCTTCGTGTATTTCATGAGGCACTCTGAAGTTTCCAAAATACTATAACAATGGCATATCATTTGATTCTCCAAATAAACCAAAGGATACAAAGGACCCACAGAAGACATCAAGGCCCAAAGTTTTACTTGACTTGATCAAAGCCTCTTATCCTGATTCACTTGTGCTTGGAATTTCTAATTCTTTACTATTCCCATAAATATTCTGCTTTTCCCCCTCAATGCAGCTATTTCTCTTTTGAAATGACCAATGTATGGAATTACTGGGCTAATCTCATATTTCCACAAAGATATTTCTATTCATCAATTTATAAAAGTCAGAAGAGGAGGTAATGAAAGCTCTATTCCTTTTGTTGTCAAACATTGGATAATCACTATGCTGTCTAATTAATCACTGAAGTCATTGATCCTGGTAGATTAATCATTGAAATCATTAATCCTCTGCAGAGGAGAAGAGAAGGATGCCGCTAGATCAGATGAGCTTTCTCTCTGAATCACTTCCCTTGAGATGACATGTGAGTCCCCCAAGGAGTCACCCTGTCTTAAACATTTTAGATAGACTTACCCCTCACTCATGGCTCACTAAAGCCTTCTCTATGTCAGCATCCTGAACTGTCCCTTCCAGTCCATCTCATTTTCCTTGACCCAGTGCTCTTCCATCAAAATTACTCCCAACGGTGACTCTCCTTTTCATTCAAATACCCTTTTTGATACACATCTATCTAATGTTCACTGATTTATCACCATCTTCTTTCCAAACTCATTTTTTATTTTTTCAAATTTCTTCTGCCTCTGAATCACTTGCCCGCTCCAGTGACAAGGAAATCATACTTACTCCAATTTTTTTCTTGGAGGTTTATTGTCCCTCTCCTGAGATATTCTCTCCTTTCCTCCTTGTCCACCTAACCATCTCCATTTTTCTTAGAACCCAAGTCAATCTTATTTGAAAAGGAACTCTACAAAATTAGTTTTTTCCCTGACCCCAAATAAGAACATCTAGTACCAATCTCTTATTCATGCAGTGCCCATAAAATCCCCAAAAGAATAAGAAAAGGTTCTAGCTACAGAGAAGGGAACAATCAGGACTAGCTACCCATGCAATCATTAGACGTAGGATGCTTGATTTTATATTGTCTTGTTTTCTTGTTATTCTTCATGATATAATACTGTTTCACAAAAATATATATATACTGAAGCTGCCTCCAACACAACACTCACCACTACCACCACAACTAATGGTAAGTAAGTAATCATTACAGGCTGGATAATCAGGGCATATTCAATTGTATATTTTTAATTTACTCCCATATACTTTATACACACTTGCACACACATCCATATGCAAGTTCATGTACATACCACAAACCAATCATTTAAATGTCCAAGAGAGTGGAAGGAACACAGGGCTTTTGAACCAGAGAGGAGCTTGTGGTAAACATTCCTTATCACACTACTTTCTGGGGGGGTGGGGGGGGGGATTTGAACTCTGCTCAACGGAGTAGAATTTGGAATCGGACCTTCTGTTAAAATCCCAGCTCTGTGACCAAAGTTGGGTGACTTTAGCGAGTCACTTAATTTCATTAGCTCAACTGTTCTCAACGAAATAATCAGCATTCTAAAGAGCAGAAATGGACTACTCCATTCCTCCTTCTATGCAGCAATAATCATAAGGACTAAATGAGTTAGTAAAGTAAAGCACACAGGTTGCTACCTAGCAGATGGTCGTCGCTAAGAAACTAATAGGTATTCTCAGCACTGATTCAATGATCTTGGGCAGATTACATTTTCAAAGGCTTCGGTCCTTCATTTTACCAGGAGAGCAGTTCTCATCTACATAAACTGGCTTTGCCAATTAAATGTGAAAATACCCAACTGTCTCAGCAGGTGTTTCCATATCTTCCACAGAAGGGCAAGGCCACCTGGACAAAGCGATCCACAGACTACACATTTTTCTCCTCCCCCAGCTCCCTTAGAAGCTTTGCAAATCCGCCATTGTTGCGACTGTGATGCTTGTTTGTATCACATAGAAAATGTTGACCTGTTGCAAATTCATTGTTTAAAAATTAGATGATTGCATAAACAAAGACTGTTCCACTGCCTAAGCTCAAGGCTGCCTTTTCCACAGCTTGCCTTGCCTGTTGTGGCAAACCGAACAGCTGAGAGCAATCGGTTTGCTGTGGAAAGGTTTTAGGGCCCCAAACACATCACACCATGTAAAATGTGGTTAAAATGAATGTCAAGAACAGTCTTGAAGGCAAAAAAGAAGTCAAAGCAGGTCAGACAGCCGCCGGGGGGAGTTTGGAAAGGACGAGAGTCTGACTCACCCGCTCTGCCTATGGGGATCACTGAAGGAATTTCCAGGACACGAAGCCCCACCTCGGTGCCTGGTCACTGCAAGCCTAAGTCCCAGAGGGACTTGAAAGTGGATCCCAGGCTGGTAGCTATGTTTCATGCTTCCTAGAAATTATACTAAAGACACGCCCAGAGTACCTTGGTGCAGGAAGGCACAGTTGCCCCTTGGGAGACAATGAGAGGTCATGTGGGATGGGCTTGGTGATGGTGGTTGAGGTAGTGTCCATGGAAGAAGACACACTCAACTTAGGTACTGACTTGCCAGCCTGTCAGCCGTAGGAACCTAATTGTTCTCAAGGCTTCTGTAGACTTTGTACAGCTGTGTCTCTGAGGAAGGTGAAGGAGGAAAGTTTTTTGGTTTCATTTTGCTTTGTTTTTATGGTCCTACTTTGTGCTCTGCATTAGTTTCTCCACCTTTCTCTTACTGTGACCCCTTTCCAACTGAGTTTCTTTCCTTTGATTCCAATATCCTGACAATCAATACCCTAGTCTATTGTCATACCACCACCCCCATGCCCATTTATGCGATTTTTACCCTTGCCCCTTCTGGAATATCCTGCATGCCTCAATGGGCCGTGTGAGAAACTCTATTCTCCATGACTTCTCTGTATGACTACTATATATATAAAATTTTATTATTGAATCACTTTTGTAAAGACAGATCTTTACAAAGCTGTTCATGATTAGGTTTCAGTCATACAGTGTTCCAGCACCCATGCCTCCACCAGTGTATGTTTCCCAGCACCAGTGTCCCCAGGTTTCCTCCCATCACCTCCCCCCCGTCCTCCGACACACAGCCTGCCTCTATGGCATGCACTTTTCTTCTCTCTCTCACTCTCTCTCTCTTTCTCTCTCTCTCTCCCTCAACTCTTCCCTCTCTCTTAACCCCTCCCTCTCTCTCAAACACCCCCCCTTTCCTTTTGGATACTATGGTTTGCAATACAGATACTGAAAGGTTATCCTATATATCCCTTTCCCTGCTTTTACCTACTCCTTTACCGATCCCCTTAGCACTCAGTTTCTGTCTGGCGTGATCATCTTCAGCTATTATTGTCATCCCGATCCCTTCTCTATCTCATCTACCCTCTGCCACACACACAGCTGTAGTCAATTCCAACCAGTCCTCCAAGACCCTGTTTTCCCAGCTGTGAATATGTCTGTGGTTATGTGAATATGTAATATATATACATATATATCACAAACAAATGCATTCATTCTTTATCTATCCCTCTCTTTCTGACTCATTTCACTCAGCCTGTTACTCTCCAAGTCCATCCACTTATACGCAAATTTCATGACTTCATTTTTCCTAACAGCTGCATCGTATTCCATTGTATAGATGTGCCATAGTTTCTTTATCCATTCGTCTGTTCTCGGGCACTCAGGTTGTTTCCAGATTCTGGCTATTGTGAATAGTGCTGTAATGAGTATATGGGGTGCAGATGGTGTTTCTACTGTGCATTTTTGGGCCCCTAGGATATATTCCCAGAATTGGTATTACTGAGTCAGATGGCAGTTCAATTTCTAGTTTTTTTTGAGGAATGTTCATATTGTTTTCCCCAAAGGGCTAGACCAGTAAGCATTCCCACCAAGAATGAAGGAGAGTCCCTTTACCCCTACATCTGTGCCAGCACTGGTTGTTCTTGTACTTTTGGTTGTGTGCCAGTCTCTGTGGTGTGAAATGGTATCTCATTGTTGTTTTGATTTGCATCTCTCTAATGATTAATGATGAAGAAAATTTTTTCCGTGCACCATTTTGGCCATTTGAATCTCTTCTTTGAGAAAGCTTCTCTTCACTTCTTCTCCCCATTTTCTGATAGGGTTGAATTTTTTTTCCTGTAAAGTTCTACAGGTGTCTTATATATCATGAATATTATCAGAAGGGCTTTAAGTGAATAAACTTTCCTATTGCGTAGGCTTTCTTTGTATCTTGGTCACTGTTTCTTTCTTTTTTTTAAATTTATAGCACAGTGGTAGGGTGTTCGCCTTATAAGCGGCCAACATGACCGCCCCGACTTCGATTCCTCTGCCCCTCTCAGAGAGCCCGGCAAGCTACCGAGAGTATTCGATATGCCAGACACAGTAACAACAAAGTCTCCAATGGAGACGTTACTGGGCCCGCTCGAGCAAATCGACGATCAACGGGAGGGCCTTTTACTTTACTATTTATTTATTTATTATTAGTGAAACACCACAAGGTACAGTTATAGACTTAGAAATTTTTGTGCTTGGGTTTCAGTTATACAATGATCAAGTACCCATCCCTCCACCAGCGCCCATCCTCCACCACCACAGGTCCCAGTATCCCTCCCACTCCCCATCCCCCCCATTCCACCCTGCCTCTGTGGCAGGGCATTCCCTTTTGTTCTCTCTCTCTCTCTCTCTCCTCTTGGGTTCTGTGGTTTACAAGAGAGGCATTGAGTGGCAATCATGTTTGGTCTACAGTCTACTTTCAGCATGCTTCTCCCATCCTGGGAAGATCCTCCCAACACCCTTTATTTGGTGCTCCCTTCTCTATCTGAGCTTCCTTTTCCCCTAGCATGTGTGGCTGGCCTCCAAGTCATGGAGCAAAATTCCTGGTACTAGTCTCGGCCACTCCTGGGTGTTAGTCTCCCATTATGTTACTTTATGTTCCCCAGATGAATGCAATCTTTCTGTGTCTATCCTGCTCTTTCTGACTCATTTTGCTTAACATGATACTTTCCATGTAGTACCACTTGTATGTAAATTTCATGACTTCAACTGTTTCTTTTGAGGTGCAAAAACTTCTTAGTTTAAGGTAATCCGATTTGTTTGTCTTTGCTCCCACTTGCTTGGTCAGTGATGTTTTATCTTTGAAGATGCCTTTAGCTTCAATATCGTGAAGGGTTTTACCTACATTTTCTTTTATGTACCTTATGGGTTCTGGTCTTACATTGAGGTGTTTAATCCATTTTGATCTAACTTTTGTGCATGGTGTTAAATAGAGGTCTCAGTCCATTTTTTGCATGTAGCTGTCCAGTGTTGCCAACACCCCTTGTTAAAGAGGCTTTCCTTGCTTCACTTTACAGTTCTTGCTCCCTTATCAAAGAATAAATGATTATAACTTGAGGGTGTGTGGCATGACTACTTTATAAAGGCAGACTCTGATCAAAAGATAATAAAATGGATAAGGTGCTTTCTTTGAATGTGGACAACCTGGGCTTGATCCCCAGCACCCCATATGGTCCCTGGAGAAATGCCAGATGTGATCTCTGAGTGCAGAGCCAGGAGTAACCCCTGAACATCAGTAGGTGTGATCCCCAAACAAAAACAACAAATGATAAAGAAAGGTAGGTACAAAGATACAGAAGCTACAAATGCCCCTCAGAACAAAACTCACTGGGACAAAATTACAGTTTCAAGCATTTAAAGGATGTGAAGAGACATTAAGGTACAATACAAAGCAATAGCATATTGAATACCACTCTGGAATGTTCTGATAAGACTAGAATCCCTTCACAGCATTACTAATATCCAGGAATAATCCCTTGGTTTCCATTGAGATTAGAAAAGTCAAATCATAACAGATTTCTGACCAGTGTTTAAAGCTGAGTGACAACCAGTTAATAAAATCACAATTTTGTTTTTTCCTAAGAAATTTCTCCATAAACTAACAAGAGGAATACTGTTGGGCAATAGAAGTAGAATAGACATATCTTTTCCTCCAATACTGGTTTGGCATGGTCATCATACTTTAGCAATGTTCAAGTGCTCTAGAGTTGTGGATTTGGAGTGGACCATGAAATGCCAGAGGGTAGTCCTTTTCCTGAATAGACCCTAACAACACCTTGCTGTCAATCACACAAAATCATAATGTTGAGCTGTTAAATGCTATTAAAAGAAGTAAAAAATAAAAGTAGAGTCCAATTTTTCTAAGTGATTCCTAAATAGGTATGAAAAAAGGAAATCTTTTTCTAGATTATTTGTTTATCACAAATAAACTTCAGTATAAATATGCCTATAAACTGATAACAGGCAGTCAAAGAATAGGTGATTCAAGCTTGGGAAGTTTAAACAGATCTAGTAGCTTAATGAAGAAAGGCTAACTAGTATTTCCATAGTATCCATACCATGAGGAGTGAATGGTTGTGTGTCTGTAAAGGTCTTTTCACTTTTTTATGCTGCTTCTCTTTGGGTCTTGGCTGTGCTCACTGGAGTAACAACCTTGACATTTGTTGAGAACTGGATCGTGGTTTTGTTTCTGTGGAGGTTTTGGTTTTTTTTTTTTTGAGACATATTTATTTATTAAGACACCATGACTTACAAAGCTTTTCATAATAGAATTGTGTCAGGCATACAGTGTTGCATCACCAATCCCATCACCAGTATCCCCAGGGCCCTTGCCATCCTCAGCCTGTCCCCTTGGCAAGCATATTACAAATTTATTTCATATTGCTTGCTCTAACAAAACTTAAAGAAATAGCAAATGGAATTATCAGAAGGTAAATTTAAAAAAAAAATTGTAGTGATTCATTGTTATATGTAACTATAGCAATTTTGCATAAAATTTACAATCTTAACCTATGTGAATAAGAAAATACAATATAGTACACTGCTGTAACACAACCTCTCATTTACATAACCAAATTTTTAACTCTCATTTACATAACCAAGTTTATAACTCTGGCATCTTGACCACATTAGCACCTTGCACATATTAACTAATTCAATCCTTCTGACAATGTTGTCATGCATGTGTGTTTATTTGCACTTGAGAGATGAGCTGACCCAAGCTCAGAGAGATTACATAACTTGAGCAAGTTCATACAGCGATCATAGGGGAGTCCTGGCGTCCACATCGAGGACATCTGGTTCCAGATTCAAGCGCTTCATGGGGATAATGGCCCCGCTCCAAGAGGGGGAAGACCGCTGTGGTCGCCTGAGCACACACTGGGCATGACAGTGTCATTCTCTCCATGGTGGAGCCACACAAGATTCCTGTCCTTAATTCCATTCTCTGGGCAAGAAAGATGTGGGAGGACTCAAGTCATGTGGGGGAAATTGGGCAACCACCAAGGCTCAGTCCTTCTCTGACACCCAGGAATCTCGGGTCTCTTGCCTAACAACACTGACTCCACTTTCCACTCATCTCCCTACCTACAAAACACACTCACAGCACACACACACTACTGCCCCTGCTTTCAGTCTTTATACCCCATTCTTTATACTTTCATTTATATTTTCTTTATACTTTATACTTTATATTTTCTTTATACTTTATACTTTATATTTTCTTTATACTTTCATTTCTATTTCATTCTTTATACCCCCATCTCCTCGGGATCAGAACAGAAACTGCACTTTGTCCTGATACCACTGCGTGAAAAAGGACTGTTCATCCCTGGCCACTCCCTTCAATGGGAAGCATGTAGTGCATGCACAGTGCCCACAGTGGGTCCAAGAAGACCCCTTGTGTGACCCATCTCATAAGACTTTTACCCAGAAGCCTCATGACTCTTGCACTTTCTCGGGTGAGGTGCAGGAGAAAGTGCCTTTGCTCGGGGCCTCAGTGGCCACTCATTATAATGATGAACTTGCAGAGATTGTATCTTGAAGCTGAATTTGTTTTGAAAGGTCATTGTTCTCTGTCTTAAGGGCCATTAATTTTAGCTGCCTCATTGGCACCATGTACCAGCCAATACATTCAAGTCCCTTGAAGGTGGTCAAAAGGGCACAGTTTGAAATCTTGGCAGATCAGGGTCCAAATGGTGTGCAGAGAGATGACATTTAGATGCTTGCATTCCTTATTTGGTCCATTGGTGCTGAGAATCCTGATTCCGAATCATGATGGGAGGTTCATTAGCTAACACACAGGAATTGGCTTATAATTATGACTGATGCTCCACCTTCCACACTGCTCACTGATGTAAAGCTGTTTTCTCTGGTGAGTCCAGCATATTTAATGAGAGAGCATATTGTCAACATCACAGAGAAAAGGAATGTCAGAGAAATAGGAGATTTGATTTATGGCAGAGTTTCCAAAAAGCCAGAATCAAAGTCAGGTGGGGATGATTCCAAAACATATACATTGGTCCAGCCCCATAATTTCTGCTACACTGGCACCCAGTTAGTCCACAGAAAACTTTGGTTCCCTTTCTAAATGCCACACTTAGACTTTTTTTAGTGTAGGAGTACTACTTTTTATTCAGCCATTGATTCAGCTGATTGAATTGGGCATGAACTTCACATTACTTTTTAAAATTTTTTTTTAATTGGATATCTGCGAGATAGACCATTACAAAGCTGTTCATAATTGGGTGTCAGTCATACAATGATCCAGGATCCATCCCTCCACCAGTGTAAATTTCCCACCACCAATGTATCCTGTTTCCCCACCACCATCCCCCAACCCCTCACACCCACCCACCCCTAGCCTCCCTCTATGGGAGGCACTTTTCCTCTTGCCCTCTCTCTCCTTTTTCTTTTATGCATTATGGTTTGCAGTACAGGTGCTAAGAGGTCACGGTGTTTGTTCAGGGCATTTAGTATTTTTATCTGGATGGTAAGGCTGGAGTAGCTTTTCAATTGAGTGGAAGGTTTGGGGTGTGGATATGACTGCCAAGGCTCCTGGAAGTACAGGGAGGTGGGGAAGGTAGCCCATCCAGACCCCGAGAAAGCCTGGAGATTTCAGTCACAAAACCCACAGACCAAAAGTTTCAGCAGATTATATCTTGGTGAGGTCCATCCTGAGATGGTGGAGTCAGGCCGGGGGTAAAGCAACAATATTGGACTGTGGAAGCAAGTGGCTGTCAGTGGCTCTGCTTCGGTGGGCCACCAGGCCAACCTGCCCCCCTTCGATTTATGCCAGTCAGTTCATCCATATACAGACCCAAGATTAACTGTAGCTTTTGATCTCTTTCGAGATTTATCTATGGGTCTCTGAAATTCATCATCCTGTTATTCGTTGATTGCCTCGAGCAGGCCCCAGTAACGTCTCTTTCATCCTAGCCCTGAGATTATATTCAAGGCTCTTTAGGAGAATGAGACCCATCATTGTTACTAGTATTTGGCATATTTGGTACGCTACGGGGAGTTTGCCAGACTCTGCCCTGTGGGCAGGCTACATTCGATAGCCTGCAAGTTTGGTCTCTGAAATAAGGCCAATAAATGAGCTTGTATAGCTGAGCCAGAGGTGGTTTGTGGGTGTGGCTCCCACATTCCTAACTTTTAGGCATTCAGTATCTTGGGAATCTTGGTCCCAAGTTGTTGGGGTCCAGACAAAGGCACAGTAGCAATTTTGGGATATCAGGAAGTCTGAAGGCACCATCAGGTTGCTGATGCACTCGCCCCACAGGTACAGGTTGATCTGTTGGCAGCACCATACCCCACACTTAGATTTTTTAAAAAGAATTTTGTCCATTTGCAATAAAGCATATGTAAGTTTGACTAACCAAAACATTTCCCAGTCACCAAGGGAACTGAGGTACTTTGTAAACCATGTTTTGTTCAAACCTTCACTGGATAAAATGGTTCAGGAACAGGTGGTGTTAATGATGACCCAATAAAAGACTAAATTATCAATTAGGCATAAAAGACAAATTTCAGTGCAGACAGAGCCCTAATCTTCAGAATTCAAAACACATTCAGGACTTTTCTATTATGGTGGGCAGGCTGCCCTATTAGGTTAGGAATCAAATCCAGGTCAGTTTATGCAGGGCAAGTGTCTACCACTGTACTTTCTCTTCAGTCCCATTGAGAACTTCTTATTAAAGTGAAATCCACACTGTCTAGACTTTTTCATTGTGGCAAAAATTGTAAAACACAAATGTACCATTGAAACCATTGTTGTAAGTTTCTATTCATTATATTGATTAATTATATTGAGATTGTTGTGGAATAATCACCACTGTCTCCAGAACGTTTTTGTTGTCCACTACAGACTTTTAGACTTAATGAGCAACACTTCCCCACTTACTCACCTTTCCCAGTCCTTCTCAATCACTATTCTATTTCTCCATTTCTAATTTCTACTTCCCACCATTCTACAGAGTACTTTCTGTCTCTCTGAATTGGACTCTTTTTGTGTTACATATGAACGGTATCATACAAAATTTGGCCTTCACTTAGCAGACTGACTTCAGAGTTCATACATGTTGTAGAATGTGGCAGAATTTCCTTTCCTTCTTTAATTGTTCAGGCTTCTAATGAAGGTGTTGCAGTCTCAGTCTCAGGTGGTGGTTTTATATTTAGTTCATGAATGTTAAATTAATTGAAAGTGTTACTGACATTTATTGTAGCTAGTGGAATGTAATAAATATATGGATTTCCTCATACGGTGATATTTTAAGCAGGAAAGTAGTTATTGACATCCTTACAAAGAGACAGTATTATTCGATCAGCATTTGTGTTTGTAGAGTCATTCAAAAAAGCCACAATATATGACTCCTATGCAATGAGTTATGGAGATCTATAGATAACTCCATTCCTCCAGAAATATAACCAAATGGCTATTTTTTACATTTTTGGCTTGCCTATTTCTCCCTGCTTGCCTATTATTCCCCTTTAGCACAGTAACCAGTGTTACTATAGGAAGATCATTACTGCCCTTTCTTAGCATATGTGGGCTGGAGCGATAGCACAACAGGTAGGGCGTTTGCCTTGCAGATGGCCAACCCGACCAATCCAGGTTCAATTCCTCCGCCCCTCTTGGAGAGCCGGCAAGCTACCAAGAGTATCTTGCCCACAGAGCAAAGCCTAGCAAGATACCCGTGATGTATTTGATATGCCAAACACAGTATCAGCAAGTCTCACAATGGAGACATTCATTACTGGGCTTGCTCAAGCAAATTTATGAACAACGGGAGGACAGTGCTACAGTGCTTGGCTTTTTGGGTCACACCCAGCAATGCTCAAGGGTTACTCCGGGCTTTGCACTCAGGAATTACTCCTGGCAGTGCTTGGAGGAGTTTATGGGATACTGGGAATCAAATCCAGGTCAAACGTGTGCAAAGCAAACACCCTCCCCACTGTACTATCACTCCAGCCCCTGATATTTTTTAATGTTCTTTCCACCTACTCTTTATATTCACACTTGCTAAAAAGTTGTTTTGAATTCACATCACCTAGCTGTGTTTATTCATTTACTTTACTTATAGATTCATTTGCTTAAACTTCACAATTAATTTTACTCTAACCAATGAAGAAATATTATGAAGCCATCCTCTAACTATGCAGTGGTGTAGTGAGCTAGCCACCTCCTCTCATGGTCTCTGTTCAAGAGAAAGCACCATAGGTATCTGTCCTCAATTCAATCTGTTCCAAAGTGCAGAACAAATTCTTGGGATCAGAAAGCTAGCACAGCAGGTAAGGCTCATGTTGGCCCACATGGCTCCCTGAACCCCACCAGGAGTGACTCTTGAATGCAGAGCTGGAGTAAGGCCTGAGAAGAGCCAGGTGTCCCCTAACCTCCAAGGGAAAGAAAAAGAATACATGCTTTCATTTTTGGAAAAAAAAAGAATTTTTGTGGAAGAAAATGTTCCTCTAGCCGTGTAACTGTAAGAAAAATGTTATTATGTGAGTTTCAGACATGTTTAGCCATTCAGGATAATATAATAAATGTTTGACTATTCTGGATGATTTCATAAAGCTTATTTACAACTCACATTTGTTGACACAAACTCATTCTGCAATATTTTCAAGAGGTGGATTAAACAGAGCATGCTACTTGCTTGTAAATTTTTAAACGTCCGAGTATTAATTATTAAGCTGTTTCTTCAACTGTAAGATGTTGTTTCCCCTATGTGATTCTACTTTCTTGGTGTCTTTTGAACCATTAGAAGATGAAAAAAATGAAAAAATATTTTAGCATAAACAGAAAAAAAAAGATGATTTGGACATGATACCAGAAGGACAAGCTTGCCGTGAGGACTAGAACAAAATATTGGCCCCCGAGTCTCTGCTACAAGTGATTTTTTCCCTAAGAATTTTGTGTATCAGACCTGTCATAAACATTCAGCTTCGTTGTGCAATAAAGACAGATGACAAGAATTTGCTGCTCCAACAACCACCCTCCCCTTAAAAGAAAAAAAAAAAAGCAGCTTCACTATATCCTTGGAATCTGCCTTCTTTAATTTCAAATGTGCAGTGGAAAACTTGTGCCTGCAAGAGCTAAGGGCAGTTGTTTATGTAACTAATTGGACATCTACATAAATATAAAAACTGGGCAGGTCTTTCTCTTCTCATCTGTTCTAAAACCAGAAAAGGGCTTCCAGACTAGGGGAGATGCAGAGTTCGGCTGTCTGTCCTACACTGACTCTCTTCATAAGCTTCAAAGCTAGAAGTTTTATCTATCTTTTCTCTCTTTCTGTATGCTATGAGGGAAAACTAAGTTTTAAGTCACTTATCAAGGAAGGAAACTATGTGGGAATGTTTTAGATTAAAGGAAAAATTTAGAGATCATAGTATATGGAGGAGAGGGGTTGGTAGAGAAATACTCTAAGGAGAGATTAAGAGCCTGAGATGACAGTGGCCAGGAGCCATGGTCCTCCTCAGAGATAGAGGAGAAGTGAATGATCATGAGAAGATGGAGAAGAACTTTGACAAGGAAAACAAAGATGCATAGGGAATTGCATAGTGTTTCAAGCAGACGAGGTAGCAAAATCACCTGGCAAAGAGTACATGGAATGTGATTTTGGGAAATTTGGACCAAGCCCCAATCAAAAAGGTTTGAGGGAGCAAGATGGATCAATGTTAGGGTGATCAGGCACCTGTGGGATCCCCGGGTCAGATGAATGCATCCTGGGACCTGGGAAGGTAGAGTGTGGAGTGACTCTTTTAAGTCTTGTATATGGCATTACTCCTCGACTTGATTGGCTATGGTGCAATTCCTAGCGAAGACTATATTCAACAAGGAATGTTGTAAATGCCTATACAGGCCATTATATTTGAGCTGATCAAGAAATTATGATACCAAGGTATTGGTGCCACCTACTGGTTTATGGAAGCCCCTGGAGAGGTAAATAAGAGACACAGCAACTTTTAAGTTTTTCACATTGATATCTGAATAAACCTTGTCTGGCCTAGTTCTTCATCATCTTAACGTTCAATTTAAATTTTGCAAACCAAGGTACTTCTAGTCTAAAATTCTACTCACATCATATCTAATATCATGGATATTAATGTAGATGTAGAATTTTGGCAAACCAAATCACTGTGTCACTTCCTATAGGCATAATATAAGGATATAAAAAGGCAAGTATTGATGTCTGTGTCTAGTTGAGTTCAGGCAAAATCGTTGCCCTTCTGTTTTAAAGTTTAATCCAACTATTCAAGTGAGTTGAAGACGTTGGCCAGTTTTGTATTATATTTATAACTATCTCTTCATAAGTCATTCTTCCCCCAAAATCTCTGAGAACCCAAGAGCAGGGTCTTATAAAAAAATTTTAACCCTGAATTTCAGCTAACACCTGGCATGTAGATATTTTTAAATAAACATAGGATGAATGAATAAATTTTGCTTTCTTAGGATGAGAGAGATTGTACCAGGGATGAAGTGTTTGCTTTACCTACTCCTGACCCTGGTTCTAACCCCAACATAGCATATGGTTTCCCAAGAACTGCCAAAGGTCACTCCTGAGCACAGACACAGGACTAAATCCTGAGCACTTCAGTTGTGGCTCCAAAACTCAAAAAAAAAAAAAGCAAGCAACCAACAACACTTAATTTTCGATGAATCTACATTTTCCTAGAATACACTGTCATTGGGGTAAGAATCTGATGACACATTTTTATTCCCATTCCACTCAGCACATATATCTTGAAAGCTATATAGCTAGAATTCAGCTCTATAATTACAATCTACTTTTACAAAATCTACTTACTACCAGAATGTCCCTGAACTTACGCTCTCTATCTTGCTGGTGTCTGGACTAATCATCACAATACACAATTTGTTGTGCCTTCTACAACACAGGTGGAATAGAGTCCATCAAGGATGATAATTAAGAGATGGAAGAAGGAAATCCAAATAAATATAAATAAAACTGCATAAATATGAGGTCTATATTGAATAAAGCACTCCAACCCAAAATCACCTTTGCTATGAGACAGTTGTCCCAGTCTCTCTCTGCCTAAGATGATTACTAAGGATTCAACTCATCCACTAAAACCCTTGGTGTGGGTTAGTAAAAGATAGCTCCTATGGAAGCGAAGGCAGCCAATCTATACCATTGCATGTGGCTTAGTGTAATGAACAAAGGCACTATTCCTGCCTCCATTTGACTGGATAGGTGACAGTGACGTAGATATTTACACATTTTGCCCTTTTCACTCCTGCCACTAACTCACTCCTTAGGGCCCATGATCCAAGACACTCCTTGCTAAGACCCACAATTCCATTCTAAAAGTAGCATATCCGATTTCTGTCCACAATGCACGTGGCACCAATAAGGAGAAGTAGAGATAGAAATCAAATTCATATGATAGCTGTGTGAAAGTCCTCTTCTGCGATGTAAACACAAACTCTTCTTGCCTCTTCAGAATTATTTTTGCAACAAGTTGAAGGTTTGTGGATTTCACAATTTCCCCCACCTGTGTAGAAGAACAGATCTTTCTTAAACTCTGTGCATTCATAACTCTTTCCACATGAAAAATACAACACGAGTAAGCGTTGCCAGAAATAACCTCAGATTCATTATGTGTTTAATTTTTTAAATTAATTTTTGGTTGTTGCACATTCAGAAGCCTTTTATTGCTGCCAAAGTTTCACAACCCTTGCATTAAGCTACATTTAGCTCGCTCGCCCCACCGTGGGCCCATAACCCACAATTCTAGCTGCCATTTACTAGGACACTAGAGGCAGGAGGCAGACTGTCCTTCCTGAGTGGGTTGGTGGGAGCAGTGATGGTTGTCTCTACTCAAACCTGAAGCTACTTCCTGAGAAAGTTCCAAACCATATGAAGTGGGTCTTCGGATCAGTCTGAAGAAACCTGATTAATAAAGGACAGTGGCAAGAGATTAAGTATGATGTGATAGACAGGTTAAATTCAGTAACTCAATAGTAGAATTCTATTACTGAATTATTTTCTTTAGTGAGGTTGACCTTTCTGCTCTACCTTTGCCATGGATGTAGTTTCTTAAATGTTCACAAGGGGTTTGTGAAAATGGGTTTGCATCCGTGGCAAGAGTTCAAATATGTTTTGACTTGGGAAAGAGAAACTTTCCGATGAAATAAAGAATTCTCGGAGCATCTCTTCACTGGTCCTCCTGCAGGGTGTGACTCAGCTCACATCTGTCAACTATCAGCCAAACTGAATTCCTTTTCTTCACCAGTAAATGCAATAGCCCTTCTGGAGGCGCGGGGCAGGCTGTGGGCAGGCCCAACCCATTGCCTCGCTTGAACCAAGGCTACAACTCTGTGGCACGTTTCCACAGGAAAGTCAGTAGGAGCTCAGGAAAAAAAGGACCCTAAGGGGTTCCCTTCTCTGGGCCTCATAAAATCTATAACACATGTTTCCTGGATCTAAAATTATGTCATTGCCTCAGAACGATCTGAGAGTCCAACTTCTGAGGCCCTGGGGAGAGAAGCTGTGTTGTTCTAAGGTCCGGATTTCAGTGCTGGCAATGGAGCGCTCAAAATCTCCTCGAGTTGCAGCCTTCAGAGCTTTCGTGCAGACGTGCCGAGCTCTGGCTGCTCGCAGGCTCACAGCCAGGCAGCACCGTCTTGTAGCAATGAGTTCAACGATCCGATTGTGTTCCCTAGGAGAATACGTGGACCCGCATGGCCGCTGCCAGCTCTGTGAAGCTTCATGTGCCTCTTGTAGGGGGCCTGGCCCAGAGGACTGCACGAAGTGCCCAGAGACAAGGTGAGTCGTTTCTACCTCTCAGGGTTGGGGGTTTCACAGGGTTCAGAACCAAGTGAGACAGGGCTTGACCACCTTTGATAACCACTGTGATCTGCAGAAATAAGAATCAAGCTCTTCCTAATATCCAAAGTCTATTTCTGTGTCATGTCTCCTCATGTGATTCCTTCGCACTGCAAGAATTAATTCTCCAGGGGCCCGAGTGATAGTACAGTGAGTAGTGTGCATACCTTGCATACAATTGAAGCATCCCCAAGCACCATCGTGAGTAATTCCTGAATGTACAGCCAGGAGTAACCCCTGAGTATCACTGGTTGTGTCCCAAATCATTCCCCGCCTCAAAAAATAAAAAGGAATTAGCTCTTTAGGGCCAGAAAAATATTACAGCGGGTAAGGTGCATTACCTTGCATGCAGATGACCCAGATTTAATCCCCAACACCCCTGCCCTGCAAGCACTGCCAGGATTGGCACTGTGTTTTTGAGCACAGAGCCAGGAGTAAGCCTGAATGAGGGGTAAGCCCTGAGCACCGCGGTGTGTGGTTCCAAAACAAAGACAAAGAAACAAACAAAAGAATAAATTTTCTGGTCTCCAATGGGGGCTTTTCCATTACAAAGATGATGGTACCTTTGCTGCTTGGAATCTGATCCCTTTCTGCACACGCATCCATCAACCATCATTTTCATCTGCTCAGATGAAAAGGAGTATCTATTCCTAAGTGTTCAGACAACTGACAGTGAAATGTTTCTCTGAAGGTGTTTTCACCCCTCCACCATGAAATTAACCTCCCTTTTTCATGATTCCTCTTATTAATTTCCTTAAGAGTGACCACAAGATTGTAAGACAGTATTACAGCAATATTGTAAAACTGCAATATTGTAAAACATTATCTGCAACCTGATCTCTTCGTGAGACTGCTAGACACTTGGGTCCCTCATCTTTATCTGTTGGTTACCTATGAACTAGGAGAATAGAAACACCCAGTGTTTGGTAGCTGAGCACTAAGCAAGAACCTGAATGGGTGATCCCAGCTGGTAGTCTGGGAATTGCTTTTTTTTTTTCTTCATATATTTTTAAAAATTTTTATTAGTGAGACACCATGAGGTACAGTTGTAGACTTACAAAGTTTTGTGCTCGTGTTTCAATTACACAATGATCAAATATCCATTCCTCCACCAGTGCCCATTTCCCACCACCACGGATCCCAGTATCCCTCCCATCCCCCATTTCCCCCATAGTCTGGGAATTTCTAATGAAATAAGTGGGGAGTTGTCTTTTGAGCCAGGGCTCCTGATTCTAGGACTAAATATCCATGGGCTGACTGGCTGCTTGCATGAAAGTTCTCACTGCTACTTTACTAAATGCCTTGAAAGTGGGTTTTCTCTGGACCTGTGAGATGGGGCTACCCCGTGGCAGGGGTGTGCTAAGGATGGAAATGCTCTCTGTCTTGCACAGTAGCCATTTCATCCTGTTCCTCCTTAGATCCAGAGACTCTCAGACTTATTCAGCCCACCACCCCCTTTTCAGAGAAAAATTGCTCAATATCGTCCTACCCCTTGAAATCTACCTTAACTAAGTGAATTGGTTGAAAGTACCTCCACCCACCCCCCCCTCGCCCCCGGCATCACACAATTGAACCCAGATCATTCCAGGGCCCTTGCCCAACCCAACTCTAGCAGAAAGGGGCATTTCTTGCTCTGCAGAAGACACCTCCAGACCTAACTATTGCCCCAAACAGGAGCTGTGAAAGGGAACAGTTACTATAGACCCTAATTCTTCCATAGCAATAAGCACGTGGCATCATTCATTCGTGAGTGTTTTGTGGGATCTGATAAAGTAGATACTCAAGGTCCTGGGCTCGACTCACCAATGAGTCCTGCCAATAAAGGGGAAAGGACAAAGGAGGGAAGGGGACACACTTGGTGGGGATGTAGTTGAGTCAGTGGTTGAGCATTTGCTTTGCATGTTTGAGACTCTGTCTTCAATCTCTGACACTAAAAACACATAAATAGATAAGTACATGCATACAAAAATGCCAGGCTCAAGAACCTTGCTTGCTGTGTTAGTATATAATATTGCTACTCTAACCAGCTGAAGGTATTTGAAAACTTCCTCAGACAGACTATTAGATACAGACACTGTCCTCCCGTTGTTCATCGATTTGCTCGAGCGGGCCCAGTAACGTCTCCATTGTGAGACTTCTCGTTACTGTGTTTGGCATACTGAATACTCTCGGTAGCTTGCCAGGCTCTCTGAGAGAGGCAGAGGAATCGAACCTGGCTTGGCCAGGCTGGCTGCATGCAAGGCAAACGCCCTGCCGCTGTGCTATCACTCCAGAGAGTGTTGTAAAAATGGGCCTTGTTTCTCCTGTAGTTCCTTATCCTAGGGGGTGTCAGGAACCTCTCAAATGGTGATTAGGATACCCAGAGGTCCCACTCCCTGGTGGTCAATCAGCTGGTGGTTCAATGCAGGGCCTGAGGATGCAATGCTGCCGTGACCTGCAGTGCCAGGGATTGAAGCCATGTGTAGATAATTGTTGAAGCTGAATGATGATCACATAGGAGATACTGTGGTGATTTGTATATATGATTTTATATTTTAACATTTTTATAATAAATATTCTATTGGAATATTTTAACCCTGAAGTCCATTTACTAGAAGTCAAACAATTAAAAGTCTTATTTCTGTCTTTTAGTTTTACATTTATATTTGCATAAATCCTTAGACTAAACTTCTTAAAGAGGACTTAAAATGGAAGTCATGGGAAACACTTTGCTGTGACTGTTTAAGGGTGGGGGTAGGAGGATGCTTTGCAATGCCACCATGCTCATTGTCCAAATTCAGTCTGAAAGGAGTTAGTCCTGCAGGAGTTATAGAGTCAATGAATGAATTTTAAGCATGTAAAATTTGCTTCTGGTCTGGCCCCCATCTCAAAAATTTTCAGTGCACACAGGGAATTAAAAGTCTTTTGCTATATTTCACCCTGTTATAAGAGTAATGTACCAAGAAATTGCATTAAGTGCCCTTCTGATAGCTTACTAAGGCCAAATCAACAATCAGTATAGAGAAAAAACCAACCAACCAACACTGACTTGTCAGCTCTTTTGTTATGATTTCCTCTCTCTCTCTCTCTCTCTCTCTCTCTCTCTCTCTCTCTCTCACACACACACACACACACACACACACACGCATGTCTTATTATTATTCCAGAAATGCAAGGTAAGCAAAGACTAGTTAATGTTGAGGACAGATCTCATTGTTAATGTTGAGAACATCCCTGCTTGACTCTTTAGAACTTGGTTGTCGCACCACCTCCTCTCTGAGGTCTCTTGGACCTGGATAAGTACATTGCCCATGGAAGACAAAAAGCAATCATGATCTGGAGAGAAAGTTTCCCCTCTAAAGATTATTGTGCCTCGATGTTTCCAAAAGCTACAAATTGAAGAAATAGTGGCACAGAAATGACTTGAGTTGACTTTTTAAAAAGATTTTAACTAGCTCATGGAGCCCAGAACAGGAATCTATTTCCCACTAGAAAAGATTTGCCAGTGTCAGAAGAAAAGTGCCAAGTGAAATGGTAGGTTTCTTTAAGGCTCGGAGTACTTGTTAAAATCAAGTACTAGAGTAGAATAGGCATCTGAAATCATGCAATTTGCACTATGTGGATGAATCTAGAGAGTATTCAGTTGAGTGAAGTAAGTTTTTTTTTGCGGGAGGTCACACTCAGTGATGCACAGGGGTTACTCCTGGCTCTGCACTCAAGAGTTACTCCTGGCGGTGCTCAGAGGTCCATAAAGGGATGCTGGGAATTGAACCTGGGTCGGCCGCATGCAAGACAAATGCCCTACCCGCTGAGCTATCTCTCCAGCCCCGAGTGAAGTAAGTTTTAAGGAGAGGGAGAATGATTCCTGTCATGTGTGTGATGTAAAACACAGAAAGGGAATCATAGATGCCCAAACGCAATAGAAACAGAGCAGTTCTTCCACAGGAACTTATCACAGGGAAGTAGGGATACTTGGGACAATGATGGAGGAAAGCAAAGACTAGTGGAGGGTGTGTTGCTAGGATGTTTTATGTATAAAACTGTACTAGTAACAAGTTTGTAAACCAAGATGCTTGAAACAAATTGCTTTTTAAAAAGACATACTTTCCTATATAAACATGAATATGTTTTACTCTTTGTAAAACACTGTCATTTCCCTCCAAATCTCTGTTTTCTGGTTAGTTTTAAATGATACACATCCTTGGGGCTGGAGCTATAGTACAATGGGTAGGATGCTTGCCTTGCACACAGCTGACCTGGGTTCGAACTGCAACATCCCATATGGTTCTCTGACCACCATCAGGTGCAATTCCTGAGTGCAGAGCCAGGAGTAACCCTTGAGCACTGCTGGTGTGTCCCAATAACAAATCAAAATCAAACAAAAAATTAAATGATCCACACTCTTGAGATTATTAGACCATCTTCCTCAAGACAAATAATTTCCTCCCACAAACCATAGTTATCCCTTGCTACAAAGAACAAAATGATAATACACTTTCCTATTTCCAACTGAGCTTAACAAGAAACTAAACAAGAATGAACATGTCCTGTTCTCCTTTATGGCAGGACACTGATTAACTTCTGCATTTAGATAAAAGAAAAAAGAACTTTAGAAAGGGACAGAAAGATAATACATCAACTAAGTTGCTTGCTTTGCATGAGACTGGAATGGGTTAGATCTCTGGCTCCACTTAAGGTAGTGATCCCTGAACCCCACAGGTAGTGATCCCAGAGCACAGAGCCAGGAGTAAGCCCTGAGTGTCACCAGGTGTGGCCCCAAAACAAGAATAAAAACAAAACACTAGAAAACTCTTAGGCAGCTTTTCCTACACAAAGACTTTCAGTTTTATTTTTCTTTTTTAAATTAAGACCCATTCAAATGAAAGATATGAACCCAAAGCCAGGATGGGGATAGGAATATTCCCTGTTGACATCAGTGCCATTAACTAAAAGTCTGAGTTGGAAGCAACATAGTGCAGGGAATTTGGTTTGAAACAACCAGGGATGTGTGTGTGTTTTTGTGTGTGTCTGTGTCTGTGTGTCTCTCCATCTGTAAGTCAGTCTGTCCTCTTATGACTAAGACTCTACGCTCTGCAGCCAGTGAAAGGATGGTGTCTGCAGTGACTCTGGATATGGTGAGCAGAATTCCAGAGGCTGAGAACCCAATGAGGCTGTGTCTTTCCAAACAGATACAAATGACACAGTCATTCAGGGTGTGGGAAGAAAATGCAACGTGCTAGCAATACTCTTCAGAAAAACTTGTCCTCATTCTCATTTCCAAACTTCAAAATGCAGTAACTGTCTCCATCTGAGTCCTGGGTCTAGCCATTGAGAAGTAGGATGTAAGAAAGTCAGTGTCCCTCCACCCTTCAATAAAACAAATCCCTGACCTTTCATGTGATTTTTATGCTGATTGGAAAGATGTGGCAAGGAAGAAGCAAGCACCTCCCTTTCTCTGTAGATTCTGGGCTCACCTGGCTCTGGGTGCTTGTGTGCTATTTTCTCACAACTAATAAAGTATTTCCCACAGCTGACTTTGGGTGGCACAGGGATGAAGAACACTAGCTCAACCACGCTCTCCCTCAAGTCAAACCCCCAACCACTACTATGATTCCACAGCTGAAGATTCAATTAAATAGCATCCGTGGTCGGTTGAATCTAAGAATGCAGAGCCCCAAGAAAGAAAAAAAAATTTTAAGTTTGATCTCAACTCACTGAGTTCAAGTCCCTGCTATTCAAGGACAACTGTAATCTAAGAAAGTTCTAAAAGGTGCCAATTGTCATAACCTGTATCTCATAAGAATCACTGAACAAATCCCACGGTCACCCAGACTATATGTGTCCTTTAAACCACCATAATAAAAGCCACCTCTGGCTGGTGCCATATAATCTCATCAATGGCCATGACCCAGAGACTATAAGTCTCTCAGAAGAGAGCACAAAACCAGTCACCATAGCCATGCTGCTGGACCCTGCGCCAGGTTGTTTTATTCAGGACAACCTGCAGTGGGGCGGATGAGGTCCCTCCCCACCCCAAAGAGCCAGTCCCAACGCTGAAAACCTCCAGGACTCAATTGCCACCACACTCATGGCTGCTCTCCACACGCTTGGGCTGAGCCTTACCGATTAGGGAGCCTATTCCTGGACTCTGCGACCACATTCATGGCCACTTGATATCTCATAACTCACACCACTAATATTCCAAAAGTAGTGCACTACATTTGATAGAGTTTAAAGTAGAAGGCAACCAATCTTAGGGGGAAATATATATATTTTTACAGATATATACATACATATATATATAAAAGCAAACTAAGGCTCAACCTTTAACAATATGTTAGTAATTCTTATAGATGGGTTTAATGGCCCCTGTGAAATACAACAATCTTCACACACTTTCCTCTAAAGAAATTTTTTGGATTATTTTCAGAGGTTTATTCATAACAAACAGTACAAAATGAATTATTTTGTTTCACTTTGGGGCTGGAGTTTGGGTTCGGGGTGGAAATATCCGAAATATTGTGTTGGGAAGGTGTTATGATGGTGGGATTGATGTCTGAATATTAAATGTAATAAAATATTATGAACTACTTTATAAAAATAAAATCACAATCACGATCATCCTGTTGTTCTTCAATTGCCTCAAGCAGGCACCAGTAACGTCTCCTTCCTAGCCCTGAGATTTTAAAAGAGCCATTTCAATGCTCTTTCAGGATTAGGAGAATGAGACCCATCATTGTTACTGGTATTTGGCATATTGAGTACGACACGGGAAGTTTGCCAAACTCTGCCGTGTGGGCAGGATGTGTTTGGTGGCCTGCCAGGTTCCCCAAAGGAAAAATAAGATAATAAGATAAAATAAAATAAAATAAAATAAAATAAAATTTTAAAAAATCACCATAATATGTTTCCAGAAACTTGTCAAAGATTCACGTTATCAACTCTCTCTTCTCAAAGGATACTAAATTAGAAACTCTTGAAAGTGGTTCCACCCAATTTCATCCATTGAGTTACCTGTCTGGTAAAGTTTTTGTATTTTTCCAAGCAAAATTTTCTGAGCATAACTGAGTCACATTTTCTCTTGCGAAGACTTTGGAAGAATAGGTAAAAATGCAAAGTTTATGGGGATGTCAACAATAACATGCTGACAAACATTGCATGTATATAAAAGCAAAGGTGTGATAAGCCCTCAGGTCAATTTATCTGTGGTGCCCTTTTTAGTATATGTTAACATGGTTAGAAAACAGACAGTGGTATCCTACATGTCAAAAATGCCAACAATATGACACTCAAAATAAGAGTTTGTTGATTGCTTGTTGTTTGCATAGACCTAGTTCATAAGTAACATCTAAACTGTAAGACAACTTGAAGTTATTCTTCAGTAGACCTTGGAACTGACATTTCCTCTGCAAAGTGTGGATATGCCCAAAAGCCTCTTTTGCAAATATCCTACAGCTGAAATTATAGTACAATGGGTAGCGTTTCCCTTTCACGTGATTGACCCAAATTCGATCCTGAGCATCCCATAGGGTCCCTTGAGCCCCATCATGAGTGATCCCTGAGCACAGAGCCAGGAGTAAGCCATGAGCACTATCAGGTACAGCCCCCAAACCAAACAATAATAAATTACTGTCCTGTAATGTAAAGAGCTTGATTTATGTTGACTGAGTTTTGTTGGGGCCTAAAATATGGCTTTACTTCCTGTAGTACTGATCAGCGTATTTAGAACCACAGCTAGGATCTTTTCCCCCTTGCTTATTTCTGGCATGGCTGCTGTTGGGTCTAAACCTTGGGCCAAGGATGCGTATGTGACTAATAATATTCCACATGTTCAAAGATGCCTCTGGCTTCTGAAACAGCAAAATCAAGCCTGTATAGTGAAACACAATCACCACATGTTCCCATACAGGAGCACATGTGGGAAGAAAGTCACCCTTACAGACATAGAAAGATTGCATTCATCTGGGGAACATAAAGTAACAAAATAGGAGACTAACACCCAAGAATAGCTGAGATAAGTACCAGGAGGATTACTCCATAGCTTTGAGGACAGTGCACACGCTAGGGGAAAAGACAGCTCAGATAGAGAAGGGAGCACCAAATAAAGGGTGTTCAGAGGTTCCTCTCAAGATGGAAAATGCGTGATGAGAGTAGATTATAGACCAAACGAGATTGCCACTCAATGCCTCTTTTGCAAACCACAACACCCAAAAGAAGAGAGAGAGAACAAAAGGGAATGCCCTGCCATAGAGGCAGGGTGGGATGGGGGGGGCTGGGGGGTGGAAGGGATACTGGGACCCGTGCTGGTGGAAAATGGGCACTGGTGGAGGGATGGGTATTCAATCATTGTATAACTGAAACCCAAGCACAAAAATTTGTAAGTCTACAACTGTACCTCATGGTGTTTCACTAATAAAAATTTAAGAAAAAAAAATTTAAGGAAAAAAAAAATGAAAGTCACCCTTACAAACTTTCATAGTCTGCTTTTTTTTTTTTTTTTTTTTTGCTTTTTGAGTCACACCCGGCAATGCTCAGGGGTTACTCCTGGCTTTGCACTCAGAAATCACTCCTGGCGGTGCTTGGGGGACCATATGGGACGCTGGGAATCGAACCTGGGGCGGCCATGTGCAAGGTAAACGCCCTACCCACTGTGCTATTGCTCCAGCCCCTCATAGTCTGCTTTTTCATTAGGATTTTTGATGCTGGTCGCTGTATTTCCAACTGTCCTTTGGGGACATTCAACTTTCAGAACGAATGCCATCCCTGCCACTACACCTGCCAAGAATGCCAAGGAAATGAGCCCTCTAAATGCACTGCCTGTGGAACAGGTAAGGAAATCTGACTAACTCATGCTGCATGTCTCAAACTTGTCCTAGCCGTTATTTGGTTTGACTCCAAAACTTCAACTCAGGGGACAAGGGATTGAGACAAGACAGCTGTCTGTTCAAGTGTGTGTACAAGCGTGAAGTTTCTGGGCACTGTCAGGACATACATTCCCATTATTGTGGATGCCCCTGAGATGAGAGAAAGATGCTGAGCTGTATTCCAGAGCCAGAGAATGAAAGGGCAGGCAAACAAGATATCAGACCTGAGATGGACAATAAAGCTAATAGATGTGTTGAAATAAAAATAGAGCCCTAGGAATTTAAGGAAGACATGTTCCATCTTCCAAAGAAATACCCGGGGCCAGAAGATTGTACAGCAGGTAGAGTACTTGCCTTGCAATGGCTGACCCAGGCTTGGTCCCCTGTACTTTTCATGGTGCCCCAAGTTCACCAGGAGTGATCCTCAGTGCAGAGACAGGAGCAAGCCCTGAGCACTGCTCGCTGTAGCCCCAAAACAAACAAACAAAAATACCACAATAGACACTTTATCAAGGTCTTCTCAGTTTTGAACTCTGCATTCACAACCTGTCTGAGCCCTGAGGCACAAAGTAAATTATTTCCCCAAACCCACAAGGATGACCTTTCATGTCTTAATTTTAACAATCTCCAGAGTTTCTGCTGTCATTGGATTAGATTCCACAAGTTCCTTCCAGTTTGACCTTGAGTACCTTCCTTCTCTCCTTCCTATGCCTGACCTCCGCTTTGCCCTCATATGGGACAGATCCAGATTTAAAATAGATAACTGGGATATTTGTAGGAGAGAGATGTGGGTTTGTTTGTTTCTTTTCCAAACGTGGGAGTTCTGGCAGTAAAGAGCTGCAAACGGTAACTGGTCAAACAATTTCTCACCATTTCTCCAGTTCCTGCCACTAACTGTTCTATCATTGACCATGAGACAAAATCAGTAGAAGAGCATGTAACCAAGTAACTGAGGCTAGAGTTTACAGCTTGATCATATGTCTTCGTCACATAATTTTTACTTTTAATTTACTTTCTTTTCTGAAAGAGAAATGGAATTTTTATTTTAGCTTGCTATAAAACTGCGTAAAATGAAGAACAAATTCAACATCTTGTACATTAGTAAAAAAAGAGGTGGTAACATTTATTTATATAAATTAAAATTATTTCTTTGTTGGGGATGGAGCAATAGTACAGTGGGTAGTGCATTTGCCTTGCACGCAGCCGACCCGGGTTCGATTCCCAGAATCCCATATGGCCCCCTGAGCACTGCCAGGAGTGATTCCTGAGTGCAGAGCCACTCAGTAACCTTTGTGCATCGCTGGGTGTGACCCAAAAAGGAAAAAAAAAAGAATTTAAACTTATTTCTTTGTCATGTAAATAAGGTACTCCTTTGCTGAAGAATTTTATCTTTATCTTACTTTATTCTGACTTCATCCTCATAAAATAAAAGGATGATAATGGCCACCTCCTTTTGGGATTATTATTGACTGTGACCTCCTTTTGCAGAAGCTGTACATTTTAAATATCAAGACCTTTCAAATTTATATCCTTTCCATCCGTATTATAATATCCAAAGGGATTCAAGCAATAAAGCCATCTCTGCACCAAAAACATGGGTGGAAGATATTTCCTCTAGTTTCTGAAGCTCTCATCATTAATTTCTATTCTGAAATTGTGACTCCAATTGGATATGTGGGGAAAATAGAAATATTACAGAATATTAATTTGCTCACTCATTCAATCATTTCACTGACATGTAGTTAAGACCCTCCTCTGACCAAGTTGCCCCGGAGTCTGTGGATACTGAATTAGTGTCACAGGCGGAGAGGCTGTGCTGGACGGAAGATTCTCATTGCACGTCCCCACAGCTACCCTCTAAGACAGAAAAAACTGGTCCCTGAAAATCAGGATTCCCCCCACCCCGCTTTTGTTCTTTTGTTTGTTCTGGTTTGGGGACCACACACTGACTGCAGTGCTCTGGGCTACTCCCAGCTCTGTGCTCTGGGGATGAAACCCAGGCCTCCTGCATGCAAATTCATGTGTTTAGCCTGTTGAGCAGTGTCCTTGGGCCCCTGGATCCTTTCTGAATGAGTCCTGGTGGATATAGGGTTTTCCAGCTTTCATAAAGTGCCTAGGAAGGAGATCCGGAGAGTTTGAGACTCGGTAAGAGTCTTTGTTTTACCAAATCTGGGTTGTATGCATTACAATATTGGTCTCTAGTTGTAGGGATAGGGCTGGAGCAATAACACAGTGGGTAGAGCGTTTGCCTTGCACCTGGCCAACCAGGGTTCACTTCCTCCACCCCTCTCAGAAACCCCGGCAAGCTACCGAGAGTATCCCGCCCGCACTGCAGAACCTGGCAAGCTCCCCGTGTATATTCAATATGCCAAAAACAGTAATAAGTCTCACAATGGAGACGTTACTGGTGCCCACTTGAGCAAATCGATGAACAACGGGAGGACAGTGCTACAGTGCTACAGTTGTAGAATCTAAACTACACTTTACAAAATCTTCCAAACACTCTTCTTCTCTTAGAAGATAATGTTCTAAGTTGAGCTTGGACATGTCAGTCATGTTTTTTCAAACGCCCTGTGAAAACCCTCTTGGCCTAAAATCGCTATCCAAAAAAAAAAAAAAAATTACTTCTGAGCACATAACCCCAGGATGTGCCTGAATTTGATAGAAAACTTTAATTACATAAGAAAATGAGTTGAAACCTTTTGAGAGTACAGTCTTTAGGGTTAAACATAGTTGAATGCTCACAGTGTCGTCTGGTTCAATCAAATATTGTACTGACTCCATTTCTGCACTCACAAAATGCAGGGGTTTTTTGCTATCTTTACCACAAATTTGGCAGCTTTGCATCTTGAAGGGCATTGGTTATGGATCTTCATGCAGTAGATCATGTCATCTGTGAACATGAGACTCCACTTATACTGGATCAGGCAGGTTACCTGTTCTGCAGAGGCAGAGGCAGATGGGAAAGCTGACTCCTTGATGAGGTGAATGCCTCAAACACAAACAAAATGCTCAGCACTGTGGGAGTAGGAAACCCCTAGGGCATCCCTATTAATCTTCTGTTTTAAAAAATATATTGATTTATAACTGATTATAATCTTCTTTAATTAATTTTGATGTTTGTTAATTAATTGTGATCATTTATCTGCTCCTGCCAGAAGCAAATTCCCACAGCCTTCTGCTGCGGGCACTGCTCACCGTCCTTTTAGAGCCAACATTGATAGAAGCTCAGTAACTTTCAGAAAGGTACAGAGAGTCGTTTGGGCGTTTGCAGTGACATCCCAGAGAGCAGTCATTGTTCAATCAAATACATTAAAAATATTGAAGGAGGATTCCCAACAAGGAAATATTTCTAACTACAAGTATATACATACATCTTGTATTTTTCATTAAATCTGGTCTTATACTTCTGGTCCCTAAGGAACAAAGGCATGAAATCACATCTTTATTTTAGTGAAATCTTTTGGGTTGTATTAGCTTCACAGATCATTCTGTATGCTCACTTTTCCTAATTTTATTGCCTCTCTGTTCAGATAAGCATGGCCAAGAGCGCTTCCTGGACCAGGGGAAGTGTCTGGAGAGGTGTCCAGAAGGTCGCTTCCCGGGAGAGGGACATGTCTGCCTGCCCTGTCCAGACAACTGTGAGCTGTGTCACAGTACTAACAGCTGCACACAATGCCGGAGAGGCTACTTCATAGCACCGACCAACCACACCTGCCAGAAATCAGAGTGTGGGAAAGGTGAGACTGCTCTGGGCACTTGCCCTTGAACTAGGATGCAATACAAAGCTGCCCCCACAGAGTTGTATTGTTTTCCTGGCTTCAGTGTCAAAGCCTAAATAACTCTGGGTGACTACATGTCTTATGGAAGGAATAATAGCGAACTCCCTCTCTCCTTTGACCTGAACTTTCTTTGGGTTTCCCCAGACACAATTCAAGAGTATAGGGGTGCAGCTAAAAACAACAACAACAACAACAAAAGTGATCTTACTTGGAGGCTTTGTAGCCAGGGGGCAGAGAAGAAAAAGTTTGATTAGAATCCGGAAGTCCTGGTCAACAATTTCCTCCTTCCCCATGACTAATTATAAGACCCTGGTCAAAATGAACCTAATTGCCCCATGCCTTGATGTCTGCTTTGTGAAAGGAAAACTACAGTATAAAAACAGTTGCTATGAGAGGCCAATAAGGGTCCTATCTACTAAAAGTACTTGAAAATGGTAAAGACGTACTGTGAATAGTGAGTGTTATTGTTACTGCCCAGTTTCTTCTGTTATGTGAAAGGAGAAGTATTGACAAAATTCATTTAGTGACTTTATTTTCTTCCCTGTAAGAATACTTCAGACTTTCTCTGGTCTGTGTATACGAGTGATGCCACAAAAATAACATTCGAAAATAATAATAGAACACTAAAACTACAAAAGAACAGATAGAAAAAGAAAAAAATTAGTAAACAAAAAAATCAAAAATCAAAAAGTAAAAGAAGAGAAAGAAACCAACAAAGAAAAAGTTAAGAAGAATGATAACTGGTCTGGTGCTGAAGAGAGTGCTGAGATGCTTCTAGAGCAATTTAGATGCACCATTCCCTTTCTTTTTGTCTTACGTTGAATAATGTATTACATGATTTAAAAAACTTTTAAAAAGTGTTTAGGAGGACATATTTTTAAAATATGCAGCATATTCATCTATACTAATTCAATGTTAACCTAATTCTATGTTTCCAGAAACAGAATGTTCTTTAATAAATAAGATATACCACCTTGCCTTCAAAACTAGTTACATGCCATATAGCCTTTGTTATATTTGTACCCAATCAAGCAGATCCAATATACTAAATTAATATAGAGGAAAATAAGAGTGACACACATATCCTCAAGGCAGGTTTTAAGTTTCATAATTTCTCTATGGTTTTCTGGAAAATAAACTCTGCAGCAGCATATTTTCACAGAAATTAGCGTGTTGCCATTTAGTGAATTCTCTTCCAATTCTCACGTATAGGTGAGGTCCAGGACCCAGACTATGAGGGATGCATACCTTGTGAAGAAGGATGTCTTGGATGCACCATGGGTATGTCATCTTCCATTGTTGCTCAGAGTTGTAACAAAGTTATTTTTTGGAATGCAGTCTCATATTATTGCTTCAGCAGGGAATTATCACTTTGTAATCTTCACTATCACCATCAACATTCGATAGCAGGCTTATTCTTAATGCAAATAGAGACTTTCTGAAAGATGTACCTTTTCAGGCAGTGGATAGATCACCTGACTTTATAAGACTCCTTTATTATCTCTTGTTAGGTAGTTGGTAGTGGATATATTCTTTAACCATTGCTGTGCCTGGGACTATGTGTCCTGAACTTCTAGGAGTGGTAAATTAAAGATAAACAGTAAAGGGAGATAAATAGACTCAAGCAAAGAAATACTTAATTATTCTATCTCACTTGATATGTGGAACACAGAAGCTTGTTGAGGGCATGAAGGTTTTCTATTGTACCTGTGACTCAATAACTTGGAGGTTAAGAAAGTTCTCAAACAAAAGGGAATGCCCTGCCACAGAGGCAGGGTGGGATGGGGGGATGAGGGGTGGGAGGGATACTGGGATCCTTGGTGGTGGGAAATGGGCACTGGTGGAGGGATGGGTACTTGATCATTGTATAATTGAAGCCCAAGCACAAAAATTTGTAAGTCTACAACTGTATCTCATGGTGTCTCACTGATAAAAATTTAAAAAAAGAAAGAAAAGAAAAAGAAAAAAGAAAGTTCTCAAGAATAAATCGACATGGAGGAGGAGGAGGAGGAGGAGGAGGAGGAGGAGGAGGAGGAGGAGGAGGAGGAGGAGGAGGAGGAGGAAGAGGAGGAGGAGGAGGAAGAAGAAGAAGAAGAAGAAGAAGAAGAAGAAGAAGAAGAAGAAGAAGAAGAAGAAGAAGAAGAAGAAGAAGAAGGAGAAGAAGAAGGAGAAGGAGAAGAAGAAGAGGACGACGACGACGACATGGGATCCGAAAGGAAGCAAGGAAGGTTTTTGCCTTCTACACAGTTGACCCAGGTTCAATCCCTTGCACCCTATATAAGTGCAAAAGTGATCCCTGGGCACAGAATCAGGAGCTAGACATTAAACCCTGAGCACTGTCAGGTGTGGTTCAAAACCAAAAACAAAAGCACAAGATGATAGAGATAGCCTATATCACCATAGTATGGTTAAATTGTATGCAAAATTAAAAATCAGAAGGCCAGTAAATTTCAATGTAGCTCTTAATGTAAATTAAGGCAAAACATTAAAAAATAATAACAATTTGGGTCTATAAATAATAAAAAGAAAACCCAACCTAAAAGATTGATGAAATAGTTTCTCTTTGTGTATTTTCCATGAAATCCTGTGATTGATAAACTAGTACTTCTAAAATTTCAATTTGTACATAAATCAAGTGTGCTTGTGTGGGCAGGGTGTGTGTAAGTGGGGAGCCATTGTTAACATGCACATTCTGATTTATAGGTGCAGAGTAGGGCCTACGAATTTCTGTTTCTGGGCTCGAGTGATAACACAGCGGGTAGGGCGTTTACCTTGCACACAGCTGACCCAGGTTTGATTTCCAGCATCCCATATGGTCCCCCAAGCACCACCAGGAGTAATTCCTGAGTGCATGAATCAGGAGTAAACCTTGTGCATTGCTGGGTGTGACCCAATAAAGCGAAAGGAAAAAAAAAGCAAAGAAAAAATAATTTCTGTTTCTAATGAGTCTCATATAAAGCAAATGTTCATGATTCACAGTATAATTCACTGTGGCATTATTTGTGGTGTGAACTATTTGAACCAACCTACATGTCTATTCATAGAGAACTGGTTAAATAAACTGAGATATACTACAGAATGGAGTACTGTTCGTACGGTCATGTAAAGAACAGAAATGGTCTATATGAACTGATACCTATTTCATGCTACAGTCAGGTAGAAGATGGTAAAATAAAATATATGTGTATGAGTATACATTTTCTGTTTATTTTGAAACAATAAATATAGAAAGAATAAATCAGAAACTAATGAAAATAGCTACCTGTGCAGAATAAAGGGTAAGGATATGACGTTTAAAAAGTATTTCTTTTTTCATTTTATTTTATTTTGAAACAAGTAAGTGCCTTACACATTCATAACATATGGCCCAATAAATAAAATAGATAGGTTCCCACTGGCCAATTTCAACATGGAAAATATTGATGATAACAAATTAACTACAACTAATAAAAATAACCCATGCATCAAAATTGATACTAAAAGGAAAGAGAGAAAGAAAAAGTAAGGTGAAAGAGGATATGGGGAAAGTCTTAAGATATATGAAAATAGGTCTATAGTGTGACGTATCTATCAAAGAAGAGAGAATCATACCTATATTCTTAAAATTGTTTTGTGATATAAGGGAAAATAAGTAAAAGAGTCAAATAAAAAATAACAGAGAAAAGAACAAACAAAAATGCACAAATATTTATCAGAGCTTGGATTTTTCCTTTTAAAAGTTATTTGTGACCAATTAGAAATATTAGGATATAGCTGGGCTGAGCAATAGCACAGCAGGTAGGACGTTTGCCTTGCACATGGCCCACCTGATTGGCCCAGGTTCGATTCCTCTGCCCCTCTTGGAGAGCCCGGCAATCTACGAGAGTATCTTTCCTGCCGGCAAAGCCTGGCAAGCTACCCGTGATGTATTCTATATGCCAAAAGGGCAGTGCGGGGAGACGTTACAGGGCCCGCTCGAGCAAATCGATGAACAATGGGAGGACAGTGCAGAATATAGCTAGATACTATTGCTGAGTTAACATTTCCTCAGATGCAGCAATTGTATTGTTTAAAATAAGAGTAGTTTCTTTATTCCTGAAACACTTGACAAAGTATTTAGGGATGAAATGTCATGATATCTATCATATGTTTCAAATTGTCCAGACAAAGAAGGATCTAGGTGTAGCATATACAGTTGTTATTGAATTGCTATTTCAGCCTTTCTGTTGGCCTGAAAACTTAAGTTTGAGTAAAAGAAATACTCATGCTCTGTCTGCTGAGAGGGTCCAGAAACAATAACACCACAGGAAACATAAGCACAACGAATGCCCAGGTCTTGATTTCTAATACTGTTCTCTAGTAACATATATCGGGCTGGAGTGATAGCACAGCGGTAGGGCGTTTGCCTTGCACACAGCCGGCCCGGCCAACCCGGGTTTGATTCCTCCACCGCCTCGGAGAGCCTGGCAAGCTACCAAAAGTATCTCGCCCTCACGGCAAAGCCTGGCAAGCTCCCCGTTACGTATTCGATATGCCAAACACAGTAACAAGTCTCAAAAAAAATGGAGATGTTACTGGGCCCGCGAGAGCAAAATCTATGAATAACGGGAGGACAGTGACAGTGACAGTAACATATATCAAGGAAAGTTACAAATTTTACTGGAAAATTGGGTCAGCCTGTGACTGAAGCAGGAAATACACAGGATGAGTTCATGTCTTAGAATTTATGAAAGTATTGAAGAGAAAAAAAAGAACCGGAATGATGGGTATATGTCAAAAGGGCAGTGCGGGGAACTGCAAGGGTTCCCAATAAACAGTCTGAAATAATTTATTTTATTTTATACTTTTGGTTTTGGGGCCATACCCATCAACACTCAAGGCCTACTCATGACAGTACTCAGGGGACCTTGTGGGGTTCCAGGAATGGAAATGGTGCTAGCTGCATGCAAGACAAGTGCCCTATCCACTCTACTATCTCTCCTGCCCCAAATTGGAATAGTTTAGCCAGCATTCTTCAACTACCAGTCTGTGAACTCATGCTAGTCCACAGGTATGTACTAGCACTGGTCTATCACCTTGATTAAAATTTCCAGTCTAAGGGACAGAATGATAGTATAGGGGTTAAGGTGCTCACCTTGAATACTGATTGCTGCCAACCCCATTCAATCCTCAGCACCACATATGATCCCTGAGCACTGCCAGGGATTATTCCTGAGAACCACTGGGTGTGGCGAATAACCCCCCACCCAATAAAATTAAATTAAATTAAAAATTTTCCAGTCCATGAACCAGTATGCAGGATGGATGTCAGTTCACAGGTGTAAAAAAAGATGAAAAATGTAAAAAAAGCAAAAGCATACATAAAATAGTATAAGACTGAAAGATAAAGAATAAAATAAAAATCCATGAGTTTGTGCATATGAAAATAAACAAATAATTAAAGGAGAAGAGACATACCTTCTGCACAGAATTCCAGATAACTGACCTTAGCACTCCTCCCTCAATTAAAAGGAACATTATCTCATGATATAGATTATAGGTAGCACATAGTGGCTTTCTTCCAAGAGCAAAGTCTTAGTGGACCAAGAATGTCATTATGGAGGGCTCTGAGAAGCAGTGCCTCAAACATTGTCCTCTCCTCTCTCTCTCCCCTTTTCTCTCTCTTGCACAACAGACACACACACACAACATACACAGAGTAGTCATGTTTGACTGGTTTTTTAGTGTTTGCACTCCTTTACTTATGCTCACATACATTCTGGTTGCAGTGCTCGTTGGAGCACCGTGAAACTCATGCATCTGCTTGCCAGGGGCCGCATTCCTGGACACAGCAATGTCACATCTTCTTAGTCACAGTGCTCACACACAGCTGGCTATGTGTGAAGTTAAACACTTCGCTATGTGTGAGGTTAAACACTTCGCTGCAGGGACAGGAGTGCCAGGCCACTGAGCTACTGGGCTCATGCTTGGTGCATGTGAAGAGCATCAGGATCAACATCACAGTGACAAAGTAGACCCTCTGCCTGTGCACCCTTTGCCTTGGGCTCTGAAACTCACCATTCTTGTTTAGTTTCTTTATTGTTTTCAGGCCACACCAAGCAATACCCAGGGGTTATTCCTGGTTCTGCACTCAGGAATTATTCTTGATGGGAATTATTCCAGGGGACCATATCGGGTGCAGGGAATCTAACCCAGATCAACCACATGCAAGGCAAAGCCCGCCCACTAAATCACTCTGGCCTCTGAAACTAACCATTCTTAAAGGACCTTCTCTCCAGGGGTTTAGAACATCACCCACTGTCCAGTCATGTTTAATACCTGATCTGGGTAGTTTTTCATCATGTTCACGAAGAGATGGGAAGGGCAGTATGCGATGCCTCTTCTCTTTAAAAGACCAAACTCATGTCCGCTTCAGAAGAAAACTCAGAATCTAAACAGACTGCCACCAGTAAGCTGAAGGAAAGAGAAATAAATACGTTCTATCAGATAGCTCTGTCTTTTAAAAAATGTTAGTTTTTATTTTTTTATTCATCAAAGTCTCACTCTCCCCTTCATTTTCAAAAGTAAGGGCTTGGAGAAAAAAAAACCCTTAAAAAATAAAAAAGAAGAGGACCAATGTTGGAGGAATTTGCAGAAGTTTTGCAGTTTTATTTTCTCTTATTCATTGTGGCTTTATTAATTTACTTAGCAAATATTTATTTCACTCTCTTGTGTTTTCTTCTTCCCCATCATTTGTTCAGTTCATTCCACAAATAATAGGACTTTCCAACCTAATATTTATCCAGCATCATCATTCATCTGCGAAACTCTTATGCAGGTGATATGTTTTCACTTCCTCCATCTGCACAACCCGATGATTTTTACAGACAGGGAAACTGGGCATTAGATGGTATTAAAACCTGACCTATTTTATGCATGTGAGAACTGACACAGCAGTTGTACAGTCTTGCACACCTTGTGATTTCCTTTGTTTACTCTGTCTTTGTAGGAGAAATGATTGGCTTTTGCTCTTTGTCAGATGTATGTACTAGACAGCTCTGTGATAACTACTGCCCATTCCATGCTTGGTTAGAAGCTACTGCCCATTCCATGCTTGGAGCTTGGCTAGGTGATCAGACTTCATAAACTTGACCTCTAATCCTGAATGTAATTCTCTGTGCACAAAGCCTTTCCCCATGTCTGTAAATGAGAAAACCAAGTCCTGAGGCTCTAAATAATATGACCAAAGTCACACAACTGTAGAGTTGTCAAACATAACTGCCTGGTTCCAAACCCACAAAATAGCCAAACATTTGTGTTTCCCAAGCAGACCACATTTATATACCATTTTGCCAGAGAATGTAAGTGAAAGCCCTGGACAGTCTGATCATCCATGCTGTTTTCATTGATTATGGCCTTTGCTTGTATTGCTTCCATTTTCCTTTGGTCCTCCTTCCCCACCGAAGTTCACATTCTGTGGTGACGAGGGAGTAGCAAATACTGATGAGGTGTCCTCAGCTTAATTCTAAAGCAATTAGCTCATCATCTTGGCTCTTCATGTTATTACGCTGTTTTCCCCATAAGCTGGGTATAATCAAAGTTCCTCCTACTTGTTGCGTAACTGACCTGCAAAGTTGAGCTCGGAGCCAAGGCTGTCTGGATCACGTTTGCTTGCAGAAAGATTAGTGAGCCCAGTACTTCCAAAACAAACCCAGTGAAACAAAAGTTCATAGAAGAGGGGTTCCTGACAGTAATGTGGGAATCTGGGACATTAAGTTCCCAGGGACAGGAGGCAGTTTGGACTGGTGAGATAATTTTTACCCTTATAGAGACATCTGGAAACAAATAAAAATGTCTGTTTTTCATGTTTAGGAATAATAAGCTGAGGCTGGGGAGAATCTCAAGTGCAGGAGCACAAGCCCAGCACACACAGGGCCCTGGTTTTAATCTCTGTCACCTCCTGACATCACTGTGTACGGCCTTGGTGGTCTCTAGTTCTGCCAGGCTTGAGCAATGTTAAAGAAAATGAAGGAGGGCCAGAGAGTAATATAGGGATTAAGACATTTGCCTTGCACACCTCCAGCCTTGATTCAATTCCCAGCACCATACATGTGTTCCTAAGTCCTGCCAGGAGTGATCCCTGAGCATAGAGCCAGGAGTAAGCTCTGAGCACAGCCAAGTTTGGGCAGCCCTTCCCCCTCCCCCGCCAGAAAATGGGAAAAAATAATATAATAAGATATAAAAATATTGTCAGATTATGTTTACTGAGATATCTTTGATTTTTATGAAATATCTTGCAACCAAGATCTCAGCTATCCCATTTAGCTATTGAGTATCAGATAACAGTGAAAGTGTGGCCAGCACTGTGACCAGGACTTCAGAGGGTCACATCTTCTCTGATTTTGTAGGATTTTAGAAAATGGAGTCTGAAATCATAAAATCATTTATCTCCATCTTACCCTCCCTGGAAATCTTTTGGCAAGTCCCATGCATTTTTCATTTCTTAATTCCATCCTGTTTTATAGAGGAAAACATCTGTGACTTGCCTTCCTTTACCTCCTAAAGTGACTCCAGAGATTATAATAAAAGCAAGAAAGATACTCATATCTTGAGCTCTTAAAGACCAAAAAATAATAATAATAAAAAAAAACCTAAGAGACCCTTTCATTGATAATAGAAAAGAGTGAACTTTGCTTTCTCTGCATTTTCACCTTCTTTCCGATTCTAGTTGCCATCATCAAGAGGCCTGTTGAAATATCTGAGGCCTCACCAATAATTTGTGTCCTAAAGACTGAACATGATACCTGCCACTAAGTAAGTGTGAAAAAAAAATCCTGTGGCTTTTGTGCCTCCTGTTAGCTGGGCTCATCTTCCCCTGATGTTCCCTCTGCCCTTGCTACTGCCACACAAACAAGTCACCATCCTTTGCCAGCTACTCCATGGGGTGAGGCAAAAACAATGGGCTGAAGTCACAGAACAGACACAGGATCAGACAGGAGCTGAGTAGAGGGGGTGAGAACGGGGGAGGCAGGAACATAGCATGTTGATACCCAGCTGCTCAGCAGGCAGACCTCAGAGTCAGGAGTCAGTGAAGTGCATCTGCATCCCTCAAGCCTGCCATCTCAGCCTTCCAGAAGTCCATGGGGGACTTATTTGGTCAGAATCCAGAACCTTCTTTCCATGAAGTCTCCCAGCAACCTTCATCCAAGCACTCTTGGCTCGCAGCCTGCCCACAGCCTTCAGCTCAGCTCCCAACACAGCGGGCCAGCCCAGAACCTGAGAAGTGGAATGCAAACACAGTCTGGAAACGGCAGTGGGCTCAGGGACAGAGAGTCTGCACGGGGTCAGGTCTCATTTCGCACCTCTTCGCCAAGTACCCAAAGTTGAAATCTCGGACGGCCAAGGATAGCGACGCTGACATCGCCTGAACATTAGTCATGTCCTCAGAGGTGACATTAGGAGCACTGCGCAAGCCTTTCCCGCCCAGCTGTGTCTCTAACTGGCTGCTGCAGCCAACTTTGTGTTTCCAATATGTTTCATGACAAGAGTGTAGCCCAACAGTTCTTTATCCACCACTAGGTGAGACGAATGAGTAATGTTCTGCGTGCTATAGGCCACCCGGGATATCTACCGCTCAGCCCCTGCTCCAAGGCCCCCAGGGCTGAGGACAGCCAGTTGAGCCATGCAGAGGAGCAAGTCTGTCTGAGCTGTACCATGCCATCAGATCATCAGGACAAGAACAAACACAAGGACAAGTGTGGCATTACCTCCAGAGAGGTAGTGTGTATACCATGGAGGTGCCAAGGGTGGAACATTCGAGGAGAAATGTTTCTCCATCTCTCCAACCTCAAATTTGGACCAGAGAAGGCTGACAGCTTGATTTATTATCATGATGGAACTTTATGCCCCAAAATAATTGCTAGAAACCTGAATGCTTCACTATAAAAAAAAATCAACTCAAGAAATATAGCCTCCATATTATTACCAAGTCCTGAACATTGCAGTGCTGACAGAGTTTTTATGTGATAGTTGAGGGTAAGTCTTGAAAGATAAAGGAGGTTTCTTTGAAGGGGTGCCTATTAAAAAGCCTAGTACAATCAAACTAACTGCCCTGGACAATTGTAAAATTTCAGATTTATTATGTTTAGCATAAATGCAGTTTTTACCTTTGAAATATTATCCAAATGAACTGGCTTCAACTTAGAAATCGTCTATGATTTGAAAGAAATGAATTAGGGAGGTCTCTTGTCTTTAGCACTGAAGGGTCTGTGGGAGGTGAGTCAAGAACCATTTATAGTAGTGATAAAATACTATATTTAAGGCTGTAAAAATTTGGCATACAAGGTCTCAGTTCAGAAGTAAATTCATTTTATGTGCTCGGCAAAGGAGCAAATGAAAAGTTTTACAAATGGGAAGTTTGACCTACTGAGATTTCAAACATAAAACATGTCAATTATGCCTTAGGACTGACTCTAGTAATTACCCCCTTGAATGTTGAAATGCAAATTAGAACCAGGAAGTCAGTAACAACTTAACCTTCTCGTGGCACACATGGCTAATGACAGTTAGCCAGGGCCATTGTCCAACTGTCATATTATGTGCCGGCTTGTGCATTCACGGGATGGGCCTTTGGAGAATTAACAGGTAACCAGGAAAAAAGCATCCCAACCTTGTCCAATTAGCAGATACCTCATTTGATGGGGCATTTTCCTTTTGTGGTGCCAAGAAGCCAATGATCCTTTGCTTGGAAACTGGATGCCTGGCTTAAGTTAATAGTTAACACTTGACAGCCAACAGATGTGTTTTAATCAAAAGAGCCATCCTAATTGTAGTCTCCTCTGCCTCTTGTTCTCTCATCCTCACTAAGTAGCTCCACTGGAGGCTCTAATCTGGGTTGCCTTCATCCCATTCTTGCCATTACCACCCCCAGAAACCCCATAGTTCTCCCAACGGTCACACTCTTCCTGATATATTAACCCAATTGAATTCTTCTTGTTGTCATTTGTCAGTTTAAATGTCACCTCCTGGGTCAGGGAGGCAGCTCAAAGGGCCAATGTTCATGGCTTGTATGCAGGAAACCTGGGTTTGATGGCCGACAATGCGTGGTCCCCCACCACTGCTGGACATAGTGGGAGTAACCTCTTAAGAAACTTCCCTAAGCACACAGCTGAGAGTAGACTATAGACCAAATATGATTGCCACTCAATGCCTCTTTTGCAAACCACAGCACCCAAAAGGAGAGAGAGAACAAGGGGGAATGCCCTGCCACAGAGGCAGGGTGGGATGGGGGGTTTGGGGGCTGGGAGGGATACTGGGATCAGTGGTGGTGGAGAATGGGCACTGGTGGAGGGATGGGTACTCGATCATTGTATAACTGAACCCCAAGCACAAAAATTTGTAAGTCTACAACTGTACCTCATGGTGTTTCACTAAAAAAAAAAATAAAAAAAAGAAACTTCCCTAAGAATGCAATATAAAGAATATAAAGAAGCCTCTCTCTCTCTCTCTCTCTCTCTCTCTCTCTCTCTCTCTCTCTCTCTCTCTCTCTCTCTCTCTCTCCCTCTCTCTCTCACACACACACACACGAGCTGTTAATACTTTCTCTAGTGGTGTCAGCACCTAGAATCCTTCTCATATATGTAGCTCTGCAGCACATATTTGATCAACAATGTCATAAGCAGACAGACTCCTAGCAGGTGAAACTCCCAAGCACTCTTTGAAAGAGCCCATCTAAGGGGAAGACCAGGCCACTGTTCTGTGTGCACTTAGGGCAAGTATTTCACATTTGTTTCTGGAAATTCCTTGGCTTCGAGCAGAACACTGCTGTGGTCTGGCCCCTATTCTGTGAAGCTCTGCCTTACCCTTGCTCCCCAGTCCCTCCCATTCCCAAGTCCAAGAGAGGGAATTCTGGGCTTTATCCTTTAAAAAAATATTTTTTAAATTACAGGTGCCTGGGACTGGAGTGATAGCATAGTGGGTAGGGCATTTGCCTTGCACACAGCTTATCCGGGTTCTATTCCCAGCATCCCATATGGTTCCCCAAGCACTTCCAGGAGTAATTCCCAAGTGCATGAGCCAGGAATAACCCCTGTGTATCGCCAATGTGACCCAAAAAGCAATAAATAAATAAGTATAGATCACTTAATCACTTAACTTCCCATTAGTCGTCGATTTGCTTGAGCGGGCGCCAGTAATGTCTCCATTTGTCCCTGTCGCGTGCTAGTGTAGCCCAATGGCATCTGTTCGCTCCCGGAACATGAAGAGCCTCAAACCGATCATTCATGATCTTGACGAAGAAGTCTGACCATCTGGTAGGTGGGCGGCCACGCGGTCTTTTGACATCCCGTGAAATCCAGTCCGTAACAGCTCTAGTCCAGCGGTCGTCTTTAAATCTCATTATGTGACCAGCCCATCTGATTTTCGACACATTGGCAAATGAGACAGCGTCCCTGATTCTTGATCGTCGACGCATGTCAGAACTCCGGATTCTTTCTCTCATTTGAGTGAAACGTGATATTCCAAGCATAGCTCTTTCTATTCTTCTTTGGGAGACCTGAATGGCGTTCTCATCTTGTTTGCGTAGGGCCCAGGTCTCTGAGGCATATGTTAATGCAGGAAGAACAGTGGAATCAAAGAGATGTGCCCGGAGCCGGAGGTTCTTCATCCTCTTAGCTATTTCTTCGACGTTCTTGAAGGCGTTCCAAGCCGCTCTCTTCCTCCTGCGCAGCTCGGGTGCCAGGTCATTTGTCATGTTGACCTCTCGACCTAGGTACACATAGCTGTTGCATTCGGAGATGGTCATTCCGTTGAGAGCGAATGGGGCGTCAGGAACGAGGCTGTTTCTCATAAACATTGTCTTTGTAAGATTCAGCTGTAGTCCTACCTTTCCACACTCACGGTCAAAGTCGGCCAGCATTTGTGCCCCTTGGCTGATGTTTGGTGTTATTAAAATAATGTCATCAGCAAAGCGGAGGTAGTGTAGTTGCCGACCATCTATCTTCACTCCCATTCCTTCCCATTCCAGTCGTTGCATGATGTTCTCGAGGGTGGCACTGAAGAGATTCGGTGAAATGGTATCACCCTGCCGCACCCCTCTCTTGACATCAACGATCACTTCTTTGTAGAATGGTGAGATCCTGGTAGTGAATCCGCAATACAGCTCACGGAGGATTCTGATGTATTGGGCTTGAATGCCCCAATTGGCTAGGGCTTCAATGACAGCTTCCGTCTCAACAGAATCAAAGGCCTTCTTTAAATCAATGAACGTTAAACAGAGCGGCATCTTGAACTCCCGAGAAACCTCAATGAGTTTGGTTATTGTGTGGATATGGTCGATGGTGCTGAATCCTTTGTGGAACCCTGCTTGCTCGCATGGTTGTCCTTCATCTAGTGTTCTGCCAATCCTATTTAGGATGACTCGAGTGAACAACTTGTAGATGACAGACAATAGGCAGATCGGGCGATAGTTGCCAATGTCATGGATGTCTCCCTTCTTGAACAGTAGTACGGTCCTGCTGGTTTTCCATCGGGACGGAACCTTGCATTCAGACAGGTAGCGAGTGAAGAGCCGAGCCAGTGTATTGATGAGTACTGACGGCAGGTTCTTCAGGTGTTCAGGTCTGACCTTGTCTGGGCCGGGTGCTGTTTGTTTCTTTACCGACGAAATGGCGTGTCTGATTTTGGAAGGGGGAACATTGGGAATGACATATCCATCCTGTGGAATTTGGTATGTCGGCAAGTGGACATGGCTATCGAAGAGATTTGAGTAGTAGTCATGGATAATCTTCTCCATTGCCATTCTGGAGGACGTGATGGATCCATCAGGACGTCGGAGGGCAGTCATCTTGGTCTAGATATAAGTATAAGTATAGATATAAATATAAATAAATTGTAGGCGCCATGGTTTACAATACTGTTAATGGTAGGGCTTCATACATAAATGATTCAGTACCACATTCTACACCTGAGTGTCTACTTCCTTCCACCATTGTTTCACTGTCCATGCCCCAGAGCCCCTGCTACTCTTACCCATGGTAAGCTTCTTACTGAAGACCAGTTCTCAGTTTCTGTTACCTTTGGGCACTTATTATTCCTCTCCTACACTTCTTAATATTCCACATATAAGGGAGATCTTATGAGCCCCTTCTCTCTCTCTTTTTTTTTCTTATTTTTTTGGGTCACGTCTGGCGATGCACAGGCATTATTCCTGGCTCTGCACTCAGGAGTTACTCCTGGTGGTGCTCAGGGGACCATATGGGATGCTGAGAATTGAACCTAGGTTGGCCGTGTGCAAGGCAAATGCCGTGCCCGCTGTGCTATTGCTCCAGCCTCTTCTAACTTCACTCAGCATGATTCTCCTCCAGATTCTTTCATGTAGCATCAAATTGCATGATTTCATCTTTTCTTACAGCTGAGCAGTATTCTATTTGTGTGTGTATATATATGTGTGTGTGTGTGTGTGTATATATATATATATATATATATATATATTTCCATTTGTATATATACCATGGGCTGGAGCGATAGCACAGCGGGTAGGGCGTTCGCCTTACAAGTGGCCAACATGGCCGACCCGAGTTCGATTCCTCCGCCCCTCTCGGAGAGCCCGGCAAGCTACCGAGAGTATTCGATATGCCAGACACAGTAACAACAAAGTCTCCAATGGAGACGTTACTGGGCCCGCTCGAGCAAATCGATGATCAACGGGAGGGCCTTTACTTTACTTTACTTTATATATACCATAGTTCTTTTATTTAACCATCTGTTCTTAGACACCTGGGTTGTTTCCAGATTTGGTCTATTGTGCCTAATGATACAATAAACATAAGAGTGCAAATGTCTTTTCTGAATGGAGACTTAGGGTCCTTGGGGTAAATGCTAAGAAGTGAAATTCCTGGGTCATAATGGAAGTTCAATTTCTAGATTTTGAGAGGTGTTCATACTGCTTTTCAAAAAAGACGGATTAGTCAACATCCTACTGACTGTGAATGGGGTCTCTTTTTCTCCACATCCACACTAATATTGGTTGTGTTTATTCTTTGCAAGGTGTCAGTCTCTTTGATGTGAGGTGACAACTCATTGTTTTGATTTGCATTTATCTGATGATAAGTGACACAGAGTATATTTTAATATACCTATTTGTATGTCTTCTATCAGGAAGTATGTGTATCTTCCCTAGCCTCATTTTATGATGGGGTTGATTACAAACATGTTTATAGATACATAAAACATGTTTTAACAAGCCTACATATCTGAGATATTAATCCTTTGTCAGATAAATGGTGGGTAAATATTCTCTTTGTCTTTTTATTCTGATCATTGCTTCTTTTGCAGTGCAAATGCTTCTTAAATTCATCTTTTTATTTATTTGTTTGTTTGTTTGTTTGGGGGGGTCACACCTGGCAGTGTTTAGGGCTTCTTGCTCTGCACTCAGAAATCACTCCTGGCAGGCTCAGGGACCCTATGTGGTGTTGGGCTTCAAAACCGAGTTGGCTGCATACAAGGCAAGTGCCCTACCCACTGTACTAGTACTCAGCCCTAGTTTATCTTTTTTAAAGAAGAATCCCCAACACAGACTTGGAGTTTACCTCCCACACTCCACATTCTGGTGAACCTTGTCCAATATTGGAGCTCAGTGATGCAGTTCTCTTCAGGTTGGTAGTGCTCAAGGGACTTCTAAAACTACGCCCAGTTTTTCTAGGGAGAAATTTAACCCAGGAATTCCAAGAATCCATATAAGTGATTGCCCTGATGCTACTTTCTCATCTCTCTCTCTCTCTCTCTCTCTCTCTCCCTCTCTCTCTCTATATATATGTAGTTTATGTTTCATAGTGTTTAGTTGATTTGATTAAACAGCTCTACTATTTAAATAAAAGTTTAATTCTTCCAGAAGCCAGGAAGATGGTATTGTGTGCTATAGATAAATTGATGTGTGTGAGCTTTGCATGTGCCCGATTCCATCTCTGGTACCATGTAACCCCCTGAGCATCACTGAGGGCTGCCCTGGAGACCCCTGAGCCTTGCCAGATATGGCCTAAGTAATCCTGGGAATTACAGGATCTGATTTGATCAGCACCACATCCTCAATTCCTTGCATTGAATTATGCTGAATTGGCCCAGAATTGTTGAGAGGTCTCAGACCTCCTGAGTACTGCTTGGGTTACACACCTTCCCCCCCAAAAGTGTTGTTTTAATTATCCATATTAGATAAGACATTAGTACCGGTACAGCCCTTAGCAGTTGTGTGATTCTGAAAATTTTATTTAACTTCTTCGAAGTTCAGTAACATCCTGGGCATAATTTCAGTACAACCTCCTTGCATTGCTATACAAAATGGGGCCACCGTCTGTACAAATCAGAAGAGAAGCTTTCTGAGAAAGGTCCACACTCTCACCCCTCAGTGCCTGGGACTCTGCTGCATCCCACAGCAGAAGGGACCTGGGAGATGGGACATAGGTCAAAGATTTGGAAATGGAGAGATCATCAAGGTTGTCTGAGTGGGCTGGACCTGAACTCGTGAGAAGGCTCCAAACAGCCATCAGAGAGGAAAGAAAGAGACCCCAATGCTACTGGTTTCCAAGTCAACAGGCAGCCTCCAAGCTAAGAAATGCAGGGGGCTTCTGAAAACAGGATTCACCCCATAGCTGGATTTCATTTTTACAGCTGCAAGTAGCTGACTCTGCCAACAACCTGGACAAACAAGGAAGCAGACCTTTTTCTAGAACCTTGGAAGGGACCTCAGCTCTGCCATGTCTCTTTTTTTTTAAGCTATATGCCTGAAATTCTTTAATTTTTTAAAAAATTTTGTTGAATCACCATGAGAAAGTTATAAGCTTTCATGTTTGGATTACAATCACACAATGATCAAACACTCACCCATCCCTCCACCAGTGCACATTCCCCACTACCAATATCCCCAGTATACCCCTCTTCCACACCCTCCCACTGCCTCCATGGCAGACAATATTCCCCATACTCTCTCTATTTTTGGGCACCATGGTTTGCAATACAGACACTGAGAGGTCATCATGTTTGGTCCATTATCTACTTTCAACACAAATCTCCCATTCCAACTGATTCCTCCGGCCATCATTTTCTTAGTGATCCCATCTCCATTCCATCTGCCTTCTCCCCTCCGCTCATTAGGCAGGCTTCCAGCTAGGGGACAATCCTCCTGGCCCTTGTATCTACTGTCCTTGGGTGTCAGTCTCATGTTACGTTATTCTATACTCCACAAATGAGTTCTGCCATTACTCTTAACTGATCTCAGTGGAGCTCAGACTGGACTTGGAACCCACAGAACTGTAAGAGGGCAAGGTTGCAATATTTTCAGATGCTGCATTTGTAACCAATTTTTACTATAGCAGCAGGAGAATAATGTACCATTTAATAATGTACCACTGTAGGTTCAACTCTATAAATGCTAGCATTGAAAAAATACTATTAATGATATGATTAGTCATCTTGTTTGATAGCTAAAAAATCTCTCCAGCCTTGGGGCTGGAGCAATAGCACAGTGGGTAGGGCATTTGCCTTGCATGCGGCCAACCTGGATTTGATTCCCAGCATCCCATATGGTCCCCTGAGCACCGCCAGGAGTAATTCCTGAGTGCAGAGTCAGGAGTAACTTCTGTGCATCACCAGGTGTGACCCCAAAAAGCAAAAAATAAATAAATAGAATTTAAAAAAAAATCTCTCCAGCCTTGATGCTGAGTTTTGAATTCTGAAACCTTTCTTTTTTTTTTTTTTAATTAGTGAAACACCTAGGGCTGGAGCGATAGCACAGCGGGTAGGGCGTTCGCCTTACAAGCGGCCAACATGGCCGACCCGAGTTCGATTCCTCCGCCCCTCTCGGAGAGCCCGGCAAGCTACCGAGAGTATTCGATATGCCAGATACAGTAACAACAAAGTCTCCAATGGAGACGTTACTGGGCCCGCTCGAGCAAATCGACGATCAACGGGAGGGCCTTTACCTTTACCTTTTAGTGAAACACCATGAGATACAGTTGTAGACTTACAAGTTTTTGTGCTTGGGTTTCAGTTATACAATGATTGAATAACCATCCCACCACCAGTGCCCATTCTCCACCCCTACCAATCCCAGTATCCCTCCCACCCCCCATTCCCCATCCCACTCTGTCTCTGTGGCAGGGCACTCCCTTTTGTTCTCTCCTTTTGGGTGCTGTGGTTTGCAGAAGAGGCATTGGGTGGCAATCATTTTCAGTCTAGAGTGTACTTTCAGCATGCATCTCCCATTCTGGGCAGATGTTCCCAGCACCCTTTTTTTGGTGCTCCCTTCTCCATCTGAGCTGCCTTTACCCCTAGAGTGTGCGGCTGGCCTCGAAACCATGGAGTGAACCTCCTGGTATTTATCACATCTGATCTTGGGTGTTAGTCTCTTATTTTGTTACTTTATGTTACCCAAATGAACGCAATCTTTCTATGTCTGTCCCTCTCTTTCTGGCTCATTTCGCTTAGCATACTTTCCATGTAGTACCACTTGTATGTAAATTTCATGACTTCATTTTTTCTAACAGCTACATAGTACTCCATTGTGTAGATGTACCAAAGTTTCTTTAACCAGTCATCTGTTCTTGGGCATTCAGGTTTCTTCCAGTTTCTGGCTATTGTAAAGAGTGCTGCAATGAACAAACAAGTGCAGATGTCACTTCGACTATACTTTTTTGCCTCTCCGGGGTATATTCTCAGGAGTGGTATTGCTGGGTCAAATGGGAGCTCAATTTCTAATTTTTTGAGAATCGTCCATACTGTTTTCCAAAAGGGTTGAACCAGTCGGCATTCCCACCAGCAGTGAAGGAGGGTCCCAGGACCACATCTAGCAGTATGGTGATTGGGGGTGTGGGGTGTGGGGAGTGGGAGACCTGTGTGCTGGAGACTGAACCCAGGACCTCACACATGTGAGGCATAAGCTCTACTTGTGAACCATAATCCTCATCAAAAGAATATACAATTTTCAAATAACCTACTAGACTTTAAAATGCTAACATGGTACTTAGGAATATTTTTATGGTGGACTAATTAAGTCTGTTTTTCTCCAAAGATGGCAAAACTGCCCACAAATGTGTTAGTTGAGAGGCTAGAGCAATAGCACAGTGGGTAGGGCGTTTGCCTTGCACGTGGCTGACCCAAGTTTGATTACCAGCATCCCATATTGTCCCCCGAGCACCGCCAGGGGTAATTCCCGAGTGCACGAGTCAAGAGTAACCCCTGGGCATTGCTGGGTGTGACCCAAAAAGCAAAAAAAAAAAAAAAAAGTCTTAGTTGACTAAGGTAAACAGTTCACTGTCAAAGCTTCTATGTACTTATTAAAGATATAAAGGACTTTAAGGAGGGAATTTGGTAATTAGACAAATTTCAGATACCACCAAATGTTTGTCTATTTACTTCTTGGACAAAAAGTAAATTAAGAAAAGGACTTTCCTTCAGAGCTTTCCTTGCAATGGTGGATCTGGCTCTGAAGATCCTCAAACTTGGTTGCGGAAGCCAGATAATCCCTGGCACCAGAGGACCCAAACTACACCCTCACACCCTCTGGCCTGGTTGGCAGATAATGTCCATAAGGGGCTTCTGGGCCTCTTGAGTATCACTTGAAAGCTTCCCGTCTGCCCCCCATCCCACCATATACCAACATACAAGATGATATACTGGGAAAATGCACCAGAAAACTTTAGTAACTCTGTGTACAAATAAGATCATATTATAAGAACATGTATCTGTCAAGATCTCATGTCTCACAAAATAGACTCTACCTTTATATATTCCTGAATTTTATACATACACTTTACCTATTTGCCAGAAGAAGAAAACACTTGAAATAAATATATTGAAACAGAAAAAGAGAAAATAAAAAAAAAGTGTTGGTGAGAACAGTGGGATTCATGGTGGCATTTTTCTATTCCCTTCTATTCACATGCTATAATATCTGAATCAGTAGCTGAGTCTTGCAGATTTCTGTGTTCAGACTTGCTCCTCTCCCATCCATACCACAATTCTTAGAAAATCTTGGAGATTCCTCAAGTGTATCTGTACTTTGGAAAACTGCCTCAATACCATAAATGGCTGTCACACGTTTAGTCCCACGTGTCCTTTGCTCATTCAATAGTATCTCAAGGACGGAAAATGAAAATAGCAATAGCTTTCTTCCCAGGCTGGTGACTTTCTCTTAAAGCAAAGAAAGAAATGAGGAACATTCTCCTCGCTGTAATTTGTGACCATTAGAAAGATTGGTAGATTCTCTTTCATTTAATCCCTTTGGACTAACAACAGAGCCCATCTGGAGCATAAAAGCTCTAAACCTACAGAAAAGAGACAGCACAGATGAGTCGTTTTCATGCACTTTCTCCATTCAGAGGTGCTAATAAGGGAAAATGTCGAATTACTATGATTACCCATGCCTTGAAAATAGCTTCTCACCTGCCAATATGAATGAAGACCCCTGGAGGCTGAAATGCAGGAAGAACAATGACTGTGGGGACAGAATCTCTGGAGTGTCTGAGAGAGGAAATCTTAGCCCAAGCGCCAGCCTTGTAAAATGGAGCTCTGATTCTAAATGAACCCTGCAAACTCATCTCAGGGTGTTCTCAGGTCTTGGAAAGAAAATATAAAAAAATAATAAGAGCTTTCACAGGAAACAATCAGACCCACAAACATGAAATGACGGGAAGAGATAGCCAGCAATTACCAGAAGACTCAAACTGGAAAGAGCGAATCTGAGGTACTTCGTGGCGGCGGGGCAGAACTTTCCTAAAATTCAGCAGCTAATTGTCACTCTCTTTCTGTTTGTTGGGTTATTGTATATACTTAATTGCACTGTGAAATCCCTCTGGTTCGCAGACCCAAGTGCCACTGGAATGCTCATCGACTGGTCACATGAGGGTCATTAGGAAGAAGAACCTGGCTTTGCAGTAACTGGGAGCTCGGCTGCTCAAGTGGTCTTTTCTCTGCCACCACAAAGCTCCTGTGTTCAGGCTATTGTAGGCAAGAAAGCAGAGCCACTCGGCCCTGGAGGGCCTTGTGAGACATAAATGTCTCAGTGGTGGGCCTGCCTCACTGGCAGTTGCCAAGCTTTTATTTCTGTTATGATAATGGGTTCGTTTCCTGTGCATTGTCCAGATTAAGTATGACACAGCCTGGGTTCTCTTTTCTGGCCAATTTTTCCCTTTACTGCTGCCTCGAAACAACTAGGGTGTGTTTATTCATTTCTGTTTCCTTTGTGAATGTGCACAAGGAGAAAGGACTCTCAAAAATGGATGTGTGTTCCCTTTTTCACGCAGAAATTTATTGCCTCCTCAAATTGACACCCTTCCTTGTGGTTCCACACACAGAGAGACAAATGCACACAGGCCTATATCTGGGGAAGTTGCTCCTATAACAGAGTCGTTGGAAAGGGAGCAAGCAGGACGGTAATGGGGGCCAAACGGTTATTGGGACAGGAGCAAATCACGTAGAATCCTTCTGATCTTTTCATTCTCTTCTCTTGATAAATCAGAGTTGTTCTCAATGTGCAGCTTCTAGCATTCTCTCATATTATTGCTAATGCCCCACCTTCAGATCCGTTTCTTGCAGTGGCTTTCAACCTTTTCAAAACCACTGATCTGTTACAAAGGAAAAACAATCTACAAACGCTGCCAGTTTGGGGGAATGTACTCAGAAGATTTCTCCCTTCTTGCCTATTTCTTCCCCCCACATAGATATATCATATATGCACACACTCATACATACATACACGTGTGCGTACACACACACACACACATACACACACACACACACACACACACACACACACACATGCTAGCACCTGACCCTATGTTTCTCTCTACCTGAGTAACAGTTCACATCTTTTTCTATACAACATACCAATATGTTTCCAAAAAGCCCAAAATAATTAACTGGTTTCAGTGTTTCTTGGTGAACACTCGCACAAAATCATAAAGTTCTTAGAATCATTCTAAAATGAATTTGGGAGCGGGAGTGCTGGAGAGATAGTAAAGTGGGTAAGGCATTTACCTTGCATGTGGCCGACCCGGGTTTGATTCCCAGCATCCCATATGATCCCCTGAGCATGGCCAGGGGTAATTCCTGACTGCAAATCGAGGAGTAATCCCTGTGAATCACCAGGTGTGACCCAAAAAGCAAATACATAAATAAATAAATAAATAAAAATAAATTTAAAAATAAGTCAAATGTATTTTCTGGGAAAATAGTTTGGAGGCCATTCTTTTTTTTTAAATTTCTTTTAAAATAAATATATTGAGTATCTGTAAGATAGACCATTACAAAGCTGTTAATTATTGGGTGTCAGTCGTACAATGATCCAACACGTATCCCTCCACCAGTGTACATTTCCCACTACCAATGTCCCCTGTTTCCCTCCCACCATCTCCCAACACCCCCCACCAGCCTACATCTATTGCAGGTACTTTTCTTCTTTCTCTCTCTCCTTTCATTTGCAATACAGGTACTAAGAGATCATCATGCATGTTCAAGGCGTTCAGTGTTTTTACCAATGTAAGGTTGGAGTAGCTTTTTTAACTGGGTGGCTGCTTTGGGGTGTGGACTTGACTTCTGAGGCTTCCAGAAGTACAAGGAGGTGAGGGAAGTAGCCCATCTCAACTTAGAAAGCCTGATTTCAGTCACAAACTCCACATACCTGAATTTTCAGCAGATTATGTCTCAGTGAGGTCCATCCCAAGATGGTGGAGTCCAGTGGGCATGGCGGCAATTTTGGATTGCAGAAGCAAGCAGCTCCTGAGGGCTCTGCTTGAGCGGGCACCAGGCTAACCCATGTTCCTCCGATTTACCCTGGTTTGTTTAGCCTTGCATGGATCCAAGATTAACTGCGGTTTTTCATCTCTTTTGAGATTTATTTATGGGTCTCTGAAGCAAGGCCTATAAATGAGCTTGTTTAGCTGAGCCGGAGGTGGTTTGTGGGTGTGGCTCCCCCACACCTAACTTTTTGGCCATTTAATTTCCTGGGAAACTTAGTTCCAAGTTGTTGGGGTCTGGCCAGAGGCACAGTGGCAGTTTTGAGGTGTCAGGAAGCCTGAAGGCACCATCAGGCTGCTGATGCACTCACCCCGCAGGTACAGATTGACCTGCTAATGGCGCTGCTCTGTGTAGAAGCCACTCTTAGACTCACTACATCACACCATGAGATGTAGCGCTGACCTTTGATAAACTTAAAGTGCAAAACTGGTGGTTAATAAAACTATACTGAGAGGCTGGAGAGAAAACTGGGCTCTGCACTTTGCATACAGCAGGTTCAGGGTTAATCTCTGGACCATTTGGTGTCCTGGCTACTGCCAGGAGCAATCCCAAACAATCTGCTAAGAGTAGCCACTAGGCAATGCCAGATGTGCCCATTCTCCCTCCCCATTTCTCCCCCCCCCCCAAACTAAAAAACTAAATAAATAACCCAAAAACTTAGACTCTGAGTTAATTCTCAAGTTTATACTAATTAGCTATTAGAGTTTTGTTGGGTACATAAATAGTTATAGATCTCAGTAAAAATTGGGGAGAGAGGTGGAACTTGAACAAGACAAGGGTCTTAAACTCACATAACTACAGGCAAGCACCATAGCTGGGGGCCAGCTGGGGCCACAATCTCTCCAAAGGCCTTGCTTTCACACAGTCATTTGTTGTTCTTCCTTTGCTGGTGGTTGCAGGCAGAACTTGAGAGATGATCCAGACTTGCATGAGAACTAATCTGTGCTTTTCTCATTGGTCTTGGTCAACCTTGTGCTGGCCCACAAAATGTTTCTGCAAACCAGATTCTCATCATTGGCTTCTCTAGGGACCCTCTTTCCTATTTTCTATGTTGTTTTGACCCCCTCCCCCCAGCATTTCACATACAAACCAAGTACTCGAAGGGATGTATGGAGCTCAGAATTATGGCCAACAAATCCTCAGACTTGGTGATTGTGCTCCTATTTCAACAGATGAGAGTGCTGCTAATGAAAATCAAGATAGAATGACTAACTGTGGGGAAGGAGAAGCTTAGAAGCATCAGAGGAACAAAACTCCACTTGTAATTGTACCCAGTGCTTCTGGTTGATGAGGAAGAAGTAACATCCCATATAACACACACAAGAGGTGGAGACACAGAAAACCTCTGTGCTGTAAGAAATCATAGCCCTGGAGAACAGAGAACAGAACAATGAATGCATAACTAGGAGAGGCTTCCAGGGGGCCTCAGCAGTAGGGTACACGTCTGAGCCCCTGTCTTCCTTTGTGAAGCTAGGGTTTGACCCCGAGCACGACAAAAACAAACAAAACCCTACGCAGATATTAGTCATAGAAGCCTATAAGAAAACAAAACCCTATGCAGATATTAGTGATAGAAGCCTATAAAGAAAGCCTCTGAGTTGTCTGAAAAAATCACTCAGAAGAGAAAATATGTAACCAAAAATCACAAATGCAACAAAACTATCAGATCAAGGGAAATCTTTCTGAAGAAAACTTATCTCCAACATCTGTCAAATTTTCAAAAGGAGGCACAGCCTCCAAACCTAGAAAGAAAGGCAGAGTTTCTGGCTGGTGTCTTTTGATTAATGAATAGAAATGATCCTGTTGCCATAGTGATGTGAAGATATACAAAAGAAAACAAAGCTTCTTTAAAATATTCCTGATGATAAATAGGCAGAGTCTTTCAAAACATTTTTTCAAATGTCAGAGGCTCTTTTTCTTTTTCTTTGAGAGCATATTACAGGATGACTGTTAGATGTATCCCACCCCACCTAACCAGATCACAGAGCTTGTTTATATAAGCCACAGTTTGTTTACATAGACCAGCAATTTGGACCCAAAGTAATGACCAGAAAATATGTCTGTTGGAGAATAAATTTTCAGCAGTTTTGTTTCTGTTTAGGCAGCAACTGAGATAAATATGTGCTGTCTTAGATTCCCTGTTTCTAAAAAATATATATTTAGACATTCTTAAATAACTAAAGAGAGTGGTAGATGCTGAGAATGTGAAATGCACCTAAGCAGAGTCAGGAAATTGAGGTTATGAATTTTGAAACCTTCGTTCACCTGTCCAAATGGAGAGGTCAAAAAAAAAAAGATTATTTCAGTGGAACTGCAAACCCAATCTCTCATTCTCCAGCTTGTATCCTGCAGTACCAAACATTATTTCAGTCTCCAAAGGATTGTTCTGTTTGGCTTCCGACAGTTCAGCTCTGGCAGAGTATCTCAAGTGAGTTAGAGATTCCAAGAAAGGACCCAAAATTAGGACAGCAGTATAGGAGTGGAGGGCACTTAACTTGAATTATCTGGGTAAATCATTGGTGAAAGTCTCATTTAAATTGTCTCAAATCCTGTGGCCAGGACAGACATGTTTGAAGTGACGATGTGGTATAGGTTTCTGCTGATCATTTTGAAGGATTCTGTGACCATCTTGAATAGTGTGGCAAGGTTGAATACTACGATCTTTCAGAATATGTATGTGAGTATTTTTATAAAGCAAGAAAATATTTAGCCTTGAATAGAGACAGTGTGGAGAAAGATACAGAGAATCACTTGGAATTTGAATGAACATTATATTCTAAATCTACATTTGCTCTACTTGCCCTTGCATAGGTAATAGTTTCTTGAAACTCAGTTTTATCATTCTTAAAATTAATAACTTGGACTACTTTTAATTCAGCAAATGTATTGTGTACCCCTGACATGCTATCACCTCTATCAATGACCCTAACACCCCCAACTATGTGGCTTGAGTTCAGCACCACTAATTCTGATTCCGGCCAAAACTTTAGGAAATATTTTATGTTTCCCCTTGGAATATGCTAGAAATAAAGGAGTGATTATCATATTTCTCACCACAATTCAGAATTCCCCCAGAATGACTGAAGGTCCCATCTCACTCAGGAATGCTGAGCTCCTTCTTTCAAATCCATCATTACCATGTAATTATTCTATTTATTTTTAAAATTATGTCAGGGTGTAACTGAATGGCAGAACATTTGTACTGCGTGAGGAAAGTCCTTGCTTCAATTTCACCATTGCTAAAAGGAGAAATAAAAAGAGGAAACAGAAAGAGAAGGAAGAAGAGGAGGAAAAGAAGACAGAAGAGGCTACTTCTAGAGTTTTTTTTCAAGGAGATGCTCATAAGCCCTTATAAAAAGGAATTCTTACCATCAATTTCGCTTTTCTATGTTCATGGAGAGGATTCTATTTTTCTCCTCCTCAAACTTATGTTCAGGTCTCATCTAAGCCTCAAGAAGGTATTTGACTGAACTTCTCTCCCATTTACACTTTGGCTTAGGCACGATCACATTTTCTTCTTAATAAATTATTCATAATCCCATTAGTATAACTCATCACAGAATATTCTTTGCCCAATATTTTTACTTACTCTGCATTCTCCCACCCCACCCCAACTCCTGAGCTACCATATTGCACTGAGAATTAGTCATCATGTTGCCCTGGCATATACTAGGACTCAAAATACTTCCGGTGAAAGAATGTTGGGCATAAACCTGGCATTTTGTTTGAAGAAATGAGTAAGACATATTCCCTGATGATAGTAGAGCCTTGCAGTTCACTTTATCCGGACTTGATAATAACTGCAACAGAAATAAAAATTTTATTGGACTTTCAGGGGGATAAAGACTCATTCTGGTGGAAAAACAAGAAGACTCCAAACAAAGTAGCAAAATGTATCATACTCTGATGATATCTGAGCTGGGCTTTGAGCCTAAGGTCCCTCTGGATCTTATATTTTATGAATCCAGCTCTTTCATTGAAATTTCATACAATATTCTGCGACTGTCTTAGTGCTTTTCTGAAATGATTGATGCTCTTTCATCTACTACATCTTCAAGTTCTTTTCTCAAAGTATTTTCTTCCTTTGTACCATGTATCTTCATCTTTTCCGAAAAACTAATGAATGTTTGTTTTCTAGCATATTCTGGGATTCTACTCTAAGGAGTGAAATGTTTCTGATGGATGAAGCCTCTCAAAGATTAGATTAATAATAAAGAGCACATGTGCTCTTGTTGGTCTGTGTGTGTGTGTGTGTGTGTGTGTGTGTGGAATGATTGGTACTTAGTAAGAATTTGAAGAAAATTTCTTAAATTTTATGTGAATCAATGTAATTTACAATATTGCTAATGATAAGATTTTATGCATACTATGTTACAACACAAAACCCTGCACCAGAGTGTCCACTTCCCTCCACCATTGTCTCAGTGTCCCCTCCCAACAAACCCCATACCCCTACCCTTGGTAAGCTCCGTTCTATAGATCAACTCACAGATTCTGTTACCTTACTATGTTTCTTTATATTCCACACATGAGAGGAATCGTTTGGTTTCTTCCCCTCTTCCTAACTCACTTCACTCAACATACTACTCTCGAGACCCGTCCACATGGCAGTAAAGGACATGATTTCATCTTTTGTATATAGCTAGGTAGTATTCCATTACGTTTAGGTACCAGTTTCTTTATCCAGCCATAAACATAGACGCTGGGTTCTTTCTGGATCTTGACTATTGTGTATATTGCAATGAACAAAAGTCTTTTGGAAATAGTCATTTTTGGTTCTTGCAGTAGATGCCAAGAAGTGGAATGGCTAAATCATAAACTTAATTCTTAGTATATTTTTAGATATGTTCATGTTGTTTTCTAAAGAGCTTGAGACAGTTGATATGAGAATTCTGAAAATATTTCAGGCAAACTCTTCTCTTTGAATATTGCCTCTTTCCCAGTTTAAAATTTTCCTACAGGAACGTCAGTACATATTAGATCATCTCATCCCACCCTCCCACTATTGTTCTTTCCTATTTTCTATCGTTGTGTCTTTCTGGATTGATATTCTTTAAGCTTTATTATCTATTTGAGTTTACTACTTGTCTTCCTGCTATGCCTAAAGTACTCGTGAGGCTCTAAAATTGAATTTTATAACTTCAAATATAATTGTGAAGCTATATTTATTACTTTTTAAATGTGTAAGGTTGGGGACCTGGTGATAGCTCAGTGGCAGAGCATTTGTCTTGTAAACAGGAGACTGTGAGTTCAATCCCCAGCAATTTCAAGATGATCCAGTGACTAGTGCCATTTGGAATCCCTGGCTCTGCATTCATTCACCTTCATTCTTTCAGTTTATACTTCAGGTGGAAAATAGTGAGAAGGAAAAGTAGATAGCTACTAAAAATAAATAAAATATTTTTATTTATATGAATAAATAAATTTACTTTTATGTCTTTAATAAAAGTAAATTAAAAGTAAATAAAAATATTCAATAAATCATGAATCAGTCACTGAAAATCAATCTCCTAGGGGACAGGTTTATTTTCTTCTTCTTTTGGTTTTGATTTGCTCTCTAGTATCTTAGTACCAAGTGTGACTCTCTTGCACAAAGCAGTTCTTCCAGAAATATGGAAGAAAAACATACAAATAAGTACAAAAATGCAGATGAAAGATTAGAAAGTGATGAGATGGCTGGAGAAGAGAGACGTTAATTGGGTGGGTTTGTTAGGGAAAGATTCTTTCAAGTAAAGAATTTAAGTAGAGGGAGCTGAATGGTATTGTGGAACTACTATGTGAATTTATGAGTGGAATGTTTCAGAGAGAGACCCAGAAAAGTGCGATTTGTTCAAGAGACACCAAGAAGGCCTGTGGGGATAAGGAGTCCAGAGATCAGGTCAGGATCACAAGCAGGACCAGGTAACATGGTTATAGCCCAAGATAAGGGTCTGCATTCTGGTGTATGAGTCATCAGGAGTCACAAGAAGCCCTGTAAATATAGCATCTGGTGTCATTGGATCGACAAAACTCACCATGGGAACTATGATTTATTTACTTCAGAATGTAGAAATGATTACATCCTGAAAAACTAAGAGCCTATGAAACATTTGAGAAATTAAAGACATATGTTGGAAGCGAAAAGATAATGGAAAAGACAAATCAATTGTGGAAAAATTAAGAATAAAATTTAAAAGACTGGATAATACAAGTGGCAATGAGGATGAAGGAATACCGGCTCTGACATAAACACCTGGATGGATGGAAATGAAGGAATTCAACAATAAAATGGATCCAGGGAAAGAAGTGAATGCTTAGTTGATATTATACATATAGTCTTTACAATTTGGATACAAGAAACATTTATATATGTATGCATGTGTGTGTGTGTGTGTGTGTGTGTGTGTGTGTGTGTAAAACAGGCAAACCATAATTTGAGGAGCTTGAAACTGGGGAGGAGACAGTATTGAACACACCTACTTAGAGAATAAACCACAATATGGCAAATTATAGAATAGGTAAACAAACTTCTAATCTGGTATACCACAATATTTATGGGACCGAAAATTATGATTCCCTTTATTCTCTCTTTCCATTTAATTAAGGGTTTTTTGTTTATTTAGTTAGTTAGTTTTGGAGCCACACCCAACAGTGCTCAAGCATTATTCCTGGCTCTATGCTCAGGGATCACTCCTGGGAGGGGGGGGGTCCATATAGGGTGCCAGAGATTGAACCCAGGTGAGCTACATGCATGGAAAATACCTTGCCTGCTGTCTTATCTTCTGGTTCCTTAATTAGCTTTTAGTCCTTTATTTTTGAATGGAAAAATTCTGAACAGTGTTACAAATAGGCTTGCCAAATACAATATAAGGATTAAAATGGAAATCCAAGGACAATAGTTTCAGCTGAATATAAACTTGCCAGAAAGACGCAATGGGGAAAAGGAAAAATTCCAGTCTTAGCATTTGGGTAGATAAAAAAAAAACAACCAAAAAAACAGTAAATGCAACTCTTCCCTGAAAATTTGTAGTCACTAGCTGGACCTCACCTGGATTTATAATCAGAATCCAATTCATCTTTTTATCTGCAATATTTAACTTAAAGGAATACCAGGTGGGTGATACCCCAAGGCAGTTGATAGAAGCAAATTAAAATCCTCTCTAGAGAAATGTAGTCTGAACTCAAATCCCAAAGTGTTTCAACAATTAAGTTTTCAAGAAAAATGGTCACTGTTTAACAAAAAGCATATGCCATCCATGCTACTATGAGGCATAGCAGAGACAGCAGAGACTACAAATCTTGAGATTCTCTGATACAGAATAAAATTAACATTTAATGTTTTAAAGAAATAAAGGTGCATTCTGAACATATAAATGTAATCCGATGACTGAAAATCTTTTCTCCCCATACCTTCTTGTTGTTGCAATGAGTGCAGTTGCAGACCTAGTTATTATGCTTGCCTAGTGGAGGGAGTACATACTTTGATCACAATGTTCACATGCATGAGGTTATGATGTGCCGAGATAGGAACTCAGCTGCATGTATTCATTCATCTGCATTTCTACTGCTAAATGGTTCAGAGAAAGATGAAATTCCATAATTGTGGGGTCAGAGGGATTGGTAAAGTTAGAGTCTGGTAGAGAATGGAGTTATCTCTTAACCAACATTTATGAACAATGGCTTAAATTATTTATTCAGGTCTCTACTACAATGTCCCTACAGGGGGTACAGCCCCATTGTCAGCTGTACCATTGGCATTACTGTCAATTCAAATATTTATTTATTTTCCCTGGACACTAGAGAGAACAAAACGATTGAAAATCATCAACAGTCATCAACCAAATCCTTTGTATCCCAGTACCGTTGAACCCTCCAGAAAAATCTTCTGCTTTGGTAAAATTGTCACAGGGTCCATTCTGCACCCAATTTTTACTAATTTCAAGCATTCCTAGTTTTTATGGATAACAATAATTAAATAAGATAAATATTCACAACCCATTTGAATTATGTATTTCTTACTGCCATTTAGGTCTTTTATTCATAGTACTTTTTGAGTGTTATCAATCTCTTACCCAGTTTATTATTCTTGGTTGGGTTGAAGAAAGTCAATGTAATGCCTCTCTTACAGATTTGTGTAATATCATTTAATAACTAAGTACCTATTTACTCTGGGAATATGCATTATTGACAATGTGCTTAATTATCTACCGAAACACTTAGAGCATTGGTGACTTGTAATGCAGTCTCTCCCCTCCAAAGAAAAATAGTACAGTTCTGTGGAAGGTGCACATCACGCTGGTGTTTTGCAGGTGCTCATAACTGGAACTGGATAAGGATGCTTGGCCCAAGTGACAAGTAACTTGGCCTCTAGTTAATGGGTCTGAGCCAAAAAACACTAACACTGTTTTCTAGTCATCTGTCTCCTTTACCAACTCCTACCCAAAGAATAATTTATATTGAAAGGCAATTTTTACAAGGGAATTTGTGCACTCATCTGCCCCATCTCCCATAAGGTTTTACCCACACCTTATGGGAGAATATCATTCTTTGCCTGGTGATACAGAACTTAGACGTGAGCGATAGCACAGTGGTAGGGCGTTTGCCTTGCACGCAAACATGGCTGACCTGAGTTCGATTCCTCTGCCCCTCTCGGAGAGCCTGGAAAACTACCGAGAGTATCTCGCCCGCACAGCAGAGCCGGGCAAGCTACATGTGATATATTTGATATGCCAAACACAGTAACAACAAAAGTCTCCAATGGAGACATTACTGGGCCCGCTCGAGGAAATCAATGAACAATGGGAGGACAGTGGACAGTGAGGAATGAAATGGAAAGATCAGAAACCAGAAGTGGGCAGGAGAGTAACATTAAGTTGGGGCCATAAACAAAGTGTTTCTTTTGAGGACACATGAAGGAAGAGTGTTTTTAAAGACATGACCTAAATGGCTTCTAGAACTCATCACCTAGTCACTTTCATTTGTTAAAATTGTTTTCTGTGGTGCACTGAACCCAGGGCCTCATGCATGTAAGAGAAGTGCTCCACCATGGAGCTCCATCTCCAGTCCTATTCTTTTTTTTTTTTTATGTAGGAGTACTGCTATTTATTCAGCCACTGATTAGCTGATTGAATTGGGCATGAACTCCACCTTATGTTTTTTTTCATTTTTTATAATTTTATTTATTGAATCAAAGTTACAAAACTTTCAGGTCTAAGTCTCGGTCATACAATGAAACACCCGTACCTTCACCAGTGCCCCATTCTCTACCCCCAACAACCCCAGTATACCTCCATCCCACACCCTCCCCCTATCTGTGGAGCAGATGGTTTCCACATTACACTCTCTCTACTTTGATCACATTCAATATTTTGACACCAGACCCACCATTATTATTTGAGATTTTACCCCAACACTCAGATCTGCTGAGAAGGCAACCGTAGACAATTTGTGTTCTATTGCTGGTTGGGAATAACATATGATGTCGCGTGGCTGCAGTAGTGGCAGCGCGATTTTGAAATACCGAAATTTTAGTACTTAAATCTGGAGGGATTTCTGCCAAAACCTGCTTGGTTCTGAGATTTGCTCCTGAGTCTTTGGGATCATGGCCGTTAAGCAGCTTGATCAGGAGCCAGAAAGGCCATTCATGGGTGGCGACTTGGTGTCTCATTGGGACGGGGAGGAAAGGGCCAGCTCCACCCCCATCCCACGAGGCCCAGCGTGTCTCATCACTGAGGGCCCAAACTGAACTGTCCAGTGGCCTCTGGGGGATGGTGGACACTGAGCTGCCTAGGGGAAGCAGGAGGAGCGACAACACCCTTTCCCCCCTGGAGTGGCCTGGCGACAGTAACCTACTGCGGGGTCTGGACACATTTCTGCCAAAAGCTGCTGGGTTTTGAGCTTTGTTTCTGAATCTCTTGGATCACAGCCGTTAAGCAGACTGATCAGGAGCCAGAGAGGCCGTTCATGAGTGATGACTTGGGGTCTCTTTGGGGTGGGGAGGAAAGGACCGACTGCACCCCCATCCCATGAGGCCCAACATGTCTCATCACTGCGGGCCCAAACCTGACTGTCCAATGGCCTCTGGAGGATGACACCACCAAGCCTCAAGGGGGAAGCAGGCAGAGGGACAACACCCTTTCCCCACTGGGGTGGCCCAGCGACAGTAACTTACTTCGTGGTCTGGACGCATTTCTGCCAAAAGCCGCTGGGTTTTGAGCTTTGTTTCTGAGTCTCTGGGATAATGGCCATTAAGCAGTTTGATCAGGAGCCAGAGAGGCCGTTCATGGGCAATGACTTGGGGTCTCGTTGGGGTGAGGAGGACAGGACCGGCTCCACCCCCATCTTATGAGGCCCAACAAGTTTCATCACTGCAGACCCAAGCTTGACTGTCCAATGGCCTCTGGAGGATGATGGCCACCAAGCCGTCAAGGGGAGCAGGCGGAGGGACAACACCCTTTCCCCCTAGGGTGACCTGGCAACAGTAACCTACTGTGGGGTCCGGACGCATTTCTGCCAAAAGCCACTGGATTTCGAGATTTGTTCCTGAGTCTCTGGGATAATGGCCATTAAGCAGCTTGATCAGGAGCCAGAGGACATTCGTGGGCAATGACTTGGGGTCTCGTTGGGGTGGGGAGGACAGGACCATCTCCACCCCCATCCCATGAGGCCCTGCTTGTCTCATCACTGCGGGCCCAAACTTGACTGTCCAGTGGTTTCTGGAGGATGGCGGCCACTGGGCCACCAGGGGGATCAGGCCAAGGCACGAAACCTATTCCCACCTGGGTTAGCCCAGTACTGGTAACCTACTGCAGGGACCAGACGTATTTCTGCCGAAAGCTGCTGGGTTTTGAGATTTGTTTCTGAGTCTCTGGGATCATGGCCATTAAGCAGTTCAATCAGGAATCAGAGAGGCCATGCCTCCAATTATATAGCTGAGCCGGAGGTGTTTTGTAAGTGTGTTTCCCACATATCTAACTTTTGGCCATTTACTTTCTTGGTAAACTTTGCCCCAAGTTTTTGGGGTCTGGCCAAAGGCACAGCAGCAATTTTGGGGTATCTGGAAGTCTGAAGGCACCATCAGGCTGCTGATGCACTCACCTCACAGGTACAGATTGACCTGCTGGAGGCACCATACACCCTCCAGCCCTATTTTTAATAGTATTTTTTGTTTTAATTAATTTTACATCACATACTTATTAATAACATATAGATGGTGCCAGAGAGAACAGCAGCTAAGAAACTTGTGTTATACATGGCTAACCCAAGTGATCCCCAGCACCCACAAAGGTCTTCCAAGCATCACCAGGAGTAATTCCCAAGCACAGAACCAGAATAAGCCTTGAACATCTGGGGCTGGAGCAATAGTACATTGGGTAGGGTGTTTGCCTTGCACATGGCCGACACAGGTTTAATCCCCAGCATCCCATATGGTTCCCTCAGCACCACCAGGAGTAATTCCTGAGTGCAGAGCCAGGAGTAACCCCTGAGCATCGCTGGGTGTGACCCAAAAAGCAAAAAAAAAAAAACCTCCTGGTTTCTGGGGTCTGGCCATTTTGTTAAGGGAGGCCTCAATAAAATAGAAACCTGCCCATATACATTCATAAAACTAGATAGATAACTAGTATTAACATTTTAGCTATCTTATTTTCTGATATTTGATAAAAGTCATGTCAATATGGATATATGATAGATACATGGATATATAGGCAGATAGATAATATATATAAATGATACATTGATCCTTTTCTTCACCAGCCTATCATGAAAATGCTTAGATGTCATTAAATAGTCTTGAGAAATAAAATTGCAATGTATACTGCTAACTAATCTTGCATAAACATATCTTATTTTTTCAAACCTCTTCCTAACAGACTTCAGGGTGTATTTCACAGGGATGAGATCATTGATTGTTTTCGTATAGAAAGTTTGTTCTACAGGGAAATTATGTAAGAAGGTGATAGATATAGAGGGTGATGGAGAAGTTTTTTAAAATGTAAAACCTAAGCTCTCTCTTGCCCTTGGAGAAACCCACGTTCTCTCTTGAACGCGTTACTCTCTCTCTCCCCCCTCACTCTCTTCCCCTCCACACCTTCAGAAAGCTCTCCAAATAGAATCTGTTTTACTTAGAAAAAAATGTGGAACCTAGTCAAATCATCCAAACAGTCTTACTCATATCAGCATTTTCAACTTATTTTCCAGCCCCCAAATGCAAAGTGAATAAGGGAATTGGGATCAAAGTCTGGGCGTCTGTAAGGAATGGAAAACCACATCCAAGACTAGTTCAGCTATCAGAGAGAATTTCTTTTTAGTTCCAACTATATGGGATCAAATGTAAAGCATCGTTTTGATGGTTAATATATGAATTCGTTAGCTTAAATATGGCATTTGGTTCCATGGGAATTGAGTCACTGCTCTCAAAGAGAAGTATGCAATACTTTCTTGGAACTGCAGGGAAAATATGCATTTTTGTTCATAATTATTTTTATACTATCCCCTAAACTTTTCTGTTTTATCATACCTTCCTGAGACAGATATATATATGTAATATGTCTATAGCAAAATAGCAATTTATGCACATGCATATCTGCTTTGCAGGCACTGCTAACATTTTTTAAACCAGTGGGTTAATCAGTAAAGAAGGTATGAACATTATTGCTTTAGATATGTTATTGATGACCTTGGCATATTATTGGGGATAGAAATACAAAGTATCAATGGGACATCTGTTTCATCTAATATATTGTCTAAATGTGGGAGGCACTGGGAAGAGCAGAGTCCCAAGTTTGGTTAGGATGAGAATACAGTCAACTGGAACTAGAAATGACACTAAGCCAATAAGACTGAGATCATGTGGGCAAATCAAGCATCCAGGAAATGTTGAATTGAAATCAGGTGAGTGCTATTTTATGGAACATTTACAGATGTGGCCACAGAGTTGAAGGTAGAAGTTACTTAGTAAAAGGCAAGATCTCAAGAAGAGACTGGGGTAGCAAGGGAGAGCACATGTGACATGCCTATCCCCTAGACTGTCACCTGGTAGTCTTCACAGTCCTGAGACACAGGACTTGATGGGCTCAATAGGCAGTGGTCGTGGGTGACCTGCAGGTACGAGGTATGGATAAAAGTATCAGAAGCCTGAAAATAAACTTGGAAAGGAACCACCAAAGGTAAGCTAAGAGCACCCTGACATGGACTTTCCCCCACAATTTTTCACTGTCAGTTCTGCTTCACATTGTATCTAATTCATGCCTAAGTGACTTATCTGGGTATATGAAAAAATTTAGTCATAGAACACCAAGGTGATGCCCCCTCTGAATTCTGACTTAGCCTTCCCCATCCCTTTTTGAGAGTCAGCCTCTCAAATCAAAGGTTTGAGGAGATCAAATAACTAGCTTGTTTAGATTCTTCCCCTACACACACACACACACACACACACACACACACACACACACACACACGTCTCCATTAGAAGCCAAGAAATTCATCTTTCTCTGAATCATTCCTTACCATCTAAATGTCTTGTTAAATTGTCAAACATCTATATCTGAAATTGTCATCTTCCTTTAGCCTCATAACAGCTTGGTAGTGAAGATAAATTCACTTAGGGTGGATGGAGAGATAGCATAGTGGGTTGAGCATTTGCTTTGCACGTGTCCAATCAGGTTAGATTTCTGCACTGCGTTTGTTCCCACAAACCTTTCCAGGAGTGATTCCTGAGCATGAGTCAGGAGGAAGCCCTGATCATAGCCAGGTTTGTGCCCAAAAAACAAACAAGCAAAATATCACAAAAACAAAAAGATTAATTAATCTAACATACTCATAGATTATCTATTTTTAAAAAATAGTTTATTCTTGGGGGCTGGAAAAATAGCACAGTGGGTAGGGCACTTGCCTTGCACGCGACTGACCCAGGTTAATTCTCAGCATCCCATATGGTCCCCTGAGCACCGCCAGGAGTAATTCCTGAGTGCAGAGCCAAGAGTAACCTCCGTTCATCTCTGGGTGTGACCCAAAAAGCAAAAAAAGAAAAGTTTATTCTTTAGCATAACTGGTAATAATGAGAAAAACTAATGGGCATTTATAATCTGTCATGAGACAGCTATGCTTCTATGCATTATTCATTTATGCAAACTGTTAAAAAGGTACCAAATTCACCATGTAACTGGGCTGGAAAAAATCTCTGGGCTCAAGATTACAATGGTATGCACATTTCTGAGGCGTGGTTCTGTTTCACATTTTCATCAGTGACCCACTTAAAAGAGCAGAGAGCAAACTCATTAAGTTCCTAGATGGCAGAGATGGTCAGAACATTAGGGAATAGGATTAGAATTTCCCCAGCCCTTACCCAATTAGCAAAACTGTCAGAGTCAAATATGTTCATCAGGAGCAGGCATTAAGCTTACCCAGATGCAAACTAAATAGTAGCAACTTATTTAGGAACAGAAGTGAAAAGAAAATAGATGTAGACATGGATTTGTAGCAGGAAATCAACTTATCCAGTGGAACCATTAGAGTTCACCAAGGTCTTTGCACCCCATTAAACCAAACTCAGATACCTAATCCGCAGATGTAGGAGCATAAAACACTGCCTCGAGAATTCTAAGAATTACAGTGAACTTCTTTTCTTTCTCATGGCACCTCCAATTTCTAATTCCTGGCTTCACTCAGTTAACACAGTCTCTGGTTCATTTCACGGTCCTGCTCCGCTGCCCCTATAACACAACCTGTTACTTAGCTCTAGAGATGAATTCCCTCTTGCAAGCAAAGCATGGCTGCTTGCAAAAGGTCTTGGCTAGCTCCCCTTGGTTCTTCTGACTCCTTCTGTCCTTCCCATTAAACTTAACCCCAGCATGTGAACAAGGTACTTCCCCAGATAGAAACAGTCCTCACCTGACAAAGACTCCCTGATCTCTGACAATAACAAATTATACCTGCATCACCTGACAACAATGAACTTGGCAGAGTCACAAGGAAGAGCCTGTCAGGATGCAATCAGGGACTGCCAAGCTACCTCGATAAAGTGGAAGCCAGTATTTTCTACTTGTGTTTGTGTGGGTGACTCTGTAGGGCTCAGACCCAGTAGCACTGGAGTAGGAAGGGGTGAGTAGAATGTACAATTCTTCTGCTGCCCTTGAGACCCATTTCTGTCCCTGGCAGTAAGTAGTCTTCCTGTTTCTGTGGCCCCTGGTCCCCTCTGATGCTGTGGTCTGAAAGTACTCAGATTCTGTGTGTCAGTGAAGGTCATGGCCAGATATACCCCTGACTTGCTGACTCATGCAGACTCAGCTTTGGAATCTTTATCTTTTGGGGATGTTTATTAATTCCCTCTTATCCATCCAGATCACTTTTCTCCTCAGAAATTAGTGAGTGGTTGTGTTTCAGTCATACAATGATTCCAGTATCTCTCGAACCCCCACCCCCCCACAGCCCGACCCCCCTCACCCCCCAAAACTCCCCCAACCTCTGAGGTGGGTATTCCCTTTTGTTTTCTCTTTCCTTTTGGGTGTTGTGGTTCGCACTAGAGGCATTGAGTGGCCATTGTGTTCTTTTTATTATTATAATTATTATTAATTTTATTAAATCACCGTGAGATAGTTACAAGCTTCCATGTTTCGGTTACAATGACACAATGATCAAACACCCATCCCTCCACCAGTGCACATTCCCTACCACCAATAATCCCCGTTATACCCCCCTTCCCCACCCTCCCTCTGCCTCCATGGCAGATATGATTCCCCATAATCTCTCTCTACTTTGGGGCATTATGGTTTGCAATACAGACACTGAGAGGTTATCATATTTGGTCCTTTATCTACTTTCAGCACACATCTCCTATCCCAACTGGTTCCTCAAGTCATCATCTTCTTAGTGATCCCTTCTCTATTCCAGTTGCCTTCTCCCCTTTGCTCCTGAGGCAGGCTTCCAGCTATGGAGCAATCTATCTATCCCATGTATCTACTATCTTTAGGTGTCAGCCTCATGTTATGTTGTTTTATACTCCACAAATGAGTGCAGTCCTTCTATGTCTGTCCCTCTCTTTCTGACTCATTTCACTTGTCATGATACTCTCCATGTCTGTCCATTTATAAGCAAAGTTCTATAGTCTACATTTGGCTCGCACGAAACTTTATAAGTCTGTAACTGTACCCCACAGTGTTTCACTAATAAAAAAATAATTAAAAAAAAAGAAATTAGTGCTTGGAAAGTTGAAAGGCATTTATGTGACAGTAAAACCCGGATTGGAGGGGGACTGTGTGACAGGGATGGAGGGAACCTGACATTCTGGTAGAAGGTGTTGTGCTGGAGTGTTATATGCATGAAATCCTATCATTAATGGTATTGTAGGTCACCAAATATAGAGAAGAAAAGGAAGGGATGGAGGAAAAAAGAGGGAAGGAAAGAAAGGGGAGGAGAGGGGAGGAGAGGGGAAGAGAAGGAAGAGAGAAAGAGGAAGGGGAGGGAAGGGGAGGGGAGGGGAGGGGAGGGAAGGGAAGGGAAGGGAAGGGAAGGGAAGGGAAGGGAAGGGAAGGGAAGGGAAGGGAAGGGAAGGGAAGAGAAGGGGAAGAAGAGGAGGGGAGGGAAGGCTGTTTTCAAAAGAAGTTGGGATGCCTGTTTAAATGGCACTATTGTCATCCAGAGACTATTCCACTAGAATGCTCAGGGCAATACTTTAGACCCAGTGTGTTTGACACACAACTCCATCGCTTCACCACCTAGAAGGACCCAAGTGGACATTTGATTAAAGGATCTGGGTCAGACTGACTCTACCACTCAAGGACCGACTTGGTGAAGAGCACAATAGGCACTAAAACGGGCAGAAAGGAAATGCACCATATTCAAAGCATGTGGTTTTTATTTATTTTAAAATTCAAGGCAACAAACCAGTGGACACATGGGTTTAGGTGTTGGCTTTGTATGCAACTGACCCCGATTTGCAAGGAGTGACCCCTGAGCACAGAGACAGTTTAAGTCCAGAGTATCACCTGGTGTGCCCCCTCCAAAACCCCACAACCAACAAATTAGTAAGTCAAATTTAAGGCAACATAAAATGATCGTGTGCCAAGAGGAGCAATTTTAAAGGTGAACAATTGTTTCTCGTTTCCTCTTGGAATGAGGGGACAGATGTCCAGGTCCAATAGGAGGATGAATGTAAAAATCTCTGAGGGCAGCCAGGGAGTGGCCCCGACAGCTCTTCCCCTGGCCAGCCAGGTTCTGGGGGGCCTGGGCCACCCCCGAAGTCGGGGCAGCCTGGGTCCTGGGGCAGATGGTGGAGGAAGCAAGGGCCAAGTTGGTTGATTGATCAGATGCCGTTTATTCCACTCTCATCCCCTTTCACTCCTGTCTCTCCTTCTATCCCGGCCCTCCATCTGGAACCCCTCTTTCCTGGCTCTAGCTCTGGATCTCGATCTGATCTTCTCCCCCCTCTTATAGTCTTAAATCCCCAAACCATGAGGGGCTGGGCTTACACATAGATTTGGTCACAATCAATAGGGGTAAAGTTTTTTCCCTCAGGGGATGCTGTTTCTAGGACAGATTCTCTTTCAGCAGGATGACCCACCCAAGGGCGGAATCCCATGGGTGTGTTTCTCCTCTCCTTGTCCAACAAACATATAAGCATTCATAATATTAATCACTTTGTATGGATACAGTAAGAGATTCTTTAAGCTTATAGAATTGCTCTCCTGGGGTCATCATGATCTCAGACTACAGTACTCAGGCCAGATTGGTCTTTCCTATCCCTAGCAGGCTCCTAGTGTCATTACTTTTGGATCACGACAACATTTGTCATAATCAAACTCTTAACTTATAGTTAAGAATTGTGGTGCTATGGCCAGACCCATCTCGGTGCCAGGGTAGCACATAGCTTAGCGCTTGTCCTGGTTCCATCCAGTCCCTCGTGGGGACCCTGCTTTTGGGGACGCTAGGAAGTAAGGGCAACTGAGGCTTAAGTTGAGAAAGCAGATGCCCCGGAAAGAATAATATTCGAAGCCAATTAAATCCCATGTTACAAAAGCATTATATTAATTGTCTTCTTGTCTATGCAAAAGGACATTGATTTAAAGTAAACTATTTAAAAGACGTAAGGAGAGAGGAGAAAGGCAATATTAACTTACAATATAAGTTCAGTGTCCTAGAAAGATCTGACCTTACAAATTAACTGAAACTGATTAGGGGAATAAACTAATTAACTGTTTGGGGAAGAGAGCATAGAGAAGTAGTTACAAATAAACTAAAGAATAGGAGTGACTCGGGAGCACTTTGTGGGTGTGACCCGATAAACCTAAGCACCTTGTGGCAAGGGAGAAAGGACAAAGCAACGTTATCCTACAGAGAAACTTGCTGTCAATCACTCACAAGATTGACAGACCTGAGCAGTCAAAAAATTTACTGAACACTGGCTCCGGAGCTGGTACATTTCCAGAAGGGTTTCTGGGGAGGGAAATTGACTGAGTCTTGAGACTCTCCGTCACTGACAGTTCCAGAACCCTGGGGGAATGGTCCTCCTGAGCCAATGGGACAGATTTCATCATTGCACTTCATAAGAATAGGACCGTTATTTTAAGAGGGCTATGAAGTGCAGAGCACAAAGGAGGTACTCTCTTAGAGAAAAGAAATCAATTGCCAACTTTCAAAGTAGCCTCCCAGATTCGCTCACGTTAGCAGACCTGGGGATAATTCATGGGAGACATCCCACCCCCACCCCTGTTTCAGGATCATAAGACCACAGCTCTTCGCAGACGTGTGTGTGTGTGTGTGTGTGTGTGTGTGTGTGTGTGTGTGTGTGTGTGTACAAGTTTCAGGCCCTTACTTCAGTAGAGGCTAGAAGTTTCTCAATGTGGCTGGTGATCAGCAAATTGAGGACCTGGTAGCTTAGTCCCAGGATCCTTAAAAGTTAGGGCCAAGACGTTATGAGAACTTTTCCTTCACTGCTTGGATAATGATCAGTCACAGCGTACATCTTGTTACTGATGAAAAGTGGTACAATCTGTTCAGATCAGATCTCATTTCTGGGCAGGTCATTTCATGAATTTATGCCCAAATGTTGTTTATCTCAAGCCATAACCTTTTTCCTTATGGTAAGCTCTTAGTGATTATTGTTTTTCATTATTGTCATTTTTTTTCCCCAGATGACCCAGGAACATGCACATCTTGCGCCATGGGGTATTACATGTAAGTCTGGCCTTCTTTGCAGAGGGGTTCACTTTTCTGTAGTTTTAGCATGACTGGCTTGATCCTAAACTCAGAAATGAAAGCCAAGAGGCCTTGGAACATGAAGCCAGTCCCTTCGAGCAGGCTATTCACCAACAATTCTTGGATTTAGCAATCAGAGCCCAGCTGTTGTCTTGCCTCAAAAGGAGGCCTCCTCTGTTTTGGTCCTGGAAATCACCCAACTTGACACTGATGTCTAGGAATCTTGCCACGGGTTCCCAAGATTGCTGTTTGTGGACAAATCTTAATAATAGACTCGATCCCACACAAGCTATTTCCAAATGTCTGCATGAAGATTTTCTTAACAGAAGTCAAAAAGAAGAGACCACATTAACTTTCCTTTACTCCAGGATCCTGAGAGATTCCACCCACAAGGTTACATGAAATGGAGAAAAACAGGACCCCCAAGTTCTTGAGTAGAAATCTACAAAATCAAAGGCAACCCATTTCAGTATCACCTCCCCTGCCTAGTCTAGTCTCACCTCTAGAGCACACATTAGCCTATCCTGGAAGGAAAATGCAGAAAATAGAAAAATGAAAAGAAAAAGAAGGTATATTGGGGGCTTCACTCACACTTCACATGCGCAAGGCTGGGTTTAAACCCTAGTACCCCGTACCTCCCCTTCAGCATCACTAGCCTTGATTCCTCCTGTTAAAAAAAAATGGTCTGCCTTCATAACCCCCCCAGCATCTCAGCACTGGGAACTAGCATTCTTATCTTCACCTGTCCATGGAGATTGTCAGGAACACGGCTTGACAGCTGTTAATTCTCTAGAGAGAAAACCTACTCTCAGGGGGACTCTAAGTTCTCTCAAATAGCCCCACAAGCTAACAGTGGGTCCGGATTTGGATAGCCTCAACTTTGGGGGATTAGCTCTTCCTGTTGTCACAATGCCTTTAGCTATTCCAAAGGCTTCAGTGTACATTAGTGGGTGGGAAACGTCTAGAAGGAGAGAGGAAGATGAGAGGGAAAGAGAAACTCAGGCCACCGAAGCACAAGAAAAGGCCTCAGCATGATTGTCACTTAACCTTATAGTTTCATTCTACTTTTCCAAATTAGCTACTACAAGAAGATTGAGTGAAGGTTTCTCTGAGCTACGACTTAACATAAAAGCAATAAACACAGTATCTCGTTCCTTCTTCCTAGCCTTCTCCCTGACAAAGGATCTTTAGGGATCCAAAACAAAGAGATTCAAGGGTAGAACTTGCCCTTGAAGTCCAAAAGTTTAACCCTGTTAAAAATGAAATGTAGGGGTTGGGATAGTACAGTGGTTAAGACATTCGCCTAGCACATAGCTGACCCAGACTCCATTCCTGGCACCAAATGGGGCTTCTGGCATTGTGAGATGCAGCTCTGGTGGGGCCTGGCATCCAAGGGCTTGAACAGCTTCACATCTTCTGGCCGTTGTACGGAACCACCATCCAGGTTGGCTTGGAATTACCAGTGGAGCCTGCACTGGTTGGTGAACTTCCATCCGGATAAAGTGCAGTTGATGAGATTAAGTGATGACGGTTTCGAGAAAGGTGTCAGCATATTTTGTGAAATAGATCTGTCTTTCTCCGTAGGTTTGAGAGCCACTGTTACCGGGTCTGCCCTGAGAAGACCTACAAGAAAGGACTCGAATGTCAGGCCTGTGATCCCAACTGCAGCAGTTGCGAGGGTAGCGTGTGTTACTGGTGTGAAGATGGCTTCTTCCTCCTGGGTGAGTGACACAGGGCCAGGGCAGATGGAAGCAGGAGTGCTCCCTCCCTGGCTTGTTCTTAGAGTCCACCTGTCTGATGCAAGCAGGGATTGATTGCTTTGCAAAGAAGCATTAGTTGGGCCTACAGCTGCCGCTCTACCTACCAAGCAGAGTATACCAGCAGAGTATATCTCTCCCACATCCCCTCCCAATTTCCCCAACCAGGCAGTGAGAGTGGTGGGGGTGGGGTCTGCTGAATAGAGATGCTTTGAGTGGAAGTCGCCATCACCAGGGCTGTCCTAAGCCATGACTTCACCACCATTGGACATTCCCAGGTACCGCAGAAGTTCAACAAGGCCTTTCGTCTCAGGCTGGCTCCATTTCTAAGTGGTAATCAAAATGGATAGTGAGGAAAGAATCACATGTGTTTTCTGGGGACTGGAGAGATAGCACAATGGGCAGCGCATTTGCCTTGCATGCGGCCGACCCGGGTTCGATTCCCAGCATCCCATATGGTCCCCTGAGCACCACCAGGAGTAACTCCAGAGTACAGAGCCAGGAATAACCCTTGTGCATCGCCAGGTGTGACCCAAAAAGAAAAAAAAGAGAGAGAAATCACATGTGTTTTGCAACTGAATGGCTCGCAGACCAGTGTTTTTAAATGGTGGGGAAGACAGTGGGGCAGGGGTTGAGCTCTACTTCATCACATCCGTACATTAATGAGACCTCAAAGATGAGCCCTTTGAGCCCACACCTTAAAGTCTCAGGTGAAAGAGGATTTAAAGTGTGGGGTGTTTGGTGGTAGTTTCTGTTTGGCCTGGGGTTTGTTTTTGCTTGTTTTACCTCCCAAGCAGTGCTCAGGAGGTAGGGGACAGGGACTCCCAACAACCCATGAGGTGGTAGTTCAATGTAAGGGTCAGACACTGGTGGTGATCAGGCTGAGTGCTGCAGTGGGTTATCCAGGGCACCCCAGTGGTGTTGGAGTCTCTTGGAATGCAAACAGCAGTGTTCAGGGGATCATGTGGTGCCAGAAACTGAACTCGGTCAGTCGCATGTGAGGCCTGACCCTCAGTTGGTTTGCTTTGCTTTGGAGACACACCTGGTGCTATAAGCATATACTCCTGAGCTCAGTGTTCAGGGTACCTTCTAGTGTTGAGAACTTAAGTAGGATGCCTGCAGTCTGGCCCTTTGAACTGTCTTCTGGCCCCAGCATGACATTGACTAAGACATAATTTCTTGGGGTTGGAGTGATATGACAGTGGGTAGGACACTTGCCTTGCATGCAGCCCACCTAGCTTCTATCTCCAACACCCCACAGAGTCCCCTGAAGCCCCGCCAAGAGTGACCCCTGAGTGTAGAGTCAGGAACAAGCAGTGAGTAGCACTGTATGCACATCCAAAAACAACAACAACAAACCATCAGTTTTTTGGTTGAAATTAACTAAAGTCATCTTTTTCAAAGAAACCAACTCAAACAACAATGTCCACCTGAGGCTCCCTTGGATGTGCTAGAGCTCACTGGCCTAGATCAGCAGGCTTCATGCTTCTCTCTGTGTGTGCCTTAGGTGATCGCTGTGTGAGTGAGTGTGGCCCCGGCTTCTTCGGAGACTCCGAGACGGGTGAATGTGAGCCGTGCCACAACACCTGTGACACCTGCACAGGCCGGGGCCCCAGCGCCTGCAGCAGCTGCCTGGCAGGACTCCAGCTGCGTCTTGGGACCTGTGTGCACCCGGCGAAGACCCAGGGCCAAGGCAGATTCTGGAACGGTAGGTGCCTCCCGAGGAGAGCGGTGCTGTCCAGCTCGGTGGCCCTCCCGCCTCTCTCCCCTTCCCTTCAGAAGAGCCAAGCAAGCAAGGACCAGCTGAGAAACAACAGCTTGGCCCGAGCATCCAGTTCGGGCCCGTGCAGGGCCACTCGGATGTTCCTGGCACCCCTGGTGAGGCTGGGGAGGCCTTTGTCTAGAAATGAATCTCCTAGGATAAGCGGTCTTAGGGACTGAGCACACTGCCTGTCCCTTGGGGTGAACCAGCCTGGAAATGCAGAGAGAGACCTGGGGGAAAGTGACTCAGCTCCCATTTTTCCAAATGTTTCAGAAATGAAGCGGCCTCAGGTTCAGACATGAAGCCCAAGGAAGCCATTTCCAGGGGAAGGGCTTTTTTGGGGGGTGGGGGGGGGCGGGGGGTGCAGAGAGCCAGCGGGAAGAGCCATCTTCCTGCTGGACTGTGCCAGCTTGGCCTGGGTTGGGTTTTCCTGCTAACAGTGGCCTTGCCAGCTGCAGTCACAGCCTCAGGAACTTGAGTGGGAGGAAGGGAGAGGAAAGAAGTGCTTGAATATGAAGCCTCTGAGGACAGGTCAGTGTGATTCCAGTCCTCCGTCTTCTGCACAAACACTTCTTCTTGTCGGGAACCTTGGCCCTAGGCTCTGGGCAAAGTCATCACAGTTCCAATGCCCTCCCTCCAGAAGAAGTGGTGGAAACATCGGCTTCCCTAAACTGCTGGAGAAATCGGACTCACATTCTCTGCTAAGAGGCTCTCCACCTCATCTGGAGGCAAGGATGTGCTCTAAAGGTCATTTCAGAGCAGAGGGAACAGCAACTGGAAGCAGACCTGCTCTCTGATGGATCTGGGACAGCCGAAAGAAAGGTCGTCGTGGCTTTCCGAGAAAGAACTTCCACAGCTGCCATCAGCGCACCTGCGTCTGGGAGCAAGAACCCCTCCGAGCCAGCGAAAGCACAAGGCCAGTTTCCGAGACAGAGCCGGGAAGGAAATCATTCAGTGTAGACTGGGCGATCTTCCGTGCATTTCAGCCGTACCAAAATGCTGAGATGGAGTTTGTCTGGCATGCAGGCATTTAAAAGCCAGAGCAAGCCAAGAGGAAAATAGTCTGTTTCTAGCTTGAAACATCTGTATTTTATCTGGCGTCCAGATGAGGAAAATGTCCACAGAGCCAAGACTCTGAGCAGCGTTGATTCCCCAAATGACTCCTCATCCCTTCCAACCAGGTCCTGTGCTCTGCACACGGGACCAGACTTTGAAAGGCCCCGTTGGTGGAAGCACAACACCCCTTTTGGGTCTACTATCATGTGATCATGTTTCCAAAGAGAGGAAGGGATTTGTTCTTTGGGGGATTTAGCACTCCCACAAGATTAGGGAAGGAGATCAGCATATTTCTTTTGCCTGGACAAAAGCAATCAAGTTGGTGAGCCGGTTGCAGTTTATAGTCCCTGGTCTAAGGAAGAAGAATGCAAGCTCATCCCAGAGAGAGGAAACAGTCTCCTCCCCAGAGAAGGCCAGCCCTGGCTCAGCTGCCTGGCCCAGCTGAGTGTGCCTGACATGGATGGGAGGTCAGACATAGACTCCGTCTGCCTGGGCACGCTGTCAGCCAACACTGCACTGGACTCCGTGCTGTGCTCTGTGATAGAGGGGTGACACTCTTCTTAGCTGCATGGGGCAAGGGCTTCGGGTACACTGGCAGTGTCGAGGTGGTGGGTGTCTAGGTAGCTGCATCACAGAATCAACAGCTCTGAGAACAAGACATCCAAACTACAATTAAGCTGAAAACTGCCTGTCCAGGGTGCCTGCTGAGGGTAGACTGGGGCAGAGAGGGGGGATATTAGTGGAGGGAAGTTGATACTAGTGGTCTGATCAGTCAAGGAGCGATAGCACAGCGGTAGGGCATTTGCCTTGCACGCAGCCAACATGGCCCACCCGAGTTCGATTCCTCCGCCCCTCTCGGAGAGCCCAGCAAGCTACCGAGAGTATCTCACCTGCACGGCAGAGCCTGGCAAGCTCCCCGTGACGTATTCGATATGCCAAACATAGTAACAACAAAGTCTCCAATGGAGACGTTACTGGGCCCGCTCGAGCAAATAGATGATCAACGGGAGGGCCTTTACCTTTACCTTAATTTCTTTATTTAAATGACTGGTTTTATAGTCTCTGGCTCTTGGCCATTGATGGGTTACACGGTGGAGCTGGAGACAGTTGGTGGGTGTAATGTCTAGCTACTGGAAGATGAGGGATCTGGGTGGAGGAGGCCCAATCCCCATCCGAGCAGCTTGGAGAGCTCAGCCCCGGGTCCAGCACACCTGGGTTCCTCTGCCAGTTCCTATGTCATGTGTGAGGCTCATCCGAGCATGTGAAGAGTGGTCTTAAGCATGGCTGTGGCTGGTTCCAGGGGTCTTCAGCTGCCGAGGCCGCATGACCTCTTATTGTCTAGTTCTTACTCTTGGAGAAGCTGGTAGGCTACCGAGAGTATCCTGCCTGCATGGCAGAGTCTGGCAAGCTCCCCGTGGCGTGTTCAATATGCCAAAACCCAGTAACAATGATGGGTCTCATTCCCCTGACCCTGAAAGAGCTTCCAATGTGGCACTTGTTAAAATCTCAGGGCTAGGATGAATAGAGATGTTACTGGTTTTTGCTCAAGGAAATCAATGAACAACAGGATGACAGTGATACAGTGATTTAAATGACTGACTTACAGAGTTATTGATAGTTGAGTTTTAGGCATATGATATTTCAACACTAATCTTACCACTGGTGTCAACTTTCCTCCACTAGTGATCCCAGATTCCTTCCCTACTCCCAGTCCCCTTCCCACTTGTCAACTTGACAGGCACATTGCAAAGTTCCAGTGGTTGCAGCTTAGAGCTTATGTTTTCGATGTTGTTGAGTCTGTGTTTTGGATATATGGCTATACCCCTCACCCATATCACCAATATAACCAAAGCCCTGGCACCTCTTCACTCATTACGTATATTACTCTTCTTCCATCCACTCCCCTTGGTGTGTTTTATTCTCTGTCCTTCTCTTTTCTAAACAGTGGGGTCAAGTATGATCTAGGCCTCTCCCCTTTCTATAGGGCTGAGAGTAGAATGAAAGGATCTTAGGTCGACCTGGAGGAAGCCCAGACAGAGTATTTGGTGAAAGGATGTGGCTGCCGACGGGGCCCCAGTCAGGTTTGCTCTTGTTGTCATCAAGTAAGTTTCGGCAACACAGATTCAGACTCAAGAAGCCAAGATGAGAAGGTGGCTGGCTTCATTCTGCTCATGCCCTGAGTGAGATGCAGTAAAACGGGCCCACTGGTCCCCATATGCCCTCTCCCAGTGGGGAAAGAGCCCTGAAATTCAAATCCAGTTGGGGCTCCCTGTACTCCTCTTTGATTAAGGGCTCACCCAAGTGAGGACAGTAGTGGTATGGCACTTACCTTATTGACTGCCCAGTGAGACTCTCTCCTCCTCAAGCCCTGCCCTCCACTTCAGGTCTGGCAAAGCCTTGAGTGAAGCCTGAGGAAGCCCCAGAGCCATGTTCTCCCCTTCACCAAAAAGTCACGTCAGGGAGCTGGGCAATTGTTCCATGGGGGAGAGGTCCTGGGTTGGACTTTACCATAGAAGTTCAGGTCCGCCCCAGATCTCACACGGTAGTCAGCAACACTGGACAGTGACTGTGTGCATGGTCTCTGTGTGGCAGTACCAGTACTTGCACGGAACAGCATCGTTCAAGCCCTCAGGCCTGGGTGCACAGCACAGAAGGCCAAGTCCAGGTGATGTGCTCCAGGCTCTGCAGAAGGTTACAGCTTCAGCTGATTTTCTAAAACCCTTATTAAGATTGGAACAGTTGACTCTAGCCTTGTTAAACCCTGGGAGCCTTGAGTGAACTTTGTCCCTGGAACTATTGGAAAAGTCTTTGAATCATTCTTGAGTGCTCTCCTGCCCACCTATTTCCATCATTGATTAAGACCAGGTTCCTCTCTAGCTCTGATTACACATGCTGGGCACAGTCTAATCTCCAAATTGCAGACATAGTGAATTCACTCTGTATCTCTGACCACATCCAAACAATTTATCACTAGGCTATCTTTTGATGCTAATTCTGAGAAATACCGGATTCCCAGAGTCCATTGCAAACACTACAACATGCGTGCATAAAAAAGATCATCTCAGTGACAGTGAAATGCATTGCTCAAGAGTTACTAAATTTAGAAGATGTCGTGAAACTGGATTTTCAAAAGGTCTTTGTAGATATATACCTAACAACCGGTTGCTTATTTTAAATGACCAATCAGTACTCAAAGTGCAGGAAACAGATGTCTTTGGGTCAGTCAGAAAAAAACTTCGGTCCAATGACATGAAGGAGCCACGCATAACCACTTTTGGTGGTAATTAACCATTCAGAGATTTTGTAAGTGAACTGGAGAAGCATCAATCACGGAATATCAGTGGTGCTGGGAGTTTACAACATGGAAATAAGCATACAAAAAAAATCAAGTTTTCTGGTTTGATTTGTTTTCCAAAGAACCACTTTACCAGCATCATTGCTTTGGCCTCTATCAAATGAATAACAAAAACATCTCTCAGCAGATGCAGACTTTGGACTTCGGTGAACTTCAATTTAAATCCTGTTCTTGACTAGTTATATGACCTTGAACAAATTACACATTCTGAGCTCCAATTTCCTCACCTACAAAACAAGAACATGAAACTACCTCATGCAAGGTCATTTTGACAATTAAACAGAGAACAATATTACGTGCCTGACACATAATATGACACCATCAAAGTCAGTCTATTCCCCAGCCCTTTATCTCAATCCAGCTTTGATGCCGTAGTGTTTGAGACAGTTGTTCATTTTCAAAACAACCTTCCCTAGCTCATGGAACAAAGCAATGCTGAGGGCCTAGAAAGTAACACAGTCATGGAAAACTAGTCCTGCAAATAAGGCACCAAATAATGGCCAGCTGGAAAGTCTCTAGCCAATCAGAGCCCTGATTTACCTAAGAATGCATACTCACAAAGATGGTGAAAGCAGCCTTACATCAGAGAGAGAGAGAGAGACAGAGAGAGAGAGACAGAGAGAGACAGAGAGAGACAGAGAGAGATAGTAAGAAAGAGAGAGAGAAAGGAGAGAGGCACAATTTAAACATACAATAAAAATGAAGAAATAGTAGTTTCCACTCACACAACTAAGTTCCCAACCCATTAAAAATCATGTTCATAATAGATTTTTGTACTTGTTTGTTTTGGGGCCACACATGGCCATTCTCCTGGCACTACACTCAAGGATCAGTCCTGATGGGTTTGGGACCGTATGCAGTGCCGGGGATAAAACCCAGGTCAGTCAGTCATGTGAAAGGCAAGTGCCTTACCTGCTGTATAACTGCTCTGGCCCCACAAGTAGATTTTTAAAAAATTTTTATTAGTGAAACACCATGAGGTACAGTTGTAGACTTACAAATTTTTGTGCTTGGGTTTCAAATACCCATCAAATACCCATCCCTCCACCAGTGCCCATTTCCCACCACCATGGGTCCTAGTATCCCACCCACCCCCCATCCTCCCATCCCACCCTACCTCTGTGGCAGGGCATTCCCTTTTGTTCTCTCTCTCCTTTTGGGTGTTGCGGTTTGCAAAAGAGGCATTGAGTGGCAATCATGTTCAGTCCATAGTCTACTTTCAACATGCTTCTCCCATCCTGGGAGAATCCTCCCAACACCCTTTATTTGCTCCCTTCTCTATCTGAGCACACTTTTCCCCTAGCATCTGACCCACAGTAGATTTTAATAGCAAGAGAAAAATGCCTATAAAGTTTATAATGTTAAATACAAGATGTAGGTAGATGATACTACATATACAGAAGATGTACATTACACATATATCCACACATGTATCACAATCACAAATCATCCTGTTAGTCGTCGATTGCCTTGAGCAGGCCCCAGTAACGTCTCCTTCATCCTAGCCCTGAGATTATATTCAAGGCTCTTTAGGAGAATGAGACCCATCATTGTTACTGGTATTTGGCATATTGGGTACGCCACAGGGAGTTTGCCAGACTCTGCCGTGTGGGCAGGCTACATTCGGTAGCCTGCCAGTTTGTCCAAAGTAGGAATGAGATAATAAGATGTCATAATAAAATGTCCGCATTCGCGTCCGCGTGGTTCCGAGATCTGGTTTTTATAGTCTCTGAGTCTTGGTCGCTGATGGGATTACACGGCGCCAGGGGGCCAGTTGGTGGGTGTGACCCCCGCCTACTGGAATTTGGAGGATCTGGGTGGAGGATGCTTGACCCAAATCCGGGTAGGCTTGGAGATCTCGGCCCCGAAACCCGCGTGACTTTGTCCCTCTGCCAGTACCTTCATGTGTGCGGAGAGTGGTCTCAGCATGGTGGTGGCTGGTCCTGGAGGTCTTTGGCCACACATGTATGCAGTTTATTATACTCACACTCATCGAATATAAAGTTGGAAAATGCATCATTCTGAAATATAATCAGCAGGCATTCCTGGGTGGGACTATTTTAGGTGGATGCTCTCTTCTCTTCTTTCTTTTCTTATTGGCATAAAGCAAATGAAGCCCTTTTCTTTTTCTTTAATGAAAAGAAGCAGTACCCCCGACAAGCAAACCTTTGGTGAAGAACTTGCCGAAGGAGCGACGAAGGTGGAGGTTTCGAATGAAAAGAGGTAACAGGGAAATAGGGAGAAATCAATCACAACCAATCAAGGGACTGGGAAGTAGCTGAGCAGGAGAACAATTATCAGGCAGGGGAGAGGCCCTGGGTTCTACACCCAGCACCACTGAAAAACATGAAACCCAGGAGAATCTCTGAATGTGGAAACTACCCAAGAACCAGCCAGCCAAGAATAAATGGGGATGCAGATTTCCAGAGAGAGCAGCGGAGAGGGGAGAGTCCCATAACACAAAGTGTAAGCAGATACTCAGAGAGAAAAGACTGGGAAAGTTCAGCGAACACTACTTCTAGAACATTCCTGATATGCTACGTGAATATTCCTGCAAGAGGCTAGCAAGTCAAGTTTCTTTCCTAGCAGATCTTTAGAGATAGACTGAAAAAAAAAAATCAAACACCTTTGAACGTCTCGGTCTCTGCAGCATAATTTGAAATAGCAAGATGGGGAAAAACCCAAAATGGCTACTAATCCTTGGCACGAAATAAAGTAGAATATATTTGTGTAGCTGGCTACTATGCAGCTACCAAGAAGAATGAGGAGATTTTTTTTTGTATTGATAAAGAATATTCTACAAAGCATGAGTCGGATTTTAATGTGGCAAACCATGTGAATAAATACAATTTGTATAAAAAGAACGAAAAACGGTTGAGGGGAGATTTTGTAGAATGTTTATACACTGGTGACCATGTAATCATTAAATTAAATTTATTTATTAAAAATTAAGATAAGAATTCTTATTTTTATGTGGCAGAATGACAATTCAGTAAATACAATTTCTTGATCAATGTGATTTTCTTTTGAGATCCTACACTGTCCAAAATTTCTGAAGTAGAAAATATGAGCTAGTATGATCAACATCAAATTTAGTTGTTGTGACTGTCACTAATCTTATGATAAAGAGCTCTGTCTGGGATGATTTTACCACTATTAATTGCCTTTTAACTTAATTGTGTGTATTGTGCTCCCTCTACTGGTCACTTTTGAGCATTGGGAAATTTTGTATTAAGTACAACTTGATCTTGTCAAATGCTTTCTCTGAGTCTATTGATATGATCATATGGTTTTTATCTTTACTTTTGTTGATATGATGGATTATGTTGATTGATTTATGAAAGTTAAACTATCCTTGATCCCTGAGATGAATCCCATTTGGTCGTGGTGTATGATTTTTTTGACGAGTTGTTGGATTCTATATACTAATATTTTGTTGAGGATCTTTGCATCCGTGTTCACCAGGGATATTGGCCTATAGTTTTCTTTGTTGGTGGTATCTCTGTCTCCTTTTGGTATTAGGGAGATATGTGCCTCATAGAAACTGTTTCTGAGAGTTCCTGTTTTTTCAATTTCCTGGAAAAGCTTGAGAAGAACTGGCAACAGGTCTTCTTTAAATGTTTGGAAGAATTCGCTGGTGAATCCATTTGGGCCTGGGTTTTTGTTTTTGGGAAGACGTTTTATTACTGTTTCAATTTCCTTGATATGAATGGGTCTATTCAGGTATCCCAAGTCTTCTTGGTTCAATTTTGGGAGATTATAGGAATCCAGGAATTTATCCATTTCTTCTAGGTTCTCTTGTTTTGTGGCATACAGATGCTCAAAGTAGTCTCTGATGATCTTCTGAAGTTCATTTTCTTCTGTTGTGATGTCTCCTTTTTCCTTACTGATTCGGTTTATCAGGGTTCTCTCTCTTTCTTTGTGAGTCTTGCTAGTTGTTTATCAATCTTGTTTATTTTCTCAAAGAACCAGCTCTCGGTTTCATTGACCTTTTGGATTGTTTGTTGGGTTTCCATGTCGTCAATTTCTGCTCTAAGTTTTATTATTTCTTTCTTTCGATTAAATTTGGGTTCCATTTGTTGGTGTTTTTTTCTAAGATCTTGAGCTGTGAGGTCAGGTTATCTGTGTAGGCCCTTTCTTCCTTCCTTAGGAATGCTTGTAAAGCTATAAATTTTCCTCTTAACACGGCTTTAGTTGTGTCCCATAGGTTTTAGTAGCTCATGTCTTCATTCTCATTTGTTTCCAGGCATCTTTTTTTTTTTTTTTGCTTTGCTTTTTGGGTCACACCCAGCGATGCACAGGAGTTACTCCTGGTTCATGCACTCAGGAATTACTCCTGTCCTGGTTCATGCACTCAGGAATTACTCCTGGCGGTGCTCGGGGGACCATATGGGATGCTGGGAATCAAACCTGGGTCAGCCACGTGCAAGGCAAATGCCCTACCCACTGTGCTATTGCCCCAGCCCCTCCAAGTAAGTATCTTTTGATTTCGTCCTTGACTACCTTCCTGACCGACTCATTGTTCAACATTGAGTTGTTTAATTTCCAGGTGTTTGATTTGGTTTTCCGTGTCTGTTTGTGATTAGCTTCTATCTTCAGCACATCATGGTCTGAAAAGATTGTTGATACTATTTCTGTCTTCCTGATTCTATTGAAGTATGTTTTGTGGCCTAGCACATGGTCTATTTTGGAAAATGTTCCATGTGCCCGGGAAAAGAATGTGTATTCTTTCTTCTTTGGGGTGAAAAGCCCTGTGTAGGTCTATTTGCCCTATCTCTTCTATTTCTTCCTTCAAAGCCAATATTTTCTATTTTTTTCCTTTTTGGCCAACTTTTATTTATTTATTTATTTAATTTATTTTTTAAAAATTTTTATTAGTGAAACCATGAGGTACATTTGTAGACTTACAAATTTTTGTGCTTGGGTTTCCGTTATACAATAATCCAGTACCCATCCCTCCACCAGTGCCCATTCTCCATCATTTACTTTTTAAAAAATTTTTGTTAGTGAAACACCATGAGGTACAGTTGTAGATTTACAAATTTTTGTGCTTGAGTTTCAATTGTACAATGATCAAACACCCATCCCTCCACCAGTGCCCATTTTCCACCACCACGGGTCCGAGAATCTCACCCATCCCCCACCCCCTCATCCCACCCTACCTCTGTGGCAGGGTATTCCCTTTTGTTCTCTCTCTCCTTTTGGGTGTTGTGGTTTGCAAAAGAAGAATTGAGTGTCAAAGCCAATATTTTCTTGTTGAGTTTTGTTCTTGTTGATCTATCCACAGTTGATAAGGCGATGGTGAAGTCTCTGACTACTATTGTATCGCTAGCAATGTCCTCCTTAAAATCTGTTAGCAGTTGTTTTAAGTATTTAGCTGGTCCCTCATTAGGTGTGTATACATTTAAGAGTGTGATTTCTTCCTATTGTACGTATCCCTTAATAAATAGAAAATTGTCTTCGCTGTCCCTTCTCATCTTTTTCAACCTGAAATTTATGTTGTCGGATACTAGTATGGCCACCCCAGATTTTTTGAGGGAACTTTTTGCTTACAGGATTGTTTTTCATTCTTTAACTTTGAGTCTGTGTTTACTCTGACTGTTTAGATGTGTTTCTTGTAGGCAGCAGAATATTGGTTTCAGCTTCTGGATCCATTTTGTCACTCTGTGTCTCTTGCATTTAGATCATTGACTCTGAGAGATTATTGTCATGGGGGTTTGTGCCATCTTTCTGTAGGTGCTGATAGGTGTTTTCCTTCTTGTGTTACAGGAGCCCCTTTAATCCTTCTTTTAGGTTTGGTTTTGAGTCTATGAAGTTCCTGAGCTGTTGTTTTTCTATAAAATGGTGTATCATTCCATCGAGTTTGAGTGAGAGTTTAACTGGATAAAGTATTCTTGGTGAGGCGTTCATTTCATTGAGTTTTTTTTTTCACTATATCCCACTATTGTCTTCAGGCTTGGAGGGTTTTCTCTGATAGGTCTGCTGTAAATCTAAGGGGTGCTCCTTTGTATGTTATTTCCTTCTTTGACCTTGCTGCTTGCAAAGGTCTTTATCCTTGGCATCCATCATTCTGAATATGATATGACTTGGAGTGTTTTTATTAGGGTCTCTTTTAGCTGGCACCCTTCTGACTCCTTGGATCTGAATGTCTGCATTCTTTAACTCTGGAAACTTTTCAGCAATTATTTCTTTGGCTATGGCTTTTTCATTGGGTTTGCCTCCCTGGCCTTCTGGTACTCCGATGATTCTAATGTTGTTCCTCTTGGCTTCATCCCCAGGTCTTTGATTGGCCTTAGAGCTATTTTAAGATATTTTCCCATTGTTAGCTGTTGCCTCTGCAATTTCTGCTGCTCATCTTCAAGCTCACTGGTCCTGTCTTCAGCTGTAGTCATTCTATTGTTGAGGGCACTCACCGAGTTTTTAATTTCTTCTACTGAATCCTTTATTTGTGACACTTCTTTTTGTAGCTTTTTAATTTCTGCTCTCATTTCTTCCTGTATTTTCTCGACTATCCGAGCCACTGTTTCTTTCATTTCTTCCTTTAATTTTCTGCATGTCTGCTCCATTGATTCTTTGAGTTCCTTGAACATCCTCAGTTTGTCATCTCAAAATTCTTTATTGGAGAGATATTTGTGGGTAACCCCTGTTGAGGATTCAGGACTCTTTTCTTTGTCTTTTCCTCATAGTGGAGATTTGCTCTGTTTCTTCATGTTGTGGTGGTTGTATAGAGGTAGAACCTTCAAGTTCACTAGTACTGTTCCCACTTATAGCGGGAAAGGGGTCTGAATGAGCTCGGTCAATGGCAGTCACCCTTCTCCCCTTCTAGAACACATCCTTCCTCTCAGACATTATTCTGTGACTTATGATAGGCATCTAGTGAAGCATTGGAGGATGTGCTCTTTTATATAGGACTTGTACAGCTTTTTTTGCATACCTTGGTCTTTTAATGGAGTTGGTTGTAGGCCAGTGGATTGTTGTTGCATTGTGTGTTTGAGGAGGCCGAAACGTTTTGCTCAGAATTAGGTGATATAGGTTGGCATATGAGTTGAGACTGCTGGGAATGGGCAAAATAACTGTGGCTGCATGAGCGGCTGCTGGCCACACAGAAGGTCCCGCCCAATTTTGAGGAGGCCATGTCCCCTACAGTGGAGGCCACACCCCCAGGCAGTCCTAGCTGCTAGTCCCCCGTCCTGTCCTCTGCGTCTGTGGGGGTGCCATGCGGGGAAGGGGCACCCAGGGCACATGGGGCAGGGACGCTCCGACCTATGTACCTGCAGAGAAGGGCGGTTCTGTGATGAGCTTAAGTACAACTTTAAGCCAGATAACTTGCCAGAAAGTAAAATAAGGTTAAATGTTGTTAGAGGTATATGTGTGAACATATATGAGATATGTTTTTACACAAGTATAATGAATTCATTACAATGTTTATATCTATAAATTCTAAAATATGCTTTCAAAATTAAATTAAATATACTGTACTAAAAATCTGCATTTCAGTATTAAAATGAAAAAAAAAATCTAAAAGAAAATCGTCAATGGCCTGGAAATAAAATGTTAGAAATGTTTAAGGTACTTAAATATTTTATGACTATTAAAGTGTCACTTTTCTTTGAATTACTATTCTTGACCATTAATCAGATACCTTTTTTTTCTAACTTTAATGATATTTTATTGACATCTATTATTGTGTATGTTTAAAATTTACAATATGATGATTTAATATATGTATATGTTTCAAAGAATAAGATGAGTTAATACATCTATCACATCACACACTCAACATAGGGGTCTGGGGAAGGTGAGAAATTTTAAGATCTCCGTTCTCAGCAAGTCTGACATATGAAACACAGTGTTATTAATTGGAGTCAGTATCTCTCTGTATTACCTGAAAATTTATCTCTTATTCCTGAAAGCTTGTACTCTGACCACCTCCATCTTTCTCTCCCACTCCTGAACCCCTACTAACCACAATCTCTGTTTTTATTATTTGGCTCTTATTAAAATTCCAAATATAGGTGAGAGCATATTTGTCTTTTCCTTTCTGCTTATATAATTCAGAATGATGCCTGATGCCTTCAAAACTCCTTCCATAATGTTGCAAATCAAAGGGGTTTTTTTTGTATTCCACTATGACTGTGATTAGTATTCCATTTCTTTTTTAAAAAAACTTTTATTTATAATTTATTTTGGGCTTGGGGTCACACCAGGCAGTGCTCAGGGCTTACTCCTGGCTTTTTGGTCAGAAATTACTCTTTGGAGCTAATATATGAAATGCTAGGGATTGGTCTTGTGTTAGCCGCGTGCAAGGCAAGTATTTTACCCTCTGTACTCCATTTCTGAACATATACCTATGTGTGTAGATAAAGTATATTTATTGAATGAAATATTACATGCTGTGTTCCTATAACTGGCTGGAGCGATAGCACAGTGAGTAGGGCGTTTGCCTTGCAAGTGGCCAACATGGCCGACCCGAGTTCGATTCCTCCACCCCTCTCGGAGAGCCTGGCAAACTACCGAGAGTATCTCGCCTGCATGGCAAAGACTGGAAAGCTATCCATGACATATTCAATATGCCAAACACAGTAACAATTGTCACAATGGAGACATTACTGGTCCCGCTTGAGCAAATCAATGAACAATGGGAGCACCGTGACGTGTTCCTATTACATATATACACAATGGAATATTGTTTTTCATAGTTCTTTAGCCATTCACTCCTGATTGACGCTTTGGGTGTTTGCACACTTTTTGTGATTGTAACTAAATGCTGAAGTGAACGTAAGATACAGATGTCTCTGTTGACACAGTCATTTCATTTCCTTCAGACAGAGCTCCAGGTTGTTCCATTTTACAATTTCCTCCATGCTGTTCTCCAAGGAAGGAATATTAATTCTCATTCCCATCACTAGTCCTATACTTCCTTACCCACTTGTTAGTTCTTGTCCCTTTGATAATAACCTGCCATACTGAGGGAACTTATTTGCATTTCTGTGATGATTAGCAGAGGTCCTGTCACTCTTTTCTCTGCATTCTCTTTGGTTGCAGTGAGTTGCAGGATTAAGAGGCTTTCTTGGAAAGATGCTGACATGTGGAGAGTCATGTGTCCACTTTTGCAGAAATGCTGCAACAAGCAACTTGAGCTCCTGGCAGACCATATACCCCAGAGAGAGTTTGGGCAGTTACTACCTCCTCTGACTGAGACAAATATTCCTCTCAGAACCAGAGGGAAAGGGCTGCTCAGCATAGAAGGTTGGGACCACAGAGAAAGTACAGTGAATAGGGTGTTTTCCTTCCATGCAGCCAACCCAGGCTCAATCCGTGACACTCCGTATGGTTCCCCAAACCCATCAGGAGTGATTCCTGAGAACAGAGCCAGGAGTAACCCCTAAACACCACCAGGAGTGGCCCAAAACCAAAAATCAAGTTTGGCAGCATATATGGTCAACTCCACATTTCCAACATCGAGGACATGCCTACGTCTCTCTTCTTTCCTCCTACCCATCTGTCCACTCACCTTTGAGTCTCATTTGCTGTGTAATAAGGTTCAGCACTTAATCAACCACAAGTGTCATCTTGAAAACCAAGCATTGTCTCCCAGAGCTATTTCAAGCGTGGAACTGAGGAAAGGGAAAAATAAAATTAGAAGGAAATCAGAGAAAGAGGGTGCAATACATAAAGGAGAGAAGGGAAGTTGGGGGTACCATTTCCAATAATAATTTCATCCAGTTCCTCACCACAGCCCCACAGAATCATTTCCTCTCATTTTGGAGGCATGGCAACAAGGACTGGGGAGCTTAACCACTGTATCCATGGTAACCCCTCCCAGAAGCCATCGTGCTGGGATCTAAAGGCAGAGTCGACCTTACCAAGCTGACTCTCGGGCAGAGAAGAAAAGAACTCGAAAGCCATACAGGAAGGGGAAAGGAGGCAGGGGAGGAAACTGATGGAAGGAAACAAGGGAATATGGGAGGGAAGAACTAAAGAAAGAAATGATGGAAGGAAAGACCATGTCACCAAAACAATTGACATAAAGTTGGGATCATTGTGAGTTTCTTTTTCCAGTCTTCCCTTATGTGAGTTGTGCTAATTCCTGAGCAATCCCTGGGCTTTGGTCAGAGTCCGAGGACCAGCGATGTGGCTCAGTGGTATAGCACAAGCCTAAGATCTATGAGACTCTGGGTTGGATTCCCAGTATTGCCAAAATAAAGCACGTGCAATTTCTCAGTGAGCACTGACTGTGCAATATCGTTCAGGCTCTTGGTCTGTGTGTGGAACATCCATGAACTGACTGACTCTGGAGTAAACAATTCACTCCCTGCTCATGGGGGTAGGACTATGGAAGCAGTGTCCAGGGCTTCTTCACCTAAGTAGAAAACTTGCCAGTGGTTCTATTTTATTTAAGGATCAATTACTTTGGTGTCTATTGCTGATTTGGAACAAAAATCCTATTTTAATAAAAATGACTTAACATGAGATAAATATGAGTTGCATTCTGTGGCTGTTCTGAAAAACACCGAAACCCAAATGTTGACTTAATAATGAAATCTGGTTTCTAAAGAACAAACGAAAAAAAAGAAATACAATGAAAATGTATGTTTTGATACAAAAGGCCCAAGCAAAGGAATTCTCAGTTTTCATCTTGAAGAGAAATGGTGATCTGAGGTTTGGGATATGAAAAAGTATTTGACTCAAATACTCATCCACACATGCATATGACAAGCACACATCCACTCCCACACATTTTTCATACATGAAAGAAGTAGCATTTGTGAGTTAATTATCTGCATAGGAGTTTAGAACGTCCCTGTGAGTTCACAAAGTCTTGGTAAGTAATGGCTGATGAAAAGAGAAGTTGATGAATTTTAGGTTACAGGCAGATGGCAGCATTTTATCAAATGCAAAATAGGAAAAGCCTGGGGCTGAAGTGATAGTATAATGGGTAGAGCATTTGCCTGATAAGCCGCTGACCAAATTTCGATATCCAGCACCCAATTAGGTTCTCAGAGCCCACCAGGAGGGATCCCTGAACATAGAGCCAGGAGTAAAGCCCTGAGCATTGCTGCATGTGGCCTCCCAACAAACAAATTAGAGGAATCTGCATTCGCACCTGTGTTGCCACCCGGAGCTCCCAGGAGATGGAGCCAAGGGTAGAGTCCCACTACCACATATCTGCATTGCTTCTTGACCTTGCTCTGCCCTGATTCTCCCCAGCCCTGTGGCGTCTCCTGCCAATGCCCACACAATGAATCACTTGCATTCAGAAAACTATTGGGAGAGGTGCTGTTTCTGGGCAGAATGCAATAGACTACTGTGATCCCCAGATCTTTTTCAACAGCAAGACTCTGAAGCCTTTAGCACAGGGTCCATAAAGCAGGAGGCCGATTTTGTGTTTCTTTCCCTGTGCAGACGAGTTGAGAGAACTGCAGCCTTGCGACCCATCCTGTAAGACCTGCAATGGATCTGCAACCTCGTGTACATCATGCCCGAAGGGTGAGTGCTCCTGAGAGTCACAGTCACTTACAAACCCTGTTATCATTCATGTTCCTAATACAGAAACTACTCTGGAAAACCTCAGAGAGCCACTGCTTGACCAAAACAAGCAAAACCACTAAGAAAATCTGGCTCTCAACAATGTTTCTTATCCAAAAACAAAATGTCACTATTGGTTAGTCTGACCAGTGAATTTGCTAGACATCTTGGGTGTGTGTAATTGTGAAAGGTGATGTTATTCTTTGAGAGAATTGTCACTGAAACTAAAAACCTCAAGGAAGAACTCCTGGGTGGGCTAAGTTGCCTCCCTATTATTTCCTTCTTTTCTGATGCTGAATTCAGGGAAGGTAAACAGTAAGAGAAAACATGCAACACATCAACAAATTAACTGATTCATCACTTTAAAAAGTAAAAAATAGCAATCTCCCTAAATTAGGGGCATTATTAACATGGTACATTAGCATTAAAATTAAGAATATTAGGGGCTAAAAATCTGGAAACAACCCAAGTGCCCGAGATCAGACAACTGGTTAAACAAACTTTGGTACATCTACACAATGGAATACTATGCATCTGTTAGGAGAGACGAAATCATGAAATTTGTTTATATGTGGATAGACATGGAGAGTATCATGCTATGGGAAATGAGTCAGAAAGAAAGGGACAGATATAGAAGAACTGCACTTTCATTTGTGGAGTATAAAATAACATAACACAAGACAGACACCCAAGGACAATAAATAGAAAAGTCAGGAAGATTGCTCCATAGTTGGAAGCCTGCCTCATGAGTGGGCGAGGAGAGGACAGCTGGGATAGAGAAGGGATCATTAAGAAAATGATGGTTGGAGGAATCAGTTGGGATGGGAGATGTGTGCCGAAAGTAGATGAAGGACCAAACATGACAACCTCTCAGTATCTGTATTGCAAACCATAATGCCCCAAAGTAGAGAGAGAGCATGGGGAATATTGTCTGCCATGGAGGTGGGGGAAGGGTGGGAAAGCTGGGGGTATACTGGGGATGTTGGTGATGGGGAATGTGACTGGTGAAGGGATGGGTATTGATCATTGTGTGGTTGTAACTCAGACATGAAAGCTTGTAACTATATCTGACGGTGAATCAATAGCATTTTTAAAAAAAGACTATTAGGGGCTAGAACCATAGTACAGCAGGTGGGACACTTGCTTTGAATATGGTCAACCCAGGGTCCTGGCACAGGATATGCACCCCCAAACCCTTCAGGAGTGACGGATTTGGCCCCTAAACCAAAAATAAGGTAAAGGTAAAGGTAAAGGCCCTCCCGTTGATCGTCGATTTGCTCGAGCGGGCCCAGTAACGTCTCCATTGGAGACTTTGTTGTTACTGTGTTTGGCATATCGAATGCTCTCGGTAGCTTGCCGGGCTCTCCGAGAGGGGTGGAGGAATTGAACTCGGGTCGGCCATGTTGGCTGCTTGTAAGGCGAACACCCTACTGCTGTGCTATCGCTCCAGCCCAAAATACAGCCCAAAATACACCCTACCGCTGTGCTATCACTCCAGCGATACCACAGCGATACCACCCTACCGCTGTGCTATCGCTCCAGCCCAAAATACAAACCAAAAATAATAATTAAAAAAAATCATACCTTCATTAAGGTCATTAATGTTGTAATATGCAATGTTGAGTGATATGGAAATGCAAAAGTCACATTTGAAATGACCAGTGTGCCACAATTCTCTACTCCTTCTGAGTCACAAGTGACATACAAATTAAAGAAATTTTGTTGAAATTTTGGAGCTGGGGGAAGCTTTAAAATTAATTTCTTAAATAATGGTTTGGGAGCGGTTGTATTAAAGTATGGAGATGAACACTTTGTATAAGGTGAAATTAGGTGGCAGTGTTGTTATTCTGTTGGTGCTATAGGCAGGCTTTGGGGAAACACAAGAAATTCCCTTCAACTACCTGTCAGACAGGGAGACTGATCCCATAGGCAGAAGAAAGCCCCAATGACCTGCACTTCTCACAGAGTGCAAGGAAAAGTGAACAGGACAAAAACCTCCTGTTCTCTGTCTCCCTTCTGGAGATCAGTCATCTCGAATAATTTTGCATCATGAATGCAGAGTTTGGTAAACCTGAAGGAAGTGAATTCTTGCACCTTTGTGGCAAGTAAAAGACCATGGCCAGGGTCTGCTTGGGGACACGTCCTGATCCATACCACGCAGCAACCTTCTAATCAGCCTTCTCTGGGTTTCCAGGTGCATATCTCTTGGCACAGGCGTGTGTCTCCTCTTGTCCCCAGGGCACATGGCCCTCTGTGAAGAGTGGCAATTGTGAGAACTGTACGGAGGGATGTGCCGCTTGCTCTGAAGCCAACCTCTGCAAAAAGTGCCAGACACCGACCGATCACATGCTCGTCCTCCATGAAGGCAGGTGTTACTCCAAGTGTCCCGGGTAAGTTTCTGTTCTCTCCTCATGTCCTGATATGCTCATTTCCCTGCAGCATTTTGGTGGTAATTCCTTTCCACCCATCAAAAAGCTCTCCTCGGGACTGGAGCAATAGCACAGCGGGTAGGGCGTTTGCCTTGCATGCGGCCGACCCGGGTTCAATTCCCAGCATCCTGTATGGTCCCCTGGCACTGCCAGGGGTGGTTCCTGAGTGCAGAACCACGAGTAACCCCTGTGCATCGCCAGGTGTGACCCAAAAAGCAAAAAAAAAAAAAAGCTCTCCTCCTGGTGGAACACCTTTATCAGTGTCCCTGCTCACTAGTTGACCTCATTGCTGGCCGCAGCAGCCAACACTTCCATGAGCCCAAATGCACATCCTCCCTTTGTGCTATTATCTCTTTATGTTCCTACTTTCATGAAAAGATGTTTCCACTTGTGTTTATGATCAAGTTGTTGTCAGCTTTTTTCCCCCATCACCGACAAAAGTGAGGTTGCAGTAGGCTCTCAGAACATATTGGCTCCTTCTGAGTGTTGAAAGTAGGTAGATTGGCCTCTGGTTTGTCATTTCTTTACTCTGGACCCAATAAATAAATAATTTTAAAAGGTTAGTTTCCTTCTTGTTTATCCCTTCCCATCTCATCAGGTAGAATGAACCTCTTACTCCTTCCTAAACCAATCTCTAGTAAACTGAATGATACCAAGGAATGGTGTAAAATAAATAAGGCTTATCCTTGAATACATAGATGTTATCAGAATTCTGACAACCAGGAAGAATGGAAGAGAATACAAAAAACCATGCCAGGGGGCTGGAGCAACAGCAAAGCAGGCAGGGCCTTGTATGCGGTTGACCCAGTTCAATTCCCAGCATCCCATATGGTCCCCTGAGCACCACCAGGAGTAATTCCTGAGTGCATGAGCTAGGAGTAACTCCTGTGCTCCTTTGCATTTCCAGGTGTGACCCAAAAAGCAAAAAAAAAAAATGCCTTGTGGTTTTTGTTTGTTTTAGGGCCACACTGGAGGGTATTCGAGGCTTACTCCTAGTTCTGTGCTCAGGCATCACTCCTGGTGGTGCTCAGGGGACCATACATGGACTTCATATCAAATCCGGGTTAGGGTGTATGTAAGGCAAGTGCCTGCATTTTCTCTCTGGTCCCTGAGATGCATGCTGTAGGCCTGGAACTGACCTTCAGGACACTTCAATTCTAGTGTAGAAATAGCCAAGCATATAAAGATAGAGCGATAGCACAGCAGTAGGGCGTTTGCCTTGCACGCAGCCAACATGGCCGACCTGAGTTCGATTCCTCCACCCCTCTCGGAGAGCCCGGCAAGCCAGCTAGAGTATCTCGCCCGCACAGCAGAGCCTGGCAAGCTCCCCGTGACCTATTCGATATGCCAAACACAGTAACAACAAAGTCTCCAATGGAGACGTTACTGGGCCCACTTGAGCAAATCGACTAACAACAGGAGGGCCTTTACCTTTACCTTTACCTTAGCTCCTACTGGATGTAAAAATTGATATTGGAAGCTAAATTAAGTTTGAAACTACAACAGGATTACTAATAAGGAAGATTTACAGGGCTGGAGCACAGTGGGTAGGGTGTTTGCCTTGCAAGCGACCAACGTGGCCGACCCAAGTTCAATTCCTCCACCTCTCTCGGAGAGCCTGGCAAGCTACCGAGAGCATCTCGCCCACACGGCAGAAGAATTCTCATATCCAGATCCTATTTTCTCTTGTTTGGCAGGTGAGGAAAGTCATTTTCTGCTCAGTATCACACAGCTAACACACAGGATGATAAAGCTACCCGTGATGTAGTCAATATGCCAAACACAGTAACAATGAGTCTCACGATGGAGACGTTACTGGGCCCGCTCGAACAACTCGATGAACAATGGGAGGACAGTGACAGTGACACATTTCTCGAGTCTTAACACAAAGGGCTAAGAGATTCCAGCAGCTAATTGTTGAGTGTTCAAGATGCCAAGGCACTGTACAAATCCCAGTGTACAAATCCCTTTATCACTTATCACTTAACTTCCCGTTAGTCGTCGATTTGCTTGAGCGGGCGCCAGTAACGTCTCCATTTGTCCCTGTCACGTGCTAGCGTAGCCCAATGGCATCTGTTCGCTCCGGGAACATGAAGGGCCTCAAACCGATCATTCATGATCTTGACGAAGAAGTCTGACCATCTGGTAGGTGGGCGGCCACGCAGTCTTTTGACATCCCGTGGAATCCAATCAGTAACAGCTCTAGTCCAACGGTCATCTTTAAATCTCATTACGTGACCAGCCCATCTGATTTTCGACACCTTGGCAAATGAGACAGCGTCCCTGATCCTTGATCGTCGACAGATGTCAGAACTCCGGATTCGTTCTCTCATTTGAGTGAAACGTGATATTCCAAGCATGGCTCTTTCTATTCTTCTTTGGGAGACCTGAATAGCGTTCTCATCTTGTTTGCGTAGGGCCCAGGTCTCTGAGGCATATGTTAATGCAGGAAGAACAGTGCAATCAAAGAGATGTGCCCAGAGCTGGAGGTTCTTCGTCCTCTTAGCTATTTCTTTGACGTTCTTGAAGGCGTTCCAAGCCGCTCTCTTCCTCCTGCGCAGCTCGGGTGCCAGGTCATTTGTCATGTTGACCTCTCGACCTAGGTACACATAGCTGTTGCATTCGGAGATGGTCGTTCCATTGAGAGCGAATGGGGCGTCAGGAACAAGGCTATTTCTCATAAACATTGTCTTCGTAAGATTCAGCTGTAGTCCTACCTTTCCACACTCCAGTAACTACAACTGGTCTCATTCACCTGACTCTGAAGGCTTCAAATCCCTTTATAATCACAAGAATTCTCATATCCAGATCCTATTTTCTCTTGTTTTGCAGGCGAGGAAAGTCATTTTCTGCTCAGTATCACACAGCTAACACACAGGATGATAAAGATTTTAACCCAATTCCTTGTTGCAGTGATTTTCACATGATTCACGAGTTACCAGTGTCACCTTCTTATGCAACTGGATTTTTCCCCTTCTTAATTGTATTTTAGATAACACCACGACAGTAGAGACAACGTTTATGGTTTCGCATGAAATTACCACCACCAATGTGCTGACGACCCTGCACTCTGTCCTTATGTCACTTTTTGTCCACCTCTTTCCACACGCATTCAACTATTTGGTAATTTTAGTTTTGTGCTTAAAAGTCAAAGGTTTCTTGTCCATCAATACGGTTGATGCTTTTTTTTTTTTTGCTTCCAGTGTTTGTCCCTCTCCCTCCTCTATGCCAAGACTTTTTTTTTAATGTTTGCTCCAGTAAAAATTGCTGTTCATTTTATTTACTTATTTTTTAAAAATTTTTATTGGTGAATCACTGTGAGGTGCAGTTACAGACTTACAAACTTTCATGCTTGTGTTTCAGTCATACAATGCTCAAGTACCCATCGCTCCGCCAGTGCCCATTCTCCACCACTGATGATCCCAGTATCCCTCCCATCCCCGCCCCATCCTCCCCACCCCACCCCACCTCTGTGGCAGGGCATTCCCTTTTGTTATCTCTCTCCTTTTGGATATTGTGGTTTGCAATAGAAGTACTGAGTGGCCATCATGTTTGATCTATAGACTACTTTCAGTGCTCATCTTCCATCTCAAGCAGATCCTCCAATAACATTTTACCTGGTGTTTCCTTCTCTACCTGAGCTGCCTTTTCCTCCAGCATGTGAGGTCAGCTTTCAAGCCATGGAGCAAACCTTCTGGTACTTATCTCTGTTATGCTTGGGTGCTAGTCTCCCATTCTGTTACTTTATATTCCACAGATGAGTGCAATCTTTCTATTTCTGTCTCTCTCTTTTTTATTTATTTCACTTAGCATGATATTTTCCATGTTTATCCTCTTATATGCAAAGGTCATGACTTCATCTTTTCTAACAGCTGCATAGTATTCCATTGTGTAGATGTACCAAAGTTTCTCCCAGTAATCTCTTCTTGGGCACTCGGGTTTTTCCAGATTCTGGCTATTGTAAACAGTACTGCAATGAACATATGAGTGCAGATGTCATTTTGACTATACTTTTTTGCTTCTCCAGGATATATTCCCAGGAGTGGTATTGCTGGGTCAAATGGGAGCTCAATTTCTAAATTTTTGAGAAGCGCCCATACTGTTTTCCAAAAGGGCTGAACCAGTTGGCATTCCCACTAGCAGTGTAGGAAGGACCCTTTTTCCCCACATCCACGCCAACACTGATTGCCTTTGGACATTTGGGTATGTGCCAGTCTCTGTAGTGTGAGGTGGTATCTCATAGTTGTTTTGATCTGCATCTCCCTGATGATTAGTGATGAAGAGCATTTTTTCATGTGCCTTTTTGCCATTCATATTTCTTCCTTGAGAAAGTTTCTGTTCATTTCATCGCCCCATATTTTGATGGGGTTGGATGTTTTCTTCTTGCAAAGTTCAACCAGTGCCTTGTATGCTAAGACTTTTTAACTTGACATAGTGCCCTCTGTTTGTTTTGGGGTTTGTTTTCTATGCTGGAGGATTCTAGTTGTCAAAAATGTCACTGAGTAATGCCCTTCCAGTGACGATATTGCAAACTATAGTGACTAAAAGAAAAATTAAAGATAACAAGAGACGAAAATTGTCTGCCATAGAGGCAGCCTACAGGGGTGGGATTGGGGGGGGGACAGGCAAAAGGGAAGCTGGGGACATTGGTGGCGGGAAATGTGCATCGGTGAAGGGATGGTTATTGGAGCATTGTATGACTGAAACTCAAGTATAAACAACTTTGTAAGTATATCTCATGGTGATTCAATTAAAAAAAAAGATTTAAAGAAAGAAAAGAAAAAGCCCCTAAGGTCCATATCCTGGAAAGTTTTGCCTTTTTTGTCAATATAATTTATGGATTCTGGTATCATCTCGAGATCTTTAGTCCACTTTGAGATAATTTTTTTGTATAGTATGCAATACAGATCTAATCTCTCTCCCTCCCTCTCCCCCTCCCTCCCTTCCTCCCTCCCTCCCTCTATCCCTCCATCCCTTACTCCCTCCCTCTGTCTCTCTCTCTCTCTTATACACACACACACACACACACACACACACACACACCTTTGGCTGAATACACATTCTTCTCCAGTGCACACAATACATTCTCTTGGACCACATGCTGGACCACAATTTGAAAAATAAATATATATTTACATATAAGACCACAAAAATAAAACTCATACCCAATATCTTCTTAAGCTGCATGGTCGTGAAAGTAGAAATTAATTATAAAAAAAGGTAAAGTCAGTGAAAGATCTAACATTTGGAGATTGAATAAAATTCTGTTAAACAACCATTGAGTTGAAGAGAAAATCAAAGATAAATGAAAATAAACTTTATAATGAATAATAATGATGGCACAGATTACCAGAACCTATGGAACACAGCACAAGAAGTATTAAAAGGGAAAGCTCACAATGAAACAGGAAATTAAAGAATTCAAATAAACAGCTTAACCTCATAGCTTGAGAAACTAGAAAAGCAAAATCAAATGAATCCCAAGAGGTGAGTTAAAAAGAGATGATCAAAATTAGAGCAGAAATCAATAATATAGAAATCAAGAAAATAATTCTAAAAGTAAATGTAACTAGGTGATGATTTTTCAAAAAAATAAATAAGAATGCTGGAACAATAGTACAGCAGGGAGGGCGTTTGCCTTGCACGCCGTCAAACCGGGCTCAATTCCCAGCATCCCATATGGTTCTCCAAACACCAGCAGGAGTAATTCCTGAGTACAGAGCCAGGAGTAACCCCTGTGCATTGCCAGGTGTGACCCAAAAAGCACACACACACACACACACACACACACACACACACACGAAGAATAAATAAGATGGCAAACTCTTAGCTAGATTCATAAGGGGAAATAAAAAATACAAAACTCAAATAACTCAAACTAAATGGAAATAAGTATCTAAATTATAGCAGATACTTCAGAAATTCAAAAAATTGCAAGATGTTACTATGGACAACTTTTTGTCCTTGAGTTGGACAACCGAAAAGAAATGAATGAATTCTTTGGAATACAAACTTCCAAAAGTATGAGAAACTGAAAACCTGACCAGGCCAACTGTAAGGAAAGCAACCAAACCAGTATTAAAAATCTTCCCAAGAATGACCCTTTGCCCTCCGTTGTAGGATTAATCTGGTTGTCCTTTTAATTTTTTTAATTAAAAAATTTTGAGGTATCATCATATATGGTATTATTATTATTGGTACTTTTAGGTATACAGTGTTTCTGCACATACTCATCAAGTCAGCATCTCTCCATTCTTCTCCTTAGGTCACTCATCAGTCACAGTTCTCTTCACCCTTACTTAACACTCTCAGCTCTGTTGGCAATATATCAGGGGATTCCCTACTACTCCCACTGTCCTCCACCCCTGCCTCTATTGGCTGGAATACCCCGCGTCTGAAGGAAATCGTCTGAGATTTTTCTCTTTTTTCCAGACTCACTTCACTTTACATGGCATGCACTATTTTCAAGTTGTATCACAAAATGCAAGATTCTAACTTTCTTTCAGATGAGTGGAATTCTACTGTGTTAGATGCTAAGGGCTTTTATTGTTGAGGTAAAGACAGACCTGAGCTGCATATCAAGCTTGGGGTCCTCATAGGGTTCTTATAACAGAAACAGCTGCAGAAGATGTTCACTCAACAGATTCACTAAGACAGATTATTCGAATAAGAGAGCTGTTTTTGGAGAGTACCGTAAATCTCAGTATTCATCATTTTTTTCTGCATATTTAAGATTGGGAGCTAGAGCTATGGTGCAGTGAGTAGAGTACTTGCCTTGCACACGGCAAACCCGAGTTTGACCCCTGGCATTCCATATGGTCGCTCCAGTCTACTAGGTGTGATTCCTGAGCACAGAGCCAAGAATAAGCCCTGAGCATCAGGTGTGTGAATCCTCCTAGCATCAAAAAAAAAAAAAAAAGATTATGATAGCAATTTCTTTTGAATCCCACAGGCCATCAATTAACCTTACTGTCACATACCCAGGTGGCATGTATTGGGAAATACATTTTAGACAGCTTGGAGGGGAGATTTATTTGAATGTTAGGTAGACATATCCTTCACTATCCCATTCTTTCTGTTTTATTGTATCGTTATTGGTATTTTATTTTAATTGTTTGCAGTGATGAGGCTTTAACCTAAGATCTCACACATTAAAGGCAGGCTTCTCATCCTGTACTATCTCCCAGTCCTGACGTTTTTCCTCAGGAAATCCAGTGCCTTTGATTTGGTTGACAATAGCACTGTCTCTGTCTCAGTCCAAAGCCTCAGTCACCAGGTTCAATCACTTCCCACACAGGAAGGTGGTTCCAGTGCCTCTTTTTCCTTTCCACAGCGGCTTCTATGCAGAAGATGGCACATGTGAAAAGTGTAGTTCTTCTTGCAAAACATGTGAAGGAAATGCCACCAACTGTCTGTCATGTGCAGAGGACCTCGTCCTGGACCAAGGAGTATGTCAGAAGGCCTGCCCCCAGAAGCAGGTGGCCATGGAGGGTGTGTGCAAACCTTGCCCTGAGATGTGTGAGGATTGCATCCATGAGAAAATATGCAAAGGTACTGGGAACATGCAAGGGAGAATGTAGAGTGTTGCAATGACTGAATCTCTGAAAGAGGCATCTATGCAGAAATCAAGGCACAGGGCAGTCTGCTCTCCTTTCCTGAGATAGATCATTCTCTTCACACATCACCAAGGAAGATGAGTGGGGTGTTTCCATGGCCCAGTCTGCAAGTTATAGCACACAGGGGCCCTCTCCGTGCATGAAAGTGTTATTCTAGGTAGAATAAATGTTAGCAAGAACCCAAATTCCCTCTTCTCTGAGTGCAAAATTCTATAGAAGAGGCTGATAGTGAACAATGAAATGCAGTGGTAGCTAGAGAGATTCAACTGCTATGTAAGATAGGAAAAGGGAGTTCAGGAAATCCCAATGTAAAACTGAGAATAACACTCTAACCAGGAAGCTCTTCTCTACAATTAGGTCTCAAGAAAAGCTGTCTACTCTCCTCTCTGGATTAAGGCACTCATATATATACGCTGGGTTGGAGCTATAGCACAACGGTAGGGCGTTTGCCTTGTGCGTGGAGAACCCAGCAAGCTACCAAGAGTATCTCGCCTGCATGGCAAAGCCTGGCAAGCTACCAGTGACGTATTTAATATGCCAAACACAGTAACAACAAGTCTCAAAATGGAGAGGTTACTGGGCCCGCTCGAGCAAATCGATGAACAACGGGAGGACAGTGTTTTCTGTTTAAAAATATGCTGTTCCTTCCTCAAAGTTATCTTTTTTGTGATTTCAGTGTTTTTTTCCCCCCAAGATTTCTCCTCATATAAGAAAATGAACACAGGGCTGGAGCGATAGTATGGCAGAGAAGGAGATTGCTTTACATGTGACAGACCCTGGTTCCATCCATCCTTGGCACCATTTATGGTTCCTTAGCACTGCCAGGACTGATTCTTGAGTGCAGAGCCAGGAGTAAGCCCTGAGCACCACCAGGTGTGGTCCAAAAATGAGAAAGAGAGAAAGAAAGAAAGAAAGAAAGAAAGAAAGAAAGAAAGAAAGGAAGGAAGGAAGGAAGGAAGGAAGGAGAGGGAGAGAAAGGGAGAGAGGGGGGAGGGATAAAGGGAGGGAGGGAAGAAAAGGAGAAAGGGAGGGAGGGAAGGAGAAAATGCAAATGAAATATACCCAAACTATATTCTTTATTCTAATGAACCTTGTGTAGTTAGTTTTTTTAACTCTATGGGTGAATAAAAAAAATTAACAAATCCAAGTATCCTAAACTACTTATTACACTGAGTAAAGCAAGATTGAACCAGAGGTTAATTCAGCGGCAGAACACATGACTCCCTGGGTTTGACTCCCACCTCCAGCAAATGCAAGGAAAATTGGTCAATAGAGCATGAGGAGCTCAGAACAACTTTTAAAATGCTCCCTGCTTGAAAAGGGAGCTCAGATAGAGAAGGGAGCACCAAATAAAGGTGTTGGGAGGATCCTCCCAGGATGGGAGATGCATGCTGAAAGTAGACTATAGACCAAACATGATTGTCACCCATTGCCTCTTTTGCAAACCACAACACCCAATAAGAGAGAACAAAAGGGTATGCCCTGCCACAGAGGCAGGGTGGGATGGGGAGGATGGGGGATGGGAGGGATACTGGGACCCATGGTGGTGGGAAATGGGCTCTGGTGGAGGAATGGGTATTTGATCATTGTATAATTGAAACTCAGGGGCTGGAGTGATAGCACAGCGGGTAGGGTGTTTGCCTTGCACGCGGCAGACCCGGGTTCAATTCCCAGCATCTCATATGGTCCCCTGAGCACCACCAGGGGTAATTTCTGAGCGCAGAGCCAAGAGGAACCCCTGTGCATCACCGGGTGTGACCAGCAAAGCAAAAAAAAAAAAAAAGAAAAGAAAAGAAACCCAAGCACAAAAATTTGTAAGTCTACAACTGTACCTCATGATGTCTCACTAATAAAAATTTAAAAATAAATAAATAAATAAAATGTTCCCTGCTTTCCAGATTTCCAAATAGTCACCAGCATCTGTGACTCTCAGATGTCAAAGTACCGCATGCTTTTACACCTGGGAGAGGCAGCTCACTTCTGAATGCAAAGCAAACCCGGCCACTATCTGTAGTGTTTGCCCAAAGCAGGGCTTGTTGACACTGAGTAGCTGTGCTCTGTGGGTGGGACAGGCCAGCCCAGGAGAGAGAAAGCGTCCCTTTCTCCAGCCCCCCAGGTAACTTGCTGTTTCCACTCCCTGCAGAGTGCATGCCTGACACCTTCCTGCTGGAGCACGTGTGCCATAAATCCTGTCCTTCTGGCTACTACAAAGAAGGACGTCAGTGTGTCCCTTGCCACAGAGACTGTCTAGAGTGCAGTGGCCACTCCGCAGAAGACTGTGACCGCTGTGCTGGCTCATCATCCTATCTCTACAATGGGCAGTGTTTGCAGGCATGCCCTGCAGGAACTTACCACACGCTATGGAGCGAGTACTGCAGAGGTAGACTTTGGGGAGCCTGGCCAAGTACCTGCTGGGAGCCTCTGGGGAGTATCTGTTTCAGCTGAGAGACAAAGCAGGTTCTGGGGGTTGCATGTTCCAGACCCCATAGCTACCATCTCCTCTCCTTCCCTTCTTCTCAAGGAAACATGCTCTGAGTTTGTTCTAATGTATTATTTCTTTTCTTCAAATTGAGCTATCAAATTTTGATCATATAATGATGCAGTCTCTGTGGAACACTGCAAGTTGAGAAAGGAAGGAAAAGAAAGAAAGAGAAGAAAGAAAAAAGAAAGAGAGAGAAAGAGAGAAAGAAAGGAGGAAAGAAAGAAAGATGAAAAGAAAAAAATAAAGATGGGAAGGAAGGAATGAGATAGGAGAGAGAGAGAGAGAGAGAGAGAGAGAGAGAGAGAGAGAGAGAGAGAGAGGAAAGACGGGAATACAGATTTAGACAAAGCTCTGTAGTGCCATCTTGTGCTTAAGTGGAGTAGAAACTCGAGTATCAACCTCTAGCCCTTAGAGTTTTTCCTAGAGAGCATCAGAAAGTTTGCCTAATTCCTCTTATTTAATTCACTTATTAAGAAAACTTGCTTATCCATTATTATTACCTAGGAGTTTAAATTAAAAATATGTATGCCTTGGGATCACCATAAACTAAACAACTATAGGGAATTTTCTCGTGGTCTCTTTTTGCAATGCCACTGCGATAGTCCCAAAGGCATCTAAAGGAAGCTGGTATTGGAAGAAACAGGGTTGCTATCTGACTCTCCAGAGGAAAGAAACAAAGAATCTGACCATACAAATAAAGATTTGGATAGGTGTAAAGAAGTGTCTAAATATTAGCTGGAAATGATCACACTGGACAAGAACTGAATGTAAAAAAGTAGGTAAAGGTATATACTGAAAAATCTTTCAGTGTTTGTATTTACAAACCACAATGCCCAAAAGAGGGGGGGGGGCTGGGAGAGAGAGAGAGAGAGAGAGAGAGAGAGAGAGAGAGAGAGAGAGAGAGAGAGAAGAAAAGTGCCTGCCATAAATGCCGGCTAGGGGATAGTGGTGATGGGAGGGAAACTAGTGCTGGAATATGTACAGTGGTGGCGGGATGGGTGTGGGAACACTGTGTGACTGAAACCTAATTGTGAACAACTTTGTAAGCATCTATCTCACAGTGATACAACAGAATCTTTTTTTTTTAAAAAGAAGTGTCTAGAACAAAACAATGTCCAAGCGGGATCACCACTATGAAATACAAGGACTTGAAATTCATTCTGCTGATCTTGAATTATCCCTATGCTAATTAAGCAATGTGTCCGTTAGAAGATTCCACAATTTTCATGAGGTTCTGGGGCAGAATTAACAAGAGCTCTTCTTGAGGGCCTGGAATTAACTTGTGATTCTATCTCTCCCAGGGGAGCAATGTAGCATTAACACCTTAGTATCCTAATCTAGATAAGAGAGAGAGAGAGAGAGAGAGAGAGAGAGAGAGAGAGAGAGAGAGAGGATAATGCCACCAGTATAATCCCATGGATCTGTTAATCCAGTGAGTGTTTATTGGCCTATAGGCAATTAATCTCCTTTGTGCCACATGCCCTTGTGGTCTGGGCAACATCAGAGGTTGACCAGAGTCCCTGGCCTCAGGGGGCTTACATTTTATTTAATAATACATATTCTAAATAGATAAACTGAAAAGAAACATGAGACTGGAAGTTGGGTGGGATAGAGTTGAAATTAGAGAGAAGGTGACCTGGAAGATACTGAGAAAGGGAAAGCATGGAATAGGCATCTATCTGGGAGAAGAGAATTCTAGGTTGAGGGAGTAGCAATTGTTAACCCTGAAAGTGGGAGTGAGTTGTTCTTCAATTTCTCTGACAAATACTGATTGGGTGCTCATTATGTGCCAGACTTTCTCACTGGCACTGTGCGTTCATGAATGCCAAAGATGCCCTGTTTCCAAGGGCCAGAGCAATAGTACAGTGGGTAGGGCACATGCCTTGAATACAGTTGACTTGGGTTCAACCGCCACCCAACCCATAAAGTCTCCAGAGCCTGCCAGGAGTGATCCCAGAGCACAGAGCCAGGAATAAGCCCTGAGTGTCACCAGGTGTGATCAAAAAGAAGCAAATAAACAAAAAAGAAGATGCTCTGTCTCAACAGTTAAGCTTGGCATTTGCTGAAAGTGTTAAAATCTAGGTATTGTGGAAAGTGTGTGGAGGACCATAGACTAAGCGTCATGCTGAAACGGCCACACGTCAGCACAGGGCCCAGCTGCTGCAGAACTCTTTATTATCTTATTGTCCTGTGGACAATTATGGTGAGTCTGACTGATATTTTTGTTGCAAAAGGAGCCTAAATATTCAGACAAAGTGAAAGCAAACACTTGCTTTTCAAATTCTGCAACATGAATGCTCCAGTCCCTAGACACAGAACCTTGGAAATTTCTGGAAGGAATGGGATGATTTAAAAAGGAACAGGTGCCCAGCACTTTCTCTGTCTCTATCTACCCACAGATTGCTTGAAGTCATGCCAGACCTGCTCCTCATCTGGGACCTGCATTACATGCCCAGCAGGGCTGATGCTGAACCGAGCCAGGAATTGTGTGCCGCATCAGGAATGTGCACCCTCAGAGTACTGGACAAAGTCCCTGGGATGTCAGCCTTGCCACAAGACGTGCTTGCACTGCTCAGGCCCAGCACCCCACCAGTGTTACTCCTGCTGGAAGGGGGACCGGCTTCTCAGTGAGCTGCTTTCTCTCTAAAGAGGGTTGTCAGGGTGACCACCTCATGTTGCCAGAGGCCCAGTAGATGCTTTTCCTTTCTCATCTTTGGGAGAAAATGGTGAACTCACGGACAGAAAGGGGAGTGGAATTGCACAGAAACATCACCTGGTGCCTTATAACCCATTTCCCTGAGCCTTTTTCTTCCAACTGCTTCCTCACCTGCTTGTTCTCATTCTTTTTTTCCCCTCCCCTTATTTACCTATTTTCAATTTTTATCTAGGCACCATGACTTAGAATAACAGAGTTTTATGTGTACAATGCCCCAATACCTCATCGGCCACCATAGTGTCAGCATCCCTCCACCACTCTCCCTTCCCACACCCTCCCCACTCAGGCCCTTAGTAATCTCAGTGCTGTAGGTCAACTGTTGGATACTGATGCCTTTGGCCATTTGTTTTTTCTTACTATGTTTCGTCACTCGTTGTTACTGTGGGATAGCACAGTGGTAGGGCATTTGCCTTGCGCACAGCCACCCCGGCTGAGCCGGGTTCGATTCCTCCACCCCTCTCGGAGAGACTGGCAAGCTACAGAGAGTATCTTGCCCACACGGCAAAGCCTGGCAAGCTACCCGTGACGTATTTGATATGCCAAATACAGTAACAAGAAGTCTCAAATGGAGGCGTTACTGGGCCTGCTCGAGCAAAATTGATGAACAACGGGAGGACAAATGTTTCTTCACATTCTTCATATGAGAGCGAACATTCAGTATTTGTCTCTCTCCTTTTAACTTTGCTTAGCATGAGTGTCTTCCATTTTATTCATGCATGATTTTAATGTTTTCTTATAGCTTTTCTGATTGCTCTCACTCTTCGTACATATAATCCACTATATATATATATATATATATTTTTAATTCTTATTAGTGAAACACCATGAGGCACAGTTGTAAAGGTAAAAGTAAAGGCCCTCCCCTTGATCATCGATTTGCTCGAGCGGGCCCAGTAACGTCTCCATTGGAGACTTTGTTGTTACTGTGTCTGGCATTTCGAATGTAGACTTACAAATTTTTGTGCTTGGGTTTCCATTATACACTGACAAAAATACCCATCCCTCCACCAGTGCCCATTTCCCACCAACACGGATCCCAGTATCCCTCCCAACCCCCATTCCCCCCATCTCACCCTGCCTCTGTGGCAGGGCATTCCCTTTTGTTCTCGCTCTCTCTTTTTGGGTTCTGTGGTTTTCAAAAGAGGCATTGAGTGGCAATCATGTTTTGTCTATAGTCTACTTTCAGTATGCTTCTCCCATCCTGGGAGGATCCTCCCAACACCATTTATTTGGTGCTCCCTTCTCTATCTGAACTCCCTTTACCCCTGGCATGTGTGGCTGGCCTCCAAGTCATGGAGAAAACCTCCTGGTACCAATCTCAGCCACTCTTGGGTGTTAGTCTCCTATTTTGTACTTTATGTTTCCCAGATGAATGCAATCTTTCTATGTCTATCCCTCTCTTTCTGACTCATTTCGCTTAACATGATACTTTTCACGTAGTACCACTTGTATGTAAATTTCATGACTTCACCTTTTCTAACAACTACATAGTACTCCATTGTGTAAATGTACCAAAGTTTCTTTAACCAGTCATCTGTTCTCGAGCACTCATGTTATTTCCAGATTCTGACTAACCCACAATATATTTTTAAAGAGACACTATATGAGTCATTGTCCTTTTCCATAAAGTCTATTAACTTTATAGGAATGTTTTCTTAGGTAACCATAGCACCAAGTGAATTGGACAGTGATTCCATGTTCATTGAAAACATTGCCACTGTCGATAATAATAACTAATTTTTGAAGACTCTTTATGTTGTTGGCTTTTTTTCCTGCTCAGATGCAGATTAAGCATTCTTAGTTGGAATAATTTCTAGGTAATGTTAAACCCCTGTGGAGTCACATGACGTTCACTTGCCCTTCACTGATGTTGTTAGTGGTTATTTGTTCAGGATGTTGATCCTCCACCACATGGAGGATTTTTCCCACTTGCACTTAATATGTGGTACGGAGAGAGATGTGACAAACATGTCGAGGTTCAGCTCCGCATCAGAATGTTCCCTTGATTTAGCTTCCATTGATGAGTTGATATCTCAGGCTGGCAGACTCATCCAGATTCTTTGTTAGTTACTGATATTGTGAGGCAGTGCCCTGGACTTTCCAGAGATTAAAAAAAATTGGTTTAATCCAGGAATGGGATATAGAAAATAGAATAAAAGTCAAGTGAAGCAGTTAAAGGGTATAGGATAGAGAAAAAAGGGGAGATTTGGTAAAGATCTAGAAAGCTTCCAAGCTCCTCTCTCCCCAGTGTAGTCCTGAAAAGCAAGACACTCATAGGAGAGGGCCAGGCCTTTCCTCTGCTTGTGTCATCAACAAGGATACTGTTTCCCCAACATGTGAGGTATGTTCTCCTCATTACCAAGCCCAATAGCCTCCTTGTAGAAAACACACGAAGATGCCCATCTTCTCCACTCAACCATTTCCTTCTCTGATGTAACCCTCAGTCACGGTTCTTCCCTGAAGCTTCTGAGCCTTGAGAAAAGAACGGATTTTCATAGTTTCAAACTCTCTGATCTTTACTAATTATCCCCACTATAGAGTGCTGTCAAAATTCTCCTCAACCCTCCCCACTTTTCTTTATTATTAAATCACAGTGAGATACCCATTTACAAAGTTTTTCATGATTGGGTTTTAGTCATAGAATGTTCTATCACCTGTCTCTTCACCAGAATACATTTCCTACTACTTCAGTTTCCCTCCTGCCACCCAAGCAGGCAATTTTCTTCTCTCTCTCTCTCTCTCTCTCTCTCTCTCTCCTCTCTCTCTCTCTTTCCTTTTGGCTCTCTCTCTCTCTCCTCTCTCTCTTTCCTTTTGGGCATTAGATTTGTAATACAGGTACTGAAATGTCATCATGTATATCCCTTTACCTCCTTTTAGCACTCAATTTTTGTCCAGAGTGATCATTTCCAACTACCATTGTCATAGTGGTTCCTTCTCTATTCTAACAATCTACTCCATCCTCGACCCCTTTATGGCAAACTTTCAGCCATGGGCCAGACCTGGACCTTGTTAAATCCCTTCTTTTTTTTTTTAATTGAATTGCAGTGATAAAAACACATTTACAAAGTTGTTCATGATTGGATTTGTCCTATAATGTTCTAACACGCATCCCTTCACCAGTGTACTTTTCCTACCACAAAGGCCCTTGTTACCCTCCTACTCTATGGCAGTGTGGCAGACAGTTTTCCTCTCTCTCTATTTCTCTCTCTCTCTCACTGTCTCTCTCTCTTTCCCTTTAGGCCTTATGTCAAACCCCTTCTTAAGGCCAGAAAGATGTTTCTTCCTTTTCCAAGACGGCATCCCCTTAAACTAGTGGTAAGAACTAGACTAGAGATGGAGACATCCATGGTGGTATAGAGGCCAAGGTCTGAGCTCTCTGAGAGCTTTGTGTAGCATGTGTTCATGCTGCTCTGCTCACATTGTTCCTTCCACCCCGTTCCAACTAAAGGTTGGAGAGTTATAAAAATACACGGTGTTTCTGGAGGCTGTGCTAAAGCAAACTGCTTCTCCCTACAAATATCTGCCTTCTAATCTCCAGGCCCTGTGCAAAGTTCATTTGCATGGAAAGAAAGCTCTTGCAAGTATGATGAAAAGAATCGTCTGAATTTGGGAGGGTTATCCTGGATTATCATAAAGGTCCTTTTAAGAGAGGGGAAGAAGGATCAAAGTTAGTTGCAGAGACTCAAATGAAAGCAGAAAGTGGTAGAGAGCAAAAGAGAAAGGGAGAAAGAGAAGTGAGGTTAAGTGCTGGCCTTGAAGGTGTTGGAGGGGCTGCACGTCAAGGAATATAGGCAGTCTTGCAAGGGAAAAGTCCAAAAAAAAAACACAGGTTTTCTACCAGAGGCTTTAAAAGGAACAAAGCCCTGTGGAGTCATTTTTAACTTGCCCTCTAGGACCTAGAACAAGCATCAGAACTTGCTCTAGGTGCTAGAGAGATAGGCCTACAGGACTATCTCGCTAGCACCTAAACAAAGTGGTGCTAGGACAAGGTCAGCCACATGCAAGACAAGAGCTCCAGCACCTGTAGTGTCTCTCTAGCACCTAAACCACAAAGTTTCTGGCAATTTGTTGCAGCAACAACAGGAAATACAGAAGTGCATCATCTTTTTTTTTTCCCTTTATTTTATTTTATTTTTTTTTAAAGTTATAGATTTACAATTTTTTGTGCTTGGGTTTCAATTATACAATGATCAGATACCCATCCCTCCACCAGTGCCCATTTTCCACCACCATGGATAATATCCCTCCCACTCCCATCCCCCCATCCCCCTGTCTCTGTGGCAGGGCAATCCCCTGTATTCTCTCTCTCCTTTTGGGTGTTGTGGTCTGCAAAAGAGGCATTGAGTGGCAAACATGTTCAGTCCATAGTCTACTTTCGACATGCATCTCCCCTCCTGGGAGGATCCTCCAAACATCCTTTATTTGGTGCTCCCTTCTCTATCTGAACTGCCCTTTCCTCTAGGATACCCGGCTGGCCTCTAAGTGATGGAGTAATCCTCCTGGTGCTGATCTCAGCTATTCTTGGGTATTAATCTCATACTTTGTTACTTTATATCCCCCAGATGAATGCAATCTTTCTATGTCTATCCCTCTCTTTCTGACTCATTTCGCTTAGCATGATACTTTCCATGTTGTACCACTTGTATGTAAATTTCATGAGAAGTGCATCATCTTTAGGAGACTTCTTGATCTATATGACAACTAACTAATGTCTTTATAATTGTCAAATATATCAACTGGACAAGCATTTATTTTAAACAAAGTAGCCACAAAACAAACATTTACAAGGGCCTGGTACTGCATTGAGTGTTAGAGAAACAGAGATTTATACCATCGCCGGCCCTTAGTGACTCAGAAAATAGCCCTACAAAGAGTTTGTGTCTAAAGCAGTTTTCTCAGCAACTCTAATATTATTTAGCCTTTCAACCAATCAGTTTATTGATGGAAATAAAAGCAGGCTTCCAGCCTGAGGTTGAAGAGAACTTCACCCTAATAATAAACAAGCCTGGTTTTTAGTCCATGGATGTAAGCAGAAGTTGGGGAAGTTGGAGACTGTAGAGTTCAGTGGGTAAGATGCTGGCCTTGCATGGGTCTGATCCAGGCTTAATCCCCAGCATCCTATATGGTCCCCCAGGCCCCACCAGGAGTAATTTCTGAGTGCAGGAGTAACCCCGGGAAATCACTATTGTGACCGTTAAAACAACAGCAACAAAAAAGAAGGTGTGGAAGGCAAGAGAAATTGTCACTAAGTACTGTATTCTGAATTGTGGAGCCAACAAATTTAATTTTTTCCATTTTTTTTATTTTATAAAGTAGTTCACAATGTTTGATTACATTTAATAGTAAAAGACCAATCCCACTACCACTACATCTCCTCACCATCGTATTTCAGATATTTCCATCCCGAATCTCAACCCCTGCCCCAAAGTAGAACCAAAGTAATATATTTGGTGCTGTTTGTTATGAAAAACTGCTAAAAATGCTACAAAAAAGTTTTCTTAGAGGAAAGAGTGTGAAGATTGTTGTATTTCACCAAGGGGCCCATAAAGCCCTTCTATAAGAGATCACTAACATGTTGTTAAAGGTTGAGCCTTGTGTGCATATATATATATATATATATATATATATATATATATATATGTGTGTGTGTGTATGTGTAAAAAAATTCCTGGGACTGGAGAGGTAGCACAGCGACTAGGGCATTTGCCTTGCATGCGGCTGACCCAGGTTCGATTCCCAGCATCCCATATGGTCCCCTGAGCACCGCCAGGAGTAACTCCTGAGTGCAGAGCCAGGAGTCACCCCTGTGCATCGCCAGGCATGACCCAAAAAGCAAAAAAAAAAATTCCTTCTAAGATTGGTTGCCTCCTACTTTGAACCCCATGAAATGTGGTGCGATACTATTGGAGTATGGGTGGTATGTTGTACGGAGTATTGCAAATGCTGCCGTGTGGTCCAGGAATAGGTTCACTGTTGGGTGAGCCTTGGCCAGAGTGTGTGGAGAGTGGCTGTGAGCATAGTTGCAGTTGAATTCTGGAGGTTTTCAGCTGCCGGAGCTGGGTCCCTTGAGACGGAGAGGGGTCTCACTGGACCCCCACCTGGGGCACCCTGAATGAAACAGCCTGGTGTGGAATCCGGCAGCATGGTTATGGCAAGTGTCATGTTATGCTCCCTTCCGGGAGAGAAGGACATGTGACCAACAAATTTTATTTTTAAACTTTCTCATTAACCCACCCATGTCTTTGATATCTAAATGTTATTCAGGAAGAAGAAAAAAGAACAAGTGTCTCCCTGGGGTTGGTAGAGGAAAGAGTGGGGTGGTGTGGAACTGAATTACTCAACTCCCACTTTTATTGGTGCATAGCAAGGATGAAAGATTTTCATCTACTGTTCAAATTCATGAGCAAAAAAGAGACTTTCTGTACTTCATGTTGTAACATATAGAGTCATTCTATATCCTGTGTTCATGCAATAGAGCAACCAAAGTCTATATTTTCTTATTCTACTTTTATCTTCTATTTAAATTTCAAGGGCTACTGTGCAAACAGAGCAATAGATCTGAAGTTTAAAATTTTACATGGGAGGAGTGTAGCCAAAGTTGAAAGTTAAAGTGACAGAAATGAGTCACCCAGTGTCCCTATATCAGCTTTTCTTCAGTGTCCCCTTGATTCTTACTGTCCCAGTCTCTGCCTAAATGTTCTTCTGTTTGCTGGGAGACCCCGTCAATTCCCTCACTCACAGACTTGGTATCTTATCAACACAGCCTAAACGATGTTTTCTCTTGACTCCTAACAGCTGTGTGGCGAGTTCTACTTCCTGCGCACCTTTCAAGGATATCCATAATCCTTCATGGACACCATCTCATTACACAGGAACTCAGTCTCCCCTCATGGGGCAGTGAGGAGACCAAAGAGGAGGTTGGGAAGAAATTGTCACACCTAATATCAAGCCAGACTCTTTTCTTCCTTTGACAGACACCACCTGTGTGAAGGAGTGTCCTGAGGGATACTATGAGGACGGTGATCAGTGTCTCCCCTGCCACAGCTCTTGTAGGACATGTAACGGAGGACGCAGCAAACAGTGCCTCTCCTGCAAACCGGGCTTCTTCCGGCTGGGAGAGGAGTGTCTGCCCCAGTGCAGGGAAGGGTAAGGCACTCAACAGACTTTTCATTCATTTAACTCCACTCTGGAGACCACCAGTATTTGCAAATTCATTTTGTAGGTGAGAAAATAATGCTGCAGAATACTTACATGGCTAGAAGGGACAAAAGTGAGAATCCAACTCAGGTCTCATCATCTATAAAAGATTTCTGCCAACTCATAGTTATGGGAAAGAAAACGAAAGAAGAAAAATGACTGAATGAAGGTCATTTAAAGGGTCATATTGTCAAGTCAGACTCAGTTGCCAAACTTCACTACTGATTCAAAGAATTAACATTCAGAAGACAAAGACAAAGATTTCTCCCTAAAGACATCCAAGATTAGAGCTTTCCTCCTCTTCAGCGTTAGGATTTCAATTGATCAATTTCATATGTTAGATATATGCAATCTATGTGCATTGTTAATTCATGAAGAGAACAATCTCAGTTAAATGTCTCCATTTATGCCACCACCATTTCTCTAATCCGTCCTCCCCCTAAAATCCACCAGTTTCATGTTTAGTTATCAACAACTACTTCTATGCACAGAATACACAAGTGTATTCTTCTAAAAACATTTTACAAATGAAATTTTTCTGTTATTTTTCTTCTCAGGAAGAGAGTTTGTGTATTTTTCAGAAGGTCTGGTTACCAGTAAATCTAGAAAAGGATTTGATGGGGTCATCCCCTTTTTTTCTCCTCCAGGCATCCTCTGAAAAGGAAAAGATTAATTACAGTCTTCTGTGAACTCTTTTTTCCTCATCAGTAACCTAAGACACTAAGAGTTTCCAGACACAAATTGAAGGGCTGTATTCTTGGGCTTAACCCACAAGTTTCACCCAGATGGTCCTTCCCCAAATATTTCTCACATCTTTTCTCTTCTTTTCAGGCCTATTATAATTACTTACAATTAATTGTAATTAGCTTGTATTGCTAATTTTAGTACCATATACTGCCTGGTGGTTTGATTTATCTCATTCATTCAACACATGTTTAATGAAGAACACACAGATGTGACTGTGACCTTTAAAAGTTTTTTTCTTCTTAGTCATATGTCCCTGAATGAACTTTTTTCAAAGTGAAAGACACCATCCAGTACAGCACTGGTCCTGTGTATAGCAGAGGTGTGGAGTAAACTACACCCTCTAGGTTTGTGATCTAACTGTGAGACACAATGATGAAATCTCATGATCAAGTGATGCATTGTATATCTCTTCCCATAATGAGAAAATTTTATATTCCTAGAAATAAAAATACATTTAATCTTTTGCACATTACTACACATATTACTCTTATACTCAGCACAGAATCCCACACATTACCAACTCTTAGAAAAAAACCAGCAAGCCAGTCAATAAAGGGGAGTCCTTTTTTTAAAAAATTTTTATTAGTGAGACTGTGTTTGGCATATCGAATACGTCACAGGGAGCTTACCAGTCTCTGCCGTGAGGGCAAGATACTCCCGGTGGCTACTCCCGGTGGCTTGCCAGGGTCTCCGAGAGGGGTGGAGGAATCGAACTCCGGTGGGCCATGTTGGCTGCGTGCAAGGCAAACGCCCTACTGCTGTGACAGTGACAGTGACAGATATTAGTGAAACACCTTGATTATAGACTTACAAATTTTGGGGCTTGGGTTTCAATTATACAATGATCAAATACCCATCCCTCCACCAGTGCCCATTTCCCACCACCACGGATCCCAGCATCCCTCCCACCCCCCATCCCCCCCATCCCACCCTGCCTCTGTGGCAGGGCACTCCCTTTTGTTCTATCTCTCCTATTGGGTGTTGTGGTTTGCAAAAGAGGCAATGGGTGGCAATCATGTTTGGTCTAGTTAAGACAAAAGAAGGGATTAGTTCAGTTCTTTGTCTTCGTCTTAATAAGCACCTGAAAAGAGCCGAGTCCCATATGAAGAATCTCCATCTTCATCAAATCCACCTATTAAATATTTTCATATACAAAAAGGCTGTAAACAGTGATCTAAATGGAGTGCATACCATGAAATAAAGGAAGCTTTTGTTTGACAATGCATGAAGCTACTGGGTAGGAGAGTCACAAGTTGGCATATATGGGGAATAAACAGGGTAGAAAAGATGTATACATGGAGACACTTAACTGAAATGGCTCCTTTTGTGAAGTCAATATTCCACATACATTATCTGAATTCCTTATGTTAAATACTTTGCCTTTGCAAGACAGGTATGTAATGCCCTGTGTCCTGAACAATGCACATAGATATTTTGGCATTTAATCTCAGAGTAGTTTGCTTAGGGCCTTAGTTAACTTCTATAGCCACGCATGAAATCCTATTTGATGCTCTGAGACTCATGTGTGTTTTTTAACGTCATATTCACACACAGGGAAGGGCTAGAAATGCCCAATTTAACAGACAAAGAAACAGCATCAGAAGCCTTACTATATCTAATTAGCAATGACTCTAAATCTTCCAGCTCCCAACCTGTAAATAGCCCTGTGCCACAGACTTTTTTTTCCCCACCACATCCAAGTTCAGAGTCAACTTGGAGTTCACTCCTCACTTTCCCTCTTGGTTTCAGACATTATGCAGAAAGTTCCTCAGGTCAATGTCAGAGATGTGACAAGAGCTGCAAGAGCTGCCGGGGTCCGAGACCCACAGACTGTCTGTCTTGTGATCCATTTTTCTTCCTGCTGCACTCCACGGGAGAGTGTCGTCGCACCTGCCCAGACCACTACCATGCAGATGAAAGCAAACACACCTGCGTGAGATGCCACCCCACTTGCAACACCTGCGAAGGTGAGGTTTCCCTTCCTGCCCGGCCCCTCTGGTTTTCTCACTGCCTTTGAAGAAGCCTTACAGTTGTCAGCTGTCCTTAGCATCAGCTCCTTCCATTTTCTCTCATCTTCTGTGTCTTCCCTAAAGATGTCCTGGGAAACTATTTATTTATTTATTTATTTATTTATTTATTTAATTTTTATTAGTGAGACATCGTGAGGTACAGTTGCAGACTTACACATTTTTGTGCTTGGGCTTCAATTATACAATGAGCAAATACCCATCCCTCCACCAGTGCCCATTTTCCACCACCCCGGATCCCAGTATCCCTCCCACCCACCCTCATCACCCCCATCCCACCCTGCCTCTGTGGCAGGGCATTCCCTTTTGTTCTCTCTCTCCTATTGGGTGTTGTGGTTTGCAAAAGAGGCAATGGGTGACAATCATGTTTGGTCTATAGTCTACTTTCAGCATGCTTCTCCCATCCTGGGAGGATCCTCCCAACACCTTTATTTGGTGTTCCCTTCTCTATCTGAGCTCCCTTTTCCCCTAGCATGTGTGGTTGGCCTCCAAGCCATGGAGTAAAATTTCTGGTACTAATCTCGGCCATTCTTGGGTGTTAGTCTCCTATTTTGTTACTTTATGTTTCCCAGATGAATGCAATCTTTCTATGTCTATCCCTTTCTTTCTGAGTCATTTTGCTTAACATGATACTTTCCATGTAGTACCACTTGTATGTAAAGTTCATGACTTCATCTTTTCTAACAGCTACATAGTACTCCATTGTGTAAATGTACCAAAGTTTCTTTAACCAGTCATCTGTTCTTGGGCACTCAGGTTTTTTCCAGATTCTGGCTATTATAAAGAGTGCTGCAATGAACAAACAATTGCAGATGTCACTTTGGCTATACTTTTTTGCCTCTCTGGGATATATTCCCAGGAGTGGTATTGCTGGATCAAATGGGAGCTCAATTTCTAATTTTTTGAGAATCGTCCATACTGTTTTCCAAAAGGACTGAACCAGTCGGCATTGCCACCAACAGTGAAGGAGTGTGGGAAACTTTATTTTATTGTTAATCTGTTGTTCATTGATTTACTCGAGTGGACACCAGTAATATCTCCATTTGTCCCAACCCTGAGATTTTAGCAGCTTCTCCTTACTCGTCCTTCCCAACGCTGCCACATTGGAGGCTCTTTCAGGGTCAGGGGAATGAGGCCCATTATTTTTACTGGTTTTGGAATATCGAATACACCACGGGTAGCTTGCCAGGCTCTGTCGCATGGGTGGGATACCCTCAGTAGCTTGCCAGGCTCTCCGAGGGGGACAGAGGCTCCCGGAAAAACTGCCTTGCATCCCAATAAAATAAAAATATCTCTTGCTACATGTATATAATAAAGCCATTTCCAGGTGGAAGTGACTTCTTTTGTTTGTTTGTTTCTTTGGTTTTCATTTGGACCACAGCTGGCAGTGCTCAGGGGCTACTTATGGCTCTGTGCTTAGGAGTCAATCCCGGTGGTACTCAGGGGACCACGCAGTACCAAATATTAAACTCATACTTCTTGTGTCCAAAGCATATACTCAGCCCATTAAGCCATATATCCAGCCCAGAAAGTGACCTCTAATTTTGTTGTGTGTTTATGCTCTCAAATCTACATTTTCCCAAGTAGTTATATGGATTCCATTTCCACACATCCAGTAGCTTGTTGCATGTCTCCAATTGGATGCCTAATAGACACCTTAAAATAGAAATGAAGAGGAGCTGGAGCAATAGCACAGTGGGTAGGGTGTTTGCCTTGCACGCGGCCGACCCGGGTTCAATTCCCACCATCCCATATGGTCCCTTGAGCACCGCCAGGGGTAATTCCTGAGTGCAGAGCCAGGAGTAACCCCTGTGCATTGCCAGGTGTGATCCAAAAAGCAAAAAAAAAAAAAAAATAGAAATATAGACTGGCTAGATAATGCAGTGATTAGGGTACATTCTTGAGGTGCAGGGAGGCCCAGATTAAATCCTTGGATCGCACAGTTTCTGATGCCTCACCAGAAATGCTCTCTGAACAAGTTGGAAGTAGCACCCCGCCTCACACCTCAAAACTAAACCGTAGTTACATTATTTATAGGCTTTCTCACACCATTCCTGCATCACTTTTTCTTTCCTTTGTATCTTAACAACTGGCTTTCTCACCTACCCAGTTGCCTCAGCCAAAGTAATTGGGCCATTATCCTCTATTTCTCTCTCACTCCCCATGTCAAATTTGTCCTCAGTTCCCATCAAATTTACCCTTAGACAACCACCAATTTCACATTCCCATTTTTTCCAGTATCACTGCCTTAGTTCAGAACTTTTCCATTCCTTGTCTAAATTATTCATTTTTTTAATGAGCCTTCCTGTTTCTAATATTAATCACTCTATAATCAACCAGTCCTCTATTATTTTCTCAGATCTCTCTCTAGGAAAATGTCATAATGATACTCATCTGCTTAAAAGGAACTCTCTTTGATTTTTTTTTCTTTTTTGCTTTTTGGGTCACGCCTGGCAATGCTCAGGGGTTCCTCCTGGCTCTGCACTCAGGAATCACTCCTGGCGGTGCTCAAGGGACCATATGGGATGCTGGGAATCGAACCTGGGTCGGCTGTGTGCAAGGCAAACACCCTACCCGCTGTGCTATTGCTCCAGCCCCCGGAACTCTCTTTGATTTTAAGAAAGAATCTTTAACCCCAGATTATATTTAGGCATCATGATTTACAATATTGTTATGAATAGCATTTATACCTCGGTCTTAGCTTACAAAATATATTACATTTTTTATCTTTATTAAAATAAAATTAATTATATTAATTTAATGAATTAACATTTAAATTTAATATTAAATTAAAGGGAGGAGTAAAGGAGATGAAGATTAGAACAGAGTAACATAAGGGTGGGGTGGAGTCATGGACACTTTGGTGGTATACAGCAGCTTAGCACATCAATAGTATAAACTTAAACACAACTTCAATCATATTACCTAAATGGTAATAAAAATTTTGGTTTATTTATTTAGTTGTTTTGGGTTGGTGGGGGGACCACATTCAGCTATGTTCAGGACACTCCTGGTTTGATACTCAGGGATCACTCCTGGTGAGCACTGAGGACAATATGGGATTCCAAGGCCTAAGGAATGAACTTGAGTTCAGCTCTTGTTTCCAAACTTCTTGTAAAAGTTATTTCTGGGTATCTTCACAGAAGGAGATGCTTGAGTCTGTCATCATTGGGGTCTCTGAATCAAGAGAAAGCAATTAGCTCCAGAAGAAAGAGCAAATAGGATGCTAAATTTCTGAGAAGAAAGAATAGAACTTTCAGGAGAATTTTTTTGGGGGGAAGCCTTTTTGATTTCCTTATATCCCTTCCCTTTGTTGCAATTGCTTGGGATTACACGCAGACCTCCCTGTAGCATTTGCATATTTTTGTTACAGTGCTTCATGATGGTTCTTTTTTTTTTTTTTGCTTTTTGGGTCACACCTGGCAATGCACAGAGGTTACTCCTGGCTCTGTGCTCAGGAATTACCCCTGGCAGTGCTGAGGGGACCATATGGGATGCTGGGAATCGAAACCAAGTCAGTCGTGTGCAAGGCAAACGCCCTACCCGCTGTGCTATTGCTCCAGCCCCCTTCGTGATGGTTCTTGAGCATTCCCTGGCTTCAGTGGTACTCTCACAGGTGCTCACTGGGAGCTATAACTCCTGGTTGTGGTCCTCAGATACATTTTGGGATCCTGCTCAGACCACTTTCATTATGGTGCTCACACAAATATTGCTTCTGGTCCCCAGGATGATAGACCACAAAGCTGCACTGGTCTAGGGGCACGTGATTGCTCCAGGGATTGAATTTATAGCCTTCTGTTAGCAAGGCGGGCAAGCTAAACCAGAGCATAGTCCTTGGGGCACCTCCAGAAAGTTTCAAAGGGGCTGGAGAGATACAACAGCAGGTGGAGCATTCACCTTACATGTGGCTGATCAGGTTTGATTCCTGGAGCCCCACATTATCCCCAGAGCTTGCCAGGAGGGATCCCTGAGCACAGAGATAGGAGGAAGCCCTGAGCACCGCCGGGTGTTAACCCAAAATAAACAAAAATAAATAAAATAAAGTTTCAAAATAATATATCCACAGCCACCTTTCTCCCAAATAAATTATCACTGGAGAAAAAAATCTGCTAAATTCTATTAGGCAATCCTGTGAGTGCTAAGACTGGTGGTATTTCTCAATGAGGAAATGCTCGGTCATGCTTCACTAAACAAGTATTGGGTTCCTCCAGATTAACACGTATCATCCTTGTTCTTTATTCAGTAAGTAATAAGCAGAATGATGGGAGTTTTATAAACTTTCTCCGTGGATTCTAACACTCTAAAAAAATATATTCTTTTATATTTTCTTTTATATATTCTTTCATTTTCTTTTATATGTTCTTATATATTTTATAAAGAGTTGCCCTTTGCAAATCCTCAGTTTCCAAAACGAGGGTTTCCAATGACCAAACTAATTGTATAATTTCTAGTTAGGAGTTTGCGGTTTTATAGACATGTTTTCCATGTAGAAGAACTCACTCTTCTATACCAAGTTACAAGACAAAATTCTTGTCCTGAAGTGCTTGAAAATAAAGACATAGGTAGAAAAGTAAGGTCACTCTTCTAACAGAATATTTTTATTTTCAGGAAGCGGAGACTTGAATTGCTTATCCTGTGTGTGGAGTTACCACCTGATGGGAGGAAGTTGCACCTCTGACTGCCTCGTTGGGGAGTACAGAGTAGGAGAGGTACTGGAGCCTAGCAGGGTGTTCCTCTACCCTGCCCACACAGCCACCTGTACCTGCAGCTGCATGTCATTCTGCAAAACCTAGACGTGCTGAAGACTATAGTGCATGTTTAATACATTAAGATCTTCTGTCACTGCACTGTGGAATGATGGTGCTACTATGCACACTGAGTCTTAGAGTCAACCAGAGGAACTTGGAATATCTGAGATAATTATTAAGGAAGTTTAGTAATGATTGCCTCAAAAATAACTTTATATTCAGACTCTTACATTTTTGGGTCTGTATACAAATATTATTTCATAAATACTATTTTTTAAAGATTTAAATACTTTAAAAATACACAAGACACTGATGAATTGAATGGTGATCCCCATCCCCCCTCAAAAAAATATTTAAAAGATGCCAAAGAGATAGTACAGTGGCAGGGCATTTGCCTTGCTTGAGAGGCCCACCTAGGTTGGCTTCACTGCATCCCATATGATCCCCTGAGCATCACCAAAAGTAATTCTAGAGTGAAGAGCCAGAAGTAACCCCTGAGCCTTGCCAGATGTAACCCCACAAATGAAACAACAACAACAAAGAATCTTCTCTTGCTCCCCTCTGCTATCTAAGCTAAAATATATGACCAATGTCGTAAAGACAGTGTTATTTTCTCCACTCTTTTATAGTATATTAAGAAAGAGCTTCTTTGTTAGCTTTGGCTTATCTGTAAACCATGGGTTTTCTCAGTCTACCAACTCTTAATCATGCTTGCAAACTTTAGAAATGAAATAAATGTCTCCCTGGTAAAATTTACACCGTCCAACATATTCACATAAATTCTCATGGTTTGTCCTCATTATGCCTTGAAGAAACTGACATTCCAAGCCATTAAATAATTTGCTAAAGGTCACACAGAGAGAAGCAAAATTAGTATTTTACCCAGAGGTCCTGACTCCCAATCTAGAATTTATTAGGATCAGAGACAAAGCCTGGCAAGCTACCCGTGATGTATTTGATATGCCAAACACAGTAACAACAAGTCTCAGAATGGAGACGTTACTGGTCCCCGCTCAAGAAAATTGATGAACAATGGAAGGACAATGCTACAATACAATTTTATGGAACTGCAAAGTAAAACAGGAAAATTTCTTACCTTACCTACATTTCTATCACCAGTGAAGGAATCATTTACAGGATGATACTTTCTCCTGCACTCTCTTGCCACCGAGATTTACTGGCTTTATCTTGATACTCACCACAATATTAGTCTGATGCAGGATCACAACAATCTAATAATCAAAAAAGCCAAACTATCAGTGAGTGAAGGGTGTTGGGCCAAAGCCCAGCCAAAGTTTGATGAAAAGTGAAAACTGACATTTTACTCTGTGATTTCAGAACAAGTCCTGAGATTGAACTAACAAAAAAAAGTTCATAAAGACACTTAAGTCTTGTGGTTCTTAAAGAAAAATCAGGAATAGGCTTGAATATAAAATACCCCACTAGTTCAGAAAAGGACAGTGATTTTTTTTAAAAAAAAAATTAAACTGTGTGTAAACACACACAAAAAGGACGGGCAAAGGGACAGCAGCAGCCTATCTCTCCCGCCGCCCACGTTCAGTAGTCTCAGGCCATTTCTCCACTCCAGGGAGGTCGATGGCGATGGTCAGGCGAAGGAAGGAAATGGGGGCCAACCTGGTTGGTCTTAGCAGCAGTTTATTACATGGAAGAGATGTATGTCATGGAGGCCCCAGGATCTCTCAAGAAGTACACCTTTGTTCTCTCAGCTTCTGTCCTCAGCCCCATCTTCCCAGGTTCTCTGACGCACGTGTCCCCTTAAATAGATCATGGTACCTCTAAAGGGTGCAATATAGTGATGTCATCAAAAGGAGTTACAGAAAGAAGATTGAGGAGGCAAACCATACATTGTTTCTCAGGCCAGTAATTTTGGCCTCCAGAAAGAAGATACAAAACCAAACTGAAACCTTTCACAAGCACATTCACAAGCTACAAGCACTTGGATTTGCATGCCAAAGACCAGTCTGCTAGAGCTTGGAATCTACATCTCAAAGATCAGGCCTGGCTAGCACCTGAGATCTGCATATCTAAGACCAGCTAGGTTTCTATGAGAAAAGGGAAACTGCCTCAATATACTGAAATCATTTACTGAAGGCAGTTTGAAGGGGAGAAAGGTTCAGTCTCATCCAAGCTAGTCAGGACACCCAGGAAAACTGCTTCTAGGACAGATTCTCATTTAGCAGATCAATCACCCTAGAACAGATTTCCCTGGATGTGTTTCTCCTCTCCTTGTCCGACCAACATATAAGCATACACAATATAAATCATTTTGTATGGACACAGTAAGAAATACCTTGAGCTTATAGAATTGCTCTCCTAGGGCCATCTCGATCTCAGACTGCAGTGCTCAGGCCAGATATCTTTCCTATTCCTAGCAGCAGGGTCCTAGTCTCGTCATTACTTTTGGATCATAACAGCATTTGCCTATGATCAAACTCTTAACCTATAGTTAAGAATCGTGGCACCTTGGCCTGGCCCATCGTGATGCCAGGGTAAGACATAATTTACCGGCTTGCCCTGGTTCCATCCAGTCCCACGTCGGGACCCTGCCCTTGGAGTGCTAGGAAGTGAGGGCAACTGAGGCTTAAGTTGAGAAAGCAGATGCCCAGGAGTGAATAATATTCAAAGCCAATCAACTCCTAAGTTACAAAGCATAATATTAATTGTCTTCCTGTATCTATACAAAAAGGTCACTGTATTAAAGTAAACTATTCAAAAGACATAAGGAGAGGAGAAAGGCAATATTAACTTACAGCACAGCTTCAGTGTCTAAGAAGTATGAGACCTTACAAATTGGTTGGGAAAAGAGCATAGAAGTGGTTACAGACAAACAAAGTAATGGGAGTGACTCGGGAGCACTGTGATGGGTGCAACCTGATAAACCTAAGCTCCTTGTACTCCGACAAACGGTGAAAGTCAATTTAGTATAAGGTAAGGTAAAGGCCCTCCCGTTGATCGTCGATTTGCTCGAGCGGGCCCAGTAACGTCTCCATTGGAGACTTTGTTGTTACTGTGTCTGGCATATCGAATACTCTCGGTAGCTTGCCGGGCTCTCCGAGAGGGGCGGAGGAATCGTACTCGGGTCGGCCATGTTGGCCGCATGTAAGGCGAACGCCCTACCCGCTGTGCTATCGCTCCAGCCAATTTTAGTATGGGTGAGACAAAACTTGTCTTTGACCAGGTGCAGCTGAACTGATCTGTCAGTCTGTAACCTGAGCTAGTCTAGAGTCCTATTTTCCTATGACTTGCAGATGCCAGGAGTAAAGGCCCAGGTCTGGGTCCATCCAAACATACACAGCTGGCTCTATTTTCATCCTGCACTTACCATCTTTCTACTGTTTCCCACATGTTTGCCTTTTTCTGGGGTCAAGATAGAATTCCTATTGGAAACTCCAGGGGATTTTTGTTTCTTTTTGTTCGGGGCCTATACCAGGAGGATTTACTCTGGCTCTGCGTTTAGGGATCACTCCTAGTGGGCTCAAGGGACCATGTGGGATGCTAGGGATCAAACCCAAGTGTGGAGTTACGTCCAAAGCAAGCTCCCTACACACTGAACTATCACGCCGGTCCTACTTCAGGCTATTTTTTAATCCCAATGTACTCAAAAGCCACCTGGTTGCTTTTCACAGGAAGAGGAATTCAACTGTGAAAAATGTCACGAGAGCTGCATAGAATGCAAGGGGCCCGGTGCCAACAATTGTACCGTGTGCCCCGCCAACCTGCTACTGCACCTGGACGAGAACCGCTGCCTGCACTGCTGCAATACTTCTGACTCCACAGATACCCAGGAGTGCTGTGACTGCCAGGAAAGCATGGGTGAGTCCTGGGAGAGCAGCCTGTCAAGCAAGGCCTGTCCTCGGAGAGCTGAGCAGGCCAGTGGGGATGGGAGCATGGAAGGCTCCAGGGTGAGCGTGGCTACCATCTTAGTGCCTACAGAGTGCCTGTGGCACGCCATTTTCCTTTGGACTCTCTCATTTCCCAGGGAGACATTGTTAATCCCATTTACAGAAGAGGGATTAAGGCTCAAAGGGTTTGGTTAGCATGGCCCAGGGCTCATCAACCTTCAGAATCAGATAGGAGTCTTTTGGACTGCAGATGTCATAGTCCTTCCAGGTTCCCAGAAATTTCTCATTTCCAACTCTAACCCAATTAGTACTTGGATTTCTTTGGTCATACACTTAGGAAGATTATGAATGGAGTTATTACTTCTAAAAAGGAAAATGTACGTGTGTGTCTGTGCATGCGTATGCAGACACACGCACGTGTGTGTGTGTGTGTGTGTGTGTGTGTGTGTGTGTGTGTGTACTCTAGTCCAGAAGCCAATTATTTCCTACAAGTTCAGATGTATCACCACCAAAGAGAAACATATTTATGGTAGCCTGTCTATTTATGGATCAAGAAAACCTCGAACCCATTGCTGTGACTAGCCATTTCTTTTCAGTCCTATATCAACCTTGTCAGTTAAATTTTAAGCATCATCTTCCCTGAAGCTAATTACTGTCTTCCAGTCTTCCAAGGTCAAGAACAGCTGGTTTCCCTAGAACCTCATACACATCCACTTTTGGATCAGAGAAAGAGCCCAATTGTCCTAGCACTTGCTTTCCTTGCAGGAGGCCCAGTTTTCCCAAAATTGCAGGATCCTCTAAGTACCACCGAAACAAACCCTGAGTAGAGTCAGAAGTAAAATGGCCCATCCTGCTGAATGTGCCTGAAACCCCGAAAATAAAAGCATACACCTGCACTTTCAGGTCTGGTTACATAATATCCTCGCGACTTCAGTTCAATACAATAACCTTTCTTATATCAAGGACTTTAGGGAAAATTAGAGGTATATGCATTTTGGGGGACACAGTTTCTGTAATCCTATTCCTATGAAGAACTGTTAAATCAGCTGTTCAATATGGACAAAATCCCATGAGAATGAAATTCTCATATGAAAGATAGAAAATAAAAGGTTATAGTTAAATTATTACCAGAAAAAAAAGCAAAAAAAATACAGTAAAATTAAACAGGCAAAGAGCGAAAAAAACATAATGGTGATAAATTGATATAATTAGATAATATCTAATAAACAAGAACAATTGTCTCTAAAATAATTGACAGGTGTGTGTGTGTGTGTCTGTGTGTGGCTATGAGGTACCTATAATAAAAAACTCATGAATTAATCTCAAGGCTAGACCCAGGTCAAGAAATACTTGTGGTGGGGGCTGAGAGGTAGCACAGTGGGTAGGGCGTTTGCCTTGCATGTGGCCGACCCGGGATTGATTTCAGCAATCCCATATGGTCCCCCCTGAGCACCGCCAGGAGTAATTCCATAGTGCAGAGGCAGGAGTAACCCCTGTGCATCGCCAGGTGTCACCCAAAAAGCAAAAAAAAAAAAAAAAAAAAAAAAAAAAAGAAAGAAAGAAAGAAAGAAAAAGAAAGCAATACTTGTGGTCAACTTACTATGTATTTCAACCCAGACATCCAATCTATAGAATGATAGTTGTTTCCCTGGTCCTGCCTCCAGTTCTTTTATACTCTCATTAAACTCCCATTTGGTGGATTAAAGAATAGAAGAAAAAAACTAGATAACTTGCCCAAATCAATTCACCAGATTAAATTTTTTAAAAAGACACATGACTGCATTGTTGTTGGTGTGGTTTGGTCCTTCCTTCTGTGACAGTTTTGGTTACTTAAGCATCAAAACAAAGGTTGGTGCATAATGCCTAAAATGAGAGATAAAAAGAGAAAGAGAGAGAGAGAGAGAGAGCAGAGAGGTGCCTGCCATAGAGGCAGACTGGGATTGGGGGTGGCTTGAAGGGGTGGGAGGGAAATTGGGAACACTGGTACTGGGAAATTACACTGATAGAGGGATGAGGCTCTTGTAACATTGCATGACTGAAATACAATCATGAACAGTTTTATAATGCTCCATCTCAATTAAAAAATACAAAAATATATTTCTGGAGGAAGATCCCTAAAATTCATTGTTGGATGTAGAAATTATTTCTGTTATTCATTAAATATATGATTTAATGGAAGGAAAAACAAAAATTGCTGAATAATAGGGGGAAGAGCTTTCAACATCCCAAATCTTAATTATTATTGAAGAAATTCCTTATTACTCAACCCACCTGTCAGTATTTAATAATGGTGCATCCCTTCCTGCCAGATTAGGGTCACAGAACACCAAGGTCTAAGAAAACAGTTGTTAAAGCATTTTGCCTGAATGTCTCCAAGACAATACCATGGAGTTTGGGTTTTAATAATTTCACAAACAAGCTCTTGCTTCTGACACTGTGATGATTGACTTCCTCCCCACAAATCTCAGTTTCCTCAATGGTCAAGCCACAGGCTAAGTAAATTCTAAGCCTATACACAATGATGGGGCTGGAGCGATAGCACAGCGGTAGGGCGTTCGCCTTACAAGCGGCCAACATGGCCGACCCGAGTTCGATTCCTCCGCCCCTCTCGGAGAGCCCGGCAAGCTACCGAGAGTATTCGATATGCCAGACACAGTAACAACAAAGTCTCCAATGGAGACGTTACTGGGCCCACTCGAGCAAATCGACGATCAACGGGAGGGCCTTTACCTTTACCTTTACACAATGATGAATCAGTGGCTCTCTAAATAATCTGCTCCTGCCCTTGAGTGTGGGATGATCATGCTGAACCAGGTTCAGAGGTAAGTAGGGAGAGAACCCAGTCTTATACAAATAAGTGAGTGGTGCATGGCCCAAGAGGATACTTATCTCCTGAGGGAGAGAGGATAATTGGTTAGAAAGGATGAACAGTAGTAATAATAGTTATTCTATTATTATTGTAAGAAACCTGAGATTTCTGTGTGGGGTAAGTAACATCATCATCATCATCATCACATAACACATCACATAAAGCTAATAGTTGAGAAATGAACTATTAGGCAACTGGGTCGCAAGTTACACCAATGAGAGAAAGGGGTCCTTTGGACCTCAAACTCACTTTCATCCTAGAAGCGTTTGTTGGTGTCCTCACACGAACAAAACCTAGTGGTACACGCAGTGCAAGTCTGTAGAGAAGCTGCTCTTGAATTTCAGAAGTTGAGCTCTGAATGTTTGGATTTTAGGTTCTTGCAAAGATTTTTAACCTCTGAAATGAGTTTTCCCTATTCCATTCCCCTCTCCCTTGCCCTCTGGGGCTGTGTTCCGACAGATGAGTGCATCCTTCGTGAAAGTGAACTTGGGCAGAAGCCTGAGCATCTCAAGACGGCCCTGTTCATCACCTCCTCTGTCATGATGGTGCTTCTCCTCCCAGCGGCTGTGCTGGTCTGGAGGAGGTCCCGGGCTCGGGCTCAGGCAGCAGAGAAAGCTGGCTATGCGAAGTTGTCTGAGCCTACCAGATCTTACTCTTCCTCCACGAGCGCCCATCTGCAGAGCACACACTTCGAAGAGGACCAGGTGATAGAGTACAGGGACCGAGACTACGATGAGGATGAGGATGATGATATTGTCTATATGGGCCAAGACGGCACCGTCTACAGGAAATTTAGGTTTGGATTGCTGGATGAGGGGGAAGAAGATGAGCTGGAATATGATGATGAGAGCTACTCCTACGGGTAAACAGAGCCCACCCACACCCAGTCTTACTCACTGGAAGTGTGAGCATTACATTACATGCTAAAGGTAGCCTCCTACATCCGACTTATGTGAGAGTATTTGCATTTATCTTTTTAATGTTGAATTCAACTATAGTGTGTAAGAATGCTGAAATATTGTCTTCTTTGACTAAGTTCAATGAACCCTAATCATTTGACCATAGTTGAGAAACAAGGCTAAAATTAACAGGGATTGTCCTTAAAATAATATGGCAAACACATGGGAAAAGGATACTGGTGAGATTCCCATCAACTTTTATATGTGATAAAAAAAAGAAAAGAAAAAAGAAAACTTAATAAATAAATAAATAAATAAGAAAGAAAGAAGCTTATAGAGATTCTATTTCTCATCTGTAGTAGCACACTTGTTTTGCACATGTTCTTCCTAGGTTTCATCCTCAGAACCACAAAAAAAACACTTATCAAAAATAGATAGCACTATTTGTATATTTTGTTACCTAGGAGCACCCAGTTGTTTGTGGAGATCCAGTAGTTGCAACGTTATTTGTGGAAATTACTTCTTTCCTTACTGACTTGTTTTGGCATCTATGTTAAAAATCAGTTGACAAAAATGTGAACGTTTATATCTGGAGTCTCAATTCTATTCCATTATTTACACATCTGTATCGTTTGTATTACAGTCTTGATGACCATGGTTTTTTTGGCAGTGCGTCCTAAGTGGACTCGGGAATCCAGGGACCAGTCAAGCTATTCTCTACCAATTGAACAAGCAGTACAATCTAAGGGCTGCAGATACAGGGAAACTTGGAACCACTGCTTTGAGGAACTACCATTGCCATCCTCCCATTGTGTGGCGAATACCAGGGCCACACTAGGATCTGCTTGGGGTTCTCCAGCACTGTACCCAGTAAACCTTTGGGGGTACCGAGGACTCAACTGGGTTGGGCATATGCCTTGCACTGTCTACCTTATATTGTCTCTCTTGTCCCAATTAATGTAATTTCTTAGCAGATGATTTTTAAATAAGGAAAAAAAATAGATAGCACTGTAGCACTGTCCTCCTGTTGTTCATCGATTTTTCTCGAGTGGGCACCAGTAACGGCTCACAACAAATTGTGAGACTTGCTGTTACTGTTTTTGGCATATTGAAGATGTCACAGGTAGCTCGCCAGGCTTTGCCGTGCAGGCAGGATAGTCTCGGTAGCTTGCGAGGCTCTCCAAGAGGGGCAGAGGAACTGAACCCGGGTCGGCCACGTACAAGGCAAACACCTTACCCGCTTTGCTATCTCTCCAGCCCATCAAAAATAGATAAGAGTAAAATTTTATTGAACAATTTCTATGCACTGGTACAGAACTAAAGAGTTCCTGTAAATAAGCACTGCTTGTTCCTGTAACTTTATGAAGTTAGTACCATTGTTATTATTGTAAGAAACCTGAGATTTTTGTGTGAGGTAAGTAATAACAACATCATCATCACATGAACACGTCACATAAAGCTAATAGTTGAGAAATTAATGACTCTACAGCATATCCTCTTGGTAACTCTCCGATATTCACATAATGAGAAAAGAGACACATCCTAAAATTGAAAAAGTCATGTTATTATTTTATTCTGTGATATGGCAACTGTATCACCTCTACTAAATTTGTGAATCTTTCTGACATAATATATTGGGGCAATGTCTGTGTAGAGTCTTCAGCTTATGAAGATCTCAGTGTTTTTTTTAATAGGGAAAAACTCTTTTTTGTTTTTTAAGCCAACAACTTTTACTTTCATCCCTACTTCATAGAACAGGAACAGGGGCCTACAGACCGAGGTCCCGCAGGGATGGGCCGGGTCTGCACCTGGCTCTATTTACACCTGGGAGGATGACCCAACTCCGCCTCCCCAAATCCAGACGTAGTAGTTGCACTTGCTTGATGTCCCTTTGAAGGCGCATCCCTGGCTGCACTGGTCCAGTCCGGAGGGCAGCAGGAGCAGCACCTTTTCTTGGCAGAGGTGCATTTCCAGTCTTTGCATTTGCAGTGGCTGAAGCATGTGCAGACGCTGTCCGTGCTGCAGGGACGCTTGGGTCCATTTGGCAGTGTGGTGGGCAGCAAGACTGTCTGGTTGGTCTCAGAGAAGGTCTGATATAGAGCAAAGCTCTTAAAATAAGATTCAAAGGGCTTCTCTTCAAACCTGTGCACTTCCTTGAACACACATTGAGCCTGCTTGTCTCTGTGTGTCTTTGCTTGCTTTTTTCCACTCTGGAGAAAAATATTCTCTCTTGAACATGTACTTCCCCACATCTTTCTAAGCAAGTTTTGTTCTATAAAAAATTTTCTTGCCTACAAATAATAATAGTAATAATATAATAATAATAAAAGATAACTTTTTGGAAAGTGCCTGATAATAAAGTCATTTGACTTGGCACAGTTGTTCAGTTAGGCCACAGTAGCATACATAAAGTCATAAAGTAGTACATAAAGTCAACTCAAATTATTGAGCTGTTTTCCAATATTTATGGACACTATTATTTTATCACGGCAGAGTCTGGCGAACTCCCTGTGTCATACCCAATATGCCAAATACCAGTAACAATGATGGGTCTCATTCTCCTAAAGAGCCTTGAATTGTAATCTCAGGGCTAGGATGAAGGAGACGTTACTGGGGCCTGCTCAAGGCAATCGACGATTAACAGGATGATTTGTGATTTGTGATAATTTTATGGTGTCTTATTGTACTGTTTGTGTCCTATGTGGTGTCTTACTTGGTCTAAAATTTCATGATGTCCTATATGGTCTCTATTTATAGACACGAAAATTTTAATTGAGATAATTTTTTAATATTACTTTTAATTTGGTATTTGCTTTTTATTAAAAAAATTTAAAAACTATTCTTAGTTAAGGACAGCAAATAAAAGTGGATGGAGGGATGGGCTGGGGAGGTAGCTGGAGAGATAGAACAGCAGGGAGGGCGCCTGCCTTGCATGTGGCCAACCTGAGTTCAATTCTCAGCACCGCAGCACCCCACATGGTCCCCTGAGCCCCTCTAGGAGTGACCCCCTGAGCTCAGAGCCAGAGGAATAAACTCTGAGCAGTGTCAGGTATAGAAAAAAAAAGCAGGGTAAGGGCTAGATCTAGTCAATTGTTTGTGATTCACCAATCTCATCTTCAAAAAATTCCTTTAAACACATATGATTGCTTCCCCAAATATTTGATCCTGTAAAATTATCTCTTCAGAGCATCCACACAGTCTGCGACGTGTATTCGCTCTCTCCTTACTGTTTTCTAAATAAAACTATTTTACTTGAAAATATAAAATAATCTCTTCAAAATCAATTTGAGATCTTGAAAGTTCCCATTTCAATTATTAAAAGGAAACAAGAAGACATGTGAATGTATCATATCACAGGGAAGTTTTATTCATTTCTTGTTGTGTAATTAGAGTGTATCCTGAGGAAATAAAGAATCTGCCTTTACTGTTGTTGCCTACTGTAAGTTTCCAAATAAAAAATGGTGTATGGGCACACGCGCGGGACTGAGTGTTCAGTGGTGAAAGCCGCCTCCCTAGGCCTATCCACAGTGGCGGATAACAGGCAAAGGGTTAGGGTAACAGAGAAACAGGAACCGGGCCCCAGACTTGTGGCTAGTTGGTTTATTTCTCTCTTCTCCCTGGCATAGCCCGGATATCTCCCTTTATGGCACAGCTGTAGTCGTATTTTTGGTCATAATCCCGGTCATCGGAGTTCCATCATCCTAGTCTCCTCATAGACCTCAAAGTCCTCTCCCTTGTTATGTCTTCTTCATCTCAACGTAGTCTCATAGTCCTCTACTTCCAGTCATTGTCATCATCTGGTTCGCCTTCTAGTCCCAAAGTCTCCAAAGTCTCGGTTCTCCTCCTCGTCTTCAAGGTCTCATCATAACCTTCTCATACTCAACATCTAGTCCTCAGCGTCTAGTCTTCAGCATCTATAACATCTCAATGTCAGCATCTCGTCCTGACTCTCTCGTTCCCAATATCTGGTCCCCAATGTCTTCAGCATCTCTTTCCCTCTTACCCCTTATAGCATAGTTATATAGAAATCATGAAGGGTTGGGGTACACATAGGTGGGGTTGAACATTATCATAACAACAAAGAGATGTAAAGCCACTCCTTCAGGAGATTAACTCAAGGATGAAATCTCATTTGAGGAGATTACTCCAGATTACTAGGAGATCCACTCAAGGGCGGGATTCCATCCAGGGTGTATTGCTTTCTCCTTTCCTCAGCTAGTAATCCATTTAAACAATCATAGTAAATTTACTTCTTAAGATATTTCTAGCAATGACATTTTGTATGAACACAATAAGAGATATACTAAGCTTAAAGGTTAGTTCCTCCTGAGGACATCTCACTATATATTCCAGATCATAGTTCTCAAGCTAGGTTAGTCCTTCCTAATCTCTGCAGGGTCCTTATTCAGTTCCTTGTCTTTGGGTCATGACAGAGATTGTCCGTGACCATGTTTTAAACTTATAGTTAAGTATTATGGCACTTGGCCTGGCCCATTTTGATGTCAGGGTAGCTCACAGCTTTACCTGGGTTCATCCAGTCCATTGTTAGGACCCTGCTCTTAGAGTGCTAGAAACTAAGGGAAACTGAGGCTTAAGTCAAGTGAACACAGATGCCCAAGAGTAAATATTATTTTGGAGTCAATTAACTTCCATGTTACGTAGCATAGCATCAACTGTCTTCTTGTGTCTATACAAAAAGGACATTGCTAAATGAATCATGCAAATGACATAAAGGAAAAAGAAAAGCTATATAGGATTATTAGTGCTTGATGGAATTGGGTGTGCCTCAGTTGCACTGGTGTGGATCAATAAGCCTTAAGCTCCCTGCACAAGGTGCAAGGACAACCCAGTGTTATCCAACAGCTTACCTTCACTCAAAGAATGAATTTCACTTTTTTTCCTGGTGGGGAGTGGGGCACACCTGGCAGTTCTTAGGGCTTACTCCAGGTTCTGCACTCAGGGATCACCCGTGGCAGTGCTCAGGGTACCAGATGGAGTGCCAGGGGTTGAACCTGGGCTGGGTGTATACAAGGCAAAGATACTATCCACTATACTATCACTCTACCTCTCTGAATTTGACATTTCTCTGTGTTGTCTGGATTTTTTTTCCCTAGAAACTATCACTATCACCCCGTTTTTCTTCAATTCGCTCGAGTGGGCCCAGTAACGTCTCCATTCGTCCCTGTCACATGCAGGTGTAACCCGATGACATATTGGGGGCTCCTTCAGGGTCAGAGGAATAAGGACCATTCATTGTTACTGTTTTTGACATATCGAGTACACCATGGGTAGCTTGTCAGGCTCTGCCGTGCAGGCGGGATACTCTCAGTAGCTTGTTGGGCTCTCCGAGATGGATGGAGGCTTTTGGGGCAGCCTCTAATCATCTTTACAGGTTTTCCTAGTCAGGCATATAGGCGGGTATGATACTCTCAGTAGCCTGCCGGGTTCTCTGAGAGTGAGAACTAGAGAATAAGCTTCCGGGAGCTTGGTTTTATAGTCTCTGGATGGCCGTTGATGGGGTTACATGGCAGTTGGTGGGTGTAACTGTCTAGCTACTGGAAGGTGGGGGAGCTGGGTGGAGGAGGCCCAGTCCCGAACCAAGCAGGCTTGGAGATCTCAGCCCCGGGTCCCACACACCTGGGTTCCTCTGCCAGTTTCTCGTCCAAGCATGTGGAGAGTGGTCTCAGCATGGCTTAGGCCGGGTCCTGGAGGTCTTCAGCTGTCAGGGTTCTGCTCAGGACAGAATGGGAAACTCAACCTGCCCTCCTCCAAGGGGCCCTGGTGAGGACAGCCAGGCGCAGAGGGCGGAGACTCTGCCTTGATCTCTTCTGGGAGCTTGGTTTTAATTCCTAGAAAAATTTTTGGTTATGAAACAGTTAAAGACCAAGTGAGGTCAAGATGACCTTGAGTACTAAGAAAAACTGAGTTGTTGTTACTCTATATGAACCTGACAAAAAGATGCTTTGTCAGGAGTTTGACAGCTCCCTCTTTTGTCCTCTGCCAGGCCATGTTAGTTTCTGTATTCTTTGCACTATTATGCTAACAAATCTCTAAATAGATTAATATTTGGCTTAAAAACTAAGTCACCTTTTAGTTTTCTGTTTGCAAATAACTTGGAAATTGAGAGAATCCTTGTAGACTGGAAAACAAGAGACTGCAAAGGCTTGGAACATTTTATTCCATAGAAAGCAATTTTATTCGTGGGTGAGGCTCAGCCTGAGCATGTGGGGAGTGGCCATGACCATGACGGTGGTTGAGTTCTGGAGGTCTTTGGCAGCTGGGGTGGGTCCCTTGGGGCAGGGAGGGGCCTCGCTCGCTCCCCTCCAGGGTGCCCCGAATGAAACAATCTTGTGTGGAGTCCAGCGGTATGGCTATGACAATGTCGTTTTATGCTCACTTCAGAGAGAGAAAGACGGTGAGTCTCTGGATCATGGCCATAGCTGAAATCCTCCAGAACTCAACCACTGTCATACTAATGGCCACTTACCACAAGCTCGGGCCAAGTCTCACTCATGAGTAAACCTATCCCTGGACCGACATCTCATAACTCACACCATTTATACTCCAAGAGTAGCACACCACATTTCATGGGGTTTAAAGTGGGAGGCAATAATCTTAGACAGAAATATATTTTTACAGATATATATATATAGGTAAATAGATATAGATAGATATAAGCATACAAGGCTCAACCCTTAACAACATATTAGTAATCTCTTGTAGAAGGACTTAATGCCCCTGGGTGAAATACAGCAATCTTCACACACTTTCCTCTAAGAAAAGTTTTTTGGAGAATTTTCAGTGGTTTATTCATAACAAACAATACAAAATAAATTATTTCAGTTCTGCTTTGGGTCAGGGTTAGGGATGGAAACATCCAAAATATGGTGATGGGAAGGTGTAATGGTGGTGGGACTGGTGTTTGAATATTAAATGTAACCAAATATTGTGAACTACTTTATAAAAATAAAATTAAATAAGAAAGCAATTTTAAAAAATGGAAGTAAAATAAAATCAAGACCAGAGAACTATGTCATAACTTGTTTATTAGATGACTATTTCTAAACACTTTTGGATGTTTGATATTATGCTTTATCAAGCAAGGAAGAGATAACTGTGACACTGTAACACTGCCCTCCCATTGTTCGTAGATTTGCTCAAGCGGGCACCAGTAACGTCTCACAACAAATTTTGAGACTTGTTACTGTTTTTGGCATATCGAATATGCCACGGGGAGCTTGCCAGTCTCTGCCATGTCGGCGGGATACTCTCAGTCGCTTGCCTGGCTCTTCGAGAAGGACAGAGAAATCGAACCTGAGTCAGTCACGATAAAGGCAAAGACCCTACCTGCTATGCTATTGCTCCAGTCCAAGGAAGAGATACAGCACAAAAATAGTTCTTTTGTTTTTTAAATCTTTCTACCAATAATGACTAAGTTAGTTACATTGTTAATCCGAAAACTCAGATGATTAAAAAAGTACACTGGGTTTCATTGATATCAAAGAGTTGCAATTCTGGGTACAACAGATAGAATCTAAAATGCTTCCTCAAGAAATGGCAATGTCAAGAGCTGTGTGTGTGTGTGTGTGTGAGTGTGTGTGTGTGTGTGTGTGGGCGCGCGTGCATGTGTATGTGTGTTATTTACTTTTTATTTCAGGAGTCTTGATTTACAACACTGATAATGACAGGGTTTCATGAAAAAGGTGAGAAAAGAGAAAGCAGAAATTATATTACCAAGCTTAGCTTGGCTCTTTATTCTTTGATTAGACATAACTGGTTGCAGATTCTGGCAGATTTCCACAGCCGTCCATTCTTGGATCAGAATGTCTGTTCTCCTGCAGAGTTCTCAAATTATGGTTCAGTTTGTGAAACAACTATCCCTAATGCTTAGCCAAAGACCTTTAGCCCAATTCAAAGAGGCAATTTTTCTATTGTGGATCTCTGGCCTGTTTTAAAATCTCTGTGCAAGCCAACTTTTCACAAAGTCATTTGCAAATCTTTTCTCCTAAAAATCTGCCCAAGCTGTCTTTCAGCTCCATTGCTACTCTCTCAGTAAGTCCCCGAGTCTCTCAGCCAGAGAGAGTTTTCCCATTGCAAACTATTGATAACTTCGTTCTCTTTTTGTCCCAATTCACTCTCTCTACCATTATTAAAAATCATAGGGAGAGGGGTAGGTTGGGGCCACACCTGCCTGTGCTCAAGGTTTACCCCTGATTATGCTTAGGGATCTGTTGGCAGTGCTCAGGGGACCATTTGTGGTGCTGCAGATTGAATGGGGACCAGCTGCATGTGAGGCAAGCACCTCAAAAATGACAGAGCTAGAAACATAGTACAGGGATTAAGGAATTAAGTTCCATGACATCAAATCCCAGGTTCCTCTTCACCCACCAATTATGATATTTAATATTTGGCAAGATATATCCTCTCCTGTCTTTAATCTTATCAGACTTCATGTTGGTCTCTCCAATTTCCAATTGATACTCCAGTGGTTCTGAGTTGCTCTGGGTTTATTTTTAAGGTGTTATTTTTTGGGGGGGAGAGGCTTCAAGGGTCATGCCTGGAGGTGCTTAAGTCTACTTCCAGGTCTGTGCTCAGGTCGTATTCTGAGGACCAGATGGTGCTAGCAATCAAATCCCCAAAGTCTCAGCAAGTGCCCTGCCCACTTACTGTCTTTTAGACTGCCACTAAAAACTTTTTTTTTGTTTTAACTATTTTTTTTATTTTATTTTTTTTAAAGTTGTAGATTTACAATTTTTTGTGCTTTGGTTTCAATTATACAATGATCAGATACCCATCCCTCCACCAGTGCCCATTTTCCACCACCATGGATAATATCCCTCCCACCCCCATCCCCCCATCCCCCCTGTCTCTGTGGCAGGGCAATCCCCTGTGTTCTCTCTCTCCTTTGGGGTGTTTGCCACTAAAAACTTTTTCAGGAAATAGTAAAATCTGGAAGGAAATGCCTAGTCATCAGGCCTGAAGCTGTCCAGAAGTGGGAAAGCCACACCCCTTTGAGATGCAAATCCTGAGCTCTTTGGAGAGGGAGAAAATGAGGTGCCACCCAGGGAAGAGTGGGCCATCTCAGAAAAGAAAGCTTCTGGAGAAACTAAAGGTTGTGAACAGAGTCTTTTAGGAGTCCTAGGCTCTTCCCATTGACAGTGCCCTGGCAGCCCATGCTCGAAACCCCCAGTTAGGGGATATTGGGAAAAAAATCCTTGTTCTAAAGCCATCTCTGTAAAGGTACACAGCCTGAATCTTCATTCTCTGTCTGGGGGCCGGGGGGGGGGGGGGGGCGGGGATAGCCACCATCTCCACATAAGCTTTTTCTCCTCTGGAGAAGCCCATGTTCTCTCTTGAAAATGTATCTGTCTCTGTGTCTCTTTGTCTCTGTCTCTGTCTGTCTGTCCGTCTCTCTCTATTTTATATGAATCTAAATAAAACTTTTATTTCACTATTTTTATGCCCCTGAAAGTCTTTCCCTCAAGGGAAAGTGGCAATCCTGGAAAGCCTGTGTGCAAAGCCTGATTTTCCTATCCTGCAAAAAGCAGTTCCTCACTCCAGTCTGAGTCCATGGCTCCCTGAGCACTCAGGTAGTGGGACCAAGTCCCTGGGCTGTGTAGACCAAGTGGACTTTGGGTGCAACTTGATGGCTGCCTTGTAGGGCTGGAGGGACTCTTGTTCATGCTATGTAGTGCTCAGAGAGAACTTTACCAGCCCTGACCCTCCCAGGTATACTGAGGGATAGGCCAGGGAGGAGAAAGCTCTGTTCCCAACTACCGCCCTCTATCCTGCCTCATCCAACATGCCTGTACCATGTGGCGAGGTAGCCAGAAATCAGAAGAACTGCTACAGAATTCAGGCACCTGTTTCTGCCAGGAGCCACTTCTCCTACCTGCAGCATTATCACCCACATCCCAACATGGAGTATATGTATTTCGTTCTTTTATTCCATGGGCCTCCTTTGCTCCGAGGAGGAGGAGGAGGAAGAAGAGGAGGAGGTGGAGGAGGAGAATGAGGTGGAGGAGGAGGAGGAGGAGGAGACGGAGGTGAAGGGGGAGGAAAGAAGAAGAAGAAGAAGAAGAAGAAGAAGAAGAAGAAGAAGAAGAAGAAGAAGAAGAAGAAGAAGAAGAAGAAGAAGGAGGAGGAGGAGGAGGAGGAGGAGGAGGAGGAGGAGGAGGAGGAGGAGGAGGAGGAGGAGGAAGAGGAAAAGGAAGCAGAGGAAGAGGATGAAGAGAAAGAGGAAGAGGAAGAAGAGGAAGAGGAAGGGGAAGAAAAAAGAGAAGGGGGAAGAAAAAAGAGGAGGGGGAGGAGGAGGAGGAGGAGGAGAAGAAGAAGAAGAAGAAGAAGAAGAAGAAGAAGAAGAAGGAGGAGGAGGAGGAGGAGGAGGAGGAGGAGGAGGAGGAGGAGGAGGAGGAGGAGGAGGAGGAGGAGGAGGAGAAGGAGAAGGAGGAGAAGAAGAAGGAGAAGAAGAGGGAGAAGGTGAAGGAGAAAGAGAAGGAGAAAGAGAAGGAGAAGGAGAGAAGAAGGAGAAGAAGGAGAAAGAGAAGAAGAGGAGGAGGAGAGATGGAGGAGGACGAGGAGGAGGGGGAGGAGGAGGAGGGGGAGGAGGGACATGCAACACTCTGGAAGTCATCCACAACCGACTCAGGCTGTGCAATTATTTTACTCACTTACTTCTCTCTGGAGAAGCTCACATTCATGCAGGAACATATTACCTCACTTCTCTCTCAGTTCTCCTCCTAAGCAAAGTAAAATTTCTTTGCTTTACCACTGGTCTTCTCCTAACATTCATTCTTTTTGCTATTTGCTTGTTTTGGGATTTTTTTGGGGGGGGGGCGGTAAGGATTCACTCTGGCTCTGTGCTAGAGATCACTTTTAGCAGGGCTCAGGGGATCATTTGTGGTGCCAAGGATTGAACTCAGTTCAGCTGTGTACAAGGCAACTGTACTATCTCCCTGGACCATCCTCTTGACATCCTTTTCTGTAAGACTTGACAGTGAACCTGAGAAAACTGGCTGGAGATGAGGATTTCATGGCTTCCATGATACAAGAGCCCCCGCATATAGTTTTCCCCCGACTTGGAGGTCTTCACCGTGATGCACCAAACAGGAAGGGCCAGTAGCACCTTCCTCCATGACCATCCTCTCTCCCTGCACTGCCTTCACCAGAAACCAGTGCCAACAGAATTGCCATGAAGTTGGGACTGAGAGATTCCAGGCAGAAGATCAGTTCTTGCCCTTTTTACCCTTTTCAATTTTGGGGGTTCTAACCACACCCAGTGGTCCTCAGGGTTTACTCCTGGTTTACTCATACTCTTGGGGGACCATGTGGAGTGTCAGGGGTCAAACCTGGGTTGGCTGTTGTATAAGACAAGCACCCTACCTGCTCTACTTTTGCTCAGGCCCCTCTTGCCCTTTTTTATTTATGTATTTATTTTTATTTTTATTATTATTAATTAATTTATTAATTTTGAATACCCATCCCTCCACCAGTGCACATTTCCCACCACCACGGATCCCAGCATCCCTCCCACCCCCCATCCCCCCATACCACCCAACCTCTGTGGCAGGGCATTCCCTTTTGTTCTCTCTCTCCTATTGGGTGTTGTGGTTTGTAAAAGAGTTAAGCCTGATTTTTAGGGAGAATCGTTGGATGATTTACTTTTCATTGATCACTTAGGTTTGGAGTAAAAGTCCTGGTTTCCACATGCTCGAGCTATGCTTGTAGAGGCTCATAATCACCAGGGTTCCATCTGGAGGAGGCGGAATGGGCACCTACCCCATTTGGGATTTCCCGGTGATCTCGGCTCTGTTTGGGACCTGTTGCATTCTCCGGGAGCTGTGAAGCCTCCCAGAGGCCTTTCTTCTCTGCAGCTGTGTGTTGTAAAGATCTCTCTTGCCCTTTCTTGTGTGGCATCTCAGACAAGCTGGTCCAGGGACTCTCTGATTCTCTATCAGGAAAAACCCAGGGAAAAAAATGGAAAAAAAAAAAAAGACAGCTCCCCCTAGGCTGCCTTGAGGGGAAAATGTGAGCCCAGCCATTAGGCCTCAGAAGTTGACGAAGGGTCTCTGTAGGTGTTCATCTCGCTGAGTTCCCTCCCCTGCTAATGCATACCTCCATACCTCCATAGCAGCGGAAGCTCATTGGTAGCCTCTGTCTCTGAACCTCTGCTTAGAAAGGATTTGTGAAGATCATGTTAGAGAGAGAAAAGTAGACTAACCTGCTCTGGCCACTTAATCTGGAAGTACAGACGCACCCACCAGTTTGTTAGCAGGAGGCCTTCTCAGGCAAGAACATACACTCTCATGAGTGGTATAAGGTAACTGAACCATTAACTGGATTTCCTTTCCTGATTTTTCAATGGGTTTTTCAAAGAGACCGGAGTCTACTGTGTTTTGTTTTGATTTGTTCTTGTTTTTCAGTTTTGTTTTTTGAACGCAATGATGTGCTCCAAGCATGGAGGAAAAAAACTTGTTTTTCACTAACATGATGAATACTTTAATTAAAAGCTGTCAATTCCATCTACCAGATGCTTGACTTCTAGTGAACCTGGTTTCTATGCCGACGGCTTTTCACTTTCTGGAACACAACCTTAATTCCACTCAGCAGGCTGGCTTCTCAATAGAAAGCTGTCCAGGCTTTGATTGTAATGCTAAGACAATAGCCAGGGTATGGAAACAACCCCAAAGCCCCATGATGCATGAACGAATGCACAAAGAAACTGTGGGATATAGACATAATAGGATATCAAGCGGTTGTAAAAAAAAAAAAGATGAAATCTTGTAGTTCACTGTGGCTTTGACTGAGCTGGAGGCTATCAGGTTACAGGGAGGATCAGTGAGAAGAAGGTCAAATACCCCAGGTGGGGCTGTTTCGGAACAGCCTCATAATAAAACCCAACCAACACAGGGCACATTCTCAACTTTGGACTTTGGCCCACATTTCGAAATGAGGTGTGTCTCCCACTTTGGAGAAAACAATGTTCTCTTGCTCTTTCCCTTTTAATTGATTTTTAAGGCACCGTGATTTACAAAGTTGTTCGTAATAGAGTTGTTCAGGCATATAATGTTCCAGCACCAATCTTACCACAAGTGTGACCTTCTCTTGATTCAAAGTCCTCAGATTCCCTCCCAACTCGTAGTCTGCCCCCTTGGGAAGTGTTTAATTATTTATTTCATATTCTTTGCTCGGAAGACCTCTGAAATCCAGCCGTAGCTATGCTTAAGACCACTCTCCACACACTTGGATGAGCCTCACACATAAAGGAACTGGCAAAGGAACCCAGGTGTGCGGGACCCGGGGTTGAGATCTCCAAGCCTGCTTGGATCAGGACTGGGCCTCCTCCACCCGGATCTCCCATCTTCCAGTAGCTAGGCATTACGCCCACCAACTGCCCCTGGCGCCGTGTAATCCCATCAACGGCCAAGACCCAGAGACTATAAAATCAAGTTCCTAAAAGCATGCGGCCGCAAAGCTCTTGCTCTAAGAGAACCCGGCAGATTACCGAGAGTTTCCTGCCAGTACAGCAGAGTCTGGCAAGCTCCCCGTGATGTATTAGATATGCCATAACCAAGTAACAATGATGGGTCTCATTCCCCTGACCCTGAAAGAGCCTCCAATGTGGCACTTGCTAAAATCCCAGGGTTAGGACAAATGGAGACGTTACTGGTGCCTGTTCGAGGAAATCGATGAACAATGGGATTAGAGTGATACAGTGATTGCTTGCTCCAAAAAATCTTAAAGAAATGGTGAAGGGAATTATCAGAAAATAAACTAAAAGTCAGTTTGTTATGATTGATTGCTATATGATTTTAACTTTATAGTTTGTTTTGGGGGCATGTCCAGCAGTGTTCATGACTTACTCTTGGCTCTGCACTCAATGTTTACTCCTGGCTCTGTGCTCAGGGGTCAATCCCAACAGGCTTGAGGGACCATATCAAGTATCACAGATCAAACTCCGTTGAGCTGCACACAAGAAAAACATCCTACCAGGTGCACTATTGCTTCAGCCTTTAACCTTTAAAGATTTTAAGCTTTCTTAATCTAGTAGTGGGCAAGTACAAGTGCCATGAGTGAGACCATACTCAATGCCACTGCTGAGAAGTTTGTCCTGTCCTTTAAAGCAGCTCCTTTAATGATTCTTGCGAAACTGGTTTCAAGGCTATGAATTTCCTAGAGTATTCTTGGGAAGGTGTTCATTGCATTGAGCATTTGTTCTATGTCCTTCCATTCTCTTCTTGTGAGTAAAGTCTCATTTGATAGATCTGTTGTGAATATTATGGGATTTCCTTTGAATGTAGGTTGATCTTGCTGCTTTCAATAATCTATCTCTATATTTGAATTTTATCATTTTGAGTACAATGTGTCTTGATTTTTCCTAACAAGGTCTATTTTTTGCTGGAATTCTTTGGGCCTCTTGGATCTCAGTGCCTGTATTTCTTAAGTAAAGTAAAGTAAAGGCCCTCCCGTTGATCATCGATTTGCTCGAGCGGGCCCAGTAACGTCTCCATTGGAGACTTTGTTGTTACTGTGTCTGGCATATCGAATACTCTCGGTAGCTTGCCGGGCTCTCCGTATTTCTTAGTTATGAGAAATTCTTATTGATGATTTCTTCATTTAACTGTTTCTTCATCTAATTTACCTTCCTGTTCTTCAGGGTATCTGATGATTCTTTAATTTTCCTCTTGAACTCATCCCATAGTTCTCTGGCATGTTGCTCATTTCTTCAGAACTTTTCCTACCTTCTGTTGTTTTCCAGCTGTTTTCTCCATCTTGAAGCTCCTCAATTTTTCCCTCAGCTGCTGTTATTCTGTTATTCTTCTACTGAGTTTATTTATCCCCTGCCATACCTTCATAGTGTCTTGTGTTTTGCTGACTACCTGTGTCATTGTTTCTTGGAGCTCACTCAACATCCTCATCACAGTGTCACTAAGTCACTGATGATTTACTGAGATGACGGTGCTGGTAGAGCTTTTCGCTTTTCACATTGTTTTCACTCATTGAACTTGCAATGCTCCTGCTGTACTGAGGGTGAATCTTTGTAGTTAGCCCTCCTGGGACTCTGAATTAAGCTGAAAATTTCTCTTTTTCTTCCTGCTGGAGCGATAGCACAGCGGTAGGGCGTTCGCCTTACAAGCGGCCAACATGGCCGACCCGAGTTCGATTCCTCCGCCCCTCTCGGAGAGCCCGGCAAGCTACCGAGAGTATTCAATATGCCAAACACAGTAACAACAAAGTCTCCAATGGAGACGTTACTGGGCCCGCTCGAGCAAATTGACGATCAACGGGAGGGCCTTTACCTTTACCTTTACCTTTCTTCCTGCCAGTCATCACCCAGACATAGGGTGTGTAACTGTGAGCAGTATGAAATCTCATGAGAAATTGTCATGTGGCTGCTTATGTGACTGCACACTTGAGGATGTGGGCCCAATGAAATGCCTAGGGAAATTTTGCTGTATCCTTAGATTTGTCATTTTATTTTTGGTCAGGGGAAGAAATAACCATCATTACAACAACTATTTGTGTTCATCAAGAACATACTGTTTTGGGGGCTGGAACAATAGCACAGTGGGTAGGACATTTGCCTTGCATGCATCTGACCCGAGTTCGATTCCCGGCATCCCATATGGTCCCCTGAGCACCGCCAGGAATAATTCCTAAGTGCAGAGCCATGAGTAACCAACTGTGCATCACCAGGTGTGACCCAAAAAGAAAAAAAGAAGAACATACTGTTTTTCAGGTACTATCATAAGGACTTTACTGTGTTTGTCTAATCCATATAATCCTGGTAATAATCCTAGGAAGCGCATGCACCACTGTTATTCAGTATTTTAAGGATAAAACAGGAAGACTTAAAGAGGTTTGCAAGAGATATGGATCCAGTTCTGATTTTAGTTCTAAGCTCACAGATTGCAGCTTCTTAATCCCTGCAGAAAATAATCAGTCTGTACCATATACAAAACAAACAAACAAAAAAACAAATTAAAACAAAGACATTCAAGCTTTAGTTTGTTTGTTTGTTTGTTTTTCTGGACATTACAATGAAACAGACTAAGGATATTTTTCTCTTGCTACTGTATAATCCCCCTCAAATACTGTCAGGAACAGCCCCAAGCACTGAGCCAGGAGTAGCAATCTGAGCACTGCTCCGTTGGCCCTTCAAATAAAACAAAGTCACACATGATAATATTATTATTTATACCAAGACCTTTTTCTAAAACTACGGACAATTTTTCAATAAATTATATTTAGTGCAGGTTACATATCTTTTTTCATAGTCTATATTCTTATAAAATTGATAGCAATCTGTTGACTTGAGTTCATAACACATAGCTAAAATACTCCTGTTTAGAGGAAAAATGTCCAATCCTACTTGGCTGACCCCAAGCTCTCTGTAACTAAAGCTTGTTCCCGTCCTAATTTTTCCTTCTGACGAAACTCAAGTGCACTGCCTGTGGTACACCAGAAGCCTGTTAGACCCTTTTTGGCTGGGTCTCTAATACTCTGCATTTGCTTTTTGGAGTAATTTTATAACTCCAAACTGTCATCTGGAAGGAGGCTCTTGTAGACAAGACTCCAACAGTATCTGCACATCTAGTTCTAGGACAAATGCACCATTCCCCCTTTCAGAAAAAATTACCTTCTCTTTCTCTACTCTGTTGTCGAAGGCCAATCTAGCTACAATTCTTTAAAGATTCTGAAATCCAGCTTCCTATTTTATGATAGTCATGGTGTGATTGAAACTCTGTAATAAGATACAAACAGAACACATGGGCATCATCTCCAAAAGACGAGTTTCTGCATTCTCTCTTCAATACTAGATTGGTAGATGGGAGGTGACAGAAACAAGTAGTTTCACAGTTTCTTAGCATGGCTTAAATAGTATAGGACCCGGTATTAGAATATTGGAAATTCAGCGTTATTACAAAGACAATCACCCTTATCAGGCTCTTTCAACAGTCTAAAAAAAGTTCCCTATTCTTTTTTATTTTTTATTATTTTTTATTGAGAAACTATAAATTACAAAGTTATTCATGATTGAGTTTCAGAAATACAATGTTCCAACATCGGTCCCTTCACCACATCCACTTTCCCTCCAACAATCCCCCCAGTTTCTCTCCCACACTCTATTCCTCCCCTTGCCTTATGTTCTCATTCTTGGAGATCCCAGGAGATCCCAGTACTGTAGTACTGTAGCACTGTGTCCTGTTGTTCATCAATTTTCTTGAGTGGGCACCAGTAAGATCTCCATCTGTCCCTCTCTGCTTGCTCCAGGAACACAAAGTGAGACTTTTTGTTACTGTTTTTGGCATATCGAATATGCCACGGGTAGCTTGCCAGGCTCTGCCATGCGGTCGGATACTCTTGGTACCTTGCCGGTCTCTCCGAGAAAGACAGAGGAATCGAACCAGGGTCGGCTGCATGCAAGGCAAACGCCCTACCCAGTTATATCTGCAACAATCTCTGTAATGTTTACATTAAAATTTGAATTACAAGGACCAAGAAGTTCTTCTTTGTTTGTTTGTTGTTGTTGTTGTTTGTTGTTTGTTGTTGTTGCTGGATTTGCTTTTTGGGTAACACCTAGTGTTGCTCGGAAATTGTTCCTCACTCTGTGTTTAGGAATCACTTCTGGTAATGCTGGGGGTGGCAGACACAGGTGATGGGTCAGCTACATGCAAGGCAAGTGCCTTAGCCCTATCTGATCTATGTGGCAAAATAGAGAAAATTCGAATAAACTAAGTCAGAAATTAAAGGGGAAAAGTTGCAACAGATACCACAGAAATACAAAGGACAACAAAAAACTATGCTAAACAACTGTAAGGTACCACATTGGAGAACCTAGAAGAAATGGACCAATTTTTGTTATCATAGGACAAAATAAAAAAGAAATAGGATATTTGAAATCAATTAAAGCAAGAGCAGTAAAAATATTTACCGAAGCAAAACCAAGGTAAAATGGTCTTATTAGTGAATTTCATCAAATCTTCAAGATGAACTACTGCCTATCCTTCTCCTACTCTGCCAAAAATTTAAACAGAATTTTTCACTCATTTTCAGGAAACCAAGATTTCCATGATAAGAGCAAAGATATCACACCAACAATGGCAAGACAGACCAATATCTCTGATGAACATGAATGCAAAGATCCTCAATAAAATCCAAGCAAATTAAATTCAACAATTCATAAAAAGGATTATGCACTATTACCAACTAAGATTTATTCTACAGATGATAGTTCAAGAGACATGAAATAATTAATGTAATATGCTTTATCAACAAAAGGAAAGAAAAATCATATGATATTATCACATAAAAACACTCTCAAACAAATGGAGATAGAATGAACAAACATATCTCAAAGTAAAAACAAATTTGACAAACTCACGCTACAGATAAGATCAACAATCAGTTAAAAGGTAAAGATATCAATTCTTATCAGTATTAGTCAGCCCAGGAAAGTTGTAGTAACAGCCTTTAGGCCACAAAAAAAACAATGAAAAAGATCCAAATTGGGGGAAAAGTCAGTAGTACTGTCACTCTCTACAGATGACATAATATACATAGAAAACCCTAAATTCTCCACAGAAAAATTTTTAGAGAATATATATATGTATGTATATATAAAATATCTTCCCATGTTCCTGCAATAGTGCCAAAGAGCTCCCAGTTGGTGGTTGTTCTGGGAGTTCTCTTCTTAAACTTTGCAGTCCTTTCTCCCTACTCCATGAAGTAGAATTTTGTACTTCATGTGAGTTACCATGGATGGTCTTGGTCAACATGATGAACTCAGACAGTCTCTCACCCTATTTATTCCATTCTAGGCCATAGGCCCCAATGTGGAGTTCTTCGGGTGACCTTCTCAGTCCTATCTTGGCATTAAAATAGCCGACAATGATCTTGTAGAAGGTGTGGTCTTCTTTATAGAACTTCTCCAGCTTCATGTAGAAATTCTCAATTTCTTCTTCATCGTAGTTGGATGTTGGTGCATGGACAATGAAGATAGAAACTGCCGGCAATGAGCCACAACTATTTAAGCATAAGTGTCTGATTCGGGTTGTTAGGCATTCGTATGAATCAATGCTCATGGCCAAGTTCGTGTATATGAGGACACTGACACCACCGACGCCTCTATTGTCACATGTTCCAAGCAACAGTTCTTCTCCAGTGTCTAAAACGGCGTGATGTGATTGATGCCTTCTCGTCTCGGTCAATCCAATAATGTCATACTTGATCTTCTGCACTTGCACTATCAGGTCCTCAATGGATGCTTCCGATGGCAGCATATGTGCATTGAAAGTATAGATAGTCATTTTTGTCCTTCATTTTGCAGCCAAGTTTGGCCCTGAGATTTATCAGCCTTTCTTTGCTCATCCTTCTTAACACTGACATATTGGTCATTGTTTTTGGCATACCAAGTATGTCAAATATGGTACAGCAATTCTGGAAGATGGGTATTTAGTGTCTTATAATGTGTCACCACAGGTAGCTTGCCAGAACCTGCCGTGCTGGCAGAATACTCTTGGTAGCTTGCCGGGCTCTCTGAGAGGGATGGAGGCTTTTAGGGCAGCCTCTAATCACCCTTACAGGTGCTCGTAGTCTACTGAATGCAAGCTTTTGGTCGACTTGCATGTTGTAACAATTTGCAGCACCTTTTGGTTCACTCTTCGCTGGTTGGCACTGTTGCCACTCCTTCCCACAATGAGGTGGTGAACCATATGGTTCACACCATATTTGAAACACATCGAGTATGGTGTGGTAATTATTGAAAATGGATAGGAAGTGTCTTTGATGTGGTGGCTGCACAGTCTGGAAAGCGGCCTGGAGTGTGTTGGTGGTTGGGTAGTGGAGGTTGGCTGATGAGGAGATTGTCTGGTGCCAGCAGGAAGTGTCTTATGGGTGTCTCCTGGGTCGCTGGAGATTAGGGAGGCAGGCAAAGGATTCTCTGCTCCCAGGTCCCATTTAGCCCAGAGTCCAAGGTCACAAAGTTCCACATTACCCACCTGGGCTCCATGGGACTTCACTCATGCATGAAGCTCAGCCAGAGTGTCCAGAAAGCGGCCTGGAGCGTGGTGGTGGTTGGGTAGTGCAGGTTGGCCGAATGCCATTATTGATGACATCGATGAGGAATACGATCGACTGGTTTAGCACCTCAATGATTGTGCAAGAAACGTCGAGAGAGAGGAAGTCACAAAAAGACGCCTGTCTTTGGAAACTCTGGAGCTCTGGAAACTCTCCAAACTCAACATGGTTTGGCGCGAGCCTCAGGCAATCACAAGCTAATGTCTGAGTTTGCAAAGCAGTGCAAAGAAGTGATAAAGGAAGACCTCAAAGAGAGAAGTGCTGCAGTGCTGGCCGATGCAGCAGAAGCCGGGAAAAGTATTCACGATGCCCACCAACTACAAGACCAAGATGACAGCCCTCCAATGTCCCAATGGATCTATCACATCTTCCAGAAGGGCAATAGGGAAGATTATCCATGACTTCTCAGATCTCTTCAATAGCCACATTTACCTTCCCACATACCAAATTCTGCAGTATAGATGTCACTTCCAACGTCCTCCCTTTTGAAACCCGACACACCATTTTGTCAGTAAAAAAAGCATACAGCACCCAGCCCAGACAAGGTCAGACCTAAACACCTGAAAAAACTGCCATCAGTACTCATCAATACACTGGCTTGGCTCTTCACATGCTACCTGTGAAGGTTCATGCAAGATTCATTCCCAAAGGAAAACCAGCAGAACTGTTCTGTTGTACAAGAAGGGAGACATCCACGACATCGGCAATTATCTCCTGATCTGCCTGTTGTCCGTAGTCTACCAGCTATTTACTCGAGTCATCCTGAATAGGATTGGCAGAACACTAGATGAAGGACAACCATGTGAGCAAGCCAAGTTCTGAAAAGGATTCAGCATGATCAATCATATGCACACAATGACCAATTTCGTTGAGGTTTAGAGAGAGTTCAAGATGCCACTCTGTTTAACTTTCATTGATTTAAAGAAGGCCTTTGATTCTGTTGGGACGGAAGTGGTCATCGAAGCCCTAGCCAAATAGGGCATTCAAACTCAGTACATCAGGATCCTCCATGAACTGTATTACAGATTCACCATTAGGATCTCACCATTCTATAAGGAAATGATCATCAAAATTAAGAGAGGGGTTCTGCAGGGGTTCAGGGATACCAATTCACCCAAATTCTTCAGTGCCACCCTCGAGAACGTCATGTGATGACTGGCATGGGAAGGAATGAGAGTGAAGATAGATGGTCAGAAACTACACCACCTCTGCTTCGCTGATGACATCATTCTAATAACACCAAACATTAGCCAAGTGGCACAAATGCTGGCTGACTTCAACCGTGAATATGGAAAGGTCAGACTGCAGCTGAACCTCATGAAGACAATGCTCATGAGAAACAGACTAGTCCCTGACATTCCATTTGCTCTCAATGGAATGGACATCTCTGAATGCAGCAGTTATGTGTAACTAGGTCAAGAACTCACATAATGAATGACCTGGCACCTGAGCTGCACAGGAGAAAGAGAGCGGCATGGAACACCTTCAAGAGTGTTGAAGAAATAGCTAAGAAGACAAAGAACCTCTGGCTCTGGGCACATCTCTTCGACTCCACTGTTCTTCCTGCACTAATATACACCTCAGAGACCTGGGTCCTATGAAAACAGGATGAGAACGCTATTCAGGTCTCCCAAAGAGGAATTGAAAGAGCTATGCTTGGAGTATCACTCGTCACTCAAGTGAGAGAAGGAATCTAGAGTTCTGACCTCCACTGGTAATCGAGAATCAGGGGCGCTGTGTCATTTGCCATGGTGTCGAAAATCAGATGGGCGGACACGTAATGCGATTTGAAGACGACCATTGGACTAGAGCTGTTACTGACTGGATCCCACAGAACATCAAAAGAACGCCTGGCTGCCCACCTACAAGATGGTCAGATTTCTTTGTCAAGATCCTGAACGAACAGTTTGAGGCTCTTTGTGTTCCTGGAGTGAGCAGATGCCACTGGGCTACACTAGCCTGTGACAGGGACAAATGAAGATGTTACTGGCTCCCACTCAAGCAAGTCAATGAGCAGCGGGATGTCAAGTGATCCAGTGTCAAGTGATATATAGTATCATAAAAATGATAACCATTTAACCATTTCTAGAAACTAAGGTTTAGAAACAATCCAAGTATCAAGCAAAAACACAAGGAACTACTACTTGACTCTAAGAAAAGATGAAATCTTTCCTTTTACGACAATATGGATAGAACTAGGAGAATCATGTTAAGTGAAAGCTGTCAGGAGGAGAAAGAAAAATATGGGATATTAATACTCACAGATGAGTTTATTGATTCCATTTTTGTAGGGGCCACTTCCTGTGGTGCTCAAGCCTAACTGTGCCCTGGGTCCACAGGGCCATACCTGATGGAATTGTTTGGAGTGCAGGCAGGCATAGGGTATGCTGCAACCTCACGTCTGGATTGTGGTGGAAGGATATTGGCACTTTGATGGTGGGTGTGATATGGAAATACTGTTCTCCTTAAAGAATTAAACATTTACCATACTATAAAAAAAGTTTTCTTTATAAATGTTTTTACAGATCAGTGAGCCATGCATGCATATGTGGAGTAGAAGAACGCACAAATCCCCGGAGTGCAGCATTAGCACTTAGAAGTCATAGACCAGAGAAGATGAGCTCACTAGTCCACATACAGTTCCAGTGCACACACACAGTGCCACCACAGGGAGTACAAGCTGGTGTCTGGCGTCTTCTTCTTGAAAGCTGTAACCTGGTTCATTTGTGAGCTGGATCCTTGACACATCCTGATTCTTAGAGACTCAGAGATTCTATTCTGTCCTGTGCACATAAAATTTATTAAGGCCTAAGTGTTTGCAAAATTTCTGCCGTTTTGATGCCTAAGTCAAATGCTTGACTTGAGTTCTATGCAACTGCAGGATCAAGTAGATAAGCCTGAGTCAACCAAGCTTGGTTCCCTTCTGAAATGGGTCAAAGACCTACCTTCTTCCTTCCTTCCTTCCTTCCTTCCTTCCTTCCTTCCTTCCTTCCTTCCTTCCTTCCTTCCTTCCTTCCTCCCTCCCTCCCTCTTCCTCCCTCCTTCTCCTCCTCCTCCTTCTTCTTCTTCTCCTCCTCCTCCTGCTTCTCCTCCTCCTCCTTCTTCTTTTCCTCCTCCTCATCTTCTGCCCCCTTCTCCTCCTCCTCCTTCTTGATCCTTTTCCCTCTTTCTCCTTATCCTCCTCGTCTTCTTCCTCCTTTTCCTTTCCCCCTCCTCCTCCTTTAAATATAATGTATGTAGCTGAGAAACAATGAAGTGGTATGAATATTAGCACTTGGAAACTCCTGTTGCTGTAACTGCTCATGTTTATAAATTAGTCGATGAAACGGAGTGTAATCACTCACATGAAAAATCTCAACAGTGGAGCTGGGGATCAAAACCAGGTCAGCCGAATGTAAGACAAGTGCCTTACTCGCTGTACTATCTCTCTGGCCCCTAGGACCTTACGTTTCTTTGAAAAGGGGTTCCCAAGTAGTAATCACGGGGTCTGGGGACCAATCCCAGAGATACTTGGTTACTATGCCAGCAGTTCCATGATAAAAGCTGAGGAAATATTGCTTAAGCGTTGGGAGCATCCAGGGCCACATCCAGTGACATTCAGGGACCTCCCAGTCTTCAACCCACAATGCTTGATGTTTGGAAGGTCATGCCAGGGTCCTAACCCATTCAGGCACATGCACTCTAATCTCCATACTGTTTGCCTCCCCAAGATTTTTTCCAAAAGAAAAGGGTTTCTTCAATTAAGCAAAGCTCTTATATTAACAGATATCTCATACATCTCTTTGTAAGACTCTGTGAAAAAGAGTGAAGGAAATACTGTCCAAAAGTGCAGAGAATACCAGACATTATTTCTCTTCATCCTCTAAAAAGTATAAGTACTCAAGATACAGCAGTCAACAGGTCTACTTAGTCAGGCTTAGATTTATGGTAGAAATCTCAGAATATTAATATTGGACCTTACTGGACTTGGGGGACAGATTTGAAAATTAAACAAAAATTTTCCTTTGACTCAGAAAATTTTCCCTTGATACAGAAATGGATAGAAAATTGAAATGCATTTGCAGTATAGAAACTCCCTGGGTTGCCTTAGAAAATATCTTAATGGCTCAGAGAAGCCTAATGGAACCCTAAAATTAAGGAACGTCCCCGAGTTACTCGTAACGAGTGCAGGTGTTTCTTTAGTTGCATCCAAGCTGGGGATTCGCTAATGAATCTCTTGAGACCTCAGAGGGAGTGACTGTTTTAGAACTTATAGTCATTTCACTGACTCCAGGAAAGCACCTGCTGGAGTGCATCTATTCTGTGGACAAAATGGAAATGTGGGGGCAAGGATGCAATTCGATGACAAAAACTTCCATGTGTCAGTACCCGGGTTTGATGACCAGAACCACTGAAAAAGAAACCAACACATAATTGGTGACATGAATGTGACCCTAAGGGACAATATAAACCTGGAGGCAGGTAGTGAATTGATTGAACAGGAGGAAAGAAACCTTCACTGTGCCTCTTATGCACATGTCCTCTTGAGTTGAGCCCACAAATACCAAACAGTAAAGACAGCCCTCTCCAACCTTCCTGCACTGCCACACAACACATGCTACCAGCACCCGTCCTGTGGACTACTTCATGGAATGACTGCTAGAATTGGAACCCAGTGGTTTTCCACTTGCCTACACCAGTAGACCAGGCTGGGCTATGGAGTGGTGACTGAAGACTGCTGTTACGAGAACTGTTCTATTTCTTTTTTCTTTTTCTTTTTTCTATTTATTTATTTTGCCACATCTGGCTTACTTCTGCCTCTATGCTCAGGAATCACTCCTAGTGTGGTGCTCTGGGTTACATATAGGGTGCTGGGGATTGAATCTGGGTCAGCTGTGTGCAGGCAAACACCCTACCCTCTGTGCTATCGCTCCAGCCCTAAAACAACTGTGGTGTTCTTTTTTATTTTTTAATTATGTTTAGGTAAGATGAATACAATTGTGTTAAAGTTTATGATAGTCATGTTCAAAGTTACTGCACACCCTGACACCAAAGTGCCCACCACCCTTCGGCTCTGTCCCCATGTGACTTCATCCCCCATTCCTTTCCAGGTTCTTTAAAGCAAGCAGGATGGGTGGAAAATGGAAGCCTCTGGCTCGCCCACCTCTTCCCTGGCATCCTTGGGAAACATTTTGCAAGCCAAGATTCTGGGTAGTTGTACCCACTGAGATGGAGCATTAGCCCTGCACTCCCTGCCAATTCAAGATCAAAGGACAGATACCTTAGGTCACAGTTTTCTCCTGAGAGATGAAACAGGTTTGGTTAAGTGTTGGATAACATTGGGTTGTCCTTGCTCCTACCAAAGGTTTATTGAGTTACTCCCACAACAGTGCCCCTGAGGCACACCCAATTCCTTCAAGCACTATTAATCCTATATTGCTTTTATCTTTTCCTTTATGTCATTTGCATGGCTTAGCAATCTTTTGTTTCATTTTGTATAGACACAGGAAGACAGTTCATGCTATGCTTTGTAACATGGGAGTTAATTGACTCCAAAATAATATTTACTCTTGGGCATTCATATTTACTTGACTTAAGCCTCAGTTGACCTTAGTTCCTAGCACTCCAAGAGCAGGGTCCTGATGAAGGGGCTGGTTGGACCCAGGGCAAGCTGTAAGCTACCCTGGCATCAACAGGGAACAAGCTAAGTGCCATAAGAAGTATAATAAATTAAGAGCACGGTCACGGGACAAACTCTGTCATGACCCAAAAAGAAGTAACTGAATAAGGACTCTGCTGGGGTTAGAAAAGACTAACCTAGCCTGAGGACTGTGGTCTGGAATATATAGTGAGATGTTCCCAGGAAGAGCCAATCTTTAAGCTTAATATATCTCTTACTGTTCATTCAAAATGACTAGAAATATTAGTATCCAATATGATCCTTCAAATGGATTTCTTGCTGAAGAAAGGATAAAGCAATGCACCCTGGATGGAATCCCACCCTTGAGCCGATCTCCTAGTAATCTGAAGTGCTGAACCCTCAGGTGAGATTTTGTTCTTGAGTTAATCTCCTAGAACTTCCCCTGAAGGAGTGGCTTTACCTCTGTTTGTTGTTATGACAATGTTCAACCCCACCTATGTGTACCCCTACCCTTCATGATTGCTATATAACTATGCCGTCACTGTCACTGTCCTCCCGTTGTTCATCGATTTGCTCGAGTGGGCCCAGTAACGTGTCCATTGGAGGCTTTGTTGTTACTGTGTTTGGCATATCGAATAGGTCACGGGGAGCTTGCCAGGCTTTGTCGTGCGGGCGAGATCCTCTCGGTAGCTTGCCAGCCTCTCCGAGAGTGGAGGAACTCGGGTTGGCCATGTTGGCTGCTTGCAAGGCAAACGCCCTACCACTGTGCTATCGCTCCAATTTTTTTTTCTATGCCGTAAGGGGAAAAAAAGGAGTATGAGACTACAACAAGAAAGAGGAAGAAAACAGAAGGAGGTAGAGGACTTTGAGGTCTAGGAGACTAAGACAATGGAACTATGGTGATTGGGACAATTCTGCTGTAAAGGGAGAGAAAAGACAACGATGGGGAGGAGAGAGAAATTAACTGCCTACTGACCAGCCTGGGGCCGTGTTTCTCCATTCCCCTGGTCCTTCATCTGTCCATTGCCATGGGCCAGCCAGGGGGATGGTTCTTGGCTACTGAACACTCGTCCAGCATGTGCTCCCACGTTTTCCCCTGGAAACTCAGTTAGGGTCTTGGAAACATTCTAACTGAATATAAGCACTGTTTTATTTTTGAAAGGACTGAAAAGCTGGGTGGACAGTTTGTATCCAGGTCATTTCCTTCAGAGTTGCAGTACTGTCACTGTCACTGTCCTCCTGTTGTTCATTGATTTGCTCAGCGGGCCCAGTAACATTGTGAGACTCGTTACTGTGTTTGGCATATCGAATATGTCACAGGTAGATTGCCAGGTTTTGCTGTATACTTCTTCTTCCTATACTCCCACCAGATCTAGTGCTAATGTCAGCAGTACTCGAAGGCACTAATTCAGGAGGGTCTGAATAGTAATATTAATTTCATTAAGAAGCCAAATATTTCAACTTTCTGACAATATAAATAAAAGATCCCAGTGGCCAAAATCAGTTAGTAGAAGTTTTAACTACAACTTTATTATGTATGCCTTTTTTCCCCAAGCTATAAGCACTCGTTAGCATTAAATTACACTGCATATACAACCATTTACATTTGCTCAAGAACATAATTAAAAATAAATAACTTTCTATTTCATAGTTTAATTGGTTTTTAATAGTTTCCCTCAGGGGAAAGGAAACATTTTGTTTGCAGAAACTTGCATATATAAACGAACTTCTATATGTCCATTTAAACTTGGAGGAGACAAAGATGAAGTTTTAGGATTTTCTTTTCCCTAAAATGCAACATAGATAGACAAGGAACCAGTGTCCTTATAACGGAGGGGAATGGCAAAGATAAGTGAACTCTTCTAGTTTAGTGCAGTATTCTAAGTGGGAAAAACAAAAACATCCTGACAACTGTCTAAAGAAAAACAAAAATTAAGAAACATACTGAAGATCAAGAATACTTACTCTGAAAAAGAGACTTGTTCACACAAAAACGAGACTTAAAAAGAGATTTGGAAGGTATTCATTTTACTGTTTTAAAAGACAAACAAGAACAGGCAGAGGCAATCTACATTAAGATTTGAGGCAACTGTCAAAGTGGAACACAGAACAATGATTTGATCTCATAAAAGAAACTAACTAAAATGAAACCACCATTCCTCAGGTTGTAATAATACGTTAATGTCAAAAACATCAAAAGTACAGTTTGGATTATTCCTACTAGATTTATAACAAACTATCATCTATTAATTTGCTTTCATAAGTCTTCTCTGTTCAACAGCACATGCTATCCAAATACATACATTCTAGTAATTTACCATGAAAATAGTTTCATCTCAAACTAGTGATCAGCCCTTTCACCCAAACTTACATACATTCCATTTTATTAGAAAATATGGAAGATGTTTCTACTAGTACATTCTAATCAACATAAGACATAAAAAAAAGAGTTCTGATTCTTAAAATGAATCTTTTTTAGTAGAATAGCCTGGTGGGTTTAATTTAACAGCTGAAGTGTAATATGGTAGCTATACTATACTGTACTGTTTAAACTAATCCACAGTTGCAGGAATAGGTCTGATTTATAAAATATATGTCGATGAAACTGCATAGTATGAGCAGCAAAATACTAGAAAACAGTGAATGAATAAATGATTTTCATCAGTGGCCATTCATTATTTTGCCTTTAGGAACCTGGAAGAAATTGTCTTCTTTGAGTTTCAAATGTTCTGGTAAATCTAGTCGTTTCTTGGCTTCCTCAATATCGGCTTGAATTGCTGAAATCAGTGATTCTGCAGAAAGATATAGCAGGGAATGATCATTAAAAAAAAACTAATACAAAGGAAATAACTAATGTTACAATTTATTAAGGACTAGCAAAAATTCATATTTCAATTTTAAAAAAATGCAAGAAGCAAATATCCGATATTCTTGTCAATCTTGTAAAAGAAACGACATAAAAATTAAAGCTATCATACTACATTAATAATGTCTTTAATCTCCGTCTACTTCCTAATGTGTGGCATGGGAAACTTCACTCATTATATGGTAGGGATGAAACAAGTTCCTTCATGGAAGGCATTTTCTAATGCCTGGCACACTGTAAGTACTCAAATACTGTATGTCATGCCATTCAAATTATTAGTAGGAGTGATATAAGCAACACAGTACAACACCAGGCAATCAGAGTAAGGTTTGGTGCAGTGGTGATGAAGGCATTAAGATAGAAAACAACATGGTGAGTGGGTAAGAAAATAATAAAGGCGATACTTACCTAAAGAATCAAAGTTCTTTTCTGGTCTGAGGTAGCTGACGATGGCCACGTTGAGGATTTCTCCATAGAAATCCTCTTTGAAGGTGTGCATGATATGAGTTTCCTGCAGTTAAGAAATGTTAAAGATTATGACTGGAATACTAAGTACCTAAAATTTGAAATTTATCTTCCCGTTTATGGCAGGCAACTTGAGATAATCAATTCTCATTAAAGTTTTGAAGAGAGGTGAAAATCTTGGTGCAATTTTCCTGAATTTTCCTTGCTCCTGTTCCTAACCTGATATGAAAACATTTTATTCTGAGTGAAGTAGTAGATACAACACCATATATCTTTATTGTTTATAGAAAAAAAAATTTTTGGTTTGGTTTTTAGTGCTCAGGAACCACTTCTGGCAGTGCTTAGGGGACCATATGTGGTGCTGGAGATTGAAAATGGTCCAGCCAAGTGCAAAGAAACAAACATACTGACCTATGTTCTGTCTCTCCAACCCCATATTACAGGGGTGCAGGGGAGAGGTTGGGGAACTCACTTGTAGCAAAGGAATTAAAATTTTTTTCAAAGTGAAGAATATTAACCAACCAAAGGCAACAAGGAGGAAATAAGCAAAGTATCAGATGTCATCCCTAAGAAGAACTAGTTGTCAGGAAAATCACGACCCATGTTTCTCTTCCTATACCAGTTTATGGAAATCTGAGCGTTAGGCCAAGTGATTAAGGGACAGACAAGCCAATGCAGGTCTTTGGTTAGAAAACGGAACAAAGGGTACCGGGACTTAAAGCAAAACAGTACGGGAGTAAATAAAGTAATAGAATCTGAACTTGTTTGTTTGCTTTGGGGCCACACTTGGAAGTGATCAGTAAGAAAAGATCAAAACAATCTGGATTTGGGGCTGGAGCAATAGCACAGCGGGTAGGGCGTTTGCCTTGCACGTGCCCAACCCGGGTTCGATTCCCAGCATCCCATAAGGTCCCCTGAGCACTGCCAGGGGTAATTCCTGAGTACAGAGCCAGGAGTAACCCCTGTGCATGGCCGGGCGTGACCCAAAAAGCAAAAAAAAAAAAAAAAATCTGGATTTAAATAGGAACTAGGCGAGGGTCCGAGAGATGGAGCCACACATGCATTCACGTGCATCCAATTCCTGGTAAGTGTCACATTCTCAAGTGTGATCACCAGCAAGGCCAGAATCACTGGTGCCTTTCCCTGGCACAAGTGTGCGACTGCACTGCCACCAAGCAGCGTGTCTGTGATGTGAGCACCGCAGCCCAGCAGGGAACTGCAGGACACTCAAGAGGTAGCAGCAGTGGCAGTGACAGAAGGAAGGGGTTAAAATGGTTAAAATTAAAACGTAAAATCAATATTCAAGACAGAAATCCAATGACAAGACCAAACAAAGATAGAGTCTGGTGTGGGAGAGCTGCACTGTGAATTTAGTTTCAATATAAATAAAATTTGATCCTGGAGGTACACTTTGTAAGTTTGACTTGATTGGTAGATACCAACCAAAATGATCCTTGAAATGGAAGCTTCGATCACAAATCAGCCAAGAGTACAGCCAGAGAATTTTATAAGAAAATCAGCAAAGAGAGACTGGAGACAGTCCAGCAATGGGCTGGGCACCTGCTTTGCATGCAGGAGGCTCTGGTTAGATTCCCCAGCACTGCAGGGTCCCCAGGGAGCAAAGACTCACAGAGTCCCTGAGCAACACTCTGGTGGCCTGCAAACCACAGATCAGCCAATCAGCTCAGAGTAAAGAAAATCTTTTATGGACAAGCCAACGTAGTAAGCATAAACTAGATAAGTCAGTCAGGAGTGGATGGGGAGGGAAGGAGCTGGAGTCTTTTCGGTAGTTGGATGGCGCTGACTTTGGTGGTAGGTATGGGGGAAACCAGGCCCGTAGAGAGGTATGCTGTATCCCTGAATTTTAAATTTTAAACTCATGTTAAATCAAGACAGAATCTGCAAAAATAAGAGAAATACTGAGCCAGCAATGAAAAAGTTCCAGACCTTTTCTCCTGCTTATACGAGCATTGGGATTTTCCAACTGGGACCCACGTCTATAAACTTTTCGAAGAGGATAAAATTTAGATCAACTATAATTGTTTTGGCCACAAGCTTGAACTAACCAAAGATTCGTCTAAGCAGATCAAGCACTTTAGGGTGTGTTGGTGACTGGAGGGGGGTAAAAAGTCGAGCAGAAGAATATCCCCTCCAAGTGTTTAAAAGAAAAACAAAAGCATTGTCTTGTAATTTTATCAGAAAGCACCATCTATGTAATAAGCAATTATATCTTAATAGGGCAACCACATAATTAAGCAGTTAATGAACTACATTAACTTTTATCTTCAGTTGAAGGCTATAAACATATAGGCAGTTATGAAAATTACTGTAATTTGGTTTAAAACCCCACCTTTCATTTTCTACATGACTTAAAAGATAAATATGTCAAAATTAATCTGCTCTCAGGCACAGACGCATATCAAGATTGAATCTGTGAGGTTTTCATATGTGATTTAAGTTAGTACACATGTAAGCACAAAGAAAATCCATTGAAAGGAAATAAAAAGAAAAAGAGAAGGGAATAAGATGGTGCTTCTGAAAAACTACATCAAACATGAGTAAACACAGCAATCAGTAATAGGAGAGATGAGAAGGGGAAAAAAAACATAAAGGCAGATTGAAAAAGCAAAACAGCAGTCTTTTGTTCTTAGTAAATTCTCTAAGTGAATTAAGTCGGCCGGTCAAGAGGCTTGAGAGAACTGCGGAATGAAGAGAGCTGGGCAGGGCTGCAGGTCGGGTGGTGAAGTAACAGGGCGGACACAGCACATGCTGGCGGCTAGGCTAGACCCCAGCACGGCAAGGCCACCAGGAACACAGCCTGCAGGGCCTCACGTGACTCTAGTCACAACTCCCCTGAAAACAAAACTCAACCAACATTGTCCGACGAAGCTGCAGATTCAATCCTGACCCAACGCGAGACCAAGGTTAGGTTTGAAATTTCAAGGGTCAAAACAGAGGCATTATTCAAACGAGAAATCTGCCGCCCACAAAATATCTTTGGCCTACGGTGTACTCTGAGCCGTTGTTTCTAGGCCAGCGCAGACAAAAGAAACACTGAAGGTCTCAGCCAAGCATCCCTGGAGAGGAAGGTGCCGGATGAAGAGGATAATGGAACACCCTTGGAGACTGTGCCTTTCTGGGTGAGGTCTCCTCCCAGGCTGTCCCCTCCTGGCTTTGTCTTAAGCAGAAGACTTTATCTAAAGAGAGAGGTAGCCTTGCCCTTGACCTTCAAAACGCTGGAGGGTGGGGGACCCCACTCGGCTGCACAACTCAAAGTAGGAATCACCGACAACCTTAATTCTAGGGCCAGAAAGGGTGCTCCGGGGGGCTAGACCTCACCTAAGAGGTCCAGGTACACTCCCCTGAGCACTGCCAGGTGTGGCCCCCAAACCAAACTATCATCATAACACATTCCTTCCTGAACCCCATCTTTATACCTACACCTATCTGGGGTTGTGTAAAACATTTCTCCAGTGAAAAGAGAGTCACTGAATGGTAAAAGTTTGAAGCAGCCCTGGCTTAAACCATCAGGTTGAAACCGTGTTCCTTCCAAAACCTCTTTCGATGTAGAGAAAAGCGGCAGGTGCTCCTGGAACTCCTCCCTTCCTCCCATCACCCAAGTGCTAAAAAGAACAAAGAAAGGAGGGAGGTGGGAAAATGCTCTCCCCACCCCACCCCATTCACACTCAGGCCCCAGACTTCACTCTTAACTTCTTGGAGTCTGAACCCACTCGCCACTTGCTCCTTCTGACAGCGCGCGGGGGTGGACCCGCAGGGCGCAGATTCTGCTTACCACGGACTTCTTGGTGTTCTTGTAGTAGGGGTTCCAGCCGATGCTCACCACCATCTTATGCACGTCCCCGCTGCCCACACTGGCCCAGCCGCAGTAGATGCCGGTGGGCAGGTCCGCGGGAAGGTTGTCCACCACCTGTTCGGGGAAGTTGGCTGCAAGGGCAGAAGCAAACGTGTGTTCGAGGTTACACGCATCCACGGGGAACGTGGCACACACACACAAATACAGTCTCCCGCATGCATGCATGCATGCATGCATGCATGCATGTGCAGAGCGTGCAGAGGTGCTGTGCCTGCAGGAGGGGGGCTCGACCACTCTGCTCTCTCCCCCTCTCCCGGGGGTGGGGGGGAGGCACCACGCGGGGGAGAGCAGAAACATGCACCCGCCAGCTCGGGGGTCGGGTGGAGGGAGGGTGGGCGCCAGACCACAGCTCGGGCACAGTCCCCGCCAACGCCCCGCCGCTGGGAGATGGAGAAACAGAAACGTGCGTGCCTGGCCCCTGCGGATCTCCCCTCTCCAGGTGCCAGGACACAGCGGGTGCCAAGCCCTGCCAACAGCAGCGCACCGTGTGCCCCGCAGCGGCGGCGTAGACGAGCTTGCCTCCACCCTTTCCGGGGAAAAGTTCATTTTCAAGCACTGCATCCTTGGGCACAAGCCCAGACGGCCTCTGGCCGAGCTCGGGAAAGGCCCTGGCCAGACTTTCTGGAGGGGAGGTCTCGGCCCCCGTCCGCATTCCTCGTGAGCAAGGCTGCCCCCCGCAATCCCGGGTGACTGGGTGGCGGGGTGGGGGTGGGGGGGCGCGAAGCCGTGACGCAGCGGCGGCGCCGCGGCTTGCAGGGCCGCTGCCGAGCACCCAGCACCCAGCACCGAGCACCGTGCACCGTGCACCGGGAACGGGACGCCAAGCACCGCTGTGCGCGGGGAGGCGCCGCCGGACGCGTCCCTTGAGCCTGCGAGGGGCCAGAGCGACCCCCCGGCCCCGCACCCTCCGCAGCCTCGGCCCGGCCCGCGCTTACCCGTGGGGATGCCCAGCTGCTTGGAGCCGCGGCCGAAGCCCCGCACCACCTGGCCGCGGCAGAAGTAGGGCAGGTGCCGCATGACGCCGTCCGCCGCGGGCGCGGGCGGGGGCCCGGTCCACGCGTCCCGCGGGGCCGCCGCCGTGGGGGCGCCGCCGGGACCCCCGGACCAGCCGGGCGGGGCACACGGCCGGCCGAGCTCAAGCGAGCCGGCGGGGCGGACGGGCGCACGGAGGGCGGCGCGGCGGCGATCGATCACCCGCGCGCCGAGGCCAGCCCTGACCCAACAGAAGCCGCGGGTGACAGACGCCCGTGTCCGGCCCCGGGCGTCGCGGCGACCCCGGAAGTGGCTGGCTGGCTGGCTGCGGGAGAGGGCGGAGCTTGCGCGGCGGGGGCGGGGCGGGGCGGCTCGGGGCGGGGCTAGGCGGCGCGGGGCGGAGCTAGGCCGCGCGGGGCGGGGCCAGGGGAGTCGCGCTCATTTCCGGTCCCCTCCGCGACTTCCTCCCGGCCCCCGTAGCCCCGCCCCCTTCCCCGTGCTGCCCTTTGCCACGGCGCCACGCAGAGGTTTTTTTTTTTTTTTTTTAATTTGTCTTTAATTTTACTGTTCTGCTCGGAGCTGTTGAAACGTAGAAGCGCTCCGCGTTTCTCCCTGAGGCCTGGAGAGACGCACCCCGGAGCGCCTGGACCCCGCGGGGTTGACGTCGCTCCCTCCCTCCCCTCCCCTCTCCCCCCGGCCTTGCACGGGCGCCCCGGGAGGGGCAGCGGGGTGGGAGGGGGCCGGGATCCCGCACTTCCCGGGTCACCGTCAGGACCTCGTGTCTGGTGCTCGGTCGCGGTGCCCGTGGCCTCCCCGTGTGCGGTTTGCACCTTCCAGCAGGTGAGACCGGCAGCCACCCCATTGCCCTTCCTCAGGGCATCCTCTGCTGCTTGGTCCTGATGCAGGGACGCAGGCACCTCGAATGGTCACAAGGATGCGATTCCTTGGAACTGGCGGGTGCCCCCAGCCCACACGTTTTGTGTAAGGAGTCGTGGTGGTGTTGGGATCGGGAGTTCCCTGGCCCTGGGAGGCGCGGAGAGACCAGATAGACACAATTCCTGCAGGAGTAAAAACGGGGTTTATTTAGACCAGCATGCTGGGGCTCCGCAGCATACCCCAAAAACAGGCAGTGGCTGAGAGCCCCGAACTTCTTCAAAGGGGATCTTATATAGGCCTTCACTGGCCGTTACAGCAAAGCCCGCGCATTTCATAGCCAATAGATTTGTAACAGCATATACTTTCTTAACCAATCCATTTAAAAGTACCTCACTCCTTAGCCTATAGATTCAAAGATCAGCATTTACGTACATCGATTGTCAGCACAAGCAAGGTTATAGCTGGAATCATTAAGCCTTAGGTAATCTCCCTTGACCATCCTCGTTTTGTGTTACCCAAGTCTGCAGGGTGCTTTAGTGAGACAATACATTCCAGGAAAGGGCAATTTCCCCCAACCACCAGCATCCTGAGTTAGCCTTTACCCAAATCTGCAGGGTGCTTTACTGAGACAATACATTTCAGGGACAGTAAATACACCTGAATCTTGTAGAAAGAAGTTATGCCCTGTTCACTTTGCAAGTCCCCTCTCCCCCAGGTGCAAAGCAGCCAAGCAGTTTTACAGAAAGCAATGTTGCAAGTTAGCTAAAGTACACAAAAATTTGATGCCCTAATATGGATTCTTTCATTCCCCACTTCTTTTCATGAGCATCTCTAATCCTAGAGATCGTGGGGGGGATCGGGGCCTAATTCAAGGACCCGTGGTTAAAAGTAGCTTCCCTCAGTGGGTAGAGTCCGGTATTGTTGCCCCGAATTAGGAGGATCTTCAAGACTCAAACCAATTCTCCCAGGCTTCTCCGACGTCGTTCAAGGCCTTCCCGTAGCTTGGCTATAGAGTCTCTGACAACCTCAGTGTGGTCTGCGTAGAAACAGCATCCCTCCACCAGATCAGAGCAAAGCCCTCTGTTCTTGGGGAACAACAGGTCGAAGGTCGAGTCCTCTCAGGTTTTGGGAGACTATCTCGAACAGGGATGTGAGAGATTTCTCGATGAGGTCTTAAAAAGAGTTAAAGCAACAGAAACCAAAGCAACATAATGCCATACCCATCTCTATCATTAAAACAATGAAAAGGATTAACTCTACAAACAGGTTTGGTTGATAATATAACTTCCTGTGTTCAGATTTTTCTAATGGTCACAGAAACACCAAGCCATTCTCTGGCTTTCTCAGTACAGACTGGAAAAGCTTCTGCCCATATACTGAAGCTATCAATGAGAACCAACATATATTTATACCTTGAACATATGAACATTTGATCATTTGTATAAGGTCAAGCTGCCGATTCACCTCTAAGTTCCTTGATGCTGAACAGGTGTTAGGAGAGGAGGCTCAGGATTTCCACTAGGTTCATTAATGGCACAGAAAGCACAGTTCTGAATTACTTCTATCTTACTTGCTGTTCAGTTCCTCCCCATGGAAGATGGTTCTCACTAGTGTTAAAACATAACCCTTTAATAATATTCCATTGCATTGGTTCAGGAGTTGTTAATCCCATGATGCAACAGAAATTAAGAGCTGATAATATTCTTGTTCTCTCCAAATGACTGTTCACAGAAAATGAGATGCAATAAAGTATAGAAAGAAAATTCACAGTATTTTAGAACTAGATATTAATCTACTCTAATTTGACCAGTTTAGATGCCTTTCTCGACACTTTGGCCAATTCAGACCGGGGGAAAGCAATTCTGCACTTTGAGATGAGCTTCACCCTAGTAAAGCTCTGGCTTTCAATGCTCATATCAGACTAGTGACAGCATGTATAATATTGAGTTCCCTTTACAGATTAGGCTGTTTTACCTACAGACAGTAAACTAAGTTTTATCTAAATTTCCCCAAAGGGGGTACCTTTTAGATCAAGATTAGAATACATTTATTCAATCACCTCTGTAGAATTAGAATCTGATTCTTACAAAAAGCAAGTTACAGAAACATGGTTTTCTCTCCACCTTCATTTTAAAACGTTGCAAGATAGTTTAACAAACCTGGCTTGTTCTTTTGCATAAACACAGTAAGATTAGAGAACTCTCCATTTGGGATACCCAATTATTTACTGAGAAGTCCTGGGGATCAGCTAAAGACAGGAGACACAACAATAGTGGCATTAATCTTCATTAATCTTATCTGGCACGTCAGAGCTACCCAGGCCTGGCCAGAAGATGTCCCGCGATGTCTCGAGCCCTTGGGTTGTGGCTTTGGTCCTCGTTTTCCAGAGATGTCCTGGCAGAAAGGAATCCATCCCATCCCTTCTTCAGGGCTGGGAGAAATCCTGGTTTCCAGGTTTTTCCTTGACGCTGAGAGTAGGCCCAGACTGAGTTAGTCATTGCAGAGTCCTAGATTCCTCATTCTCCATAGCAGTGATGGTTTCCAGTCTTTTCTCGAGCCAGCCTGCCTCTAGGGTCGCTCTGAGGTTTGTAGGGTTCTTGAAACAGTACCTGTTAAATCCCTGCTCCTGTCATTTAGACAGATCCCCTGACTGTTTCCCTGGAAGAGGGCTTTGGGGTCCCATGGCCGGTTTTTCCTGTCTGCATGAGGGGTAGACCCTATTACAGAGAGGAAAGACTTATCTGGATTTATGCAAACCAACATAGTGCCATGAAACATCAAAAAACATACTGAAGGTACAAAAGAAGAGAAAAGCAAGTATTTCACTTTACTCACAGAGATGTAATACACCTGTTTGCTGTGGGTCCTAGTCAGAGAAGCTAAAATCTGTAGAGATAAAGCATACCGTTTAACATGTTTTTAATCCCATGTCAAAACCCTTGATTTCTGCAACTTTTGAAAAATTCAATGATCTTAAGAGCACTGTAACAGGAGTCCAGATAATCCATCAATCATCTTTACCATAGATCTTACCACAAAGGTGCTAGAAGAATTCTGCATGTGATTTAAAGCGTTTCTTATAACAGTTTGACCAGTTCCTTTTCTTTAGAACAACCTCAAACCTTCTACACATTCCTTTACATACATTCTGTAACTTTCATTCATTTAAAAATCAATTTCACTTTAACAGAATTCCTTTCCTTTCTTCCCACTGACGATATCTCCATCCATTATCTTTCTGACTTATGGCATACATCTATAGTAGTACAATGTACAATGTGATCTCCCAAATTTAGACACAAGTTACCAACCATCTCACTTAACATGACAAAACTGTACTCTGCAGTACTATTTCAAAAGCATTAGATCAGTTCCATAGATATTCAAAATGCTTAAAAATGCTCACAATTAAAGCTTTTACAAGGTATATCCACTGGGCAAAAGATCACTTTACATTAGAAACTAACCAGGAGACATCTTAAAATTCTGATTTAGAGGAAAACACAAATACAAAAAGATTAAAACACTCATATATTACCATGAAACAGAAAGCATCTCAGGTCAGGGCTAGGTTGATACCTGGAGACAAACCTTGGCATAAAATAAAATTATCAAAATAATAGCATGCACTTTCAAGCACTAGACAAGCAATGCTATGGCTTCAAATTGTCAGGCTGACATCTGAGACTAATTCAATACAACTTATTACTAAGTAGCCCTAGAAATTTTAGTTACCAAGAGTCTCAGAGATCAGATAGAGCACTGGTAGGACAAACTTTGTAACCAATTTTATAACTCTAGAAACTCATGATTAAACTAAACCATTACTTTTAAACCAGTTTTAATGTGTCATAGTTATTTTAACTCTAGGTCAAATATTCTAATCCAATGCAGATACAAATATGTACATTAACATAACAGCATAAGACCTATAAACAATCAATTTTTATAAAACATGATAAAACCTTCTTTGGCTTAATTTCAATAGTTCTTGTACCTTAATTATTTAAAATCATGAGCTTTCTACACCAGATACTTTTTAACAATTCCACAGAAATACAAACATGCTTTCAGACACAGAAAAAGCCCTTTGGATTTTTTTTAACCAAACTTTGATATCAGCATAAGAAAATATTTGAATTGTTGTGTGAGCACAAAAAGGATGGCAACAATCTATCTTTCCCACCGCCAGCGTTCTGTAGTTTCCCCCACTCCAGGGAGGTAGATGGAGATGGGCAGGAAAAGGAAGGAAACCTTATGGCCAGGCTGCTTGATCTTAGTTGCAGTTTATTCCAATCCTCTCTCCACTCTCGTACCAAAGACTAGCCTGCCTAGAGCTGGGAATCTGCAACCCAAAGATCAGGCCTGGCTAGCACCTGAGACCTGCTAGGTTCTGTGAGAAAAAGGGAAACTGCCTCTTACAAATTTTTCATAAAAGTTAGCTGAGGCTTGTAAGACAAGTTCTTGCTTTCTCTGAACTCTTATTTCACTTTAGTTTCAGGCTCTAGTTCCATAGCTCTTCTAGACAGTACAAGATTCTTAAGTTCAAAAAGGATTTCAACTGTTAATAATATAATCAATGTTCTTCTAACAAGAAATTTAGATTGAGAATTCTGCTTTCTCTGTAGGCTCGACCTTCTGATAAGGATTAACCCTTGTCTAACAGGTTCCTAAAACAACTGCATTTCTTAAATCACTGGGTTGCATGTCATTAACTTCTCTAAAATTTCTACTTCTGATTTCAGCCTGGTTCCAACACTCAAGTGTTCCACACAGACACACAGACAGACAGTCAGACACAGACAGACGGACACAGACAGACAGACAGTGAACTGACGAAAACACCACACGTACATGTGCACATATCTGTAGTTGATCGATCAATCTGACCCTTCAAAAAAATGGCAGGGAGAAACTGATGGACTGAGAAAGGAAGGGACAGCTCCCAGGGCGGCTGATTGGGAACTCTGCACCTCATTTCCCAGCCTAACTAGTCAGTCTCCCACTTGTTAAAAATGGGTCAAGAAAGCGCTTTTGTTGATATAAGCCGGCAAAATAAACTATGACAAAGATGTTACCATATTTTCGCCAAGGCTAATTCTGAGGCAGGGAACTAGTACCTTCCTATCAGACATGGGGATAGGCTTCTTTGTTTCTGATGTCAAACAGTTAATCATAAGATCTCGCATTTTCCTGCCTCCTCTGCTTTGATACTCTCCTATTTCTTTTGTTACCTGCAAAGATCTGACTGCAAAATGATCTGGTAATGCAAACTGCCATTCACTGGCTATCTTTCCCCAATATACTCAGGCCACATGGTGTTACAGAGGTCAATAAGATCTCCTTATCTAAAACTACCTAGTTAGAAGCTCCTCAGATGATTTCCTAATTGCAAGCAAGAATCTATGAAAAGGGATGGTTCCTTGGCAAAACTTTTCTCCAGGTCTATCACTTTTGCCTCTCCTAAGGGGACTCTAACCTCCCTTAAATTGGCCTTTATTCAGAGGCTCATCTCCACCTGGGTGGGCCTGGCTTTGGGCAGACCCACAGCTGTGTGCCTGAGCCAAACTTAGTGCTGTGGTCTTAAAAACTCTGCTCCTTAAAAAAAAAAAAAACAGTTCTGCCTTCTCTCAGCTTGCTACATCTTCCCTGCTTTTGCTGGCTTGCTGCTTTTCTTAGGCTTCTTACCTGCCTTTTACCCCTTTTTTTTTCTTTCTGCCTTACATCTGGACTGCCTTCATTAGCATTTGAATTGACCTCTAGCTGAGACTGGGTGGGGAAAAGGATTTTCTGCCTGTAAATTGATCTGCCTTAGTTTCCCAGAATCTTCTCACTAGTGGGCTTTCCTCCCATCCCCCCAATAGTGGATGGTGACGCAAGACAGACAAAGGAGGGGTGCCTCTTTGCAGAGACTATTCAGATGCTTGCCTGGAGGAGAACTTCACAGCAGATCTTCCACAGATTACCTCCTTTATCTGAGCCACAAGGTTTGGAGAGAAGGAACCTCGTGGGGGCCAATCCACACCGAAGGAAGGTCATTCTGATGAACAATAAGTGTCAAATTTACCTTTCTTGATCATCAAGCCCAGATCCTGAGCTTTCCTGTGGATCTCAGAGAAGTGATCAATTCTGACCCGTATTAAACAATCTTAATAAACAGAATTAGGAGAAAGATAATAAATACACACACTATGGATACACGCACAGATCACACTTAGGCACTCGCTCGGACCGGTCCACTCTTTCACACAGGTGTGCACCACACTCACCAGTCACCCTGGGACTCCCAAATATGCCCAAAGGGCATGCACATGATTTTTCACCTCCAGAGGGTTTAGTTCTTCCAAGTGAAGAGATCAGAAGTAGGGAAAGGCCAGTGCTGGCCCGGGAGTGGCAATAGAGAGTTCGGGGTTCAGGGGCAGAGGAGGAGCAGAGTAAGTGGGGGCCCCTTCTCCCCCCGGCCTGGCACTCCTGCCTAAGGCTCCTGGTCCGGGTACCCCCGGGGAGCAGGCTGGTAGATGACTCCCTTGACCTGGAAGATAAGCGGCGAGTGGAACGATCCCTCGGGGGGCCAACCAATCTGGAACGTCGGCCATCCTGCAGAGCAAAAGGTCTGCCATTTAGGCTTTTTAACAATCAGAAAAGGATTCTGAGCACGAGAGCAGACCTCTGACCAGTGGGAGAGAGTGAGTGAGAGGAGTGGACGGAGATTGTCCCATGGTTCCAAAGACGGTGTCTCGGTAGAGAAAAAGGACGAGCGTGATCCAACCTACAAAAAAATGAATGACGCAAGCGCAAGGCCTTTTGGAGAGGAAAGAAGAATAGAGAAGTAATAGAGCGGCCGAAGATTCCTGACACACCAGATGTAGCCTCTCCGAGGCTACCACCAAAGAGGCCTCCAGGCGTCCCTGGCCCTCATCCACCTCCGGGGCGTCCCCCAGGGCTGCGGCCCGTGTCTATTCCCGACACGTCTGTCAGACACAAGGCTCGCACACACAACAGTGTGCTGCACACCACTGTCACTGTGCTTGCACACCACTGTGCTTGTGTCACCGATCGGTAACTACAGTAAAACGGTACCGGAGAAACAAAGAGAGAGAAAGAGGCGCCTTAACTTACCCCGCGGCTCAATCCTGCGTCCCTGGGGCAGGGTCCTCGGTGATCTCGGTGGGACCTCCAAATGTTGGGATCGGGAGTTCCCTGGCCCTGGGAGGCGCGGAGAGACCAGATAGACACAATTCCTGCAGGAGTAAAAACGGGGTTTATTTAGACCAGCATGCTGGGGCTCCGCAGCATACCCCAAAAACAGGCAGTGGCTGAGAGCCCCGAACTTCTTCAAAGGGGATCTTATATAGGCCTTCACTGGCCGTTACAGCAAAGCCCGCGCATTTCATAGCCAATAGATTTGTAACAGCATATACTTTCTTAACCAATCCATTTAAAAGTACCTCACTCCTTAGCCTATAGATTCAAAGATCAGCATTTACGTACATCGATTGTCAGCACAAGCAAGGTTATAGCTGGAATCATTAAGCCTTAGGTAATCTCCCTTGACCATCCTCGTTTTGTGTTACCCAAGTCTGCAGGGTGCTTTAGTGAGACAATACATTCCAGGAAAGGGCAATTTCCCCCAACCACCAGCATCCTGAGTTAGCCTTTACCCAAATCTGCAGGGTGCTTTACTGAGACAATACATTTCAGGGACAGTAAATACACCTGAATCTTGTAGAAAGAAGTTATGCCCTGTTCACTTTGCAAGTCCCCTCTCCCCCAGGTGCAAAGCAGCCAAGCAGTTTTACAGAAAGCAATGTTGCAAGTTAGCTAAAGTACACAAAAATTTGATGCCCTAATATGGATTCTTTCAGTGGGAACTGCAGGAACTTTGCTGAAGGTTTCAGGTCTTGCAGATTTGGAACTTGCAGGCGTTTCCTCTGCAAAGAGCCCAAGGTCCCTCCCAGGGAGGCAGACCCCCTTCGGTGAGGGCGCATCTATCTTACTCTTAAGACCCTTAGCCTTTCCTTCCCTTTCTTCCCCTTCTCCCCATCATTTAGAGGATGCTTTTAGTCCCGGTGTCTTCCTTGATAGGTTTCAGCAAAAGTGTGTGTAATTCCGTCCAGACTTTGCACTTTTCCTTCTTCTTGCTCAGATGGAACTCAGTGCTTAATCCAGTGTTAAAAGTCACAGTCTCGACGTGGGTGCCAAAAGGCTCTTTATTCGCCAGGCTATTTTATTTTCCCCATGTACCTTGTTCATAGGAAGTGATTCCTGAGTATTTTTTTAAATAGTGGGCCAAAGATCCCCACATTTGCTAGCGGCTAAGGGGACATTGGTGATTGATAAACCACGGTTCTCAGAGTTTACTCCCGGCTTTGTGCTCAGGGATCATTTCTGGTGGTGTTGTGGGGGGCGGTAAGCCAGGGTTGGCCGTGTGCAAGGCAGTTAGCCTACACCCTGTACTCTCCCTCAGGCCCCTTAAAAGCATACCTTTAATTTTAACAAATTTAGCAAAGGGAGTTTAATTCCTTAAAAAGTTGGGCAGTGGCTCCAACTAAGTTCTACCACTTTGAGTTATTTTTGAGATTAATTCACCCATTTTTGAGTAAAGGAATAGAAGAAAACTTCGTTCAACTTAATGGTTCCCCCTACACACACCACCAATTTTGTCCTCCCTAAATGCCCTCCTCATTTCTTTTGTGTTTGGGGGCAGTGTTCAAGACTAAGGGGTAAGCACTGTTTTTTCTGTGCAGCCTTTAACGCCCAGTCAGGCAGTTCCTAGCCAGTGGAATGCCTGCTATTCGCTTTAGTCCCAAATGGAGCTGTATCTTCCTAAGGAGTGATTTCAACTGGAGAAGGGACAAAGTATTCTTTTCATAAATGTTGGAGATCAGAATAACTGGAGGTGGCAGAGGAGGTGTCTCCTCAACCAGGCATCAAGGCACCTGAAAAAACCCTCAATTTGGGCCAGAGTGATAGTAGGGCGTTTGCCTTGCATGGAGCCAATCTGGGTTCGAGCCCCAGCATCTCATATGGTTCCCCCAAGCACTGCCAGGAGTAATTCCTAAGTGCAGGAGTAACCCCTGGGCATTACTGGGTATGACACAAAAGGCAAAAAAAAAAAAAAGAATATTTGGGGATGGGTGTTTGGTCATTGTATGACTGAGACTTAAACCTGAAAGTTTTGTAACTGTTCCCACCGTGATTCAATAAATACATTCTAAAAAATAGAATTTTTTGATTCTCAATAAATTCCCATAATTAAACTTAGTAAACGACACTGATGAGATCTGGAAAATCATTTAAAGCACATATTCAGAATGAATTCTTCTAAGCTTTCTTTGTGGCTTCAGTTTCATCAGAAGTAGAGTTTTAAACCAGTCAACCTCAAATCACTCAAGGCAGATTATCTTGCTTCAAATAATCTTTTCTGGATCCCATTAAGTAACTGAAAAATTTCAAATTGTCAAAAGAAAAAAATCTGAGATCATTTGTTGTGATTTTTATTATTCATTTCACTGTTACCGCTCTGGCAACTTTACTCACCTGAACATTCCAGACTGACATTCCTGGGCCACGTTAGCACACGATTCATCTTGTCTTCCTACAGGGCAAAACTTTATTAGACCCAGTTAGTTATTCTCCGGGTTAGATCAATGAATTCACTCAGATTAATATGTATCAGTAGGGGAACTGACAAAGATCCAGAATATTGGATTTCACTATAGACAGACAAGATGGCCAGATGATACAGATGGCCCTCCCGTTGATCATCAATTTGCTCGAGCGGGCCCAGTAACGTCTCCATTGGAGACTTTGTTGTTACTGTGTCTGGCATATCAAATACTCTCGGTAACTTGCCGGGCTCTCCGAGACAGACAAGGTGGATGGAAATATTTCAAGCGTTCAAAGGTTCCCGCAAGAGGAATGAAGACCAAGATGGCAATGAAAGGAGCGTGCAGGTTAAAGAAAGAAACCAAAGTGATGTCTTGGTAGGTGGTTAAGGACTCAGGTATTGCCTGAGCTCAGTGCATGAGAGGGCAGCAACCGGGCCTTGCCAGAACCAAGTAATAACTATGTTCTTGGGTCCTGCAGCTCACCAGACATTCATGCTCTAACTGTGACATGATTGAGGCCTTTTGGAACACACTCCTACAGCTAGCACAGGGGTGGGAGGAGCGTGTGAAAGCACAGGAAATAGGGTGTTATCCTGTTCTAACTGCTCAGTGCACTTTGGATGGCTGGTTATCACAGAGAGAAACTGAGGATGGAATAGTCCAGCCATGGTCTCTAGTTTTTGTTTATTTGAGGGGAGCAGATGAGTGTATCTCTGAGCTCTCCTGGAGGCTGATGATTAGTCATTGTGAAATCGGTGGTGCCCAACATTGGGTATCAGTTTGTTAGAGCTTGGCGGGGTACATCCATCCTAGATCAGAAGTAGTTCTTATCTGATTGGAAAAATCATTTGAGAAGAATGAGGCACTGGCCAAAATGAGACTTTACAGAGAAGAGGGGCGCTCAGGACATTGGCTGATAGATCTCGTGTTTTTATCGTTTGGGGGTCATTTCCAACAGTGCTCAGTGCTTGAGTTGCACTCAGCTTGGGGACCCCAGTGCTAGAGATGAAAGCCAACACCTGCCATGTGCAAAGCCAGGCTCCTGGCTTGCCCTTTGGGTTATCTTCACAGCTGAGGTTGTCAGTGTTTAGGAGGGTTCTGGCTTTTCCAGTTGCTTCACCTCCAGTTTGGTCTGTGACAATGCCACCTCTCTCCTGAATGCAGCTCTCTGGAAGGATTCTCAGAGGTTTAACTTCTTATGTGCCTTACGTTTTCCACCTGCAGTTTCCATCGTGGAGAAATGTTTCTAGGTTGAAAATGTGATTCATGCCATGCTGCAGGCTTCTTGATCCAGCACTCATTTTCCTGGCCTTTTTCCACCCTGGACACCCCCAGTTATCTGGGAACACAACACGGCACAGAACAGAGCGAGTCTGGTAGTGGTGGAGAAAAGGGGCCTCTTCCCCCACGACTATTGTTAACCAGAGTGAAATGCTTTCTTCATTAATTGCTGACCAAATATGGCACAAAAATAGAAATGGAGCATTGTCAACACTACGAATCAGTTTTGCTTTTGTTTTGTTTGGCGGGGCTATAGTCAGCTATGCTCAGGACTTACTCCTGGTAGGCCTCGGGGGATCATCACGCGTCACGGTCCTCCCGTTATTCATCAATTTGCTCAAGCGGGCCCAGTAACCTCTCCATCGTGAGACTTCTTGTTACTGTGTTTGGCATATTGAATACTTCACGGGTAGCTTTCCAGGCTTTGCCGTGTGGGTGAGATACTCTCGGTAGCTTGTCGGGCTCTCCGAGAGGGGCAGAGGAATCGAACTCGGGTCAGCCAAATTGACCGCTTGCAAGGCAAACGCCTTACCCGCTGTGCTATTGCTCCAGCCCGGGGGATCATATGTGCCAAGAATCAAACATGTTCAGAAATCAAAGTATTAACAGTCATTCATTGCTCTGCTTTAAGAGAAAGCGCCCCAAATCTAGAGTTGAAAGAAACATTGCATATGTGACTGAACAAAAAAACATTGAAACGACCGTATTAAATTAACACCACCAATAAAATAAAATAAAATCTGCAAAGTATCCAAGACAAAGACCCAAATCATACTATAGTAATCTATTCCATGTGTGTCCACAAGGTGGCACATCACCACTGTTTTTCCTTCACTGTTACTTAAAATTAAGAGTAAAAGCTATCAAATCTAAGCAATTGAGTTCACTTCATTCAGACGGAATGCTCACACATTTGGATTCTATTCTCAACATAAAACTTGACATTCCTGTTGTTTCATGCACCTAAACTTGACTCTTTAGTGAGATACATCATAATGATCTCATTTCTTCACTCATGAAAATGTGATCTGTCACACTCTAATATCTACGTAGAGTGTTGGGTAGATTTTTCCAGCGCTGGCTTGTGTATTGTACACTCCTGCCATTTAATTTCAAATATTAACTATGGGAAAACTTGGGGTTTGTGGAACTTGCTTTGAGTGTTTGTGCCAATAAGGACAAGGTAGGGGCCAGAGACATCATCCAGGGTTTTGGGTGCCTACCTTGCATGTGGCCACGCTCACATGACCTGAGTACTTCTTGGTATCTGTCCGCTCCCTCGTTCTCCCTCCCTAAAAAAAGAATAAGGTAGACAAGAGAAGCCACACTTACAGAGTGGAATAATACAGATTTTCGTTTATTTTGGCTTTAGGGACTACTACTAAAAGTGCATAAGGGACTATGTGGGCCAGGGATGGACCCCGCCCCCCTGCCAGAACTGCGTGTAAAACTGGAAAAAAAACTTAATTTAAAATCATCATATCTGGGGCTGGAGCTATAGAACAGCGGGTAGGGCGTTTGCCTTGCACACGGCCTACCCGGGTTTGATCCCCAGCATGCCATATGGTCCCCGGAGCACCACGAGGAGTAATTCCTAAGTGCAGAGCCAGGAATAACCTCTGTGCATCGCCGGGTGTGATCCAAAGAGCAAATAAATAAATAAATAAATAAATAAAATTTGTTGTTACTGTGTTTGGCATATCGAATATGTCATGGGGAGCTTGCCAGGCTCTGCCGTGCGGGCGAGAGACTCTTGGTAGCTTGCCAGGGCTCTCCGAGAGGGGCAAACCATCATAGCTGATCACTTGATTTGACTAAGCTTAATCCTACCTAAAATTTCCTTCCCCAAGATTCATGCATCACAAACATTCAACACATTTTATATCCACATTCTGCCCTAAACACTTCATTTCATTTAATCACTCTATCTGTAAAATAGAATGTCTGGTTTCTCAATAAATTCGTATCACTGAATTTAGTAAAATTGGGTTTTGAAGAGGAATTGGTGGAGGATGTGGGGCTGAATGTTGCAACATGACTAGTATCTAAATTACAGTATCTAAAAATTTTAAAAAATTATCTGAATAAAGTTAGAAATATTTTTATTAAATGATTCATGAAGAATAGCTGCTTTCTATTTAGAAACAGAAAGCCTCAGCAAGGGATTGTAAAACCTTGAAGGGATTTTTTTTTTTTGGAAGGAGGTGGGGAGAGGTTGGGTCACACCAACAGGTACTTAAGTCTTTAATAGCCCCAAAGACATGGGTGGGACAAGGTCATTAGCAAAAACACAAGACAAAAATGCTAGGCAACGCCCCTCTCTTCACTAGGAGGCTACAGTGGCAAGTGCCTTGCAGATGACACAGTTGTGAAGCCAGAAATCAAGTTAGATGGATGGTTTAAAGCTGGTTTAAGGGTGTCATGCTTATCACTTTACTTCCTTTCAACACCCAGACCTAATTCAGAATGACCACTTCCCTCTAGCTTTGTCTATTTTATTTTTTTAATTTAATTTTATTATTATTATTATTTATATTTTTATTTTTGGGTCACACCTGGCAATGCACAGGGGTTACTCCTCGCTCTGCACTCAGGAGTTACTCCTGGCAGTGCTCAGGGGACCATATGGGATGCTGGGAATCTAACCCGGGTCGGCCGCGTGCAAGGCAAACGCCCTACCCGCTGTGCTATCTCTCCAGTCCCCCTCTAGCTTTGTCTAGAGGTCCCTTCCCTGACCTATCCCCCTACTCCCCTGATGGCCAGTAACAGTACTGTAAACCGCAGTGCTGTAAATTCTCCCCCCAAGCCCCCCCCCCCCACCACCACCACCACGATCTACGGAAAAGAAAAAGAATCAAGTGCTTGCCATAAAGGTAAACTGAGGGGCAGAAGGGAAAATGGGAATATTGGTGGAAGGGAGAGGAGGACACTGGTGAAGGAATTGGTGTTGGAACATTGTACATCTTGGAACTCAATCATGAATAACTTTGTAACTTTGTAATTCATGGTGATTCAATAATAATAACAATAATAATAATTGAAAATGGTTTTAGGAGCCATACAGTGAGTAAAGCATGCACATTCTCATCATCACATGGGTAAAGGTAAAGGTAAAGGCCCTCCCGTTGATCGTCGATTTGCTCGAGCGGGCCCAGTAACGTCTCCATTGGAGACTTTGTTGTTACTGTGTCTGGCATATCGAATACTCTCGGTAGCTTGCCGGGCTCTCCAAGAGGGGCGGAGGAATCGAACTCGGGTCGGCCATGTTGGCCGCGTGTAAGGCAAACGCCCTACCCGCTGTGCTATCGCTCCAGCCCTAATCACGCCTGGACTCTGCTCGTTCCATCACATGGGTGAGGACCCCAAAATAAAATAAAACATATATAAAAAAACTGGTTTAAATTTAAATTTTTTGTGGGGGAAACTGGAAAGAGAATTCAAAGGGTTGAATGCATGTTTTTTTTTTCTTTTTGGGTCACACCCCAGGGATTACTCCTGGCTCATGCACTCAGGAATTACTCCTGGCGGTGCTTGGAGGACCATATGGGATGCTGGAAATTGAACCCAGGTCGGCCACATGCAAGGCAAACACCCTAGCCGCTGTGCTATTGCTCCAGCCCCTGATTGCATGTTTTATATGTGTGAGACCCCAGGTTTGAGCTCTCACTGTGTTTTGTCTTCTGGAGCACCACTACCTGGAGTGATGTTATGATGAAAATTTATTACGTGTATTTTTGGTTTTAGATTTGATTTATAGCATGAACTCTAAAGAGATGATTTTGCAGAAAGAGAGGGACAGACATAGAAGGACTGCACTCATTTGTGGAATATAAAATAACATCATATGAGACTGACACCCAAGGACAGTAGACACAAGGACCAGAAATATTGCTCCATAGTTGGAAGCCTGCCTCATGAGCTGGGGGAGAAGGCAGCTGGAATAGAGAAGGGATCACTCAGTCAATGATGGTTGGAGGGATAGTTCAGGATAGAAGATGTGTGCTGAAAGTAGGTTAAGGACCAAATGTGATAGCCTCTCAGTATCTGTATTACAAACCATTATGCCCCAAAGTAGAGAGAGAGTATGGGGGAAATTGTCTGCCATGAAGGCAGGGGGAGTGATGGAAAGGGGGGAAACATTGGTGGTGGAGAATGTGCACTGGTGGAGGGATGGGTGTTTGATCATTGTATAACTAGAACTCAAATATGACATAAGCTTTGTAACTATATCTCACAGTGATTCAATTAAAAAAAATAAGAACAAATGAAAAAATAGATGATTTTGCTTGTGGAAGGTCTTAAAAGTGCACACCTGTCTGAAGTTGGGATGAACTTCCCTGCTCCAAGCTAAGAAAATGCTGATTTTAGGAAACTCCCTGTAGACATACTGATAAGATGCCATCATGGGCATTTGCCCCAACATTGCTTGAGCACGATGCAAATTAATCAACTTGCAGTAATGTCCTATAAAAACAGGTTCTTGAATCTGCTTTGAGCTTTGTTTAAGGTTTTGATGTAGGCAGGATAGGGAAGGCCCCCGCCCAAGGCAATGGCAAAAGCCGATCTTGCAGAAAACAGGAAAAGTAGGAACTAAGGCCTAATAAAACCTTGAGCAGCAACTGACCCCGAGATTGGACCCCTCCCCATGAAGAAGATTCCTCCAATACCTTAACTTGAGTGATTCAGCCCAAAGAAGACCATCACCATTCCCAACCTCTCTGGTAACCTCCTTAGCAACAGACTTTTACCTAGGAAGAAGCTCCACATGGAGGCAGGTTGGAGAAACCCTATAAAAGCCACTTGAACAAAGGAAGGGCGCTCGTATGCTGTCCGAGCCCATGTCTGCTTGTGCCCACTTGGCTGAACACATGTGGTGCCTGAGCACATGTGTTGCCTGCATCTCCCTTCTTGAAATGCTTTCGTATCTAATGCTGGCATGTGTGTAGGGGCTCTCCCTTGGAGAAGCCCGTGTTCTCTCTTGAACGCGTTACTCTCTCTCTCTCTCTCTCTCTCTCTCTCTCTCTCTCTCTCTCTCGTTCACCCTCTCTCCTTCACACCTTAAAACACTCCAAATAAAATACCTTTTTTACTTCCACTGCTTGTTTACTCCTAAAATTCTTTTCTGCGAGAGAGACAAGAACCCCGAAAACCCTGGGTAAGGCCTGGGACTGGCCTTTCCTGCAAAGAGCAAATCCTTGCCCCAGTCTGAGCCCGTGGCTCCCCAGAAAATCTGGTGACGGGGATCTACTCCTGTGCCCGGCAGATCAAGCGGACTTCGGTGTGGCCTAACAGTCATCTGGTTGGGCTGGCAGTGCTCGGGCCTATGCCCAGTAGGGGCTCATCACAGACTTTACCAGTCCTAGTCTTCCTAGTTTTCCCGGGTGGCAGAGGTGGAGTGGAAGAAGGTGACTGTCTTTTTCTCCTCACGACTCACGTGAGCCACCAGGGGGGGATCTACTGACATCAGTTTCAGGTGCTTGTCTAGCTTAGACCCTGATCAACAGTATAATAAAGAGCTCCTTGTTTACCTGCCATAGATTGTGTCCATGTGCTTGATTAAGTAAGCTCTTTTTACAATAGTGACTCGTGAGCACTGAGACAGGAGGAGCTTCTGAGTACCACCAGATGTAGGTCAAAAACCAAAACAGAATAATAATTTACTATTGGGATACCAAATAAAGCACTTGCCTTGTACTTGGCTGACCTGGGTTTGATTTTCAGTGCCATATGGTCCCCACAGCATCACGAGGAGTTAGCATCAAGTGCAGAGTCAGGGGTCAGCTCTGGTATTTGGCCACCCAAAGTAAAGGTCAATACAAGTGTTTTTTTTTTTTTTAATGTCGAGGGCCAAAGACTGGAAGTTCAATAGGCTGAGCACATATTCTACATACAGGAGGCCCAGGGTTAATATGGCCCCTGAGTCCCACCAGGATTGATCCCTGAGCACAGAGCCAGGAGTAAGCCCTGAGCACCGCCAGGTGTTGTTCTCCAAACAAGCAAAAGCCTTTGGCCTTCACTTAGAAGATTAAATACAGTTGTTTTGATTGTGAAACCAAATGTTTGATTGTGAAACCAGAAATAAACTGATGTTTGATGAGAAAAATAAACACGTAGGATAATTTAGTACTCATACTTTAGAAAGGCTTTGCTCTCCACCCTCTTCAAGGGGAAACAAAACAGGAAATTAGAAAGAAAAAAACTTGACACTTCCTATTTATCTATCCATTATGATTTACTAATCCCTACCCTCAATTCATGTTCATTTACTTATTTATTTAAATTGGATCACAGTGAGATACACAGGCAACAAGTTGTTTGTGCTTGGATTTTAGTCATGTAATGTTCCAACATCCATCCCTTCACCAATGTCCGGTTTCCCCCCATCCCCCACCTGCCTCTGTGGCAGGCACTTTCTCTCTCTCTCTCTCTCTCTCTCTCTCTGTCTGTCTGTCTCTCTCTGTCTCTCTCTCACTCCCCCCCACCCCTTGGCCCCTCGGCATTATGGTTGGCAGTACAGATACTGAAAGGTTATGATGTACATCCCTTTACCTACTTTCAACACTCAGTTCTTGTCCAGAGTGATTATTTTTAACTATAATTGTCATACGGGTCCCTTTTCTATCCTAAGTGTCCTTTGCCCACCCACATCCACTCACACAAACGCACACACACACACACACACACACACACACACACACACACACACACATACACTTATGGCAAGGTTCCAACCGTTGACCAGTCCTCCTGGGCCCTGTTTCTCCTGGCCTTAGATATTAGTCTCATATTATTATTTTTTTCATATCTCACAAATGAATGCAGTCATTCTATATCTGTTCCTCTCCTTCTGACTCATTTCACTCAGCATGATACTCTCCATGTCCATTCAATTATAAGTGAATTTCATGACTTCATTTTTCCTAACAGCTGAGTAGTACTCCATTGTGTTCCACAGTTTCTTTACCCAGTTGTTTGTTCTTGGTCTCTCAAGTTGGTTCCAGATTCTGGCTATTGTGAACAGTGCTGCAATGAGCATAGAAGTTCAGATGACATTTCTGCTGTGAGTTTTTGGGCCCAAGGCATATTCCCAGAACTGGTATTGCTGGCTTATATGAAAGCTCAATTTCTAGGTCCTTATTGGAATGCTCACATTATTTTCCCAAAAGGCTGGACCAGTCGGCATTCCCACCAACAATGAATTAGAGTCTCTTTCTTCCTGCATCATGCTAGCATTGGTTGTTCTTGTTCTTTTGAATGTGTGTCAGTCTCTGTGGGGCGAGATGTTATCTCACTGTTGTTTATACTCGCATCTTCCTGATGATCAGTGATGTAGAGCTTTCTTTTTTTTTTCTTGCTTTTTGGGTCACACCTGGCGATGCTCAGGGGTTACTTCTGGCTTTGCACTCAGGAATCACTCCTGGTGGTGCTCAAGGTTCCATATGTGATACTGAGAATCAAATCTGGGTCAGCTGCGTGCAAGGCAAACACCGACCTGTTGTACTATCGCTCCAGCCCCAATGTAGAGCATTTATAAATGTGCCTTTCGACCATTTGTATTTCTTTGAAGAAGTTTCTATTCATTTCTTCTCCCCATTTTTTGATGGGGTTGGATGTCTTTTTCTTGTAAAGTTCTACCAGTTCCTTATTATCTTTGATACTAACTTCTTATCAGGTGGGTAGTGGGTAAATAGTTTTTCTTATTATGTGGGCTATCTTTGTATCTTGGTCACCATATTTTTTTTTTAACGTGTGGAAGCTTTTTAGTTTCATGTAGTCCCATTTTTTGATCTTTGCTTCCACTTGCTTAGTCAGAGGTGTTTCATCTTTGAGGATGGCTTTAGCTTCAATGTCATGGAGGGTTCTGCCTATGTTTTTCTCCATGTACCTTATGAAGTCAGGTCTGATGTAGAGGTCTTTAATCCCTTTGGATATGACTTTTGTGCATGGTTTTAGATAAAGGTCTGTGTTCATTTTTTTACTTGTAACTGCCCAGTTTTCCAAGCACCACTTGTTGAAGAGACTTTCCTTGCTCCATTTCATATTTCTTGCTCTTGTATTAAAAATTAAATGATCATATATTTGGGGTCGGTGTCAGGATATTCAACTCTATTGATTGATCTGTGCATCTGTCTTTATTCCAATACCAGGCTGTTTTAATTACTACTGCTTTGTAGTAAAAGGCCCTCCCGTTGTTCGTCGATTTGTTCGAGCGGGCCCAGTAACATCTCACTGGAGACTTTGTTGCTACTGTGTTTGGCATATCGAATACACCACGGGGAGCTTGCCAGGCTCTGCCGTGCGGGCGAGATACTCTCGGTAGCTTGCCGGGCTCTCCGAGAGGGGCGGAGGAATCGAACTCGGGTCGGCCATGTTGGCTGTGTGCAAGGCAAACGCCCTACCGCTGTGCTAGCACTGCTTTGTAGTATATCTTGAAATTAGAGAAAGTGTTGCTTCCCATCCTCATTTTCCCAAGGATTGCTTTAACTGCTCGTATGGGTTTGTTGTTCCATTATGAATTTCAAGAGGGTTTGATCTATTTCTTTGAAAAAATATCATGGATATTCTTACAGAGACTGCATTGAATATGTACAATGCTTTGGAAAGTATTGCCATTTCGACAATGTTCGTCTTCCTAATCCATGAGCAGGGGATGTGTTTCCATTTCCTCATGTTCTCTTTTATTTCTTGAAGTAGTGTTTTATAGTTTTCTTTGTATAGGTCCTCCACCTCTTAAGCTGATTCTAAGATACTTGATTTTCTGAGGCACTATTGTGAATGGAAGTGTTTTTTTTAAATATCTCTTTCTTATTTTTCATCATTTGTATATAGAAAAGCCATGGACTTTTGAGTATTGATTTTGTAACCTGCCACTTTACATATCTATTATTTCTAGGAGCATTTTTTAGCTTCTTTACGATTTCATTATTGTCATGTCATCTGCACATAGTGATAGTTTGGACTTCTTCCTTTCCTATCTGGATTCCCTTTATATCTTCTTCTTCCTCCTCTTCCTCTTCTTCCTCCTCTTCCTCTTCCTCCTCCTCCTCTTCCTCTTCTTCCTCCTCTTCCTCTTCCTCTTCTTCCTCCTCTTCCTTTTCCTCCTCCTCCTTTTCCTCTTCTTCCTCCTCCTCCTTTTCCTCCTCCTCCTCCTCCTCCTCCTCCTCCTCCTCCTCCTCCTTCTTCTTCTCCTCCTCCTCCTCCTCCTCTTCCTCCTCCTTCTTCTTCTCCTCCTCCTCTTTCTCATCCTTCTTCTTCCTTCTTTCTTCTTCCTTCTCCCCTAACTGATATAGCAATTACTTCCATATTGAATAGGGAGTAGTGAGAGTGAAGACCCTTGTCTTGTACCAGATCTTAGAGAAAAAGCTTTTAGTTTTTCCCCATTGAGAATAACGCTTGCTTGTACTTGTGGTTGATTGTTTTGACTATACAATCAAGTTGAAGGAACTCCCATTTTGTTGAGTTTTTTTTTTATCATGAATGGATGCTGAATCCTGTCAAAAGCTTTCTTTGCATATATTGATATGCAGTGATCATGTGTTTTTCATTTTTTCTATTATTGATATGGTGTATTATGTTGAATGACTTGCGAATGTTAAATTCATCCCTGGAATGAATCCAGCTTGGTCATGATGTATGATATTTTTGATGAGTTGTTGGATTCTATTTGCTAGAATTTTGTTGAGGATCTTTGCCATTTATGTTTATCAGAGACATAGGCCTGTAATTCTTTTCTTTGTGTGGTGTCTCTGTCTGCTTTTCATTTCAGGGTGATATTTGCCTTAGAAAAACTGTTTGGGAATGTTTCTGTTTCTTCTGTTTCCTGGAATGCTCGAAAAGCACTGGCCGTAGGTCCTCATTAAAGGTTTATCAATTCATTATTAATTGCATGCCAAGTTTGCCTACACCCTGGTAATTAGTAAAGAAAAAGAGACAATAGCAACACTTTTATATTTAACTAAACCAAACATGTTCTCTGATTGTTTATTCTGTAATATCTACTTATCAAAAAGATTTAGAGAGAAAGGGAAGGATTTTGTGTGTGTGTGTGTGTGTGTGTGTGTGTGTGTGTTTGTGAAACTTAGCAATTAGACTATATGAAGTTCATGTGGTCATGACTTTGTCCTTTATCAGCCTTAAATATAAATAATTATGTAAGAAATATATTTGTTTTTCATTTTGGTTTTTGGGTCATGCCCAGTGATAGCTCAGGGCTACCCCCAGTTCTTATTTTCTTAGAATATTTTCTTAGAAGAAAGTGTGTGAATATTGCTGTATCTCACCATTGAGCCATTAAGTCTTTGTAGAAGAGATTTGATATTCAAATTGTAGCATCTCTAGAACTCGTTGATCTCTTTTGTGACTGATTTATGAGTCTCTGGATCATGGCCAGTTAATGAATTTATTTGGCACCAGAGGCAATTCATGGCCAGGGCTTCTAGGCTTCTAGAAGAACAGGGAGATAGTGGGAGGTAACCCCATTTACCTGAAATTCTCAAGAGATCAATTTCTTCTAAGAAAATATTTTTGATCATGTTTAGTGAATTATAACAAGCAATATAAAATAAATTTTTCAGGGCTTGTTATAAGGGAAGACTTGAGGGATGATTGGAAAAGTTGGAAATAATGGTGTTGGGGAAGGTGCAATGGTGGTGGGATTGGTGTTGGAATAATGAATGTAATAAATCATGAACAACTTAATAAAAATTAAAATAAAATAAAGAGATAAATGTCCACTGTCCTTAAAACTACAAGGCACATCGAGAACAGATGACTGGTTAAAGAAACTTTGGTACATCTACCCAGTGGAGTACTATGCAGCTGTTAGAAAAGATGAAGTCATGAAATTTACATACAAGTGGTACTACATGGAAAGTATCATGCTAAGCAAAATGAGTCAGAAAGAGAGGGACAGACATAGAAAGATTGCATTCATCTGGGGAACATAAAATAACAAAATAGGAGACTAACACCCAAGAATAGCCGAGATAAGTACCAGGAGGATTACTCCATGGCTTTGAGGCCAGCTGCACACGCTAGGGGAGAAGGCAGCTCAGATAGAGAAGGGAGCACCAAATAAAGGGTGTTGGGAGGTTCCTCTCACAATGGGAGATGTGTGATGAGAGTAGACTATAGACCAAACATGATTGCCACTCAATGTCTCTTTTGCAAACCACAGCACTCAAAGGGAGAGAGAGAGAACAAAAGGGAATGCCCTGCCACAGAGGCAGAGGGGGATGGGGGGAGTGGGGGGTGGGAGGGATACTGGGATCCGTGGTGGTGGAGAATGGACACTGGTGGAGGGATGGGTATTCGATCATTGTATAACTGAAACCCAAGCACAAAAATTTGTGAGTCTACATCTGTACCTCATGGTGTTTCACTAATAAAAATTTAAGGAATAAAAAAAACTACAAGGCACAGAGTATGATTTAGTGAGGCCGAAAAAGAAGCATATCTCTGCACTGAGCATGGCGAATGTTCAATAAAAGATATCCTCAGCCTTTTCTTAGACTTCTTGGTATTTTTCACAGGCACTTCTTCACATAATTCAACAAAATTATGGCCAATCTCACACATCAACCATCTTTATGATTTCAGTGTGTTTGAATAATCAGTGTCAACTCAACTGTCACTGTGCATAGTCCTTGTAGTCCCATCATTATCTTCATCTTCTTACTTATGTGTGTATTCACTGATACCTGGAATAGAATTTTTGCCTAAGTAGATATTGGATGAAAAATGAATGAAGCAAAAAGCACTTTTAGTGAAGCAAAGAGTGTTTAAAATTTGTCTATTTGCTTGCATCTGGTGCAATGATACAGATCATATTGCTATATTCTGACGTGCATTTTGTCATTCAATGTTCCAGATGTCATTGAATACTTGTATTCACTCTATCAATAAGTACATGTCATGCAATTACCATTTCTTAGGGGTGGGAAGAATTTAGATCCAGTATCTTGCTAAATTTGATGATTATTTGGGACTGGAGAGATAGTACAGCAGATAAGGTGCTTTCCTTGCACACACAACTGACTCAAGTTTGATTCCTGGCATCCCATATGGTCCCCTGAACACTGCCAGTAGTGATCCCTGAGTGCAGAGCCAGGACTAAGCTCTGAATAGTGTCATATGTGGCCCAAAAACCAAACAAACAAGAAAGATGATTATAATGCAGGACAGTAGTCTATGTTCATCAAGCTGTGCATTAGATATGCAGGACTTGTTTGCTACTGCTTGCAAATTTGTACCTTTAAGAAGGAGCCACCCAACCCTACCCCTTTATCCTGTTATTGACTACTTCACATTCCATGCTATGAGAAGTCAATAACTCTTGTATACAAATATGTACTATGACAACCTTGGATAAAATCCATAGGAGTCAATCAATCTGATTGAGCCATTAAATTCTCATTGGCGAGTTCATTTGAAAAAGAACGCTCCTATTTATTTTTAAACTATGTGATTAAATTCTCACTTTGGATTAAATCTGAGGGAGTGTATTCGCAGTGTAACTTACCTGATTATAACTACATGATGGTAGTTTTGGAGACATGGAAAATTCAGCATTAGGTGATAGAGATTTCAGAGAGTGATCCTCTGGGGGATGGAGCTACTACAGGGGTAAGGTACCTGCCTTGCATGAAGTCCACCCAGGTTTTATCCTGGGTACCACATGGTCCCCTGAGCATCACATGGTCCCTGCACCTCAGAGTGTACCATTAAAGGACCCTGAGCATTGCCCAGTTGACTGTTTCTGGTTCCCTAATTTTATTTTCTTTTTAGGTCACACATGGCAATATTTAGGGGCTACTCCTGGCTCTGCACTCAGGAATTACTCCTGGTGGTGCTTGGGGAACCATATGGGGAACCAGCAGCATGCAAGATGCAAGGCAAAGGCCTTACCCATGGTACTATAGCTCTGGACCCCCCTGTATACTTTTTGTAAGACTCCTCCCTCAAAAATAAAATCACAAAGTCAAAAACAACAAGCAAGAAAGACTTGCAAAAGGGGTAGTTTACTGAGTAAACATTTTCTAAACTGTAACAGTTTTGAAGGAGCCAGCAGGGTTGGGGAGGAACAGGGGAGTCTATATCTATCCTGGTGAACAAATATTTTCTGCCCCTAGAGAGAAAAGTTAGTTTTCACTATCTTACTCAATGCAGCAAAAAGTATCTAGTACTTCAATAGTTAAAAAGTCCTTTCTCTTTTCCCAGAACTACTCAGAACCTACAAAATAAAGCTGTGTGCTGCAGATAACTGAATAGTTTTGCATAGTTGATGGATACATAAAAAAAATGGGAGAAGAAATGAATAGAAACTTCCTCAAAGAAGAAATACAAATGGCCAAAAGGCACATGAAAAAAATGTTCCACATTGCTTATCATCAGGGAGTTGCAAATGAAAACAACCATGAGATTTCTCACTCAACAGAGACTGGCACCATTCAAAAGAACAAAAATCACCAGTGCTGGTATGGATGCATGGAGAAAGAGACCCTCCTTTCTTTGTTGGTGGGAATGCCAAGTGGTCCAGTCTTTTTGGAAAATAATATGGGAATTCTGGAAAAAAAAAAACCTATAAATTGAGCTTCCCTTCCACCCAGCAATACCTCTTCTTGGAGTATACCCTGGGGGCCCAAAAACACACAGTAGAAAAGCAATCTGCATTCCTATGTTCATTGCAGCACTATTCACAATCTCCAGGATCTGGAAATAACCAAGAACAGACGACTGGATAAAGAGGCTATGGAATACAATGGAATACTACTCAACTCTTAGAAGAAATGAAGTCATGAAATTCGCTTATAAATGGATGGACATGGAGAGTACTGAGTGAACTGAGTCAGGAGAGGAACAGATATAGAATGATTGCACTCATTTGTGGGATAAAAAAAACAAAACATTGTATGAGATCAGTACCCAGGGACAGTGGAAACAAGGGTTAGGAGTATTGGCCCATGGTTGGGAACTAGCCTCAATTGCTGTGGGGAAAAGGCACTTGGGATACAAAAGGAACCATTATGACAATGATAGTGGGAAATGATCACTATGGATAAGAACTGAGTGCTGAGAGTAGATAAAGAATCAAACACGATAACCTCTCAGCACCTGTATTACAAACCATAATGCCAAGATGGAGAGAGAGAGAGAGAGAGAGAGAGAGAGAGAGAGGCAGAGACAGAGAGACAGAGAGGAAAGAAAAATATTCACCAGGCTGTGGGGCAGGGGGTGGTGGGAGGGAAATGGGGGACTTTGGTAGTAGGAAATGTACGTAGGTAGAGGGAAGGGTGTTGGAATTGTATGACTGAAACCCAATCATGAATAGCTTTGAAACTGTGTGTCTCACCGTGATTCAATTAAAAAAAAAATTCTAACCAGGTCCCAAAAAGAGCCGAGATTACCGGGAAGTCCCAGATGGGATAGGTGCCGCATCCCGCCTCCTCCAGATGGAACCCTGGTGACCATGAGCCTCTACAAGCATAGCTCGAGTATGCGAGAAACAGGACCTTTAATCCAAACTGCGCGGCCGCTTATGTGGCCGCGCCACATCTCCCTATATACAAAGTGATGAATGGAAAGTAAAATCATCCAGCGTTTCTCCCTGAAAATCAGGCTTAACTCTTATATAAACCACAACACCCAATAGGAGAGAGAGAACAAAAGGGAATGCCCTGCCACAGAGGCAGGGTGGGATGGGGATGGGGGGGGATGGGAGGGATACTGGGATCCGTGGTGGTGGGAAATGGTCACTGGTGGAGGGATGGGTATTGAAAATTAATTGATTAATTAATTTTAAAAAAATTCTCGTCAACATAAAAAGGTCAAAAGTTGCACTTTGGTATCAAAAGCACGATAATTCCTCTACCCAGCTTTAGAACACGGTAAAAATGAAATTAGCCAATACACCAACTCAGCAGTTAAATATGATTTTCCCCTGAACTTTTAGTGAAAGGGACGCTGAGCCACACAACAGTTGGTGTTAGAATATTACCAAGGGTTCACCCGTCGTCCACACCCATCCCCTCCTTGCATTGTGGCTATGCAGATTTTCCCCCTTAATTTTTTTCCTGTGGAGAGAGGGCTTTGGGACCACGCTCGCTGCAGTTCCCAGAGGCTATTTTTGGCTCTCTGCTCACAAGAACCCCTGCCAGTGTTGGGACACCTTATGTGGGCTTGGGACTCAAGCTAGTGTTTGTGGGATACAGGCAAGTGTCTTAACCTCTCTATTGTCTCTCTTGCCCCCCTTTACTTCGTGGTATGTCTCCCGCATCTCAATTTGGGGTGTGCCACTTTTCCTTTCATTCTATAACACTCTCTCCTCTCTCCTATCTCCTATCTCCTAAATGAAACCATTTTACTTCAAAACAGTTGCCAACAGGATAATTAATAGCCCTTCTATTTTTGTTTTATTCATTTATTTTTCTTATTACCATTGTTTCTTTCTTTTTTTAAAAAAAATTATTGAATCACCATGAGATAGTTACAAGCTTTCATGTTTGGGTTACAATCACACAATGATCAAACACCCATCCCTCCACCAGCGCACATTCCCCAGCATCAATATCTCTGGTATACCCCCCCTTCCCCACCCTCCCCCTTCCTCCATGGCAGATATGATTCCCCATAATCTCTGTCTACTTTTGGGCATTATGATTTGCAATGCAGACCCTGAGAGGTTATCATGTTTGGTCCTTTATCTACTTTCTGCACACATCTCCCATCCCGACCGATTCCTCCAGCCATTTTTTTCTTAGTGATCCCTTCTCTATTCCAGATGCCTTCTCCCCTTTGCTCATGAGGCAGGCTTCCACTATGGAGCAACCTATCTGTCCTGTGTATCTACTGTCCTTAGGACTCAGCCTCATGTTATGTTGCTTTATACTCCACAAATGAGTGCAGTCCTTTTATATCTGTCCCTCTCTTTCTGACTCATTTCACTTAGCATGATACTCTCCATGTCTATCCATTTATAAGCAAAGTTCATGACTTCATCTCTCTTGACAGCTGCATAGTATTCCACTGTGTAGATGTACCAAAGTTTCTTTAACCAGTCATCTGTTCTAGGGCACTTGGGTGGCTTCCAGATTTTGGCTATTGTGAACAGTGCTGCAATGAACATACAGGTTCAATTTCTAGTTTTTAAAGGACTGTCCATATTGTTTTCCAGAAAGACTGGACTAGTGGGCATTCCCATCAACAGTGAAAGAGTGTCCCTTTTCCCCCACATCCACGCCAGCACTGGTTACTTTTGTTCTTGTTTTATTTTTTTAACAGGTGGCCACACCCATCTGTGCTTGCTTCGGGCCTGCTTGGGGAGTGACAGGCGGCAGGGATCACACTCAGAGCTCTGCACAAGCTGCTTGTTTGCTCTAATGCTCTAGGAGTTAGAGCTCCAGCTCAGGAATTTTAGTTATCTTATTACTATTTTTAGGACCATTATTTTGTTTTTGTTGTTTATTTGGGGCCACTTCCTGTGGTAGTCAGGGCTTACTCCTGAATGCAGTCAGAGATCACTCCTGATCAGTTCAAGGGATCTTATGGCTCAGGCAAGTGTGCTGTCTACTGTACCATTTCTCTGGCCCACCAAAAACTTCATATAAAACTGGTTCATATTAGCCTACTTGGATTGGGACTATTAGCCTACTTGGATTGGGACTGGGCCTTCTCCAACCAGACCCCCCATCTTCCAGTAGGTAGGCGTCACACCCACCAGCTGCTGCCAGTGCCAGGTTGGTCGCAGAGACTATAAAACCCAGCTTCTGGAAGCACGCAGCTGCATTTGTGGCCACGCAATACTGTATTATCTTATTTATCCTTTGGAGAACCTGGCAGGCTATCAAAAGTATCCTGCCCGCACGGCAGAGTCTAGCAAACTTCCCGTGTTGTACTCAATATGCCAAGTACAAGTAACAACGATGGGTCTCATTCTCCTAATCCTGAAAGAGCATTGAAATGGCTCTTTTAAAATCTCAGGGCTAGGAAGAAGGAGACGTTACTGGTGCCTGCTCGAGGCAATCGACGAACAACAGGATGATCGTGATC